>NC_056078.1:42605000-43205000 GCF_016772045.2 Ovis aries | reverse complement strand
CAGGAGACGGAGACTGGGGTCCGATCCACAGGCCAGGAAGAGCCCCTGGAGGAGGAGACGGCAGCCCACTCCAGTGTTCCTGCCTGGGAGAGCCCACGGACAGAGGGGCCTGGAAGGCTACAGTCCACGCGGTGCACAGTCAGGCACGACCGAAGTGACTAGCACACACGCATGATGAAACTTGATGGAAGAGTTATTCTACGGATGAGCAGAGAGTGGTATCCTGAGATGGAGTCTGCTCCCGGTGAAGATGAAGCCGAGCTGCTGAAATGACAGTGAAGGATTTAGAATGTTACATGCACTCGGCTGACGAAGCAGAGGCAAAGGGTTAAGAGGATGGACTTCAGTTTTGGCAGGTGTTCTCCTGCGGATGAAACACCATCCAACCGCACTGCACGCTACAGAGAAATGGCTCATGGGAGGAAGAGTCGGTCAAAGCAGCAAGCTTCACTGCTGTCTTATTTTAAGGAACTGCCACGGCCAGTCCAGCCTTCACAGATGCCTCCATCGGTGTCAGCTGCAGCCATCAGCATCAAGGCAAGACCCTCCACCAGGAAAAACACTGTGACTCACTGGGGGCTCAGACGATGGTGAGCACATGTTAGCACCAGGTTATTTTTAAATTAAGGAATGTAAATTGTTTTTAGACATAGTATTATGAGTATGCTCCGGTATACTTAACAGATTACAGTACAGCATACACATAACCTTTATGTGCTTTGGGAAACCAAAAAAAAAAAAAAAAAAAGTGATTTGCTTTATCTCAACGTTTCCTTTATTGCCTTGGTCTAGAACCGAAGACACAATGTGTCCAAGGTGCGCCCATACTTTGAACTGAGAATGAAAGGGTTTGGGGACCGGGACGGACAACTGAAGAAACCTCAGGGCTACTTGTCCACTACACTGTTCCCTGTTCCTGGAAAATCAGAAGGCTACATCTGCCAGTCTGACTTGCAATTATGTCAGAGTTACTGTGACTGATTTCTGACAAATATGACATGGGAAGAGTAACACTAGCCACTTCCAGATCTGGCCTTTAAGAACATTCATTGGGCTCCCCCAGCTCTCTTCCACTGCCATCCTCAAAGTCAGGTGGCGTGGCTACAGAGGGAGGGGTTCCATCCAACTTGCCTTAGACTTTGCAGCACAAACAAGTTTGTTGCTATTGTCGCTGTTGCCATAGCACAGGCCAGCACTTTCAAAAATGTTGCTGCAAGTAAGTCATCTTGTTCCGATGCAGGTCCAGGATGAGGCCTGAGATCCTACATCTTGAACAAGCACAGAGATGATGCCAGTGGGGACAGTCTATGGAACACTCTGTGAGGAGCAAGAGCCTTCAGCCACCAAGACGAATACACAAGGGGAGGACAGATGATTCTCTGGAGAAACTGAATGACCCCAAGCAAAGGCCTCCCACAGGCCCTGAGCAGTAAGGCCAGAGAATTCAGACTCACATTCAAGCAAGACGGTGAAAGGCTCCATGAGGAAGACCACCCAGAAGAGGGCAGAGACTGACAGGGAGATGCGCTGCGGCATCTGTCAAAAGGGATAATTCGTCTACAAGAAGGTTTATGAAGAGAGCGATGTATGTGAAGTGAGGTGATAACTCTACTTTGCCAACAAAGGTCCGTCTAGTCAAAGCTATTTTTTCCCATACTCATGTATGGTTGTGAGAGCTGGACTATAAAGAAAGCTGAGTGTTGAAGAACTGATGCTTTTGAACTGTGGTGTTGGAGAAGACTCCTGAGAGTCCCTTGGACTGCAAGGAGATCCAACCAGTCCATCCTAAAGGAGATCAGTCCTGAATATTCACTGGAAGGACTGATGCTGAAGCTGAAACTCCAACACTTTGGCCACCTGATGTGAAGAGCTGACTCACTGGAAAAGACCCTGATGCTGGGAAAGGTTGAAGGGAGGAGGAGAAGCGGACGACAGAGGATGAGATGGGTGGACGGCATCATTGACTCAATGGACGTGGGTTTGAGCAACCTCTGGGAGTTGGTGATGGACAGAGAAGCCTGGCCTGCTGCAGTCCATGGGGTCTCAAAGAGTCGGACACGACTGAGCGACTGAACTGAGCTGAAGAAAAGACATGCAGTCACAGACTACAGTTAAAAAAGAGCTGTCAGTGACTAAATACTAACTGGAGAAGGCGATGGCAGCCCACTGCAGCACTCCTGCCTGGAGAATCCCAGGAACAGGAGAGCCTGGTGGGCTGCAGTCCATGGGGTCACGAAGAGTCAGACACGACTAAGCGACTTCACTTTCACTTTTCACTGTCATGCACTGGAGAAGGAAATGGCAACCCACTCCAGTGTTCTTGCCTAGAGAATCCCAGGGACGGGGGAGCCTGGTGGGCTGCAGTCCATGGGGTTGCACAGAGTCGGACTGAAGCGACTCAGCAGCAGCAGCAGCAAATACTAATTATTGATTTCAATAAAAACAGGACTGTAACCACAACTGAAATGGAGAAAAGGTAAGTGAGGAGAGTTTAGGACGCCCACATTCTCAAAACAGGACAGCAATGCATAGCATTTAAAGCTGATGAGTCACTAACAGTGAGATAGGCATTAAGTTATGGAGTATGGAGGCAACCACCATAACAAACAAGAAAGCAAAAGGTGCCTCTGTTTTTCATTACAAGCATTTATGCTTACTACTTTTAAACAATATCCAAGTATTACTGTGATAAAAATTTAAACATTAATTTTAAAATACAGAAAAATAAAGAGATTGGCAATAGATAGTATGGGCAAAAAAAATGGGGAAAAAAATCAACATTATCAGGGGAAATGCAGAAGAAATAAAAACTAACACAACCACCACTACTCAATTTAAATCCCCTTAGCCAGACAATCCCACCTGCACCATTCTATACCACAAGAACACGCCCACAAATGTTCAAAGGCATTTACACAAGAATGGTCAGTGCGACACTGTTAAAAAAGAGAAACGTCAGCGCGTACTAACTATTCACTAATTATAGGGGAAGAGTTCAATTAATTACGAACAAACGTACCCAACCTGGGGGCTTCCGAGGTGGCGCTAGTGGGAAAAAACCCACCTGCTGATGCGGGAGACGCGAGAGAGGAGGGCTCCATCCCTGGGTCCAGAAGACCCCCTGGAGGAGGGCATGGCACCCCACTCCAGTGTTCTTGCCTGGAGAATCCCAGGCACAGAGGAGCCTGGAGGGCTGCAGTCCACAGGTCACACAGTGCCGGACACGACTGAAGCGACTCAGCATGCACTCACCCACCCAACTTGACTCCAGCCTTCTAAGACAAAAAGCAGACAACCCCAGCAAGCCAAAGTCACTTCTGACCTACAGAACTATGAGATTAAAACATGTCTTGGTTTAAGCCTCTAAAGTTTGTGGTAATTCATTAGAGTTCAATAAACAACAAATACTTCTAGAAAAGCTGAAGAAATGCTTTACCCTACAACCCAGCCCCTATGGTTAGAAGTAATTATATATTCAGAGAAAGTCTTGTCCATGCGCACCAGAAGACACACACAAAATGTTCACATCATCACCGCTCACAACAACAACAACAAAAAACAACGACCTATCAAAAGCATAAAGGTAAAACCTTGGAATATTCATATAAAATAATGCAATACAACAACGAAACATCAACGACCCACAACCACACATGAAGATACAGACGGCAAGTCATACTGTGCCGGACAAGAAAGCAAGTGACAGAAGCGCACACCCAGTACAATTCTAGCGAGTGAGTTCAACAGGGCATGCAGAGAAACCGCAAAGCTTAGAGAGGCGGTCAAACTATCTCAAAAAAAGAAATAATAAACACAGATCTTAAGAGTAGCAGTCATGTCTGTGGGGAGGTAAGAGGATGGGGTGAAGGGGAGACCAAGGGATATTGAAGGCAACGTAAGGTTTTGGTCCTAACTGGTACTGACTACAGAGTAATAGTGTTTAAATTCTAAAACATAGCTGAGAATTATTACAATGTTTATTCAGTATTTAGAGGACAAAATCATCCAGGAATAAAATATCTACCAGACAAAAAAAATCCTTCCTTTTCTTTTGTCAAGATAAGTTCATTGAAAAAATAATTCAAATAATATATGAAAGTCCAATCATTTTTTTAATCACCTAAAAATCCACCATCAAGACACAACTGGTAACAACCTGAACATGCTTCAGGACATTTCATGTACCTATGTTTACACATTAAAGTATTCTAAATAAAATCATTATATACGCAGATATATTTGCTTATTCTATAAATGCTGTTTAGACCCCTGCTTTTTAAAACTCAAGTGCATTAAATTACATTTTACATGAAATGAACCCACATTAAGTGTCGGAAAAGCTTTGACAAAAGTGTACGTAGTGTAACAACTACCCAATCAAAATTCAGACCAAACATTTTCATCACCATGAAAAGCGCTTTCCTGCGCCTTGGCAGTCAATTCCCTCGCCTCTGACTGCAAGCAGTCATTAATCTGCTTTATTAGAGATTAGTTTTGCTGGCTTAGGACCAATGTGAACGGAATTATACAGCGTGCATTCTCTTGTGTGGGGCTTTTGTCAGCATAAAATTTATACTATTGATAGTCCCCTTTACAGTGCTGAGCAGTGCTTATTTGTATACTCATTAATAGACATTTGGCACATTTCCAGTTTTGATCTCTAAACACTGAGGTGTAAGTAACTTGTGACATTAAGTTTTCACTTTGTAATCAGGGATGGAACTGCTGGGCCACAGAGTACACGTAACCTGAACAGGAAACTGCCCTGCTGTCAGCTTCTGCACCATCACACACCCCTCCTAGCAGTTCACGCGAGCTTTAGTAGCTCGGCATCCTGACCGACACTCGCTATTGTCAGTCTTATAGATTTTAACCACTCCTGTAGGCAAACAGCTGTTCATTTCTATTTGCATTTCCATAAATGACTAGATACGTTGAGGATTTTTAAAGTGCCTATCAAAAAATTTAAATGTCTTCTTCCGTGAACGGTCTGTCCTAATCTTTCACCAGCGTTGTGATTTGGGCATTGTCTGCCTTCTCACTGTTGATTAGCCACTGAGTCACGTCCAGCTTTTTGCAGCCCCATGGACTGTAATCTGCCGGGACCCTCTGTCTATAGGATTTTCCAGGCAACAATACTGGAGTGGGTTGCCACTTCCTTCTCCAGGGGAATCTTTCCAAACGAGGGATCAAACCCATGTCTCCTGCCTTGGCAGGTGGATTCTTTACCACTGAACCACCAGGGAAGCCCACTGGTGATTACGGAGGCCCTTTCCACACCCTGGGTGAAGGTTCTTTGTCAGATATATGAATTGCAAATACTTGTTCCCCACTGGAGCTTATGTTTCCCTTTTCTTAAAACAGTACATGCGTACATGCTCAGTTGCTCGACAGTGTCCGACTCTTTTCGACCCCATGGACTGTAGCCCGCAAGGCTCCTCTGTCCATGGGGTTCTCCGGGCAAGAACCGTGGAGTGGGTTGCCATTTCCTCCTCCAGGGGATCTTCCTGACCCGGGAGTGAATCCTAGCCTCCTGCGTCTCCTGCTCTGGCAGCCACCTGGGAAGCCCTCAAACGGTACAGAAAGTTAAACCTTTAAAGCACAGAAGCTTTTAATTTTTATTAAGCCTAATTTAACAGTAAAAAATTTATTGTTAGTGCTTTATTTTGTATCATGTATATGACTGAATGTTTACCCCTCAGACTGGAAACAAAATATGGATGTCTGCTTACCACTTCTATCATCATATTGGACTTGAGGTTCTAGCCAGGTTTAGCCACTCAGGCAAAAAAGAAAAAAAGAGAAAGGCAGGAGGGAAGGCAAGAAGTAACGAGCAGAAATGAATTAGTAAAACTGTCTTTATTCAATGATTATATACATAGAAAATCCTGAAAAACGGACTGCATTTTTACATATTAGCAATGAAAAAGTGGACAATTACTTTTTAAATCCATTTATAATGACATCAAAACCCATAAAATATTAAAGATATAAATCTTACCAAACATGTATAGGACCTGTGTACACTAAAAAACTAAAACCATGTTGCAAAATATTAAAGAATCAAATAAATGACAGATTGGGAAATTCACTATCATGGTAGCAATTTTCTACAGATTGATCCAGAAACTCAAGGCAATTGCAACTGAAATTCCAAGAAGTTTTTGAAACTAACATGCCGATTTTAAAATATTTATGAAAATACATACAACCTAAAATACCTGAAACCGTTTTGAAAATAATGAACAAAGCTGGAGGATTTATACTGACCAATTTCAAACCATACACAGAGCCACAGTCAGGCGGACAGTACGGCACTGACATACAGAAAGGAAGAGAGAGGGAGGCCACTCTGTCGTGCCCGACTCTGTGCGGCCCCGTGGACTGCAGCCCACCAGGCTCCCCCGTCCATGGGACTCTCCAGGCCAAGAACACTGGAGTGGGGTGCCGTTGCCTTCTCCAGGGGATTTTCCCGACCCAGGGATCGAACCCAGGTCTCCCACACTGCAGGCAGACACTTTAACCTCTGAGCCACCAGGACATGACAAATCAAGAGGAAACAGCCCAGAAACGACCACACACATGTGTTGCCAGCTAAGTCCCAACAGAAATGAAGTTCAGTGGGCAAAGGACGGAGAAATTCAACAGGGAAAGGATAATCCTCTCAACAAATAATACAGAAACAACTGTGTATCCATAAAGGAAAATAATGAACCCAAACCCATTACCTCACACCACACACCTCCATCAGCCCCCTAAAATAGATCACAAATTTAAATATATGAATATATGACCTAAAACCATAAAACTTTCAAAAAGAAAACATGAGAAAACTTCTATGGTCCACACTTTTCAAACAACAGTATCTCAGGTATCTTCTAAGGTTAGTAAATATAAAACTCTTGCATTTTTTAAAAAGTAAGAAAAACAGAGAAAATCCTTACAATTTTTTGAAACATGTCTTCATTTAAAATACAATTTCAAAACTCACTGTGAGTTCCTCATTCATATGGTTTCATGAGTGACGTATTTCATAAACATTTTCCCAAAGAGCTACACTGACATCTGAAGGTCTTTGTAATAGAGACACTCACTGAAGCAGCACCATGCTGATAAACTCACCGCAGAGGACAAGCATCACAGCGAGTCAAAACTGCATGTGAACAAAATTATCAACTATTTTCAATCCAACAAAGTGTATGCTTTGTAGAACTGAGAAGATGATTCCCCTGCCCTTTCCAGCCTCTTCCCACCCTTCTGCAAGCCTGTCTTCCTGACCCCACCTTAACCTCCACGACTCGGATTAAATCCCACCTCCTCCGGGAAGCTCTGCCGTGCAGTCTAACCTGCTGGGTACTGATCTTCCTCCCAATTTCCACAGCATGTGTACCACTTCAAGGCCCTCATCACATTATCCCTGGATTGCACATGATTACACTCCTCTATCAGATTAAGCCGCTGAAGAACTAGAACACTGCTCACATCAGCCTGGCTCAAAGGCGGCGCTCATGCTTCTGCTGTTATTGGCTATTAAATGAAAACATGAACTAGAAACTTCAGGAATTTCAGAGTGAGTTGAGCAGAGAAACTAGATCAGGCCTAGTCGGGTTTGTTTTTTTTTTTTTTTTTTATCCTCAAAATGAAGAGTTAAAAATTATACTCCTTGAAAAAGAATTTCAACGTTGAAAATCTTCAAAATAAAACAAACACAAAACCGATAAACAGTTAAAACTAAATGTCTACAGTGCCTATACTGGTCACTTCCATACTCACAGGCGGCCAAACCAAAAGCCCTAAGGACTTCCTGAAGGGTTATTTACTGCTGGAGCAGTCCAATGCTTTGGAAAAATGTCTTCAAGTCAGTCAGATAACTGGAGAATAAGCGGGATTGTAAAGTACTTTTTCTAGGGGAAAAAAACAGTATATATCATTTCATGACCCAATTTTGTTGCTTTTAGAAATTCTAGCAACTTTTTTTTTCTTTCAGTTTTTTAAATTGTTTACCACCAAGAAGGTGAACCTAAATAGTATGTGATTATAGCAGAAAGGGAATTGCTACATGGCGGGTAGGGGTGGAAACCAATTAGGAACAGTGCAATTCTTCAAGAACTAGACACCGCTCCTGGTAACAGACAGGGGTCCTGACTGCTCGAATCCATGCACCCCTGTCTATGCATCTATAAAACCTCCCTGGAAAGAATTTAAAGAATTTGCAGAAGACAAAAAGGTTGGAGCTAAGGCTGTCAGATTTAGCAAATAAAAATACAGTAGACCCAAAAGTTTTACATAAACAATGAATGTTTAGTAAAGCAAGCCCTATGCAATACTTAGACTAAAAATTTACCCATTGTTTACTGAAATTCAAATTTAACTGGGTGTCCTGTATTTTATCTGGCAACCCTAAGGGAAGCCAAAATCAGTCCAATTTCCTCACTTAGTAGCAGAAACTATGACCCCGAGAAGGGAAGTGACTTGCCTAAACTTAAGCCAAAGATCAAGGAAGTGAGTCTGCTTTGAAAAGAGAAAACACACATCTACGAGGGTCACCTTGGGCTCCACTTACGGTGCATTAGACCTCCAGTTCTCACACACGTCACTGAAGCCCCAGGGAGACTCAACTACGGTTTTCCACTTTTAATAACAAACTGTTAATTCTAATACACTTACCAACTTCAGTCTTCAAAAACAAAGCAGGAGGGCCTCCCTGGTGGCTCAGTGGTAAAGGACCTGCCCGCCAATGCAGGAGACACGGGTTTGATCCCTGGTCCGGGAAGATCCCACATGCCACACAGAGCAACTAAGCCAGGGCGCCGCAACCACTGAGCCTCTGCTCTGGAGCTCCGGGGCTGCAACTGCTGAAGCCCTACTGAAGCCCACGCGCCCTAGAACCCGGGCTCCACAAGAGAAGGCGCTGCAGTGAGAAGCTCCCACACTGCAACTAGAGAACCGCGCCCCCTCACGGCAACAAGAGGAGGTCCACCTGCAGCAACGGAGACCCGGCACGGTCAAAAAAAATAAACAAAAATTTAAAAAAGAACGGACAAACAACAACAAAATAATAGGAAACTTCCTCTTGGCTTAAAAAAGGAGGACTGTGTTACCTCACAATCCAAACTGCTCTTGCCCCAGCGTTCCAAGTGTGGAATGTGTTCGCATTCGTCCGTGGCTCTAACGACTTTACTTCCTATACTCTCCCAACCTCCCTGTTTTTCAGAGGAAATATCCTCGTGCTTTCACCTGGTCTCAAATAAAAGTCCCGCGAAGTCCTCCACTCCCATTCTGTGCCCAAGCAGCTAAACCAGCAGAAAGGCATGAGGTCTCGCTATCACAACACGCTCTCTTTCCCGGGACGGGGATGCAACAGAAGATGGAAAGAGAAAGGTCTTTCTAGGAAATTTGGGGCCTTCTTCCACTACATACGCGGAACATACTTCATGACATACAGTTGGAAAAAAATCAAAGGAAAAAATAGAAAACTTCATATACTCATTACGGTCATCTTCGGGATCCCATCAAATGAACAAATACATAAAACAGTCGCTCTATAACAGCACTTCTCAACCTGGGATCTCTAGGGGCCTCCTGGGGTAGTGGGAACCGGGGAAGGCGGAGGCAGACAGTAGGCAGATAAAGATTTTGCTTCTGACATATCAGGGTCCCAAACGATTTTAAGGAGGTTCCGCTGCATTCCTAAAAGCCTGGGGGTGGGGGGGGGCGGGGAGTAACATACACCACTATGACTTTCTCTAAGTTTTCTATTGAAAACTTCACCCTAGTGAACAACAATCCAAATCGTGTCGGATGAAAAACTGAAAGCCAACCAGAAATTCCGAAATTAAAGGACAAACTATCCACCTCTCCTTTCTCTCTGGCAGCTGCCGATGTACGCAGGTCTCTCTCGAGACCACACACGTCAGAAACGGAAGGTCCTCACAAATCATCTGGTCCAGGCTTGCATTTCACAGATGCGGGAACTCGGGGAGGCGAGGGCTGATCTGCCCACGGTCTCACGGCCCGTCGGCGGCAGAACTTCAACTGCGACTCCACGTTGGCAGCCCTGGGCCCTCCGCTCCCGACGGCTCCCGGGGCCCCCAGCCTGGCCGGACCCAAGGGCGCTGGAGAGCCGGGGCGGAAGGGCCCACGTGCCGGGGTCGCTGCCCACCGTCGGCCGGCTCCGCGCCGCGCCCTGGCCCAGGCTGGCACGGAGCGCCGACCTCGACGGCCGCCCCCGCCCCGCCCACCTGTCGCGGACCGCACGGGCGGCAGCCACACCCCCTGCCAGGCCAGGGGTTCGGCCGGCCTCGACGGCGCCCGGCACCGGCTGCGGCGCGCGGCACGCCGGCCTGAAGGCCGCGGGCGTTACCTCAAGTGGGCGCTGAGCTCGCGGCGGGGCCGCCCCCGCCGGCCAGGAGCATGCCGGAGACGCGGACGCAGCAGAGGCTGCGGCTCGGCCACCGCGGCGCCTGTTTACACCCCTCCGCGGGAGGACGCCGACTGGCCCGTCACGTGACGCGCACGTCACGTGCCCGCCCGGGGCGGGGCGGAGGCGTTGCCCAGCGACGACGGCGCTCGAGGGGCGGGCGACCGCGGCGACGGCGCGGGTCCTCGGCGCTCCCTCGTCACCTGCGTTTGTAGAGTCGACAAACGACGCGTCCTGAGCGACCCGGCGAGGAAAAGGAGCGTCTCCCACCACCGGCTTCGTCGTTCAGTGACCTCTAGGGCTGACTGCATGTATTATTCGTGTCTTGGATGGGGAGGGAATTCCGTCCGGCTTTACGATGTAGGACTTGGAGAGAAAAATGGAAAATACTGCCTTACCTACCCAAAGCTAGCGAACAGACGGAGAGCAGAGGACTAAGTAATGATGATTTGAGCTTCATTAACGAACTGTCGTTTGGTTTTGCTCCCTACTGTGGAATGAAGATCCGCAGCCAACCATCTCCCCCGCCATAGAAAGGGTGTGTGAGGATGGCTTATGGGACTTCGGATTCTTATTTTTAATTATATTTCATATTACCAATTTTTCCATGATTAGTCTTTGTATATGTAAGTACAAACATGTCTGAGTAAATGTTTGATTTGGCGTTGAGCTTCTGTCCACATCAGACTGTCCTCATTATAGCGAAGTCGCTCTGGTTGTAGTGACTACTTTACCAAGGGTGGTTTTTCCTAGATCAGACTTTGCAGAAGCATAGATCGAGACACTGACAGGTTCTCCCATAATATTCACTATAAACCGGGTAAAAGACATAGTTTATGTTCTTACTGAATTCATGCGTAAAATGTGAGCAAATACCCCTAAATATTCGAGTCGTTCTGTTCTCAAGGTGTGAACTATCGAATAATCATGTTCCTCCATTTATTTCCCATCACTTGGCATACTTAGCTATCTATGAGCAAATTGACAGGGTCAAAACAGTGGACTCAAAATATCCTCTAGGTCAGTATTTACCCCCAGTGTGCCTAGTCAGGCGTGTCCTACTCTGTGACCCCATGAACTGTAGCCCACCAGGCTCCTCTGTCCATGGGGATTCTCTGGGCAAGCATACTGGAGTGGGTTGCCATGCCCTCCTCCAGGGGATCTTCCTAGACCAGGGGTGAAACCCAGGTCTCCCGCATTGCAGGCAGACTTTTTACTATCTGAGCCACCAGGGGCAATAGAACAGGGTCAAATACCGTCTTCATTTCTGCAACACACCTAGAAAGCAGCACTGCAGAGAGTACAAAACATGGTGATGAGTCGTCTGCATGTCATCCTGTGCTATGGAAAATAGGTTACAAGGCAGGGTGTCGCAGCTGGCCGATGGCAGCAGATGCTCCATGAAGGCAGGAACAGTGTCTCCCACTGGTATTCCTTATGCCTAGACCATATCTGGGAAGCAAAGAAAGTTGTCTGATCTGTGGGCATGGAACCCTGCCATTCTTCTGTAGGAAGTGGCAAAGTACCTTTGTAGATCCAGAAGGATCTGTTAGGCAGTACTCAGAGGCAGTGAATGCTAAGCAAAGTCCTGGCTCACCCATTACTGTGTAGGCAGTTTAACATTTGATCCCCTTTCTCCATCTGACTAAGAAAATACGTATTGAATAAAGATGAAATAAAATAATGCTGGCACACCACTTTAAAGTGCCCGGCACATACAGTGCCCATTAAATGCCAATCATATTATAGGCCTTTGGCAAGAGGCTAGTAGGGTAGATCAGAGTCCCAAGGGAATGGGAGCTGACAACTTGAATATATCCAGGTCCTAGGTCTGGATTCTCGCCACATGGACTGGAGCTGGGGGCTTCCCCGGTGGCTCAGTGGTAAAGCATCCTCCTGTCAATGCAGAGATGTGGATTTGATCTCTGGATCGGTGAGATAACCCTGGAGGAGGAAATGGCAACCCACTCCAGTCTTATTGCCAGGATAATTCCATGGACCGAAGAGCCTGGCGTGCTATAGCCTGTGGGGTAACAGAGGCAGACGGGACTGAAGCGACTCGGCATGCAGGGACTGGGGTTGAGGACAAGAGTACGAGCAAGGAAATTGTAAGCATATCCGGAAAGAAGTCTTTGCACCTAGAATGGGATTTTGCTGGTAAGGAAAGTATGGGTGACCAGGTGCTCACTCCAAAGGGAGTACAATTCCAAGTCTGTCTGTAGTGATGGGGACTCCTAATATACTAGCTTTCCATTGCCTAAACCCACAGAGAGGCATCGCCTACTCTTTTCTAGAGTTGTGGGCAAAGGGTCAATCCTGAGCCAGATGACCAGTGTTACCCCAACAGCCAGTCAAACCTGACCATCCACCAAATGGTTAAACACGTGTAACCATTTCTAGTTTTTTAATGTTTCACTGCAAACAAGATATAAGATATACTGCAATTGTGTATAACTCTATAGCAGCATTTCATCTAATACAGTGGCTATACAAGCAGCAGAATGATGACTATAAAGGAATAATGGGGACTTTCAGAGAGGGGACACAGTAACCTGCGAAGGTGCTGCAAAGCTCTGAAGCTTTGTGTTTCCTGATTCTAAGTGTCTTTTATTAATAATTACAAAGTCCATGGTTTCATCATACTATTTGCCTATTCCTTCTTGATTTTGAACTTCCTGTAGTACACTGGTGACAAGTTTCTTTCACATGTTGTTTGGTATATTTCAAATATAGAGTAACTGGGATTTTCAGACTGATTAGAGGTGGACGTGAAAGAACAGAGTGAAGGATGATGGGAAGGTTCCAGACCTGAACAACCAAAGGAAGAGAACTGTCATTTAGATAGAGAAGAAGGGATAGCTGCAGTTTTGGAGGGAAGTCAATAATTTGATTCTGAACAGTTAAACTCTGCATGCCTAATAGACATTGAAATGGAGAAGTACAGGTAGCAACGGATTATAAGATAGTGGAATTCTGGGAGACACACAGAGGTAAAAATTGATTGGTCAGTGTATTAAAGAAAGACACAGGATTGAATGGGATCACACAGAGCACTGACTTTGATAACTTCTGACCTCAGTCCAGAATAAAAGTATATTTTCCATACTGACCAAATACATGTGTATAACTTAAAAGTTTCAAGAAGCAAATTTACCCTCCTTTTATTTTGTTGGGTTTTTTTTTTTTAAAACTTCTGCTCGCAACTCAATTGATTTTTTAACTGAGTCCTGGTTGTGTCCTACAGTTTGAAAATCACTGAAAGTTGCTGACTAAGGACATTAACTACATAATTTCTGGCAAAAGAGAAATCCAAAGGCTAGTCATGTGGCACTTTAGAAATGAGAAGACCAGCAAAGGAAAGTTAGGAGCAGCCAGAGGTAAGAGGGGAAACAAAAGAGGGGAATCCTAAAGCCTGAAGGAGGAGAGTGCTGCGGGTGTGCCCCTGGTCCTGAGAGGCTGAGCAGGAAAGGGCTTCGGGTGTGCCCCTGATCCTGAGAAGCTGAGTACAGTGAAAGCCGACCTTTGGGTTTGGCAGTACTACAGTCTGTTGAGAGCTTGAGAACAGAGCATTTAAGACAGTGCTAGGCTGGGACAACCCTGAGGGATAGGGTGGGGAGGCAGGTGGGAGGGGGGTTCAGGACGGGGGACACGTGTACACCCGTGGCTGATTCATGTCAACGTATGGCAAAAACCAGCACAGTATTGTAAAGTAAGTAGCCTCCAATTAAAATAAAAATTTTTTAAAAAGACAGTGCTAGGGATACAAGCTTGGTGTTTTTCAAGTTTGAGTTTCGAGGTAGTGAATGGTGACAGCAAGTAGCAGGTTTTTGTTGTAGAGAGAAGCAGGGGAACGGCACAACAGCAGGCAGAAGGTTTTCTGTTTAAATATTTATATGTTAATAGAAAGGGCCCAGTGATAAGGAAAGTGGTGCAGGAGAGTCAAAGAAGGGGTCAGTCATCTGTGGATAGGTAAACAAGGGCTGGTGAGCACACAGATATGGTTAGCTTGGTAGACTTGTTTGAAGCATGTGGAATTTCTCCTCCAGTGATTCATAGCCTAATTTAAAAAAAAAAAAAAGCTGAGGAGGAGAGATGCTGCTGTTGGTTTCGGGAGAGGGTGCAGATCGCCCAGGAGAATGCTGCAGCCCCACCCAGCGCAGCCCCATGGTTCCTCCCATGGACTGCTATACCTTTCCGTTTCCTGACTTCCATCCTACATTCTGTTTCTACACCATCCCCAGTATGAGTTTTCGAAACTTAAACCCAGTTTTCTCGATGCAGAATAAAGCCCAAAGTTCTTGCCTGTAGACCGCTCCAGGAAACAGCCCTTCATCTCCTGTCATCTGCCTCACTTGCTTTGCTCCAGCCCCCAGGCCCCTCTGGTATTTCTTCATTCAGTTCAGTCGCTCAGTCGTGTCCGACTCTGCGACCCCATGGACTGCAGCACACCAGGCTTCCCTGTCGATCACCAACCCCAGGAGCTTGCTCAAACTCATGTCCGTCGAGCTGGTGATGCCATCCAGGCCTCTCATTCTCTGCTGTCCCCTTCTCCTCCTGCCTTCAGTCTTTCCCAGAATCAAGGTCTTTTCCAACGCTGGCGCTCTTTCTCCGCATACTGGGCACCTACCGACCTTTCAGTGTCCTGCCTTTTTGCCTTTTCATACTGTTCATGGGGTTCTCAAGGCAAGAATACTGGAGTGGTTCGCCATCCCCTCCTCCAGTGGACCACGTTTTGTCAGACCTCTCCACCGCGACCCGCGTGCTGGGTGGCCCCACAGGGCACAGCTCATAGGTTCATGAGTTAGACAAGGCTGTGATCCAAGGGATCAGGGTGGTTAGTTCTCTGTGATTGTGGCTTCCATTCTGTCTGCCCTCCTTTCTTCATTACCTCAGGCAAGGAACACTTTCTCCCCATTTCTTCACTTTGTGACTCTCCTTAAATGTTAACTTTCTCATGGTGACTGTACGTGACCACCCTTTTTAAAACAGCACTCATATCTGTCACCCTTCTTAGATTGGTTTCTGTCTTAGCACTTACTACCATCTGTGGCTGAGACATTTCCAGCTCATGAACTATCCATTCCCCACCCCCACAGTTCTTACAATTAGGTAGGGCCATACGCCTAGCTCCGACCAGCGGGCTGTGAACAGAAGGAGGGTCTATGCTTCTACGAAAAGCATACTGGAGCCACCGTGCACGCCTCCAGCTCTCTGCTGCTGCTGCAGCGATCTCAGGGGTCACGTGTTGCACCAGCAGGCCGTACAACAGAAACAGCCTGAATCACCGGGTCACCCCACCCGGCAGGCAGCTGCCTGAGGAGCTGCAGGCGTGAAGAGCAAACGTTGTTGTGTTAAGCCGCTGAGCTTTGCGGGCTTAATGTGCTACCACATCAGAGCAGCGTCTATTCATTATGGTCTCGATTATGTCTCTTTAAAATTTACATGTTTAAGCCCTAAGTCCCAGTACCTCTGAATGTGACTGTATTTAAAAAAGGCCCTTTAAAAAGGTGCCTAAGTTACAGTACGGTCATTCGGGTGGCCCCTCGTGCGTTATGCGTGGGCGTCCTCGTAAGAGGAGGACAGAGGCCCACAGAGGGAGGACAGCGTGAGGACTCAGGGAGCAGGCCCCTATCTGGGCGCCGCGGAGAGAGGCCTCACAGGCGACCAGCCCCGCCAGCTCCTTGGCCTCAGCCTCCCGGCTTCCACCTGGCAGAGCGCGCTGTTTCAGCAGCGGGTCTACAGTGCGTCGCCACGACGGCCCGCGTGGCCGCTCACACCCTAAGGCCAGCGCTCCACGTGGCGTGTGTCCTCCTGCCCTTTCCCTTCTCTAGAAAGTGAGCACGCCAGGAAAGCGCGCGACGCCCACAGCCTTTAGGGCAGCAGCTGACACCTGGCCGCACAGAGGCGCAGCAAATGTCCAGCGAACGAACCCTGTGTGTGATGGAGTTTAGACTGAGGGGAACCCTTAAACTGTTACGAGTAGAGATAAACTGGTAAAACCTACTTTGGAAAACTCATTACTCTCATCTAATAGGTCTGTGATCCAGCAACTCCGCTCTTAGGCACAGACTCCAAAGAAACGTGTAGGCGTGCTCCAAGAGCCGCACGTGCCAACGTCCCCAGCAGGGCTGTGTGTAATGCTCAGAAACCACCCAGACGTCCGCCGACAGCGGAGGGAAGGGTTGTCGCACAGGCATATACCGGGTTGGCCACACCGTTCGGGTTTTTCTGTAACACGGTACAAAAAAATCTGAATGAACTTTTTGGCTCCCTTCAGAGAAGAGCGGTAATAACTGGGGAAGGGCAGGAAGCAGGACTGAGCTCTGGGCTCGTGTTTCTTAATGTGGGCAACAGTTTACACAGTGATTTGCTCTGTGTAATGTATTTTGTATATATTCACTTTTCTGTGTTTTTAAATGGTTAAAAATGAAAAAAAAAATCAAAATGCAGGCTTTGTCTAGGGGACCAACCATCCAAAAGAATTATCGTGATAAGAGAATAGAGACAATGCAGAGATTAATTTTTTAAATAAAATCCCTGAGCTATAGAAAATGTTGAGACTTGAAAACAAGTAGACACACCAGACATCAGGAAAAACTCATGCACGTGAAATCTCAGACATCTAAAAACTAAGACAAGAATCTGTAAAGTCTCCAGAAACAACCAAATTAAAAACAAACCACCTTACTATCAAGCCCTAAGTATTAGACTAGCACTAGGGTCCTGTCAGCAACGCTGCGTACATAAGTCAGTGGTCAGCTGTCTTCAGACTTTTGAGGGAAGACTTCTAGACCCAGGCCAACCACCAGTCAAGTGTGAGGGCATATGAAAGACACTTTTATACCTGTCAGGAAGGCCTCAAAGCTGCTATTTCCTAGGCCCTCTGAGATTTTCCTCAAGGATCCTGAACAAGAGATGAAAAGAAACACTGTTGTCTAAGTTGGTGAAGTTTGAAGGGGGTGTGTTAAGACTGGATGGTAATATAAAAGTCAATACTGATTTCCTTTTTCAGAGAGTTGGACGGAAGTTGTATAGGAGAGTGTCCTTAGAGGAAATAAACTCTGGAATGTTTATTGCTGGATGGGCATCATGTCTGCATGTTACTCTTAAATGGTTCAGAAACAGACTAATGAAAATGGTCATATATACTCAAAGAGGGTACAAATATGAAAAATCAACAGCTAAGGAATCAGTGAAAGGACTGTGGGCATTTTTTTCCCTTTGCTTATAACTTTTCTGTAAATTTAAAAAGAATTTCAAAATAAAACAGGCTAAATTAAAACAGAAGGCAAATGATTATGTGAAGAATGTCTTCAAGACTAATTCATAGGGAATTCTTTAGCAATCCAATGGACTCTGCGCTTTCACTGTCAAAGCTGAGGGCCAGGGTTCATTCAGTCCCTGGTTGAGGAGCTAAGACCTCATAAGCCATGTGTGGCATGACCAAAGTGAACGAATGAATTAATATAATTAAATTACTTTAAAAAAGGAAGAATTCATAACAAACTATATGATTGAGAACATGAACATTCTTAATCTGATAAAAAGTAAGTGCATTTTCTTTATTACATTAAGAGAAAAGCAAAGCAACTGGAAACAAAACAAAACCCCATGAGCTGTACAAAAAAGGAATAAAAATGACAAAAATAAGTACATTTTTGAGCAAAAGAAAGGAATTAAGGGAAAGCCCATTCTAGCAACCCTGAATTATGGAAAAGAAAATATCATACTATCATACTGTTTCTTTAATAATATTTCTATAAATTTAACATTTTAACTTATTTGTTGCCTTTTAACGTAAAACCAACCTGAAAGCAAAGCAGAAAAGACTATATAATCACTTACAGTTGATTTAACGAGAGTTTATATGCAATGCTTGAGAACAAGGATAGACGGACGGATAGGAAGGCAGTTCCTGCCTTCACGGACTCGCCATCTCATGCAATTCAAAGGATAGCACAAGTGTCAAAATGATACCATGGCATATTCCGTGAAGCAAAAGTATTAATGTAAGAGAAAGGGTACTGACTTAGAGAGAGATCAGGGACGCCTTCCTTCAGAAAGTAATGATGGAGCTGGCATCTGACGAAACAGAGTAGGTGTTAATGGGCAAACAAGCCAGGAAACCAAACGTTAGTGTGGGCAGACCCCAGGAGGCGTGGGTAAGACAGTGCGGCATGAGGCCGGAGAAGCAGACGGGCGCGGAATACAGGGGCCTCACTAGGAAGGAGGGTTGGGAGCCGAGTCTTTGGATAAGAACACAAGAAGTCACTGATACATTTTGACGCTGATGTGCTTAATCTCTTGGTTCTCTAAGAACAGTACGTTTAAGAATATAAAATGGGTCATGAAGGGCACAGCGCTAAATTCAAGGAGCTCGGTGAGGAAGCTCTTGCGATAGCTCGTTGAAAGCTATGGCAACATGGACTAGGGTGACTGCAGAGGAGTCGGTGAATCTGAAACCTTCCCTGGTGGCTCAGATGGCAAAGAATCTGCCTGCAGTGTAGAAGATCTGGGTTCTATCCATGGGTCAGGAAGATCCCTGGAGGAGGAAATGGCTACCCACTCCAGCATTCTTGCCTGGGCAATTCCATGGACAGAAGAAACTGGCAGGCTATAGTCCATGGGGTCACAGAGTCAGACAAGACTGAGGGACTAACATTTTCACTTTTTTCAATGTAACCCAGCTGACGACTGTGGGCTAAATATGTGTCTCCTCCAAATTCCTACGTTGAAGCCCTAAACCCAGTGAGGATGTATTTGGAGTAAGGAAGTAATTAAGATTAAATGAGGTCGTAAGAGTGAAACTCTGATCCCATGGTATTAATGTCTTTTTTAAAATATTTATTGATTTGCCCTCGATGGGTCTTAGTCGTGGCACGCAGGCTTAGCTGCTCCAGAGATGTGGGATCTCAGTTCCCTGAAGAGGGATCAAACCAGTGTCCCCTGCACTGCAAGGCAGATTCTTAACCACTGGCCCACCAGGGACGTCATGCTATTAATGTATGTCTTAATGAGAAGAGACGTCAGAGTTCCACGTGTACACACTAAGGAAAGGCCATGTCTGAAAGCAGCTCTCCGAAAGGCAGAGAGAGAGAGAGAGGAGGGCTCACCAGAAGCCCACCCTACTGGACCTTGACCTGGGACTTCGAGCCTCTGGAACTGTGAGAAAATTAACTTCTGTGGCTTAAGCCACACAGTCTGTGGTATTTTGTGATACGGCAGTGTGAGCACTGGACTAGCGCACCAGAAACTGGGGGGTAAAAGTCGAAAATGTGTCATCACGCTAAGCTCCTTACCTGGAACGATGTGGTGTCGAAAATAATGTCTGCTTGCCTTGGCTACTGTTATGCTGGTGACCACCAAAAAAATAAAATCAGAAACCATTACGAGATTGGGGAGGTATTTGGTGAAATCTTTACTTTCATTTTTCACCCTTTTATAGCTTTCCTGAAACTATGTAATTTGCTTTCACCACTCTGAAACGTCAACATAATTTTCACAGACAAGTGAACGCCTCTCACCTTTTCCCTGCACTCCAGCCACTCACATCTACTTTCACAGTTTTTGTTGTATGTAACCTTGTTTGTCTGTTTTCAATCAGCTTTCTTAACCTATATCGATTTAGTTTCTACTTGTTACTTAGTTACATTTTTCTTCTGATACACATTAAAAATATATAATTATTCTTAAAATGTTCAGCTGTGTACCACTTAAAATCGTCTCATGTTCCAGGAGTGGTACAGGGGTCATAATTTGGAAAACACTGCTAAATGCAAGACTGAATTATCTGTCATAATGGTATAAAACCACAGAATTAAACGTATCACAAAATTAATTCCTCTTTTTCATAACTAAATACCTCCATAAGTCACAACACTTATAAAATTTCTAAACATCCTAGTGTGTAAAAGTCCCGTATCAGAATGACTAAAATTCACTGAACTTAACTATGTGAAGGAGAAGGCAATGGCACCCCACTCCAGTGCTCTTGCCTGGAAAATCCCATGGACGGGGGAGCCTGGTGGGCTGCCATCTGTGGGGTCGCACAGAGTCAGACACGACTGAACGACTTCACTTTCACTTTTCACTTTCACGCATTGGAGAAAGAAATGGCATCCCGCTCCAGTGCTCTTGCCTGGAGAATCCCACGGATGGAGGAGCCTGGTGGGCTTCCGTCTGTGGGGTCGCACAGAGTCGGACACGACTGAATGACTTCACTTTCACTTTTCACTTTCATGCATTGGAGAAGGAAATGGCAACCCACTCCAGTGCTCTTGCCTGGAAAATCCCATGGAAGGAAGAGCCCGGTGGGCTGCCGTCTATGGGGTCGCACAGAGTCGGACACGACTGAAGCGACTTAGCAGCAGCAGCAACTATGTGAAATATTTGCAAGTTAAAAGTTAAAAATTTTCAGACATTTTTAGTGCTAAAACCAAATGCTTACTGTTTTTAAAAATCCAGAAGCTAGATTTTATGTTATATAAAACAGTATAAATGCATTTATTTTTATCATGGTTTTACTAGCAATGCAAGGATAGATCTGAGGTCTCTAAAAATTATCACTTCCTCATAAGAATTTAAGACATTAAGAAATGCCTCCCAATAATGACATAATACCTTGAATTAAATTGGTTTATTTCTCAGTGACTTAGAAATTAGTAAAAAGACTAAACTTTGACCAAAATCTTTGGTAAACTTAAAGCAAGAGTGATTTCTACAATGCATGGTCTTGGTTTAAAAAGCACAGTGCACTAAGCTTATATCAAATGTGTCCTAAGCATTCATTTTCATCTATAGAATAAAATGTTTTGGTCCATGTTTCAGCAGCCTATCCACATAACATAGAGTTCTTAAGATTTTAAATATCTAAAGCACAGGTGGTCTTGATAAAGGGAAGAAAAAGTGAACTGTGCGACACAGAAATATTTTTCACTAGCCTGTACAGACAGCCCCCCTTAGAAAGTATGCCGTTAACCCTTAACAGCAGAGGGGAGTAGAGGGCTTCCCAGCTGGCACAGTGGTAAAATATCTTCCTGCCGACGCAGGAGACATAAGAGATGCGGGTTCGATCCCTGGGTCAGGAAGACCCCCTGGAGCAGGGAATGGCGACCCAGTCTAGTGTTTCTGCCTGGAAAAATCTCATACACTGAGGAGCCTGGTGGACTGCAGTCCACGTGGTTGCAAAGAGTTGGACACCACGGAGCACAAGAAATAGAGGAAGGGTAACAGAAATCTCCGTTTTGTTCACTTCTGTATTAGCTCCTAAGACCCTGATGCTGGGAGGGATTGGGCGCAGGAGGAGAGGGGACCACCGAGGATGAGATGGCTGGATGGCATCACTGACTCGATGGATGTGAGTCTGAGTGAACTCCAGGAGTTGGTGATGGACAGGGAGGCCTGGCGTGCTGCAATTCATGGGGTCGCAAAGAGTTGAACACGACCAAGCGACTGAACTGAACCCATGCACGTCCCACCCGGGTTGGACCAGAGTTGCAGAGTCCACTTGGGTTACCTGTTAGCTATTTGCCAGGGTTCAGCATCAGATTCAACTAAGCTTCCATAAAGCAAGCGGCCTCCTCAAAGCTTGAATGCTGTATTAGTTACATCTGAGGAGCAGGATCCTTATACTGTAAAAGAATTCTTTTATACTGATAGTCATTTTTTCCAAGCAGGATAAATTACTGATTTATTTAAATGGTTTTATTTTTTAAGTATTTATAAGAGAAAATTATTGTAAATAATCAAATCAAAATCATAATGAAATTGAATATTTATTTGAATTTTTCCTAGTAATAGCACTCAACATAAGAAAAACAAACCAAGCTGTGAGATTTTGTTTTCAATATTCTCATTTTTCAAAAAGTGAAAAGTTGGGTTCTCTATTTAATGGCAACAAATGGGACTACCATTCAAAAAGCAGTATTTTAAGAGAGATATACTATGATTAACATGATGTGTTTTGTACTGTAGAATGGAGACATATCCAAACGCCAATCTGAATATAGAAGAAATACATGTGTTAAAACCACACTGGAAAACCAAATGTTCTTCTTTATAAAAAGCTTGACATAAAAAGGAACTTGCCAGTAAACTCAATGAACTTTCACGTACAGGTTTTTTTTAAGTCCCCACCCACACCACCCCCACAAAAAAACTGTAGATTTGAGTAGAGCCATTACATGACGGCTCATTTCTGCACAGCACGGAAGCTGGCTACACAGTCAATGCTAGCTTCCTAAAGTGCATCTTTTGAAGACTTGTTTAGTGAGATTGCAATATCGAATACACAACACTTAACACAAGGCCTGTAATGACAGAGCTACATCATTAGAAAGGTTTGAAACTACTTTTTAAACTTTTTGATTCACCAAAGAATAAAGGTGTCAAATACAGTAGTTTTCTCACTCTCCAACAGTGTACATAATAAGCTTTTGTTATTTGGCAAGTCTTTGGGAGTCGAACAAAAATACTGCAGTCTAAACAACATCCCCTCTGTCACTGTAATGCGGCTCCTTGTGCAGAACAGTTAGGCGCAGAGCAAGAGTTAGATTTTCGGAAGCTTTGGTGCGTTAACCGCAGGATTTGCCTCCTGTAAGTATCTCCTCCCTGCACTCTTGTAATCATAGGTACAGCTGTGAGTTTCTGCATACCGATGAGATGCACAGAAGTTGTTTCCACATCTAAAGCACAAAAAAAGTTTATGTGAATAGCCACATTTCTATAAGAGCCTCCTCTCTTTGGGAGATC
Organism: Ovis aries; assembly: GCF_016772045.2. NCBI lineage: Eukaryota > Metazoa > Chordata > Mammalia > Artiodactyla > Bovidae > Ovis > Ovis aries. Next base: position 43,181,830 of record NC_056078.1, on the reverse strand, counting down.
AAGGCTTGTCTTCGGGTAGTCCAACAGGAGCCTTTTGGTTCTCTTTAGCAATTCAGAATTGGCATTTCCCTTATACTTATAAACAAGCACAGGCACCTCCCCCCCAAAAAAAGAACAAGTCAATTGTCCATGAATGTGCAAGTGTCGAATAGAGACCCTCCTCTGAAGTGAAAGAGGGTGCAGGCCTTCATGAAGCAGTGAAACTGCGAAAGCCAGTGCATGCATGAGCCACCTCCTTGCGTATCTAGGAAGCCTGGGCAGACTGCATTTCTGAGAAATTCAGTCTACTAAGAGAATCAAATTATGTGAAGCCTAACTATGCCATGAAAGGATTTTAAAGTATGTCAGCAACAAGGTGAGCTGTTTCCATTTGAACAGAATACACTCTAAAAAGCCGCAGCTTTACTTAATGCCTGGCCTCAACCTAAGGGCAGTCACCATCCTGGGAGCATATTAATCAATACTACTAAATAGTTATTGGTAGAAAAAACTCATTATTTTTGTTAACATATTATTCATCTCTTTTGAAACAAAAGTGTACCATATAATTAACAGTACATTAACATTAAACTTAGTCCTTTTTATTCAATTTAGAATAGAATCTTGGAAGAGGCATTTTCCCAAGCTACATTCAAAGAAAAACCAAGTCTGTCTATCGTAAGACAAAGAGAACACACTCTTCCATTGGTTTATGCATCCTACTTTAGAGGGCAGGAGAGGATCTCAGGAGTTTGGAAATGCATAGCCTATCTATTTGCTCTTTACTTCAGCCAATAAGGAGTTCAGCTGAGGACTGCTATTTGAACATCATCTAAATGGTCTTATGAAGAGGCAATTTAAAGAGCATTTTCTACTGCGTCCCTAAGCTGGGTCACCACAAAGCAAGCATCTCCACTTTTCAGCTAGCCAACCTGCCTGCACTCGTAGCTAGTAGCCAGTCCAGTTTTCTTTCCACAAAGGAAACAATGCTTTGTTGTCTTCTTCTTCGTTTGAACAGGGGCTTTCACAGGTGGGAGGTGATGAGTACATTCTCCTGTTCAGAGAAAGGACACCTTGATTACTACAGAAATAAAATTCTAAATGTGAAATACTATAAAACAAAACATTAAACACATTCCTGTCACGGCAAACCTCTCAGCCATAAACATTAATTCGTGCTTTTTTTATATCTAAAATTATTTACAGAGTCTGTAATGGAGATGAACTAGAACTGTTACTTCTCTTAAGACGTGCTAATTTCTACCAAGACATTTCTTTACATTTTTATAGATATCAACACCTTTCTGATTATTTCTGAAGGCAATATGTATATTTAAAGTACACTAAACTTTGACAGAGAATCAAGAAAAATGTCTGGCTCAAAATCGTATTTATGAAGCTTCTGAGGAACAACATAGGTATTAAATCACCCTGTTCTTTCACGCCAAGAAAGAGCATGAGGACATCATGAAACTGAGCTCTTGGTGCTGATTATACCACAGAAACTAAATGCACTGAGCCATCAGCAAATTATTTAAAGCTTCAATCCGTCCATTTTTAAGATAACAGGACATGTATTTTTCTCCCTAAGTTTCTAAGTGTTCAAAGGTCAACTCAGTTCTCACAATAAAAAGCATTCTGAATTTTTAAAATAATATAATTATATAAAATACAGTACTATCAATAGTGACTTGTAGGGTGCACTGTTTAATTTCACAGTACTACAACCGTTCCAAAAAATATTTACTAAACTATGGGCTATAGCAACAGGTTGATTTTTAATCTTTAATATAAGAGCACATCTGCTATTATATGAGAAAGAATTAAATCAGTTTAATACTACAGAGCAAAACTCCAACAGACCCCACTCATGGGCAGAGAGGCTCAGTGTCATCGCCCACAGCTGTTACACAGAAGCACAAGGACACAGTGCTTGGTGGCGCCCCAAGGCCAGAAGGAGAAAGCAGACGAAGCCAAAGGGCAGGGGTGAGAAGAAAAGCAGGGCCGGGTGCCAGTGGGAATGGCGCCCGTTCCCTCCCACCAAGAAAGGTTTGGGAGGCCTGGGCTTAACTCCATGCAGCAGCTAAAAGTAATCCTTCCAGGGTTCAAAAAGTTGGAATTACATTTAGTTGGCAGTATGCCTTTTGCCACCATCCGGATTGGGTTCTGTATATACAAGCAGAATAAAATTAATGCTTTATGACTAGTCTAAAATACACTCCCAGATCTTGCCCAAAACTAAAAAAAAAAAAAAAAAAAAAAACCTGCCCCAAACTGGAAACTAACTTATGAGTCGTAATGGTGGTCAGGTACCAACTCAAGCTAATAAGCATTTTCTTCTTCAAGGGCACTTAAGAGTTATCAAGAACATTTCACAAAGGTGATGGGATACTTTCCTCTTCTTGAATAATGAAAACAAGACAGGCATTTGCACGGGACATAGAGGAAAGGCATGCACTGCCCGATACCCTCTGAAGTGCATCCAACTGCAATTATCTTTGGGATTCAGGCTTAGGGTATTGTTCCTTAAACAAAAGTTAAAAAAAAAAATCTGTTGACAAAAACCTAGTTCAGCGTAGTCATATTTTCATGTTTTTCTTTCCTTGGGGTACTAAAGTTCCCAACCCTTTGTTCACGCAGAAGCTCTTGTGACTGTGCGGGCACAGAGCACAGTGGTGGCCAGCAGGAGGCGGCACAGAAGCGCAGCTGCAGTCTCCCCCATGACAGTGGCTTCGTTCATCCTTCCCACCAGAAGGATGAAGGAACAGAAAAAATCAGCAGTCACACGCTCTGTGCCGGGAACCAGCCCAAATAGGTACGCTCCCTCCTACAGAGAGGGAAAACTCAAACCCCATGGGCTGACATTCAAGGACTCGTGTGTCCAATATGCCGTTATAGCTTTGCAGGGTCATTTTCTATCACGCGCCACATCCTTCCCACCCTGAATGACGCACCAGGTGCATTTACAAGTGCCCTCCCCTCTTCTGAACTGCTCAGGAACTTTGTCAACTTAGTAGAATTCTACTTGTCCAGTAAGAAGATATCACCAATCATTAACTCTTCTCTGAAGCCTTCTCTCAAATATGTAATGAACATATATGAAAAAAGAAAGTCAATAAAATAATGCTGACGTGAAAAGTTGCTTTTCAGAATGAGAATAAAGATATTTGGATGAAGGCACTTGTTTGGCACTTCCTACTTTAATATTCGGTCTAACACAATGATCTATAAAAATTCACCCAACAGAAAAGTCAGGCAATAAAGTAGTAAGGCAGTGTTTGTGATACAAGTTTGGTAGTCATCTGCCTAAAAATGATAACTAAAATGATGAAGATGGGTACGATTTCCAAGGAAGACCTTGCAGTGAAAAGCAAAGAGAACCAATGGAAAAACTTAATTAAACAAAACTTATGCCAGAATTTTCACAAACTCTTCTAAGTAATTGCGAATGATACTGTTATTACTGTATGGCAGGAAGGAAATGGCAGCAAGATACAGAGCTCTAGTTCGGAGAATCATAAACTGCAGGTAGCAGTTGATGACTTGACCTAAATGAAATCAATCAAGACTGTATATCTGGGGACAAGCAGAGGGGCTGGTAAAACATGTTCAAAAGAAAACTGAAGTTTAAAAAAACACAAAAACAAAAATCTACAAAAATGTAACAGCCCAGAATAAAAAAAGAAAGAGAAAAACTCTTTTAAGAAGAAGGGCCATAACCATCAAGATAAGTAGACAGAATCATCCACTGGATTGAAAATTCTGAAGATCTTTTCAGCAACAGCAGTTTCAGAAGAAAGCACTGTAGCTTGGATTAGAGTTTAGGGAGATAGACCAGGTACAACTCAAACTTCCAAGAGGCTGAGCTGCGGATTAGTGCAAGACAGGTTTAAATAGATGTCAAAAGGAAACTGCCATCTACTTGGGGCCTTCCCGGTGGCACTAGTGGCAAAGGGCCCTTCTGCCAACGCAGGATCTGTAAGAGATGCAGGTTCGATCCCTGGGTCGGGAAGATCCCCTGGAGAAGGGGATGGCAACCCACGCCAGTATTTTTGCCTGGAGGATCCCATAGACAGAGGAGCCTGGCGGGCAACAGTCCATGGGGTCGCAAAGAGTTGGACACAACTGAAGCAATTTAGCACACACACACAAAGGAAAGTAATTATATTAAAAGTAGATACATTAATCAGAAACAGTATGGCACTGGCATAAACACAGACATATGGACCAGTGGTGCCTAACAGAGGACTCTGCAATAAACCCTCACAAACATAATCACACGATTTTTGACAAGGTACTAATAAGAGCATTTGATGGGGAAAAGGACAGTTTTTTGTTTTTGTTTTGTTTTGTTTTGTTTACGAATAGAGCCTCAAAAACTGGATGAAAAAGTTGCGACCCCGTGGACTATACAGTCCATGGAATTCTCCAGGCCAAAATACTGGAGTGGGTAGCCTTTCCCTTCTCCAGGGAATCTTCCCAACCCAGGGATCAAACCCAGGTCTCCCGCACTGCAGGCGGATTCGTCACCAGCTGAGCCACCAGGGAAGCCCAAGAGTGCTGGGGTGGGAAGCCTGTCCCTTCTCCAGTGGATCTCCCTGACCCAGGAATCGAACTGGGCTTTCCTGCACTGCAGGCAGGTTCTTCACCAGCTAAGCTATCAGGGAGGCCCCGAAAACTGGACATCCACATGGAAAAGAATGAAGTTGGACCCTTACATTACACCATATATATAAAAATTAATTCAAATGTATTAAAGACCTAAATTAAGACCTACAACTACACAACTTCTAGAAGAAAAAGTAAAGGAAAAGCTTCATTAAGGGTGGATTTGGAAACAATTTATTGAACACAATACCCGGCACAGGCAACAAAGAAACAAAATAGACAAACTGAACTTGATGAAAATTAAGAACTGTTGAGCATCAAGACATGACCAACAGAGTAAAAAGGTGACCTACAGATGGGAGAAATATTTGCAAATCATACGTAAGGGACTAATATCCAGAATATATGGCAACAAGAAAACCAAGAAACAAATTCAAGAATGGGCAAGGTATTTTTTTTTTATATCCTGCCTTCAGGGCAAGGAATTTGAACACACATGTCTCCAAAGATCTCCAAATAGCACATCAAGGATACTCAACATAACTAATCATCAGGGAGATGCCAATCTAAATCACAGTAAGATACCACCTCGTATCTGTTACGATGCCCACTATCAAACAAAACAGAAAATAACGAGCATGGTGAGAAAGCAGAGAAGTTGGAAGCCTGCACACTGCTGCTGGGAATGTGACACAGCACAGCCACCACGGAAAAGGAGACAGCGTTTCCTAAAAAGTTAAGCCAGAACTGCCATATGAGCCAGTAATGCCACTTCTGGATATGCACTCAGAAGAACTGCAATCAGAGCCTCAAAGCCATACTCGTACACTTGTGTTTGTAGTAACACTATTCACAGCAGCTAAAATGTGGAAGTGACCACGTGTCCAGCCACAGATACTCAGGTAAGAGAGATGCTGTACACACATACAATGCAATGCTACTCAGCTGGAGAAGTACGGGGATTTTGACACATGCCGGCCTGGAGAATCCTATGGACAGAGGAACCTTGTGGGCTGCAGTCCATGGGGTCGCAAGAGTCGGACGCGACTGAGTGACTCTGACTACCACTACAGCACAGACGAACCCTGGGAGCTTATGCTGCATAAAGTAAGCCAGGCACAGACAGACAAATTCTGAGTGATTTCACTTATGTGAGGCACCGGGAGTAGTTAAAATTACAGACAGAAAACAGAACGGTGGTTGCCAGGGTCTGGGGAGAGAGACTAATGAGGAGCTAAAGTTTAATGGGTACAGAGTTTCCATTTTGATGAAATGAGTTCTGGAGATACATGGTGATACTGGTTGGCTAAAAATGTGAATGTACCTAACACCATTCAATTGTACACTTAAAAATGGTTAGGATAGTAAATTTCTTACAATAAAAAAATTGAAAAAAAGTAGATGTATTACAACTTTAGAACCTTGGGCTTTATACAGTAGTGGAAACAAACTTTAGTTATCTCTTTAACGACATGAAACTCACATGACAATCATAATACATCATGTGCCCTTCAGAACGTTGGGGCTACAAACGTGGTACTCATTCGCTAGAGTTTCCATCTCTAGACTGGGTACTGGAACACAGGAGGTGATAGTGATGGCTTCTTCAGAAGTGTTTGGCCTGTACACCTCTAAGATACTACGGGCAGAAGTGATGCTAATAATATAGTCATTTCTGCTAGCATGCCTTGGAAAGGGCTAGTCAAAGAGACCGTCCCTTTCTTTCATCCAGAAATAACCAGTTCATCAAATGGAGCTTTTACTGTCCTTGACATTGGACCATGAGTTTAAGAAACGCCTTTCTAGGGCATTTTCTCAAAACTCATCCTGCACCCAGCATGGCTCCGGAGTAGCCAGGGACTAGATACATTGTGAACACATGGTAATTTTTCATTCATCTTATCTTTTCACATAGACCATATCCTTTTCCAGACAATAGAGGCCTCAATTTCAATTTTTGTTTCATTCTTCAAATATACCCTACAGTCAGTTCTCTTAATCATTTTCTTCAGTGGAACAAAGTCTAAGGAAGTTTCCTCTGCATATACCACAGAGAATGTTCTTCCCATTGCTCTTTGAAAATTCTAATTCACAGTATGCATAATGCTATGATTATTAGCCTTATATTGTTTTCAAAATTATCTGTAGCTTACCTACTCTTTTCCCTGACGTTGTATTATTTCCATTCATTCCAATACCACGGGCAGACTACAATTAAAACACAAAACATCTATAGAGGTGAGTTAATGGAAAACAGAGGAGAGATCACCTAACATAAAATCATAATATTTTATGACAAAAATGGTGATGAACTTTCATTTTAAATTATTTAATCTCTTTTTAAGTAAATTAACCTGAGACCTGACTGTCACATCCATCAATATTGTGCTTATTCTTTACCTTCAAGAGAGTAAACGTTGTCTATGGCCGCATGACTCTGAATGTGCCTGATCCTGTCTGATCTTGGAAGCTAAGTAAGGTCAGGTCTGGTTAGAACTTGGATGGAAGAGAGTAAAATCTGATGGCTCAAATAAAATTTCTTATTAGGGAAAAACATTAATTAAAATATTTAGCATTTTTAAATATATGATAAATTGTTTAAAATTAAAATAAAAAACTACTTTCAAATTATAGTTCTAAATTTAGAACTAAAACATTATTTAAAATTCAACTGTCAAAAAATTTTCTATAAACTAGAAAGACATTTGAAGAGGAAGTTATGAAAAGAATTCAACCTTAGACCTCTTTATTTAACATGTAAACAAAAAACAAAGTACCCTGAATCACTACAAGGATAACTAGCAGAACACACTGAAAGGCAAATACTTACTAAAAAAAATTCTGTAGTTTCTGACTGAGGAGAACTTCTCCTAAGGCTCTCTTCCTGAAAATGCTCGAGGTTTGTAGACAGCCCAATTCCAGAGGTCCGCAGCCTGCCTGCCCCACGTGCACTCTGTAAGCTGTCTCTGCTTGCACTCCGGGCCAGCGAAGCAAGAAAACCTATATTATTTACAAAACCCACAGGCTCTTTGGATGCCCTGTTAGCCATTTCTGTGATATCCCGAGCCTCAACTTTAGAAATAATATCAGATCTTTTACCAGTTGAATCAACTTTAACGGCTCGAAAGCGAGTAGTCCTAGAGAAAGAAGGATCAGTTATATTTCGAACATCCAATGACCGAAGCACGTTTTGTGAAGCAGAAGACTGGAGGCTCCCAGACTCAAAACATTTGGACTGTCTCTGTGGTTTCGCCAGAGAATTATGGAGTGACGTCGGTGCAGAACAGCGAAGAGGTGATAAGAGTCTGTTCTTGTGAGGACTTAATTCACGGTGGCTGAGAACTGAAGCCTCTGACTCACCGTTCAACACTTTCGCAGCGTGCTTGAGATGCTGCTCTCTAGCTTTCGAGCCTCTATCCGCATTAAGGAGCGAGGACTCCAGGTTTCCCCTGCGCGTGCCTCCCACGCCACTGCTCTGCTCACCAGCACTCCCTTCTGTAAGGGAAGCGGACGAACCCGCTTCAGGTGGAAGCGGCTCTTCGGTGACACACCCTTCTGCGGCTGGAAATAAGCCAGTGTCATCCTCGTTGTTAGCGGACAGCTTTCCCGAAAAGCGCTTTGTCCGCCTAGGCAGGGACGACCCAAGCTGGCGAACAGTGTCAGCACGCTCTTTGTCAGTTTCAGACTCCGTGGGAGGCATCTGGGATGGCAGTTTGAGGCCACTACTGGAACGAGGCAGCGTGTAACTCTCCCAGTTTCCACCTTCCTTGAGAAAATCACCAGTGACAGATGATACGGGCCTATCAGCAGGGGGCGGAGCTGCCGAACTTGCAGCTGCTCTGCTGGCTGAGGCAGGCAGACATGCGCCCCCAGGAGAAGGTAGACAAGATTGCCCAATGTGCGGAAGAACTCTCAACAATCTCCGGCGAGCAGCTGCTGTGGAGCTACTGGAAGGTCGAGGAGCTATGGGTGGACGAGGTTTGACCTTGACAGCTTTCTTAGGCTAGAAGAGAGGAATGCATGCGTAATTCTTTACACAACCATTTTCTCCACCCAATAACAAAAATTATCCAAGTAAGAAAAGGTTACTGACATATTGGCATTTGGATTACCTCAATCTAAAATATTTAAAAATATTAAAATCTTAAGCTTACGATTGAGAAGAATTTTGCTCTTTCCTCATTGAGTATAATTTCCAACAATGTTAAAAGAAAACCAATTTTGTTTTTCATCACCATTGATTATTTGTCAGTTTTGTTGAGAAGAAAATTGATTATATTAGATATGGCATAGCTGACCTATTTCAGATCCCCAACAACTTTTCCTAGTAAGATGAGTCAAGTGTTTGGATAGGTAGCTACTGCAGAACAGAGTTAATAGATGACCTAAACTGCTCTCCTTGAAAACGCCTGCTTGCCAAGTCTGGCCCTTGGCTGGCTTCTAGAAACTTGTATTTCAAGAAGGTTCCTGCTACCCTAACTTGTAAGAGACACTCACTGTGCCTTACTTGTTTGTGCAAGCAATACGGTTTATGCTGAACATTGACTTTTCTTCTGGGAGTCTGGAATTTTGGCACATGCTAGGCAGAGGGTGCCTTCATTAAGAACTCCTAATGACATCCCTGGGCACAAAGTCTTTAATGAGCTTCCCTAGTAGACAGCATTCCACATGTGCTGATAAAGCTCACTGACAAATAATTATATACATCTTATGAGACTTCACTGGGAAACTTTGTACCTGATTTCCTCTATACTTCACCCACCATGCTCCTTTTCCCTTTGCTGATTTTGCTTTGTACCCTTTTGCTAAAATAAATCTTAACCATGAGTAAAACGATATGCTAGTCCTGTGAGTCTTTTAAGCAAACCATCAAATCTAGGAGTGGTCTAGGGGTTCCCAATATAGTTGATTTTAACAGAAGTGTCACAACAATTCATGATGTATGGTTAAAGTTGAAAATTAAAAATATCAAGCCTTAGCACTTATCTTTCGGATATGGACTGATATGAGCATGACAAAGAATGGAATACCTGATGAAATACCGAGACTCCCAACCTAGAAATATAAGAGGATGAGGTAATGTGATATCCAGCCAAAAATGTCTGACTTGCATCTAATCACGATAGAACAGTAAGATAAATTCAAACTGAGGACATTCTACAAAACTAACCAACACTCCAAAACTATCTGACATGAATGTTTAAAAAAAGGCTAAGAAATAATTCTGCATAAAAAAGCAGACCAAGAAAGCATTACAACTAAATACAACACATGATTCTTGATTGGATCTCAAATTGAAAAGAACAAAAAATCAAAATAGAACCTAATGCTAGCAAATACATTATTGAGAAATGAAATATGAATATAGATTATATAATGTGTATCAGTGACAAATTATGTGTATGTTAACTGTATTGCAGTTATATAGGAGAAGACTCTATTCTTAGGAGTTATATACTGAATATTTAGGGGGAAAACTGAACTCCCAAATGAATCAGGTAAAAAAAAAACAGAGAAAGCAAATGTGGAAACAATGTTAACTGTTGAATCTAGGTAAAATTTCCATGGATGTTCACAAATACAACATTTCTAAATGACTGAACATTTTTCAAAATAAAAAAAGGCAAAGTAAGAATTCAGACAAAGACTGAGAGATTTAATTGCCAAGAGGCATAAATGAAAAAAAAAAGGCACTAGAAGATTCAGAAGAAGGAGAATAATCTTTAAAGGAAGCAAGTAATTGCAGGAAAGAATAAAGAGCAACAGAAAAGGTAAATAGGTGGATAAATATAAATAGTATTGGCAATATAAAACAACTTGAGGTGTTCAAAATATACGTAAATTAAAATGCAGGACAAAACGACACAAAAGATGTTCACATGTGTAACTGGAGTTACTGTTCTAAGATTATAGCATTAAAAGAAAAGGGGTAAAAATCATTTTTATTATACTATAGTCAAGAAGGTACAAATAATCTCTAGAGTACCCATTTGAAAAAACTAATAATAACAATAGGATAAAAACTGAAAAACAAAAAGTAGATTAAAGAAAGGGAAAGAGAGAGAGGAAAAAGAAACATAAGACAAGCGGTTAAACAGAAAACAAACAGTAAACGATACAAATTCACACGTACTGGTAATTATATTCAATGTTACAGAATGGAAGCCTGTCAGTCTGGATAAAAAAATAATAAAAAATCCACCATCCATTGATTATAAGAAAAACTCTTAAATATAGAAACATAGAAGGAGTAAAAGTAATAAAACAGAAAGGATATATGACAGAAATATAAATCAAAAGAAAGCTCGCTTAGCTATACTAATATTAGACAAAATAGCTTTTAAGACAAGTGCATTACAAAACAAACATTTTATAATAATAAATAGCAATATTTATAATAATACAAACTACAAGACAGATACCGTAATTCCTTGGATATCATACAAATCTGTACTAGATCATCTGACCTAGTTTGACAGTTTCAAAATATATAAAGCAAAAATAAACATACTAAAAGAAGAAACACAAATTCATAACCAAAGGGGAGATTTCTAGTGAACTTCCCTCAATAACTGATGAACAGACACACACAAAAATCAGAAAGTCTCCAGAAGTCCAAACACCACAAATAACACTTGTCTAACTGATATATGCAGGCCACACACACGCACGCACACACGCACACACACACACGCACGCACACGCACACGCACACACGCACGCACGCACGCAGTGACTAGACTACAGTCTTCCCAAGTGGCATATTCCAGTATGCTTAGTCACAAACCAATCCTCAGCTTATTTCAAAGGTCTGAAATCATCTGTTCTCTGACTACAGTGATATTAAAATACAAATCAACAAAAAAGATATACAATATTCCACATATTTGTAAACAAAGGAGTTCAGAGCCATGAGTCACATGGATCTAAAGATTAAATATAATCCCTATCAAAATCCCAATGGATTTTTTCTTTTTTGCAAAAATAGAATCATCCATCCTAAAATTCTTAAGTGACCACAAGGAACTCCAAAGAGTCAAAATAATCTTGATAAAGAACAAAGTTGCAGGCCTCACACTTCCTGACTTCAAAACCTATTGCAAAGCTCAGCAACCAGAAGAGTGTGGCACTGGCATACACAGTGGCCAACAGCACAGAATCAAGGGCCCAGAAGTGCTCTGCACGCCCACTCCCGGCTACCGGCCCCAGAGAAGAGAGTGCACGTGTCCACCAAGGGCGCGCACAAAGGACGCTCGAAGCAGCTTTGGTGATGAAAGCCACGAGTGTCACAAGCAGACAGACGCAGCGGGGTACAGGCATACCTCGGCTCACTGCACTGGGCAGATAGTGCTCTTCCACAGGCTGAAGGTTCGCTGCGACCCCGCGTGGAGCAAGTCTAGATTGACGCCATCCTTCCAACAGCATCTGCTCACTTTGCATCTCTGGGTCACATTTTGGTAATTCTTGTAGTATTTCAGGCTTTTTCATTATTACTATTATATTTCTTCTGGTGATCTGTGATCAGTGATCTTTGATGTTACTACTACAACTCACTGAAGGCTCAGATGATGGCTAGCATTTTTTAGCAATAAATATTTTCAATTAAGGTATGTACATTGTTTTTTAGACAGAACGCTATTGTACACTAAACAGACTATAGTATAGTGTAAATATAAATTTTATATGCACTGGGAAACCAAAAAATCCGTGTGACTCGCTTTATTGTGATACTCGCTTTATTGTGATACTCGCTTTATTGTGATACTCGCTTTATTGTGGCGGTCTGGAACCAAATCTGCAGTGTCTCCGAGGTATGCCTGTATAGTCACACAATGGATTAGTGCACAGCAGTAAAAAGAGAACGGACCGATTCACGCAACAAACGGATGAACTCCAAAAGCATTACGTGGAGCAAAAGAGACCAGACCGAAAAAAAGAAAGTAAGTTGCACATGACATCTTCTATGCCGCGTTCAGGAACAGCAGACGCTAGTTTGTGACGACACAGCTAAGAACAGCAGTTATCTGGGGAGTAGGGAAAGGCAGGCACCGACTGGGAAAGGCTACGAGAAAACCTGCAGCGAAAAACAGGTCCTAGTTTAATTTGAGTTGTACCTACATAACTGCATATAAATGTAAAAATTCATCAAGCTACATTAAACACCTGTGAATTTTATTTTATGTACATAGTATATTTCAATAAAGAAGAAGTTACCAACAGAGAGAAAAGCAAAGTGATAGAGTAGTGCTAGGCATATGACAAAGAACTAAAATACAGAATATATAAAAACCTCCAAAAAATCAGTAAGCAAAGTGAACACAATTCAATTTTTTAAATGGGCAAAAAAACTGAATGCACATTTTTACAAAAAGGATACCCAAATACCCAATAAATATATGAAAGGTACTCTACTTTATTAATCAGAGAAATGAAAATTAGAACTATAATGTAACGCCACTACACACCAATGAGAGTGACAAAAATAAGCAGAAGAAGCAGATCAAATGCTGGTAGGAGTCCAGGGAAACTGTAACTCTCATTCACTACTGGAGAGAATTCATCCAATTATTTTGGAAAATTGACAATATCTAGGATAGCTAAACATTCCTATCAACACCCAGACAGACCTGTCCATAATCAGTAAATATTAACAGCATCTTAAACAGTAACTTGCAAAATTAAGGTTAGGCTCTCTTTCGTTATCCTTCTTAGTTCTAGAATCATGACATTTCTTAAAGCCATGGGTTATTCCGAGTGCAATATCATCACATTAAATACACTGAAAAACATCAATTCTCTGCAGTTAATGCTGCAGTAAGTGAGGTCAGAAACTCGAGGTGAGTATCTTATACGGCTTTTCTCCCCAACGATTACCAGCAGGCCTCCGAGCCGCGAGCCCCGCAGGGAGCGCCGACGCGAGGCCCGGCCAAGCTTCACCTTTTTGCTGAGGTTCATGGTCTCCATCTTAGCCTTCAGCAGCTTCATCTTATTCATAGTGATTGAATTTTCAATTATCTGTTGCCCAGAAGGAGAAGGCTCTATTTCCTCATCTTCGTCAGCACACAAGCTATACACAGAACCACTACTGCAAAGAAAATGACAATTGCTGTTGAAATGCACCTGGGCCCCCAATTACTAAAAACGTTCAAGGACAACACGAAGCTACAGATGGGACTAACGACGGGATAGGCTCGTTTTCTCAAGGGAAGTCCAAGGCACGTGTGCTTCAAAACCGTATTTCTTGTGAGAAAAGATAGATGGGGATAAATGTCGTGCTTTAGCTTTATCAAAAATCTAGTACGACTGAGCTTTTCTTTAAACTCAATATCCCATAAGTGAAGACTCTGTTTGGAAACGGAACCACTCACAACAGCACAGATTTTACAGTGAAAAGACACACTTCGGTCACATCATGGCAAATTATTACAAATGTGAAACACTCCGATCACTCACCAATCACAATAACAGTTATTCATTTCATTATCTGGAACCCCTTCTGGCTGCAAATGCCGCAACATAATGCTACTCGCACACTGTCCCACTATTCTGCGTCTGTCTTCCCTCTGACTCCCCTATATGTGAGCAAGTTGAGAGCAGGCATTAATACCGGGCTTTTTTCATCTGCCCAGTCTTAGCAGCTGGCACAATGCCTGGCACATATTTAATAAATGTTTGCTAGATTTATTAAACATTTAATAAATGTTTGCTAGAACACAAATAACTGTAATTTCATTCAACTTTTTCAACAATGGGAAAGCTTAAATGGTTACATAATCTCAGTGATTTGAAGAATGACTGCAATGTTAAATAGAGCATAGCAGAATGCGTATTAGGCACTGCGTCCAGTGTCCTACAGCAGAACTGAAGCATCCATGCTAAAGCAGTATGAGAATAAGAAGATTTCCTGTTCTATGATTGCTAAGAAACGGGAACAACCTAAGATGGCCCTAACAAGGCATATCCCACACCACTTCTGAAGGACATGTTACCATCACACAAAGGTGAGGCTGAGAGTGGCTATGTCCATCCCTAAAATTTACATTCAGGGAACTAAGTGTGAAACTGGTGACGTTCCGGAATCATGGGGTAACCACACTACACAGCGACAACGGGCATCAGGAGGGACACCGACGGGACTGGTCTCCACAGTCAATTCGGTTCCTCGGCTTGACCTGCGACTATCATTGCTACCTAAATGCCAGAGGCGTCGAGCCTAAAATTAACACTGGCACAATGACTTAAGACCGCATTAACACTGCTACTATTTACTGAACGCCTAATCTGCCAGGCGCTTTCCACATAATAGTTCTAATCCTCACAAAATCTACACAAAGTGAAATTATATCCCATTTTTATAAGTGAGGAACCTGCAGCTGAGAGAAGTTAAATGATTCTGTTCGATACTTAGTAAAATCAGAGCTCGTAAACGAGGCGTCTAAGATTAAAATCCTTCGTCTCTCTGGTTCCAAAGCCTATTCTTTATACGACTTCCTGCTGCTTCCCCAGGCACCAACAACAGGCCTTACTGCACCAGGCTTATCCACATTAGGCGACAGGACTTTAGCGCGCGAAGGCGCTCGTCTGGAGGTTAACCACACCTGAGAAAGAGGGCCGAGTGCAGATTTCCGCCGGCCCCCCTTGGAGTTGGGCGGAATGACTCAAGTATATTCTGTTCCTGCTCATCTTCTAATACTTCAACTACTTCTCATTCTATCTCCTGGCATTTTAAATTCTCCGTATTGAATGAAAGAGGTTTCTGACTCAGTCTTCCTGTAATAAGACGCTGCTGCTTTACCGTTTTCCCACAGAGATCAGTGTGTTTCTGTGTTTCTGTGTGTGATACACACACATACACACACATACACACACACACACGTGAGAAATATTTCATGGGATGCATTTTAGCAGATAAAAAACACTTTTAAGTTCACGTAATTTTTTAAAGTACCATATTATTGTGTTATCTGTCACAAAGCATAGATTCATGATTCACTGAGAAGCCGAACTCAACTGTTTTCTAAATGGAAAAATGTAACTAGGATAACACATTAATCTATCCACTTAATCCAAGAATATCTTTCTTTATATTTAAATGCTGTAAATATTTTCTTGAATGCTATGTTTACCTTTTTCTAGATCTTTTAATCTAATAATATGATTAAAGAATAAGAGATGTACAATGCAGTATTTATTTCAACAAGAACACTGTTCATCCTGAGGCCAAGTCCTCATGCGACATTAACAGATAAGTCACCATTTAATCAACTTTGGCAATGCTTCCTTTTATTTCTTCCCACTTAAAAAAGCAGTAAGGTGGAAAGATTTGAGATTAATAGTGATGACTGATTTGCTGCAGCAGCCGTGAAGTGATACCCCACGCCCAAGGTAAGAGAAACCCAAGTAAGATGTTAGGTGTTGCAAGAAGGCATCAGAGGGCAGACAGACTGAAACCATACTCACAGAAAACTAGACAATCTAATCACACTAGGACCACAGCCTTGTCAAACTCAATGAAACCAAGCCATGCCCGTGGGGCAACCCAAGACGGGTGGGTCATGGTGGAGAGGTCTGACAGAATGTGGCCCACTGGAGAAGGGAATGGCAAGCCACTTCAGTATTCTTGCCTTGAGAACCCCATGAACAGTATGAAAAGGCAAAATGATAGGATACTGAAAGGGGAACTCCCCAGGTCAGCAGGTGCCCAATATGCTACTGGAGATCAGTGGAGAAATAACTCCAGAAAGAATGAAGGGATGGAGCCAAAGCAAAAACAATACCCAGCTGTGGATGTGACTGGTGATAGAAGCAAGGTCCGATGCTGTAAAGAGCAATATTGCATAGGAACCTGGAATGTCAGGTCCATGAATCAAGGCAAGTTCAAAGTGGTCAAATAAGAGATGGCAAGAGTGAAGATTGACATTCTAGGAATCAGCGAACTAAAATGGACTGGAATGGGTGAATTTAACTCAGATGGCCATTATATCTACTACTGCGGGCAGGAATCCCTCAGAAAAAATGGAGTAGCCACCATGGTCAACAAAAAAGAGTCCGAAATGCAGTACTTGGATGCAATCTCAAAAACGACAGAATGATCTCTGTTCATTTCCAAGGCAAACCACTCAATATGACAGTAATCCAAGTGTATGCCCCAACCAGTAACACTGAAGAAGCTGAAATTGAACGGTTCTATGAAGACCTACAAGACCTTTTAGAACTAACACCCAAAAAAGATGTCCTTTTCATTATAGGGGACTGGAATGCAAAAGTAGGAAGTCAAGAAACACCTGGAGTAACAGGCAAATTTGGCCTTGGAATACGGAATGAAGCAGGGCAAAGACTAATAGAGTTTTGCCAAGAAAATGCACTGCTCATAGCAAACACCCTCTTCCAACAACACAAGAGAAGACTCTACACATGGACATCACCAGATAGTCAACACCGAAATCAGATTGATTATATTCTCTGCAGCCAAAGATGGAGAAGCTCTATACAGGCAACAAAAACAAGACCAGGAGCTGACTGTGGCTCAGATCATGAACACCTTATTGCCAAATTCAGACTTAAATCGAAGAAAGTAGGGAAAACCGCTAGACCATTCAGGTATGACCTAAATCAAATCCCTTATGATTATACAGTGGAAGTGAGAAATAGATTTAAGGGCCTAGATCTGATAGATAGAGTACCTGATGAACTATGGAATGAGGTTCGTGACACTGTACAGGAGACAGGGATCAAGACCATCTCCATGGAAAAGAAATACAAAAAAGCAAAATGGCTGTCTGGGGAGGCCTTACAAATAGCTATCTGGGGAGGCCTTACAAATAGCTGTGAAAAGAAGAGAAGTGAAAAGCAAAGAAGAAAAGGAAAGATATAAGCATCTGAATGCAGAGTTCCAGAGAATAGCAAAAAGAGATAAGAAAGACTTCTTCAGCAATCAGTGCAAAGAAATAGAGGAAAAGAACAGAATGGGAAAAACTAAGGATCTCTTCAAGAAAATGAGAGATACCAAGGGAACATTTCATGCAAAGATGGGCTTGATAAAGGACAGAAATGGTATGGACCTAACAGAAGCAGAAGATATTAAGAAGAGGTGGCAAGAATACACAGAAGAACTGTACAAAAAAGATCTTCAGGACCCAGATAATCACGATGGTGTGATCACTCATCTAGAGCCAGACATCCTGGAATGTGAAGTCAAGTGGGCCTTGGAAAGCATCCCTATGAACAAAGCTAGAGGAGGTGATGGAATTCCATTTGAGCTGTTTCAAATCCTGAACGATGATGCTGTGAAAGTGCTGCACTCAATATGCCAGCACATTTGGAAAACTCAGCAGTGGCCACAGGACTGGAAAAGGTCAGTTTTCATTCCAATCCCAAAGAAAGGCAATGCCATAGAATGCTCAAACTACCGCACAATTGCACTCATCTCACATGCTAGTAAAGTAATGCTCAAAATCCTCCAGGCCAGGCTTCAGCAATACGTGAACCGTGAACTTCCTGATGTTCAAGCTGGTTTTAGAAAAGGCAGAGGAACCAGAGATCAAATTGCCAACATCCGATGGATCATCGAAAAAGCAAGAGAGTTCCAGAAAAACATCTATTTCTGCTTTATTGACTATGCCTAAGCCTTTGACTGTATGGATCACAATAAACTGTGGAAAATTCTGAAAGAGATGGGAATACCAAACCACCTGACCTGCCTCTTGAGAAATCTGTATGCAGGTCAGGAAGCAACAGTTAGAACTGGACATGGAACAACAGACTGGTTCCAAATAGGAAAAGGAGTACATCAAGGCTGTATATTGTCATCCTGCTTATTTAACTTCTATGCAGAGTACATCATGAGAAATGCTGGCCTGGAAGAAACACAAGCTGGAATCAAGATTGCCGGGAGAAATATCAATCACCTCAGATATGCAGATGACACCATCCTTATGGCAGAAAGTGAGAGGAACTAAAAAGCCTCTTGATGAAAGTGAAAGAGGAGAGTGAAAAAGTTGGCTTAAAGCTCAACATTCAGAAAACGAAGATCATGGCATCCGGTCCCATCACTCCATGGGAAATAGATGGGAAACAGTGGAAACAGTGGCAGACTTTTTTTTTTGGGGGGGGGGCTCCAAAATGACTGCAGATGGTGACTGCAGCCATGAAATTAAAAGATGCTTACTCCTTGGAAGAAAAGTTATGACCAACCTAGATAGTATATTCAAAAGCACAGACATTACTTTGCTGACTAAGGTCCATCTAGTCAAGGCTATGGTTTCTCCTGTGGTCATGTATGGATGACTGTGAAGGACCTAACAGAAGCAGAAGATATTAAGAAGCAGAAGATCTGTGAAGAAGGCTGAGCGCCGAAGAATTGATGCTTTGGAACTGTGGAGTTGGAGAAGACTCTTGAGAGTCCCTTGGACTGCAAGGAGATGCAACCGGTCCATTCTGAAGAAGATCAGCCCTGGGATTTCTTTGGAAGGAATGATGCTAAAGTTGAAGCTCCAGTACTTTGGCCACCTCATGCAAAGAGTTGACTCATTGGAAAAGACCCTGATGCTGGGAGGGGTTGGGGGCAGGAGGAGAAAGGGACGACGGAAGATGAGATGGCTGGATGGCATCACTGACTCGATGGACCTGAGTTTGTGTGAACTCCAGGAGTTGGTGATGGACAGGGAGGCCTGGCGTGCTGCGGTTCCTGGGGTCGCCAAGAGTCGGACACGACTGAGCGACTGAACTGAACTGATACTAGATGTTGCATCAGAACAAATCAAATAATTCTATTTCTTTCTTAGAGCAAGAATTGGCAAACTGAGACCAAGATCAAATTTAGTGCACCACCTATTTCTTAGTGACCCAGGAGCTAAGAATAGCCTCTATAGCTTTTGAGCAGTTGAAAGAAATGAAAACAACAGTGCACAATGGGAGCATGTGAAAGTCACGTTTGTGTCCAATACAGGTTTCGGGAACATAGCCGCACTCGACCACACGCTGCTCTTGCGCTACAATGGCCGAGCTGACAGCTGCTACAGAAACTGCATGTGGCTCTCTCCTTGCTGCCCACTGTGGCTTAGCTCTATAAAGCACAGCGGCACAGGCATGATTCAACAGCATCATGAGCGCCACGCGTGTCACTGCACAATGGTATTTTTACTAGTACATACCCAACGTGTCGAAACAAAGAGAAGAATGCATTTCCAAAGCTGCAGTTTTAAAGCACTGCAGAGCGCTCAGTGCGGTCAGACTCTGCGAGCCCTGGACTGTAGCCCATCAGGCTCCTCTGTCCATGGGACTCCCCAGGCAAGAGTAATGGAGCAGGTTGCCACTTTCTCCTCCAGGAGATCTTCCCTCCCCAGGGACTGAACCCAGGTCTCCTGCTTGGCAGGTGGATTCTTTACCACTGACCCAGCAGGGGAGATCATTTTGCTATCAATTAAGCAGCAGAGTACTGTGTTTATGATACAAGGACACTACAGGCATGCTAAAGGAAGACAGCATATTTGGACATTATCAGATTAAGGAATCATGACAGCATGCCCAACTTGCAGGAAGACAATGGTAAGAAAGAGCAGAAAATTAAAAATGGAATACATCATCACAGTAAGAAAATGAAAATGAGAGTTCAACCAAAAGAAGTTTCAAAGCAGCTTATTTACCAGCCACAAGGAAATGTTTACCAATTGTGAATTAAGCAGGTGATCACAGCAGTTGAAAAAATGTGGCCACAGAAATTAAACTTGTTTAAAGACTATTTTTTGGCAAGAACAATTTCTAGAAGAGCAGAGAACAACGGAAGCAGCATCAATAGTCAGTTAGAAGATGAGCAAATGAGTCAGTTTCTTCCTTGGCTTTTGATGAGTTAATATAAGCCACATGCTACTCAGCTGCTTTTCTTTATTCAGGGTGTCAATACCAAATTTGAAGTGACCGAAGAACTAGACCCAATGTACCGTCTGCATGAAACGACTACAGGTAAGAACATTTTCAAAGAAATTGCTAAAACACCAAGGGAAACTTGAAGTGAAGTAAGTGAAGGTGTGAGTCACTCCGGTCGAGGCATGCTCTTTGAGACCCCGTGGACTGTAGCCCACCAGGCTCCTGTCTCCATGGATTTCTCAGGCAAGAATACTGGGAGTGGGTTGCCATTCCCTTCTCCAGGGGATCTTCCCACCCCACGGAAAGAACCCCAGGTTCTCTGCACCGTAGGCAGACTCTTTACCATCTGAGCCACCAAGAAGTGAAACCTGCTACAACTGAGAGAGCAGGAAGCAACTGTGCTGAACAACTGCACAAAGCTAATGAAAACGTGAGGTGTTTAAACCCTATGCTTATCTGTGTTATTCATCAGAAGGTATTCTGCAGTAACTATCTGAATCTATCACATATTACTGAACCAACAGTGTCAATGGAAGTTAAAGGAAATCTGCATATTTCAAAAATCTGTTTAAATGTGCAATTGAGATGCTCCACGTATATTCAACTGGAAGCGCAACACAGTAGCATATGAAAGGCAAATAGCAAAAAATGACTCTGAGGGTATTCTATAAATGCCTTCCTAGTGATGAAAGTGCTCAATTAAAATCATATGCTCATGGACTGCTACCAGTATTTGGAAGTACAAAGTTTTAAAGATAAAATAGATAAAATCTCATTCCAGATCAATATTAACAAATACATTTTCACAACTGATTCCACAACTGTGACAGGTAACGCTTTCAACCCCAATTAACTAAACTATTACTCCCACAAAAAGGAACTCCATTCTTCTCGTTAGTAGACCTGAATTAGATACACACACACTCAATTATCATATTTTGAATTTTGTTGGTGAAAATTTGTTTTATCTGGTTATATAAGTACTTTTACATGGTATCCTTAACTTCATCTCTTGGCCTGAAAACCCTAAAATAGTTACTATCTGGCCCTTTACAGAAACGGTTGCTATCTCCTATTATAAGAGTTAAGAAAGCCTCTCTCGGGATAAGAAAAGAGCTTCCTGCTCTGCTTCCTCATCCACCCTATCCCTTGTCCAATTCTGGTAAGTGAATAGAGAGGAAAAGTAAAAGAAACAAAGAATATATTAAGAGGAATAATAATACAATTTTAATTGAAATCCATAATAACATTTGGATTATGTCTTAAACACAAATAAAAGTTTTGTGTTTACTCTTAGTGAAAGGAGTAAGTGATGTTTCAAGCAAATGAAAAAGAAGTACAAAAGCATGGCATAACAAACAAGAGCTATAAAAATGATAACAGGGTGTAAAAGGCCTTCCACGCCAAGCTGTGGAGCTGAGATTCTCTCCTCTAGGAAAGGAGAGCCAAAAGAGGATGTCCTGAGGAAGAAAACCGAAACAACAGCAAAGCAGCAAACGGCAAGATGGGCGTAAAGCAATCCTGCTCACGGCCTAGAGCAAGAGGCGCTGGACTGGAGCCGCAGCCCACTGCTCCCGCTGCTCTGCGCTTCTGTTGAAGGCACGTCTGCAGTGCCAACCAGATTCTGACACACAGAGTCAACAAAAAACACCATTCCTGATGTCTGCTCTCTGCCAACACAGTAAGCATAATCTTTCTTCCACATAACACACTGAGGCGAGGCAGAATCCTAAAGGAACTCCCTGATTCCCAATTCTAGGTGCTCACACCCTGCATATTCTCCTAACCTTGAGTCTGGCATGACTTATTTAACTTACATGCAGAGTACATCATGAGAAACGCTGGGCTGAAAGAAACACAAGCTGGAATCAAGATTGCCAGGAGAAATATCAATAACCTCAGATATGCAGATGACACCACCCTTATGGCAGAAAGTGAAGAGGAGCTAAAAAGCCTCTTGATGAAAGTGAAAGTGGAGAGTGAAAAAGTTGGCTTAAAGCTCAACATTCAGAAAACGAAGATCATGGCATCCCATTCCATCACTTCATGGGAAATAGATGGGGAAACGGTGGAAACAGTGGCAGACTTTATTTTCTTGGGCTCCAAAATCACTGCAGATGGTGACTGCAGCCATGAAATTAAAAGATACTCCTTGGAAGAAAAGTTATGACCAACCTAGATAGCATATTCAAAAGCAGAGACATTACTTTGCCGACTAAGGTCCATCTAGTCAAGGCTATGGTTTTCCCTGTGGTCATGTATGGATGTGAGAGTTGGACTGTGAAGAAGGCTGAGCACTGAAGAATTGATGCTTTTGAACTGTGGTGTTGGAGAAGACTCTTGAGAGTCCCTTGGACTGCAAGGAGATCCAACCAGTCCATTCTGAAGGAGATCAGCCCTGGGATTTCTCTGGAAGGACTGATGCTAAAGCTGAAACCCCAGTACTTTGGCCACCTCATACGAAGAGGTGACTCATCAGAAAAGACTCTAATGCTGGGAGGGATTGGGGGCAGGAGGAGAAGGGGACGACGGAGGATGAGATGGCTGGATGGCATCACCGACTCGACGGACGTGAGTCTGAATGAACTCTGGGAGCTGGTGATGGACAGGGAGGCCTGGTGTGCTGCGATTCATGGGGTCGCCAGGAGTTGGACACGACTGAGCAACTGAACTGAACTGAACTGATGCCTTGCTTCTATTCAACAAAATATGGCAAAAGTAGAAGGATTTTTCAGATATAACTCAGGCTCCAAATCAGCTGATTTTGAGTTAATCAAAAGAGAACTGAAGGCAGCCTCTACCCAAAAGCCAGCAAGAAAACCAGGGCCCTCAGTCATGCGACTGTCAAGAAACAGGCCCACCAAGTGAACGAGCCTGAGAGCAGATGGCTTCCCCTGAAATTCCCAGGGGGGCGCACCTTTGCCGACACCGGGCCTGCAGCTCTGCAGGAACCTGAGAAGAGCGCCTGGCTGAACTGCGCCTCGACCCCCAAGCCATGGAAACTGACTGCAGACTGCAAGCTGATTTTCCCGTGAATGGAACTGCCACTAGGTTTCAACGCCGTGGAATTAAATTTTCGTTACCTGCAAGCTTTCCTTTGTTGCCTGTCCTACTGCTCGTTTAAGGTCACTTTTTCTCTGAGGTTATTCCTAACTCCCTACCTTTCAGATAAAATGAAGGCCCTCTTATCTGCTTTTCCAGAGATTTTAATGTCTTTTTACAACAACTGACAAAATTATATTATAGATACAATTTATAGCAGATTTCATGCTCCATAAAGGAAGGAATATAATTTTTATAACTTAGTGTGTAGTATAAAAATAGACTATAAAAGTTCAGTTAAATGTTTAGTCAATGTTTTAAAGTGAAATAAGGTTAAAAAAAAAAATCATAGTAAGGCAGAGCACACAGAAACTTAAAACTTACCTTACCCAATTACTAACTTTCCTACTGCCTAGCCCAAGTACCTTTGTTTCCTTCTGACTTTAAAACAACCCTCCTTCCTTTTTTGAAGGATTATACATTATATAATTTGTTATTTTATTTATTTCTCATTTTTTGAGGCTGTGCCCCACAGCTTGTGGGATCTTAGTTCCCAAACCAGGGACTAAATCTGGGCCCTTGTCAGTGAGCACACTGAGTCCTAACAGCTGGACCACCAAGGAACCCCCTCCCCCTTTTACAGAGTAGGAGCACAGGACTAGAGAGGCAAAGATGGATCCACCTTTAAGCAACAGCTAAATTCTGGGGGGGAAAAAGAGAAACTTTAGGCTTAATCCTTTATATTACGCCATGGCTATACTGATATAACATCACACTATTATAACAAAACTCAATAATCTAGTAGGCATCTTAAGAGTTTTAATGACAAATATTTTTACAAAAAAATCCTACTCCATAAAGAAATTTCAGTTTTAGAAATTACTCCTATCAATCATAGGAAGAACAATTTCAGAATTATATAACTGAGGTGGGATGGGGAGAAGGGGAGGATGCATGAAATTTAGTCAATCTTGTGAGTATAGTAAGATAATTCTGACAACCCAAGGTAGACATACAGCTTATGGGCACACCACATGATGTTCTCCCTTTCTAAGTGAGACACGTAAATGAAAACCTATTCACCTTAAAGACTCAGATAACGGTGTTAGAGTGCCGTCTCCCCTGTCTACTACACGGAAGAAATTCAACTGATCTCCTTCTTGGTACACCAAAAGTGTAACTTGCTTGTTGCAAGAGGTCTTCTCCCAGACCTCATCTCGGCTGGACTCCATGTACTCAGCCATCTCCTTAAGCGGATCTTCCACGGGAACTACAAATGGAAACACTGATAGATAAGTTTTCAGTTTATGTCAAGTTCAATGCATTTTTGTACACCATCAGGATATAACATGTCAAATTTGAACAACAATCAAATTGTACTGAACAACAATTGTATTGAACAACAATACATATATATTATATTCTTCAAATAAGTTTTTGGTCTTTTTACAGTTAATACATTTTCTATGCTGTATTAATATGAAAGAAAAGAAATATGTTGTTACATACAAAGACAGGGTTTAACCAAATACATGAGGTTTTCCTGTGCCACTGGAGTGAATATACATTGATTCTATGATGGAATCATCTATAACTATTTTCACTTCATATCTTCCACTCCCTATATGTTCCAGTATTGGTTTCAACAATCAATAATTAAAAATTAATGGAAATTCCACTTACTTTACATTTAAAAAAACACACAACCGGGAGACATATTTTAGAAATTAGAAGTGAATCCCTTTTTTCTTTCTGGTTTTATATAAAGGCTGATTCTTCTCAGGGTTCTTTCTTGACGTGAAGACAGGTGATTTAAAAAAAGGAAAAGTGAAGTCGCTCAGTCGTGTCCAACTCTTTGCGACCCCATGGACTGCAGCCCACCAGGCTCCTCTATCCATGAGGTTTTCTAGGCAAGAGTGCTGGAGTGGGGTGCCATTTCAGTACATGGTAACTCAACACCACAATGGGGCCACTTATTATACAAAAACTGCTATGTCTGTAATGATTAATATGTTGCTGCCTGAAAGCATCCGCCCAGGACCCCACTTGTTCTGGCAGACACCCACGTGTCTAGTGCGCACACGGCTCTAGTGGTCTAGAGCAGTCATCAGGCTTGGATGATATTGCCAGCATCATGTCAAGCCACTCGCACCCACGGCAGCCACAGATCCTGCTCTTGTGGTGGGAACAAGCCGCAAGAGGTGGCTAGCTCACAGGCTGAATGTTCTAAAAGCTCCTGAACCCCAGATCAGGGGTCTAAGCAATGGCTACAGCAAAAAAAAAAAAAAAAAAGGGCATTCCCAAAGACAATTTCATGTCAAGTTGCACAAACACTGTTCTTTCTTAAAAGAGGCAACAATTTCTCAAACTCCATAACTTTCATTCAAGTAGCTTATTTAGTAACAGAATCAGAGTGCTGAATTACCCTCTAAAAACTCACAACAATAATGAATATTAAGTCTGAAGCTAATTAACCATTACACATGTCCCCATATCCTAAATTCAATACCACCACTATTAATAAAACACAGAAACTTCAGAAACACAGTAAGGTCTACCTTGTTTTTGATAAGACTTTCAAAGATACAAAATGTATTTATGCTACACTTTCCACACTGCAGTAACAAGAAACAAGAACTATGCAGCTGCCATTACTAAAACCACAGGAAAGTCTTGTTTAAACCAACAAGCGTGCCTTACTTCAGGAGTCACTGGCATTGGCCATGTGTATGCACTTAATGGCTACACACACACATCCCTTTTCATAACAGAAAAATCGTTTAGACTTCATCAAGTATAAAATATTATGCATCTAGTTTAGGATAAAATTTAGTTTTAGAAAGGAAATTATTTTCCTTTTTCAGCTGTGCCACGCAGCTCGCGGGATCTTAGTTCCCACCACGGATCAAAATCGTGCCCCCGCAGTGGACGCCCAGAGTCCAAACTGCTGGACGGCCAAGACAGTCCTTTTCTAGGCTGCTCTGATGACGTTTAATTCAAAAACAATTTTAAAAGCTAAGTATTACTAGCATTCACATGATAAAGACATTTTCTAAACCACAAATTTCAAGTAAGACTCAGTAGCTAAAAAGAAGGTTTCTGATATACAGTATGGAGAAGTTCTCGATTTGGGGAGTTTTTCCTTTTCACAAAGTTTTCAATGATGTAAAGCAGACAACTGGAGAAGGAAATGGGAGCCCACTGCAGCATTTTTGCCTGGAGAACCTCACGGGGAACGGAGACGAGCAGGCAATGGAGAGAGTCCAGAAGTTGCAGAGTCGGACACAACTCAGCAACCAAACCAACAAAGGCACACAGCAGCAAGCTGTTAAATTTTAAAGGCTGATTCAACAAAGGCAAACTTATTAAAAACTCCATCTGAAATATCAAATAAGACAAGTTCTAGGGCCTGATTTTTTCAGTTACAAACAAAGCACAGGCAACTGTAGGGAAAAGTAAGACAACACTTCAGCTACCAAAGGGCAGTGATGACTTTCACTACTTTATATTCAAAAACACATGTATTTTACATTCAGAACCTGTGGTGCTCATACTCTTCCTCACATATATAACTGCAGTCCTAGTTAGAAAAGCAGGTAATAATAAAACATCCGTGTTTAAAGACAATACTATACACAAGTAACAAACTTTGAAAATATAATACAATGAAATTCACATGTCATTAAATTCATGTCTTATCGTGACAGCTCAGTGAACGCATTAGGGTTTTTGTACTACTCTCAGAATCGGTAGTATAGACGTCATGTGTCACATGGGACAATTTAAGTCCAATTAACTGGAAGTCCCTGATATTACAAGTCTAGTTAATCAGCTCTCACATTATTATCTTTGCTTTTTTCTAACTTATCCATAAGAGTTCAACAGTCACAGTAACCTATCTCAAAAAATCCTCCTGAAATAGCTAAGAAAAAGACGGTGATCCCCCTATTTTCTAATAAAAATCAGGAAGCGTGGAGATGGAATCTGACTTGTGGAAGAAGCATTAAGCCATCAGTGGAATCAATACTTACCATTCAATTTTCTGGTTAGTGAAGGATCAAACACAAAGACCTTCCCCAACATGAGGCCCACAGAGCAGGCCTGCTCCAGGAAGCGGCGGGTGCCTCTGCTCTGCGGGGACTCACGCGGGAAACCTGAACCAGGGACACGGTGAGCGCTCCCGTCTCTCCCGTGCCTGGCGCTTTCTTGCAGCTCCAGCCTCTGCTCACGCCGCCATCCCCTGGGCTCTCCTCCCGCCCCGAGGCCCTACTCCCACAGACGCTGTCAGGCTGCTACGTGACAGCCACTTAAAGGGACATCGATTCTGCTCACATCCGCTGCGGCACTGTGATGAAGCAGGGACACTCTCTCCCAAGAAACAGTGCACTGAAAATCTAGGAGATGCCCAAAATGTGCTTCCTGAATGAATGGAGGGATGGACTCTCAGAGACACCCACATCCTGAAAAAAAGGCTTTAACAGCAACATGATAGTATCTACAAAATCCAAATGCATCACAAACCAGGCTAAGAGCCACCTTTGGAATTTCCTGTAACAATCATGACCCCAGAGTTGGAAACTCAGTGGACTGAAAAACGCAAAAGACCAGTAAGCTGCACCTAAACACAAGGATAGCAATGTAATATTTATACTATGCCATCCCACTGTCCTTTCCTATACTGGTGAGGTTTATATTTAACCCTTCTGGATTGAATGAGGAAACATGAGATTTTCTGGAATATGAGTTCCTGCCTCTGTGCATTTAGGCTTCATAAAACAATGCTGAGGGACCTATTACACGGCACAAGGAAGTATACTTAATATTTTATAATAACCTATAAAGGAAAAGAATCTAAAAAAGAGACATACATCTACAAATAAACACACTTGTAAATATGTATGGCTGAATCACTTTGCTAGATACTTGAAATTAACACACCACTGTAAATCAACTATACTTCAATAAAAATAAATACATTTTTAAAAAATAAAAAAAATGCTGAGAGAAACAAGTGTGGTTCTTCTAAGACATGATAGCTGGGGAAAAAACCTGAATAAAACCTGAGGCTATAACATCATCTGGCTTGAAGATTACTACTGTCAAATTGCTTTAATAAACGTAATTTTAACATATGCCTACCTCTACTTGTATTTATAGGTCCACCGCGCATAGCCAAAACCAGCTTCAAGGTACAACCTTCTGAAATGCTGTGGACAATTAACACACACAAAAAAAACCACAAACATCAAAATACATTCAGTGTTAAATATACACATTCTTATGTGTTGGTTTATCAGGCATAGTGCCTACTCTAAAAGATTTTTTAAAAGATATAGCAATGTGCATAAATATAAAATGTTAACTTATTTACTTGCATAAATAATGAAAACATGAAGTTCTCATAAGACTTAAATATGAAATGAATAAAAAGTATGAAAAGGACCTCTGTGGTTTAGCCTCATCATTTCACCTTAGGCCCTAAGAAGAAAAGAAGCTGTTAAGACCCAAAGTGTCAGAAATAACAGATCTAACTAACAAACAGAAAAACTGCAAATCTACAAACCTCCCCATGCCCAGTGCGCTCCCAGCTATTCCACACGGCCTCTGACCTTTTTGTTTCAGGAAAGAAGGAAGGCTTATGTGAGAGAAGGGAGAAAGACACAAGGTCAGACAGCGTATCTGCAGTCCCTGAGGCACACAGTGTCACGCAGCGTCACGTCAGGAGAGCTTCAGAGAAGTGAAAGCCGTGAAGAGCAGCACTCTCACCCAACACACTCGAGACAACGAAGGAAAAGGAATGCAGCCAGGTGGTAATGAGCCAATATTCAAAGGCGCAAAGAAGGTGAGATAAGAAGGAAGTCTAAAATGCAGGGGTCAAGAGCTTGGTGTAAATAAGGAAAAGGTGGACAAAGAATCAGAGGACAAGGATCAGGTAGCGTGGGCATGGAGCCAACACGTCTTAAAGTGCGGGATTTACACTGAAATCCAGGGCTAAGAATTGTTCAGAGGGAGACGAGACACAATTCAAGGGTTCAGAAGAAAAACAGTGGTGAATGGAGTCATAACTCTGAGCTTCGATAAAACATCTGATATGCAATTACACTCACTTGTAATAATTCAAGCAATAATCATCTTCAAGTTCCATGTTATTCCAAATTAAGTGCTGCTGACAGATGGGAATACCTTAGGGGAAGGTTATAAAGAAATTGGTTAAAAATTCAATAGACTGGAAGAATATGATACAAATCTAATTCATTAAATAAATAATAATAAACACAATTCTAAACTGAATGATAGATGCTTAGCTAAAATGTACGTAAAAAGGCGTGGCTAAAAGTAGATAAGGTTCTATCCACACTCTAGAGAAGAACAGTGAGAACGGTATGTTTCAGTAACTCTCTGGCCTTGAAACAAAGTTTAAGAATAGGAAGTCATTTTTAAAAATATCTTGAAATCAGCTCTGAAGAGTTTACGATCTAAGGCCTAGAGAACAGTTCTCAATATTGCAAAGTACAGCCTCCATTTAGTTACATGAAGCATTAAAAGTGTATTATGAGTAGAAGGTGAGCAGCATGGGTGAAGGGGGTTGAATGTGTAAACTCCAAGCTGTAAAATAAGAAAGTCACGGCAATAGGATGCACGACACGCAGACTATAGTTAATAAGAGCTTGCTGTCCATCCAAAAGTTGCTAAAAGAGTAGGTCCTCAAATTTCTCATCATCAAGAAAACAAAATTCTGTAACTGTATGGTGATGGATGTTAACTATTAACTAGACTTACTGAATTGATCATTTTACAATACAGCAGCCCCTGGGTATCCGAGGGATACTGGTTCCAGGTCCCCCACAAATACCAAAATCCCTGGAGGTTTAAGTACCTTATATATGAAATGACATAGCATTTATCTGTAAATAACCTTACACCCATCCTCCTGTATGCTTTGAGTCAGCTCTAGACTACTTACAATACTTAACACAATATAAACACTATGTAAATAGTTGCTAATGATGCAAATTCAAGTTTTGCTTTTTGTAATTTTCTGTAATTTTTTCCCCAATATTTTCAATCCATAGTTGATTAACTCCTGCAGAAACAGAGGGTATGAAGTGCCAACTTTATATACAAATATCAAATTATGCTATATACCTCTGAAATAATATAATGTCAATTATATCTATATTTAAAAATACAACATTTAATTTACTTTACTTGGCCTTAAGTATTTGTATTCTGAAAGTCTGTTCCCAGAGCAGCACACACACATGGAATAATGATTGTTTATATGTGAGATTATTTAGGATTCAGATGGCATCTTTCATACCTCTTCCAAAGAGAAAGGTCAATAATCTTGAAACAGGGCATAGAATATAATTTACCATAAAACATTAATATATTAGAAAATTCCTTCCACCTTGAATGTGATTACAGTCCATAACCGCATATTAACATGCCTTTTGTAGTCTGAACGCTGCTGCTGCTGCTAAGTCGCTCCAGTCGGGTCCGACTCTGTGCGACCCCAGAGACGGCAGCCCACCAGGCTCCTTCGTCCATGGGATTTTCCAGGCAAGAGTGCTGGAGTGGGGTGCCATTGCCTTCTCCAAGTCTGAACACTAAGTAAAGAATAATTTAATCTTGAAAAAAAAAAGTGTATCATGGACTATTTTCAGGCTTACCTGGTGGCTCAGATGGCAAAGAATCCAACTGCAGTGCAAGAGACCCGGGTTCGATCCCTGAGTCGTGAGGATACCCTGGAGAAGGAATGACTACCACCCCAGCGTTCTTGCCCGGACAAGAGCACTTGAGAAGAGCTGGGCATGACTGAGCGACTAAGCATGCACGCACATGGGCAGTCTCCAGTGCTGAAAAGTATGGTCCACAGGACAGTGTCTTCGCAGCTCCGTGATGCTGAAAGAGTGTTACGGCAGAGTCCACGTCTGAGTGTGTGTGCGCATGCGCTCGGCCGCGCCCAGCCGTCTGGGACCAGTGCGCTGGAGCCCACCAGGCTTCTCTGTCCATTGCACCTTCCAGGCAAGAATACTGGAGTGAGTTGCCATTTCCTACTCCAGTGGGGCTTCCCGACCCAGGGATCCAACCAGCATCTCCTGTATCTCCGGCACTGGCAGCTGGACTTTACCAGGGCAGCACCTGGGAAGCCCGGATTCCATACTTCAGGTAAACTCTTTTTTTCTGCAAACCGCACATGTGAACGCCTGAAGACTGTACTAGCCAGAGTGAGCATTAGACTCGAGAGAACACTTAATGGCTGATATGCTGATGAACATCTTTTCCAAATATTTCACATACTGCCTTCTCAAGTCACTCTTGCTTATGATGCTACAAAGTAAGTTGACCAGAATGATACAGTAAGTGCAGTGTGTTGGTTCTTATTGTAAGCTAGGCACTGTTATAAATGCTTGGCCTGTATTGTCATAATGTGACTGCAACAGTAATAATCCTGTGAAGCAGGCAACACTGCTCTATAGATTTCACAAATGCTAAAACCGAAGCATTGAGAAACCAGGTGGCACCCAGAGAGTGTGGGTTAGAGAGGTAAGGCCCCGACAGGCTAACTCCAGAGACTGCAGTCAACCTGCATGCTGACCAGTCTGAAGACAGTCAGTCTCCACAGAGCAAAAGTAGCTGTCTGGGTGTATGCTTAAGTAGACCTGAACGGCTACTAAACATTCTTCAAATGTTCCAAAAGACCATCACGAAATACAGCCTATGGGCTCAGGAGGTGGATATACACGTATCTCCCAACTGGGAACAGTT
The DNA here is from genome assembly GCF_016772045.2 of Ovis aries. Taxonomy (NCBI): domain Eukaryota; kingdom Metazoa; phylum Chordata; class Mammalia; order Artiodactyla; family Bovidae; genus Ovis; species Ovis aries. The sequence continues at coordinate 43,149,565 of NC_056078.1, read as the reverse complement.
CACCTGTTTTGCTTCCAGTTAAAAAAGAATGCCACTGAGGAAAGGCTTTTAAGCTAGAAATTATTTCATGCTAAAAGTACTTTCATATTTTAAAAAAGTTAGTGCTTCCCTGGTGGCTCAGCGGTAAAGAATCTGCCTGCCAATGCAAGAAACAGAGCAGGTTTGACCCCCATCCGGAAAGATCCCACATGCCACGGGGAGCTAAGCCGGGACACCGTAACTATCGAGTCTGGGCTCTAGAGCCCAGGAGCTGCAACTGCTGAGCCCTCGTGCCACGGCAGGGCCACCGCAATGAGTAGCTCATGTGCCTCAGCTGGAGAGTAGCCCCACTTAGCACAGCCAGAGCAAAGCAGAGCAGCACCAGAGACCCAGCAAGCCAAAAACAGATAATTTTAAAAATGTGTTTAATAGGCTATGGTCATCCTTACAACCTAAACTATAGGATTTCGCCAGAATAGCTAGATAAAAGCAATATGGGCAGGTAGTGAAGTGAAGTGAAGTGAAGTAGCTCAGTCATGTCCGACTTTTTGTGACCCCAAGGAATTCTCCAGGCAAGAATACTGGAGTGGGTAGCCATTCCCTTCTCCAGGGGATCTTCCCAACTCAGGGATCAAACCAAGGTTTCCCACATTGCATGCAGATTCTTTACCAGCTGAGCCACAAAGAAAGCCCAGGAATACTGGAGTGAGTATCCTATCCCTTCTCCAGCAGATCTTCTGACACAGGAATCAAACCGAGGTCTCCTGTATTGCAGCTGGATTCTTTACCAACTGAGCTATCAGGGAAGCCCATGGGTAGGTAAAACATGATTTATTCAAAAAAAACTTTAGAAGAGGATTAAAGACAAAGTAACAGCACTGCTCAGATTAACTCTTATAATCACTGTTAACAGAATCTAGCGCTCAGTTAGCAAGCTAAAAACAGAGAAGGTCGACACGCAAGACAGCGGGGCAAGGACTGCGCAAGGCTGAGCTGTGGTCCTGACGGCCACGCAAGGTGCCAGACAACCTTGAGGAACTCATCAGCCTCTGCGACCCTTAACCTCCGCACTTGCACACTGAAAAGTATTTGGGTTCTTTCTACTATGAACACTTTTAGAATCTCAAATATACAAAGTAAATCATATTCCTTTAATATAGGGTTGTCAGATTTAGCAAAGAGAAATATGGCATCCCTCTTTAAAGGTGGCCCTTTGCCTTTAAGCCTCAACTCTTAACTATATTCAGAAAAATTAATTCCTATTAAACAAACATGTCTTCTCAAAAGACAGATTCCATATGTACGATTTTTCCGTTCAGTGTTTTTAGAACTTTTCACAAATTCAAATATTTGTTTATGATAAAAACAACAACTTAATAAAAAGACAACACAGAAATATACAAAAGAAAATTCAACTACATGTAGTCCTAAGTCCAATAAAATCTATATTCAATATCTGGGGAAAATTTCCTTTAAAAATTTATTCTTTTTAATAAAACTGGAACATACTTTGAGCTGTTTTATGAAGTTTTCACTTAATATACTGCATACATCTTTCATATCAATAAATGAAAATACACGTTGCATACAATGACTAGATGATATTCCAATATATGTTTCTGTCATAAGTTTTATTTACCCAGCCCTTTACTAAGATACGGTGTTCTCACCGACTCGATGGACGTTGAGTCTGAGTGAACTCCGGGAGTTGGTGATGGACAGGGAGGCCTGGTGTGCTGCGATTCATGGGATCGCAAAGAGTCGGACACGACTGAGCGACTGAACTGAAATGAACTGAACTTACTAAGATATATTTTCACACATCCAAATTTTTTACTGTTACCAAAATAACTGTAATAATATACAAGTGTACATGTATCTGTTAATGTGTGTGCGTCTGTGTGTGTGCATCTGTGTGTGTGTGTGTGTGTGTGTGTCTGTGTGTCTGTGTGTCTTGGGCTACGTAGGCTGCCATAACAAAATACAACAGACTGGGTGGTTTAAACAACAGAAATTTATTTTTTCACAATTCTCAAGGCTGGGAAATCCAAGATCAAAGCATAAGTTTCATTCTGAAACCACTTCTCTAGGCTTATAGGTGGCTGACATATTTCTGTGTGCTCACGTTTTCTTCTTTACAAGCATGCCCAGAAAAAAGAATTCCCAGGTATCTCTTCTAAAAAGGGCACTGTTCCCATTAAGGTGGGGGGTGGGGTGTCCCCACACTTACAACCTCATCTAACCGTATTAATGACTCAAACGTGTTTCCTATGTCTTTTTTAGAATTTTCACACAGATATTTGTATGTTTGAGAACATGTTCATATCCACATTTATAAAATAAGCCCAGAATCAATACCACTTATGGATAATTAAAGACAGTGGTGGGCCATAGCTCCCCTCTTTTAATATTTTCTCCCAAAATAGTACAGAACAAAACGAAGGGAAGTGAATCTACCCAGAAACTATGCCCTCAGCCCTCGTAATTTGAAGACTGAGAAAGTCTAAACTTCAAAATGACTGGAAATAAAAAGGGGCAAGCTCCCTGTCCCAGAGTGGGAAGTCTTACGCTCCTGCCCCTGCAAGGCTGCTCAAGAAAAACTTTGGAAAAGTTAATGCTAATGGCGGTATACAAGTTCAATACAAAACCATCACAAGGAAGAGGAAGGCATCTGAAGTCTGAAAAGTCTACAAAAAGGACTCACACCAGAAAACTGCCTACAAGTAAAGGACTTTTAAGGCCAAACAATTTAAGGGAACTTCTGTAGGAGGCAAAGCAAAAAAGGAAGAGCATCCGTCAGTAATTCCAGTGTCGGGGGCGGGAAGAAACAATGGGTAAAAACGTAAAGAGTCCTGCGAGTAAAAAGATAACCACGAAACTGGAGAAACTCCTCTCCCCACCGTCACCACAGACAGACAGAGAGCATCTGCGTACATATGTGGACATCGTTAAACTGGCAGGGCACCATTAAGCAGAGCCTGCAGAATACCTGAATGTCACAGAAATCGGCAGGAGAAACAGCAACAAATCCACAGAAAGTGAACAGGAAAATCTAAAAAATGAAATTCCGTACCTGTCAACCACGGTAACTTTTACCCAGAACGATAACCATGAAGCAAAACTGTAAGGCCACACCCTAAGCATACTGAAGCACCTGAAATATCCAATAGTCTGAATCAGAGACTCAAAAATTAAGGACAGAGAATGTCCAAAAAGGTAGAGGAGATAACATGACTGCTGACAGAACTCAGAAAAGACAATTGACGGTGCAAGCAGAAAGGAAGACAATGCATTGTGGAGTTCACAACACATGAAAGGAAAATGCGTGACAGTAACAGCCTAAAGGCCACAGGGGGAGAAATGAAAGCGACCTACTGTAAGGTTCTTGTAAGATATGGGAAATGGTATACCACTTGAAGACAGAAAATAAGTAAAGATGTTATTACAGACCACCAAAGCAACGGCTACAACATTAGGGCAAAGAGTTATAACTGACAGGCCAACAAAGGAGAACAAAACAGAATGATAACAAACACTCAATTTACTCAAAACAAATGTGGAAAAGAGGGAAAAGGGGATAAAGAACAGACGGAACAAACAGAAGACAATAAAATGACAAACTGAACCCAGTCCCGACCGCAGTCGTCACAGATGAAGGGGCCTCAATACCCGATCCCGACCGCAGTCGTCATAGATGAAGTGGCCTCAATACCCAATCCCGACTGCAGTCGTCATAGATGAAGTGGTCTAAACTAAGCTGAAACGTAAAATGCAAACACAGACTGGATTAACTAGGAATAAAAACAAAACTCAATTATATGCTGCCTGCAAGAAATATAAAGACATAAATATAAAGTCTTATATATAAAGACATGTCTTAAATATAACGACATAAATAGACTAAAAGGACAGAAAAACATATTTTATGCTGACTACTAATCAAAAAATTCTGAACTGACGATATTAACATCAGATATGGTGGATTTTAGGGTAAAAATTATTACCAAGGATAAAGAATTTAATCTCACAATAATGAAGAGGTCAATAAACTAAAGAGGACACACAATCCGAAAAATGTATGCACTCGATTCCAGAGCTTCAAAACTCATGAGTCAGAGGTTGACAGTACTGGAAGGAGGAAAAAGATAAACCCACAGTTGTAGCTGGAGATTTCACTGCTCCTCTCCCAGAAGCTGGCAGAATAAGCAAACCCACAGAACATGTACAGCGCGACCAGAGAAACTGACCTGACTGACACCTGTAGAACACTGCACACGTCACTGACAGGATGCACACTCTTCTCCGGCGCACAGGTAACTTTTACCAAGAGAGACAAGGCTGCGGACCACAGAACAGGTTCCTAAGCTTTAAAAGCATCAAAATTATGCAGAGTTATAAGCCAATATAAGAAAAATTTCCAGAAATTCCCCAAATGTTTAGAAACTAAGCAACATATTTCAGGACAACCCATGGATCAAGAGAGGTATCAAAAGGAAAAGTAGAAAACAATTCGAACCAGATGAAAATGAAAACACAACATATCACAACGTATGAAATGCCAAGAGGACAGTAGCGCTCAGGAGGGAGCGAAGCACTGAACACCAGTATTTCGTAAGAAAAAACGAGTCACACATCAACAACCCTGGTCTCAAGAAATTATAGGAAGAGTAAATTAAATCTAAAGTAAGCCAAAACATTAATAAAAATCAAAACAGAATTCAATGAAGTAGAAAAAAGAAAAACAGGAGGAAGAAATCTAAACAAAATCTGATTCTTTAAGAAGTTCATTAAAATTAATAGAGGCTAATTTGTTAAATAATATGCAAATTACCAGTATTAGGAATGAAAAGGGTAACACCATCACAGACTACAGAGACATTGAAAGAATAAGGGACTATCATGAACTCTAGGCCAATAAAATTTAACAACAGATCAACAAAATCCTTGAAAGACACAAGCTACCCAAACTCACTCAAGAAGAAAAAGATAACCTGAATAGCCCTTTATTTATTAAAGAGGTAGCTTCACATTTGAGGCTGTAACACCAATTCTACTCAATCTAAAAACTGCAAAGGAAAGAACAGCCCCAATTCATTCAATGAGGACACTACTGCCCTACCAAAAGCAAACACAACATTATAAAATAAAATCAATACTCTTCATGAGAAAAAGATACAAATATTCTGACACAGTCTCAACAAACAAAACTTAACAATACATTAAAAAGACATACAACATGATCAAGTAAAGGGAGTTCCAGACATGCTGATATTTTAAAAACCAGGGTAACTGGGACTCCGCCGGCAGCCCCGTGGCCGAGACTCTATCAGTGCAGGGGGCACGGGGCTGACCTCTGGGAAGCGAGTCCTGCCTGCTGCGCTGCGGCAAAGACAGCAGAGACCAACGCGAGTGAGCCCTACAGGGACACAGAGGGGATTTGGGGGATCTCAGATCGACATATTCTTAGATATGGTATCCATTTTCATATCCGTAAATCGGACTTCAGCAAAACTAACACTTTTGCTTTTCAAAAGATACTGTTAAGAGAACAGAGACAAGCCACATTCTGGGAGAAAAATCTCAGCAAAATGTGTATCTGATTAAAAACTTGTATTTGGAATAAAGAACACTTAAAACTCGACAATTTTTTTAATGGGGAAAAAAATGAATAGATATTTCAACAAAGAATATATAAGGATGGCAAATAAGTTCATGAAGATGCTCAATATCACTAATCACTGAACTTGAAGTTGCTTAGTCGTGTCCGTCTCTTTGCGACCCCACAGACTGTAGCCTGTCAGGCTCCTCCGTCCATGGGATTTTCCAGCCAAGAGTGCTGGAGTGGGGTGCCATTTCCTTCAGAAATGCAAATTAAAATCACAATGAGACATCACTATACCTACTAGAATGACTAAAAATATCGACTATACCAAGTGAAGGACATAAAGGAAAGATGTTCCTGCTTCTCCACATCTGCACCCTCTTTGCGCCACCCAGGGGACGTCACTGTGCTGAATGGGGGTGACTGATGCCTCTGCTTTCCGCCAATGCTCTGCTCCCAGCGACAGTGGTTTCTGTGCCGCCTTCCGACCTTTACATAAGTAGGACCATCCTGTGTTCATCTGTCTTGTTTTTTTTAATTCACCACTGTTCTTAATTTATCCACACTGTGTACAAAGCTACTATTATATCATTAGTTTTCCTTGTTGTCAGTCCACAGAATTTGATCCCACCGTACGGCACAAATATTTACAGATACCACAACTCATGGATTCCAGCGTCGTCACTCAACTTGTTGCTAGATTTCTGACATTATCAACAAGACTACCGGGAATATCCCTCCACAAAACTGATTCACAGGTTTACCTTTGAAGTGAATTTACAAAACTACTTTAGTAATACAGACACAGCAGCTTTCTTCAGGTTAGTATTTTCCTGGTATACTTTTTTCAATTCTTTCAACATTTTGAGGGCCTTTTATTTTAGATTAGGTCTCTGGCACACAGCATTTGATATGATTTAAAAAAAAAAAAACAGTCTGCTAATAGCTTTTCAGTTAGAAAGTTGTATCCATCTTACCTTAGGGGGATTACTGACATATTTCTATTCATTTTTACGACCTTATTTTGTGCATTCTAATTGCTCTGCTTTATCCACTTGCCTCCTTCGTGTATTAGTTCGGAATGATGGGAAAAGGTGAGGCACTTCTGCCATTTCGAAATTAATTCTATTTCTAATCTCAAGTGATGAAGTTAGAAATTTAAATGATCATATTTAACAAAATAAAGTCCAAAGCTAATCACATCTTTATCCTCCTCATGAACAACGCCGAGAGCCTTGTGACTTCCGTTATGAACAATTCCACCTTGATTTGCATGCCAGTTACTAGGATTTTAATTCAATTTTTTCAAACCTTCATATACTGCTTTTTTAAGTAAACGTTTACTTAGATTTTCCCACAAATATGCCATTCCATCTTGCATCATCAACTTCCTTTAGGGATCATTTGCATTCTAAGAAATATCCTTCAGAAGCCCCTTTGGCAAGAATTTGTTGTTAGGAAATTCAAGCTTTGTTTTTGTCTGGAAATGTCTTTATTTTGTCTTCACCCTTGAAAGTTAAATTCAGTTCTAAGTAGAAACTGTTATTTCTCTCAGCACTGTAAAGATAGTATTCCACTGTCTTCTCGTTTCTATTATTGTTGCTGACAAATCAATTGTCATGCCCAGATCTTGGTTTTTAACACCATACTCCAAAACAAGGAACCAGAGCTTCTTGAAGAAATGGCTAGTTCTAAGATAGGGCACAAAATATACAAGATGATCCTAGAGCATCTTGCAATTCCAGAAAGCAGGTGGGAAAACAAAACAAAAGAACGCAGTGGTTGTGTGGTTTGGAGAACAAAGGTTTACACTGGAGCCAACCTCCCACTCTGCTAAGATACACTTGAACTCGTAACGTCAATAATCTACCTCATCAAATTTTTTCTTCCTGTTTCATTTATACCACACATGAATTTTTATAGAGCCCCAGGTTGCTGTAAGATTCAAAGACAGCTGTGCACATAAATACCGTGTTCACCGTAAGTCGTCTGTGTACTGACCGTCTGGGATTAGATTTACAATTAATAGTAAAATGAAGCTTTTAAATTCCCCGAAGTATGGAAATAAAAGGGTACTTCCAAAACTTCAGGGGTCAAAGAGGACACAAAGAAACATATGAAAAATTTAAAAACACTAGGACTTTAAAAACACAATAATAAGAAAACAACTCAATTTTTTAAAATGGGCAAAGGTTGAATAGAAACTTTACCAAAGAAGATGTAATCAACAGGCAAATAGAAATATGCTCAAAATCATCAGTTACGGAGACGCAAGTTAACACCACAGTGAGATATCACCAGTATCTATTAAAATGGCAAAAAAGACACAGAAACACCCAGACAATACCATGTTCTGATGATACAGAGCAACTAGAAACTTGAGACCCTATCACAGGAATACAAAACGGCGCAGCCACTCTGGAAAAGTTTGGCAGTTTCATATTAAGTATAAAACCACTTACAACACCACTCAGCAATTCTCCTCCTAAACAGACCCAGGTGAGATGAAACTGATGCACCCACAGAAAACTGTCATGAAACTTAAAAATGGCTTCATTCAGAATCACCAAAACCTAAAGGTCCCTCAACTTAGGAATGAATAAGCATAGTACATCCACACAATGGAACACTACTCAGCCATAAACAGAATGAACTGCTGATGTGCGGAACAATATGAATAAGCCTCAAATGCACGTGTATCATGTGTAAGCAAAAGAAAGCTGACTCAAAAGGTTATATCCCATTGTATACAGTTATACGAAATTTTGGAAAAGGTACAATTATGAGGACATAAACACGTTGGCCGACGCCAGGCAGCAGGCTTGAAGGGAAGCTGACCAAAAAGGCACAGAAGGATTTTGTGGGTGATGGAGCGGTTCTATACCTGGATCATGGTGGCAGTAACGCAACAGCAGCATCTGTCAATATGATACGACTATTACCACAGACTAGTTACGGGAGGAACTGCGTCTCCCAAGAGCTCATATGCCTAAGTCCCAACCCTCAGAACCTCAGCATCTGCCCTTACTTGCAGAGTCTTCATAAATTAATCAAGTTAAATGAGGTCATTATGGAGGGCCCTAATTCTGTACAAAAAAGATCTTCACAACCAAGATAATCACGATGGTGTGATCACTCACCTAGAGCCGGACATCCTGGAAGGTAAAGTCAACTGGGCCTTAGGAAGCATCACTATGAACAAAGCTAGTGGAGGTGATGGAATTCCAATTGAGTTGTTTCAGATCCTCAGAGATGATGCTGTGAAAGTGCTGCATTCAATATGCCAGCACATTTGGAAAACTCAGCAGTGGCCACAGGACTGGAAAAGGTCAGTTTTCATTCCAATCCCAAAGAAAGGCAATGCCAAAGAATGCTCAACCTACTGCACAATTGCACTCATCTCACACGCTAGTAAAGTCATGCTCAAAATTCTCCAAGCCAGGCTTCAGCAATACGTGAACCGTGAACTTCCTGATGTTCAAGCTGGTTTTAGAAAAGGCAGAGGAACCAGAGATCAAATTGCCAACATCCGATGGATCATCGAAAAAGCAAGAGAGTTCCAGAAAAACATCTATTTCTGCTTGATTGACTATGCCAAAGCCTTTGACTGTATGGATCACAATAAACTCCGGAAAATTCTGAAAGAGATGGGAATACCAGACCACCTGACCTGCCTCTTGAGAAATCTGTATGCAGGTCAGGAAGCAACAGTTAGAACTGGACGTGGAACAACAGACTGGTTCCAAAGAGGAAAAGGAGTACGTCAAGGCTGTATATTGTCACCCTGCTTATTTAACTTCTATGCAGAGTACATCATGAGAAACACTGGGCTGGAAGAAGCACAAGCTGGAATCAAGATTGCCAGGAGAAATATCAATAACCTCAGATATGCAGATGACACCACCCTTATGGCAGAAAGTGAAGAGGAGCTAAAAGCCTCTTGATGAAAGTAAAAGAGGAGAGTAAAAAAAGTTGGCATAAAGCTCAACATTCAGAAAACAAAGATCATGGCATCCAGTCCTATCACTTGATGGGAAATAGATGGGGAAACAGTGGAAACAGTGTCAGACTTTATTTTGGGCTCCACAATCACTGCAGATGGTGACTGCAGCCATGAAATTAAAAGACGCTTACTCCTGGGAAGAAAAGTTATGACCAACCTAGATGGCATAGTCAAAAGCAGAGACATTACTTTGCCAACAGAGGTCTGTCTAGTCAAGGCTATGGTTTTTCCAGTGGTCATATATGGATGTGAGAGTTGGACTGTGAAGAACGTGAGCGCCGAAGAATTGATGCTTTTGAACTGTGGTGTTGGAGAAGACTCTTGAGAGTCCCTTGAACTGCAAGGAGATCCAACTAGTCCATTCTAAAGGAGATCAGTCCTGGGTGTTCTTTGGAAGGACTGATGCTAAAGCTGAAACTCTAGTACTTTGGCCACCTCATGCAAAGAGTTGACTCATTGGAAAAGACTCTGATGCTGGGAGGGATTGGGTGCATGAAGAGAAGGGGAAGACAGAGGATGAGATGGCTGGATGGCATCACCGACTCGATGGACATGAGTTTGGGTGAACTCTGGGAGCTGGTGATGGACAGGGAGGCCTGGTGTGCTGCAATTCATGGGGTCGCAAAGAGTCGGACACGACTGAGGGACTGGACTGAACTGAACTGAATTCAGTACGATTGGTGTCAGCATAAACGGGAAATCTAGAGACAGACACAGACATACACAGGGAGATATAAGGAGACTGGGGTGATGCCTCTGCAAGTTACAGAACAGAAGAGACTGCCGGAAAGCTACCGGGAGCCAGGCAGAAGGCATGTTCCGGATTTTCTCTAAGACCCCTCAGAAGGAACTGATAATACCAACACCCTAATCTTGGACTTTAAGCCTCTGAAGCTATGAGACAATAAATTTCTATTCTTTAAGCCAGTTGGTTTGAGGTACCTTGTTATGGCAGCCCTAGAAAATGGATATAATACTAAAAATAGTGAATTTTACAATATGCAAAATTGTACATCAAAATATATAAAATTATGTTTTTATCTTCATTCAAAAGTGGAGTAAAAGAGTTTGCTAGATCTTAGAGACAAATGAAAACATGTTACAATATTGGTCAGAATATTGGGAGTGAGTATAAACTATAAAAAGTGATCAAATCATATACAAGCAACTCCCGCAGCTCAATACCAGAAAAATAAATGACCCAATCAAAAAATGGACCAAAGAACTAAACAGACATTTCTCCAAAGAAGACATACAGATGGCTAACAAACACATGAAAAGATGCTTAACATCACTCATTATCAGAGAAATGCAAATCGAAACCTCAATGAGGTACCATCTCACGCCAGTCAGAATGGCTGCAATCCAAAAAGTCTACAAACAATAAATGCTGGAGAGGGTGTGGAGAAAAGGGAACCCTCTTACACTGTTGGTGGGAATGCAAACTAGCACAGCCACTATGGAAAACAGTGTGGAGATTCCTTAAAAAACTGGAAATAGAACTGCCTTATGACCCAGCAATCCCACTGCTGGGCATACACACCAAGGAAACCAGAATTGAAAGAGACACATGTACCCCAATGTTCATCGCAGCACTGTTTATAATAGCCAGGACAGGGAAGCAACCTACATGTCCATCAGCAGATGAATGGATAAGAAAGCTGTAGTACATATACACAATGGAGTATTACTCAGCCATTAAAAAGAATACATTTGAGTCAATTCTAATGAGGTGGATGAAACTGGAGCCGATTATACAGAGTGAAGTAAGCCAGATAGAAAAACACCAATACAGTATACTAACACGTATATATGGAATTTAGAAAGACAGTAATGATAACCCTGTATGCAAGACAGCAAAAGAGACCCAGATGTAAAGACAGATGTTTAGACTCTGCAGGAGAGGGCAAGGGTGGGGCTGTGTGAGAGCGTGTGTATTACCACACGTGAAACAGAAGACCAGGGAAGGTTGGTGCCTGAGGGAGAGCATTCGGAGCTGGCGTTCTGGGACACCTCGAGGGGTGGGGCGGGGAGGGAGAGGGGAGGGGGTTCAGGATGGTGGCACATGTGCGCACCCACGGCTGATTCACGTGACGTGTGGCAAAAACCAGCACAATACTGCACAGTAATTAGCCTCCCATTAAAATAAATACTCTTTTTTAAAAAGGGATCAAATGTATCCAATTCTATATATAACTGTGGTTACAGAGCCCCTAACATAATTTTAAAATAGTAAAATAAATATTTTTGGTAAAACAAACACTGAGAATTTAATGTCAACAAAATTCAACTTATGAAAACTTGTAGGATTTGGCTAACACAGTTCTTGGAAGGAAATTTTAAATCATAAATGGTTACATTCAGAAGAAAGTTTAGACTTCCAGTTTTAGGCAAAACATGTAAAGGGCATGTAAGCTGCCACTCCCATCCTTACAATAAGAAAAAGGTTGAACTGAAATTCAACAACTTTTCTTGGAGCCACCAGAGAAATGAGGCAGGATGGCAAACCACCACCTCCAAATCTACAGATAGGGAAATCCAGAGAGTTACAGCCAAGATCTGCTTACCTGCAGCAGAAGCCTCCAGAGACATAAGCTGGAAGGAAAGTTTAAATGGCAGTTTCATGATCTGGTAGAGGCTGAGTATGGGCTGACATGGGACTGAGGAGTCCCTGAAGTCACAGTCTTCGTGGAGCTGTAACACTTTTCAGAGTTTTATCTCTAGAAACTCCATGAGGTCCTTACTCAGAAGTCAAGCAAGATTCCCCTACAGCTCAGGCGGAGGGAGGAGGACATAAACATTATGAGAAATTCCACAGCATTCTCCATAATGGAGGCCAGCTCACTTTATTAGGGGCTGATCTCACCTGGTGCAAGGATATTTCAGTGATTCCAGACTCCTCTGGTCTTGCTTTTTCAGCTAAGTGATTATCTGGTGGGGAAAGGTAAGAGGCTAAGAAACACTTTGCCCCAGACACACGGGCCTGCTAAAAGACTGAGATTTCATCATTAGACAGCAGTTTCCCCTCCCTGATACATCACCGCCACACTAACAGGACCCTAGTGTAAAGCAGTAGATTACAGCAGCAAGAGCTACAGCACACAGCTTCTTTCCATGGAGGAGCTCTCAGGGAAACCCAAAGAGGACCGAGGAGGCAAAGCAAGGCAGCTAGGGCAGCCTGAAGCCTCACAGACACTGGCACAGGGAGGCGCGGGTGGTGGGCAGGCGCGTGCGCACACAAAGCTGCGGCAGAGACAGGCACGAAGCAACGAGGAGAGATGAGACTGACTCAGCAAGTGGCATCTGGATAGCTATTTATAAAGTAAAAAAAAATGGATGCCTACTGGATACTGTATGAGGCAAAATAAAGTAGGTAAAATTGAACTTAGCCCAAACCATGCCTAAACTGTCACTGGTCTAAGTGACATTTAACTTATTCTCTGCATAAGTTACATGCCTACTGCATGTCACGATGAGGGCTCTGCTCACTATCGCCACTCAGAGACTCAGGCTGAGGGAGACTTCCATCATAGCTCACTGGTCAGAATTAACATGGTCCCATCTACGCATGAAACTGTCCAGGAAAACAATCCTATCCCATGAACAGAAGTCTTTATTAGGAAGCAGTAATGCCAATGACTTGATGGCAAGCCCAGGGAATCCACTGCCCATAGTGGATTAAGAACCAGTTGAATTAAGAACTGGATAAAGAACCAGCCGACAATAATTCCTTACATTTCTTGGCACATTTTTTCTTTCCAAATTCCTATCCTCTGAGTACTATGTACTCTTCTCTACAGATCACTGCTCTACGTAATGATAAGCTCCAATTTCCCTTCTCCGGAAACTCAGAACTAAATCGCGTCTCTTCCGAGCGCACAGCGTTTATACTCCTCAGCACGTATCGCACTATCTGCACAGACTGACAGGGCACAGAAGCTCTGCTGAGTGCTCCTCGTTGAGCAGAACAATTCTTTGACATACGTATTATTATTATTCCCACTTTTAATTAGCACAACTGAGGTAGAGAGGGTAATTTATTCAGCTGGTAATCTGAAATCAGGCAGTGCGGCTTCAGTGCTCCCGGCCCATCAAGGCCCACTGAAGCTCCCCTGTCGGTACTGCTCCTTTCCCATTGAGCCTCACCATGTCTATCCGGCACACGCCTTCCTCTGCAGTGCTCTCCATCTCCCCGCTTATTTCTGTGATGCTCTAGTTCCCAACTTCCCAAAGCCGCCCAACAGGAAAAGCAGTCCAGCAGAGACGCTGTCGTCCCGAACGCTTAGACCGAGCAGTGTCACCTCTGCCCTATTCCATCCTCCTCTATCTTGGGAGACTGACCCAGAATGTCGCTCTGAAATGCTGCCCAGGGTGGAAATAGAAAGGTCCCCTACTAAAGGACTAAAACATACTTTACATGAAGGAGTCCCTCTTGAAGCCTCCTGAAGAAGAGTGACTGTCCCTGCCCACATGCTGCAAGGAGTTACCAAAGCTTAAATAGGAAGGAAACAAGGGGTGAGGACTATAAGGACCGGGAATGGGAACAGGAATTAAGATCTACTGACCACTAGAGGTGCCTCCCACCCTTCTGCTCCCTTGATGACAGTCCAGCCCTTGGCAGAGAGAGTTGATCCTAGGTCTCCAGGTACCTGAGTGAACTGCTCCCAAGTGGGTGAGTCTCAGGAGTGAGTTTTTCTTCTATGCTGCTCCTCTGATCGCTAAGCATGCTAATCCTGGTTTGAAGGCATTCCCAGCCTAAGTGAGGAACACAGTGGCATATTCTGTAATAAGGATTCTCTCTCCTCCCAGGTGGTGCCGTGGTAATGCAGAAGACACAAGAGACTCGGGTTCGATCCCCAGGTCGGGAATATCCACGGAGGAGGAAACGGCAACCCATTCCGGTATTCTTGCCTGGGAACTCCCATAGACAGAGGAGCCTGGCGGGCTGCAGTCCACGGGGCCGCAGAGCGGGCGTGGCTGAGCACACGGAGCACGGCCACTGGTGAGCGTGCTGTGAGCTGAGCGGCAGCCGCCAAATATACATCCCCAAGTCCAAGCCCCCAGAGTGACGGCATCTGGAGGTGGGGCCTTTGGGAGGTTCTTAGGTTCAGACGAGGTCGTGAGGGGGAGGCGCTTATGGCTGAATCCGCATCCTTATAAGATGTGCCCGTGTGAGGACCGAAAACACACCTACCTACAGGTCAGAAAGAAAGCCTCACCAGAACCTGACCGTGCTGGCGCCCTGATCTCAGACTTTCAGCTTCTGGAACTGTGAGAAAGTAAGTTTCTGTGCTTTAAGCCTCCTGCGCTATGGTATTTTGTTATGACGGCCCTAGCAGACAAAGACAGCAGAGACTTTACCTTACCTCATCTAATCTCTCAATAAGCATATTTCTTTTGCATGTCTAAACTAGGATCCAACTGTCTAATAGCTACAAAGCACACCGCTCTTATCCTGACAACGCCTCCCTACATCTTGGCTCTTGTCCAACCCTGTCAGTAAACAGTTCTCTTGGATGAGTCCCTAATCTTCCCTAAGCCCAAATTTACTCTTCTGACATTAAGACAACTAAACAGGATTCCCTCTAGAGTGCTTTAGCTGCTCAGAGATTATGCATGAAAGCAAGAAAATAATGCAGAGATTATTTAGAACACAAGAGGGTTTTGTTTTTTATTAATCTTCCTGCTCCTAAAAAGTTTCCGTTACACCATATAAATAAAAAGCAGAGCAAAGTAGAGAATGGACTATCGTTCAGAAGCTCAAAGGCCGAGATCTTTGACTTTACAAAGATAAAAAGTTCCAATCCTCCTCATCCTTCTTTAATGCTGAACTTAAACGGGGGAGGGCAACGCTAGTTTCTGCCTTAAATTATAAGCTAGTTCTAGCTGGCTCAAAATGCAAAGATCCATTTAGTGTTACATGGAACAAATTTCTAGTGTTTACTGTATTTCAACAACTGTAAATGGCAAAAAACCACTTCTTGCAGAAATCTGCCAAAGAAAAATACTAATTTTTAACACAAAGTAACTCGTAACACTTTTCACAAATACACCAGTCAAAAAAGAGATATTATACAGCATTCAGTATCCCTCTATACTGAGGAAACTTCAAATCTATGTAAATGTACCCCAAAAACTCTCCTCAGAAAATCTCCACATTAAAAAAAAAAATAGTATTCACCAAGCGCTGTAAGAAAGTAAAAAGAGCCACTGAATTATTACTGTAATGTAGTTACGGCAGAATCCGCTCATCATCATAACCTGCTGAAAACCATTTTAAAATGTTGTTTCACACCATTAACATAATGCCAGGGACTTACTTCAAAAAATTTGGCAGAAAGGAAGAGTAGGGGAAATGCAGGCATGGAAGCAAGACAGTTCATGGTAACTGCTGAGGCGGGAGAGGGGCTATTTAAGGACTCATTATCCGGTTCTAATTCATGTACGGTTGACATTTCTCCACAAGAAAAGCTAAAAAAGGATTACACAATCTTGAAGAACAAATTTAATCCTCATATCCTAAAAATTAAAAAAAAAAAAGGACTAGTACCTTCCAATCTTTGAATTTTCGCTTTCACCGAAA
The DNA here is from genome assembly GCF_016772045.2 of Ovis aries. Lineage (NCBI taxonomy): Eukaryota > Metazoa > Chordata > Mammalia > Artiodactyla > Bovidae > Ovis > Ovis aries. Next base: position 43,133,398 of record NC_056078.1, on the reverse strand, counting down.
TAATAGCTTCAAAGGGTGAAACTCTCAGCTCAAAACAAGTTCCAGTCAGTGTTTCAATGAAGAGCTCCATGGTATCATAAAAAGGAAGTCTGTAGCAAAATGGTCCCACGTTATCTTCATTGAAGAATGGAGGGTCTTTTCTGTTACCCATCACTCGGACTTTTCCAATTCCTCTGGAATATGCTGCAGGCAACTGTATTCCAGTTCTAGCCAAATCAGCTTTGAACAGTGGTTATATATATGGTTGCTCATGTTTTGAGTTTTATACCTAAAAAACAAGAATAATTTTTTTTAACAAGCCCTTGTGAAAGTCTCATTCCTCCAGAGATTTTCTGAACAACTCTGGCCTATATCAATCTTCCAGACAGCCCAGAATTCATTTTAGTGCTGACTATGTCTACTCCTAAACTATTCACGATTGTTTATTCACAATTGTCTCTGAAAGCACTCCCTACCTTAGAATGCAAGATTATCAAGAATAGGTTTATTTGCTACATTTTATCTTACTAGAGCTCAGCAGTTACTTATGCATACTGTATGCTGAACAATTATACGTCTTCTTGTTAATGATACTTAAACCAATGGCTTCAACATGCAGGTATACATTTGCAAGACCTTGAATGTTATGCACATCCTTTCCTGAAATACACAAGTTGCATTCATAACCCATATAAAGCCTAATGTTATAGCCTCTGTACATCTGAATCACACTGAATGGGTAAAACCTCCCAGTGGGGGAAGAATATCCGGAAGACTAGGCGAACAGAATGGGAACACAGGAACAGTGCAAAAATCAAGGAGAAAAATGAATGATACGTTTTACTGTTTTTTTGCCAAAGCATATATCACTGAACTCACTGCACTTTTCATTAACAATGTGAGGGAGCACTTATTTTTTTAAAACGTGTGGTTTAATTAATAACCTATATCTCCATTCTGTAGACATGATTTCCACAGACACCTGAAATCCAACACATCCAAAACTAACCATTTTTTCTACAAACCTCCTTCTTGTCCTAGTCTCCGTCCTGGTACAGAGTGCCACCATCAACCTAGTCGCTCAAGCCAGAAATCTAGGAATCATTCTAGATTTTTTTCACAATCCTCAAGGTATCCAGATGTGACCAATTCTAACAGGACAACTTAACATTTCCATAATACATGACCCTCTCCAACCTCACTGATTAGGACGTGGTTCAGGCCATAATTAGCTCTTAATGGAGACATTTTGACAGCCAGCTATGGTCTTTGACTCTTGCCCTTCATTCTTCTGATCCATTCTCTAGAATGTCAGTTATCTTTTTTTAAAAAAAGGAAAGTTTAATGAAAACTGGATTAAGGTATCATATCACACAGTTCAGAAATTATTTTATTCTTAATTATATTTAAGAAGGGGGAAAAGGTCACACAAAATTTTAAAATTACTTAATATTTGACTTTAGAATGCACTGCAGTGAAACCACTCATTCAGACTAAATAAGGAAATGAACCTAAGATAGCCTAAAGCCTGAATTTGTTTTCCGCTTAAATAAACTATTTTCAGAGCAGGTTTTGGTTCACAGCAAGATAAAACAGAGAGTACAGAGTTCCTAGAAAGTAGAGTCTCCAAGCACAGAGGACAGTGAAAAAGCTATTTTGAAACTCAACATTCAAAACACTAAGATCATGGCATCCAGTCCCGTAACTTCATGGCAAGCAGAAGGGAATAAAGTAGAAACAGTGACAGATTTTATTTTCTTGGGCTCCAAGATCACTGCAGACAGTGACCGCAGTCATGAAATTAAAACACACTTGCTCCTTGGAAGGAAAGTTATGACAAACCTAGACAGCACATTAAAAAGCAGAGACATCACTTTACCAACAAAAGTCTGTATAGTTAAAGCAATGGTTTTTCCAGTAGTCATGTACAGGTGTGAGAGTTGGACCATACAGAAAGCTGAGTGCCAAAGAACTGATGCTTTCGCATTGTGGTGCTGGAGAAGACTCTTGAGAGGCCCTTGGACTTCAAGGAGATCAAACCAGTTGATACGAAAGCAAATCAGCCCTGAATTTTCATTGCGAGGACTGCTGCTGAAGTTGAAGCTCCGAAGCTTTGGCCACCTGATGAAAGAAGCCAACTCCCTGGAAGAGACCCAGACGCTGGGAAGACTGAAGGCAAAAGGAGAAACAGGCGGCAGAGGACACGATGGCTACAGAGCACTGCGGACTCAATCGACATGGATTTGAGCAAACTCCGGGAGGCAGTGAAGGACAGGAAAGCCTGGAGTGCTGGAGTCGGTGTGCTGCAGAGTCAGACACGACTTAGCAACTGAACAACAGAGTTTCCATACACTCTTTGCCCACACACACGCACAGCCTCTCACTACCAACAACTTACCTAAGGGTAGTGTATTTGTTACAATCAATGAACACATTGACACAGCAACATCACTCAAAGCCCACAGTTCACGTTAGGGTTCACTCTTGGTATTGCAAATTCTATCGATTGTAGTAACATCATTATAGTAACACACAGAACAGCTTCACTGCCCTAAAAATCCTTTGTGCTTTGCCTCTTTATCCTTCTCTCCCTTCAATCCCTGGCAACCACTGATCTACTGATCTCTTCACCATCCCCCCAGTTTTGCCTCTTCCTAAGCTTCCCTGGTGGCTCAGAGGTTAAAGCCTCTGCCTGCAATGTGGGAGAACTGAGTTCGATCCCTGGGTTGGGAAGATTCCCTGGAGAAGGAAATGGCAACCCACTCCAGTATTCTTGCCTGGAGAATTCCATGGATGCAGGAGCCTGGTGGGCTACAGTCCACGGGGTCACAGAGTCAGACACGACTGAGCAACTTCACTCAAATGTCACACAGCTGGAATCATACGGTATGTAGCCTTTTCAGATCGGCTTCCTTCATTTAGTGATTTGCATGTAAGTTTCATCTACGTTTTTTCATGGGCTGATTCAGCCCATTTCTTTAGAGCACTGAAAAATATTCTGCTGCCTGAATGTACCAAAGTTTATTTATCCATTCACCTACTGAAGGACACCTCTTGGTTGATTCCCAATTTTGTCAATTATAAACAAAGCTGCTATAAACATCCACATGCAGGTTTCTGTATGGACGTTAAGTTTTTGACTTATACCAATGAGTATAACTGCTAGATCTTATGGTAAATATGTTTAATTTTTAAGAAACTGTCAAACTGTCTTCCAAAGCGGCTGTTCTACACTGTTTTCCCACCAGCAATGAATAATGGCGCCTACTGCCCTACTCCCTCATGAGCATCTGACGCTGTCAGTGGTCTGGATTCTGACCATTCCAACAGGCATGTCATGGGAAGCCTGGCGTGCTGCGATTCATGGGGTCGCAGAGTCGGACGTGACTGAACTGAACGGAACCAAACGGTATCTCACTGCTTTAATTTGCTTTTCACTAACAACATGCAATTTAGAGCACTGCTGTCTTGTTATAATGTCGAACTGATCATGTTAGTCCTTAGCTCAAGGCCCCACCGTGGCTTCCCACTGTCTACAGACGTGACTCCTTAGAAAGGCTGCCAGGCCCTACTTCATTTATACACATACCGCATCCCATCCTGCAATACCTCTGGCCTTCTCTCTGCTAATCATTTGCACCTGCAGCTTCAGAATACATGGTCTGTATGTCGTTGCTCCTGCTTTCCGCTCCTCACTGCCATCCCCACACCTGGCCACTTGACAATTTCCTATGACCTTTCAGGACTCAACTCAAATAGTAGCTGGTCCACAAAGCCTTTTGTGGTTACCCCCCTTCACACTCTGACCTCCATAACACACTGCACCCATTACAATCAGTTTCATTTTTAAGATGGCTTTTTTACTCTGCTTAACTGTAAGCTACTTAAGGGAAGAATTTACCGCCCCATCACCTAACAGTATTTTGTTCATATGGGTGCACATTAAAAGGCTGTTCCATGAGAAAGTAAATGAATTTTCACCCTCTCCACTGATTTTTGGAACAAAACTATAATACAGGGCTTCCCTTGTGGCTCAGCTGGTAAAGAATCCACCTGCAATGCAGGAGACCCTGGTTCAAGCCCTGGTTTGGGAAGATCCTCTGGAGAAGGGATAGGCTACCCACTCCAGTACTCTGGCCCATACTTAATACAATGAAGTATATTTAACACAATTAACTAACTAGGGAAGCTGAATTGCATTGTGCGTATACTGCGAAAGGTCCTGAAGATATGACGGAAGGAAAGCTTTTGCGGGCAGCACAGCTGCTTCACGTGCTGTCATACTATCAAAAGAGTGAGTAATAAGTATGGCACCACAAAGCGAAAGTGAAGTGGCTCAGTCGTGTCCGACTCTTTGCGACCCCATGGACCATAGCCTACCAGGCTCCTCCGTCCATGGGATTTTCCAAGCAAGTATTGTGCTAATACCACTGCTGGCAATGGTGGTAAAAGATCATTACTTTCATGTAAAAGCCAAATAAATGGCTGTATTGCTCAGGCTGTGTTTCTCATTTCCTTCATACATTCACAGAATAATGAATGTATAAAATGAACCCCTAACCCCTTTTTCCATCTCACTGAAATGACTGCTTTTGGATTCAAAATATGACTTTGGATAGAATGTGGATCCTTAAGAACATACTTATCATGCTATATCAAACAAGAACATACTACAGAATTATCAATGTCTGTACCCTCAAAGCCAAGAGCCCTCTTATCTACATAGTAAGAGATCTCGTAAGAGAGGTCAGGGGTCAGGAATATTAAACTGAGCATTAGAAAAATAAAGCCATGGGTGACTAGTGCCTGCCCAAGGAATTCAGAGACAAAACATAAAAAGTATTTCTTTCACCACAGTAGACTTCCACAGCAATACCCTGGATATACTAAACAAGGGGTGGGAGAAGGTAACATAAAGACAAATTTGGAGGCCCTTCATCTACAATGAGAATGGATACAGTAATTATGGTCTAAAAAAACAGCAACTTAGAAGAGCATCACTGGTACCAGAACAACACTACCACAAACTTGGGTCCTAATCATGCAGTAATTTCCAACATCCAAAAAGAAGCAAGACTGGTAATTAAATTCCAAACTGAAATGTATGCCTCTAAGAAATAATTATACCTTTCCTCAGTAGTAGAAATCACTGCATCAGGACACCTTCTGAAAGTTGTGGGTGAATATGCTTGACTGAGCTTATTATGGAAAGCTAAGATGTTGGAAAATGAGGGGCAATGAAGAATCAAAAACAGGATGGAACATGATACAAGGACAGCTTAAAAAAGAAAAAAGCAGAAGAGGAAAAAGAAAGGAAGAATGCAGGGGGAAAAAAATTCCTTCCAGAATTTTCACCAATAATTTTTTTTAAATGCTTAGCTACTAAGAGTAATGGTAGCAAACATTTCTAAATCAATTTCCAAAATATTTCTCTCGTCTTCTGAAAAAGTTCTTAAAATACAATCACCACAGATGTAAGGGAAATGAAAGACAGGTAATGCAGGACCCGTGCTGAGTAATTTCAGTAACTCAAAATCAGCTTTATCTTCTCTGTTCTAAACAGTATTACTCATACAAAAGCAGTTCTTTTAAACTCTTCTCCCGACATGAAGAGATCCAGCATATTACGCAGCCCTTAAATATACCAACTTTTAATGAACTGTTTTTAGTAATGTCTGGAAATATCCGTAAGTTTTAAATATAAGCTTCAGAATTAAATCCACCACGTCACGCATCTGTACCCTAAGCTCTGAAATCGGTTTTCCAGCAGGATTGGGAAATTCTTCGGAGCCAAAGCCTTCTCGAGCCTTCAGACATTTGAAGAGGACGGAGTCACCTGCACAGCCCGTGCTCCTCCAGGATAAACTCCGGCTACGCATACGCACTGGCCCGATCAGGACCGCAGAGGTCAGGCTCCGCGTCAGAGTCGGCGACTCGAAGGGCAGCACCTGTCCGGCGGGGCGGGCACCCCGCGTCGCGCTCGCGGGGGGACGGAAAGTGGAGACAGTCTCCTCCGCCAAGGCAGCCCACCGGCCGGTCTCGGGGCAGCGGCGGCGAGGGGGCGCAGCCAAGAGGCCAGCGGCAACAGCGCGGCCCGACTCAGCGGCCCGCGGCCCTCGGCGCCCTCCCCATCCGGCCCGCTCGCCCTCACCGGCTCTCTTCCACTCGCTCGCCCGCCCGCAGGTCTTTAAGGAGGCGCGGCCCCACGAGCGACGCTGCTGCAGGCTCCGACGGGCAACGCTCCGCCGCCGCCGCGACCCCGCCCCTTTGTGACACTGCGTACCAATCACTCGCCGGCGCTCGCGTCGCCCTCCAATCAGTGGGGTCGGGGGCGGGACCTGACCGCCGGATGCCGGCGGTTGCTCGGAAGCCCAGGCTTCCTTCGCGTTCGGTGGTGGTTGTCGGTTAGGAGAAGCCCGGATGTTAATCCTTTATTACTAACAATGGCCGCCTGACCAGGGCCAAAGCGGGCGGCCGGAGAACAGTCGCACAGCCTTCTGGGAACAATAGGGTTGGCCTCTGGCCGGACGAGGGTGCGGACAGCACCTTTACCGAGACCAGCCTAAGGTGCTCTTAGAGGTGCCTGACTTGCTGGAGCCAGAGCCCCAGTCGATGGTCTTCCAAGAAGCTGTGCACTTCTAGTGCGGCCCAGGAGGGATGCCTTGAGTGGATCCTTCTCCACGCACTTCCCTGTCCCCTAACGTTTCCAGCCCTGCCTACCTCATCTGAAACGTGGGGCCATTGCCATGGCTGGTTGAAAGCAAGGGGGAAAGAAAACAAGCTCTGTAGGTCTTAACCATTTTTTCCTCATCCAACCTACTGAGAATTGTGTCGAGTTGAAATTGAGTGGGTACTTTGGGTTGTTAAACTGCAGTGTTGGGTATGTCCAGCCAGCCAGCCTCTTGTGTTTGCTAATTCTCAAGCTGCTGAGCTCAGTGTACACAACAGACAAGCCTTTCAGCCTAACATGGGCCTCCATTGGTGCTTTTTCTCATTTCCCATAGATGTTCTAAATCCAGCCCTTACAGTTTTCCAACTATCCTGGCCTATTGTCTTACTAGGTGGATTAGTTAGCTGACAATAAAAGTAATCTCCCTCTCACAGAAGCTTTTACTAATCCTCGTCTTTTGACTCAGAGGAACCAGTCTAAAATGAACTGCAGTATCTAATCACCCATCCTTTCTCATCCTGAGACCCTACCCCCCAATTTATCTCCACAATTCAGAAAATTGAGAATACACTGAAGTTTATGAGGAGGTACTGGGCTTTCACACATCTTCAGGCTGTCTCGCCAATGATTCCTTCTTAAATTCTAATACTGAGTAGATTGGAGCTCCTTGAGGAACAAGGTAAGATTATCATCTTTGTAGACAGCCTATGATGGAGTGAATCTTACTGAACCTTAGCTTCCAAACCTGCCTCCCCTCTCAGTCAGGAGAACTGAGAAAACAAGCTAGAGAGTCAGGCAAAGGAGCTGATGTCAACGTATAGCAATAACCACAATATTGTAATTAGCCTCCAATTAAAAAAAAAAAAAAGCCTTGGGTTCCAACTCTGGAAGCCAGTTCACTCATTATCATCATCATCTACCAAGTTTCAAGTGCCAGATGGTTCATGAGGATCTTTGCATATTCTCTCCCATAACAACCCTGCAAGGTTGGTACTGAGGCCCCTACATGACAAAGAAGGAAATAACTAAGGTAAAACAAATTGCCTACACTCAAAACAGTTCTAAGTGGCAGATTTAAATATAGGTCTCAACGAAAAAGTCCAAACTTGTTCCACTGTGCTACTTTGCTTCCAGACTTTGCTTCATCTGTGAAACGAGGGCAGGATCTATCTGGTAGAGTTATGGAGACTGAATGTGTGTGCGCATGCTCACCAGGTCCAACTCTTTGCAACCCCATGGACTATAGCCCCCCAGGCTCCTCTGTACCTGGAATTTTCCAAGCAAGAATACTGGAAGAGGTTGCTACTTCCTCCTCCAGGGGATCTTCCCAACCCAGGGATCAAACCCACATCTCCTGCATCTCCTGCACTGGCAGATCGATTCTTTACCGCTTGAAAATGGGAACAGTGCCAACCATTGAACCAGGAAGTGTTAAGTTTCCTCCCCCTTTCAAGCATCTCAAAATAGCAATTTGCATATTTTCTAACTCTACTGTCTCTTGAATTCCCTGGAATCAGTCCTAACGGTGGGTCAGCAGATTTTATCATTCCAAAAGAAACACATGTTTAACAAATGCTTACTGAGTGAGGAAGATCCCACACTGGGCTCTGACTCAAGAGCATACAAGTAACTCTGAATGCAAATAACCTAAGGCACAGAAGGAAGACGCATTAAATGGGTCGGGAAAAGGAACAGGAAACCAGTATGTACCGTCTGGGTCATTCTCTCAGCAGAGAAGGACAAACAGCTGATCTGTGACAGCTATACAAAATCTCTTGAGAATAAGCAATTCTCAATTCAACTTTAAAGTATCCAAGAAAGAAGAAGTTACTGGCTTCAGGATGGGTGAAGCCAACTGGGTCTGCTTACAAGATTACACCACATTATGGACTGAAAGCTCATGAGCGAGAGAGCACCGCACGGGAAACCAGACTGGGAGTGTCAGCTGTCCACAGTGAGCAGCAGTCTAGAACATTCCCATCAGTGCGGAGCTCTGCGGAACAGTGGCGCTCTAGAAGCTGACACACCCACCCTCAGCATTTCTCCCTACCACTATCTGGGTTCCTTCCGCCTCTTCAAAAATAACGCAAAGCTCCAAGGAGTGGAATGCATTACAACAAGGGTCAGCAAACTGTTTCTGTAAAGCGCCACAAAGGACACATCTTAAGACTCTGTGAGCCATCCAGTCTCTGATACGACTGTCAGCTCTGGCATTTGCCTACTAAGGGTGAAAACAGCCATCAGTTCAGTCGCTCCATTGTGTCTGACTCTTTGCAACCCCATGGACCGCAGCATGCCAGGACTCCCTGTCCATCACCAACTCCCAGAGAAATGAATGGGTATGACTGCCTTCCAGTAAAACTCTACTTACAAAAATAAATAAATACGTAAACTGTAGAGGACTGTAGTTTGCCAACTCACTGTAGTGGACCTGGAAGGTTATCTTCAAAATTCAGTGGAATGAGAGGAAACCTGCTCTCCTAGCATAAAGACACATGAAGTATATAATCTCTCATCCTCTTCTCCTATCTAGTGCCCAGGCTCTAAGTTAGGGCTCCCATATATTTAGGGAAGACTTCTGGTCATGTCAGGCATTTGCTTCCTCTGGGAGTCTCTACCCACCCATGAAAGGCACAAACAGGTTTCTTCTCCAACAGACCCTAAACCATGGCCCTACCAAGGCTAATCAAAATATGGTTTTAAAAAAATAGTAACACTGTGAGACATTTATTTTTGTTTGCAGAATTAAGCATGATTTTAAAACCAGTACAGAAAAATATTAAGTATGCTGGGTAAGAGGCGAGTAAGCTGTTTCAGTGTTCGTTTTCTATAATTCAGTTAAGGAGCACAGAAGACAGCATCATTGACCCAAGGATGTAGCTGAAAGATACCCTGGACACTCTACTGGCCTCCAAAGGCATTCAAGGGGTCATCAAATATGTTGGAAACCTTCTGTCCAGATCTTGATTCAGTCACTGTCTGTGAAGATCCACTTTTTGATTTGGTTGTCTTAGTCTGGATACCAGAGGAGAAGATGTCATCTTTAAAAATGGGGGGAAAAAAAAAGAAAGAGTCACACAATAGGCAAGAAAATGAGTGCTTTTAAGACATATCTACACAAACCAGCAAAGACTCAAGTCTGATAACAGCATGGGATACCTAAAACCACTAAGAGGAAGCTAAGCCTCTAAGACTCCAGTCCTGACTCTGCTACTAACCAAGTTTTCTGATCACATACAAGTGACAGCTTCTCTCTGAGTATAATTTTCTCAGCTACAAAGCCATGCGTGCACATGCAGGCGAGGAAAAGAAGAGCTAATCTCAAATCCAGCCCATGACCTTACCATCTGTGACATTACACTTATCTCTACATTCTTTTCCCTTTGGATTTTAAAAGGAAAAGGCACTAAAAATAAGCAAAGGGAAAAACCCAATCTCAGTCTTTCAGAATAAATACACCAATTTGCAGGATCTCAATGCCAAAAATGCAGTCTTAAGCCTGCTTTAGATGACTGCCAGGGGGCACAGGAAGGTAAAAGTTAAACTAGACTTCAAGTTAAATTAGACTTCACAGTCAAGCTCTAGGCTCTTCACCGCTATGATATGTATCAAATTTCTTGACGTCCATCATAACAAAACATGGTTTCACCAAAATGACTAGTCGATGTACTTATCCACCTTCAGTCTATCTCAGGAATACAGAGCAGGTCAAAGGAAACCAACAAGGGAACATCTTTCAGCAAAGGGTCAAGACAAAGATAGCAAGAGAAATATCAAGTCACTGAACGGTGATGACTCTCTCTGTCATGTACAGAAAACCAAACTTACCTGTATCATCGTCAAATATAGACTTAGCTTCCACTTTCTTTTTAGACTTTTCTTTTGGTTTTACAGTTAGGTCAGCAAAGATATCAATGTTATCATCGAATAAGTTGGAGTCAAATGTTCTTTCCTTCTCTCTTGTTTTCTGTGAGGGTTTAATTGCTTCTGTAGCAAATATATCATCCTTGTAAGCCAAAAAACAACCAAAACAATTTTTAATCAAGGTTATTTTTTTTCATTACATACATTCATTTCGACAAATTGCACAAATGCCAACTGCCACGGTATTCTGTAACAGCCACGTGAGCTGCTCCTCTGTCTGGAGAGTACTACTCCAAATCTCTGCCTGGCAAAGTCCTTTTCATTCTTCCAGGTCCCCCCTAAAACACAAGCTGTACAGAGAGCCCTTCTCTGCCAGTGCTACCTGGAGAAGCACCTCCCACACCAATCCACCACTCTGCCCCACTGCCCTGAGTTGTTTTCAGGCACTTAACATTACCTGGAAACGTTACTTGTATGCTGCCCTGTCTGATCCAGTTCCCCTCCCTGAGCACTCTGGGGAGCGGAGCATGGGTCTTGATTCACCTTCTGCATCCAGTACCCAGATGCTCAATAAACATCTGCCTAACGACATCCAGTACCCAGATGCTCAATGAACATCTCCTGAAGAGTATCACTCAAGGCCTGCCTTGTTGTCTGCGTTAAATCATCACCTCCTGCCATGGCCTGTTTCCCCCAAGAAACAGATTAAACATCCAAGCTGTAGAGATACCACTTTATGCATGCTGATTACAATAACATCTATATAAAAATGACAAAAATCAAGACTTGTGTCAATGGTAATGGCCAAGAACAAAACAGAAAATCACTTCTGAATAAGTTTCAGAGTTATTTAATAAGAGAAAGAAAGTGAAAGTCGCTCAGTCATATCGGAGTCTTTGTGACCCCATGGACTATACAGGGACTTGTCCAGGCCAGAATACTGGAGTGGATAGCCATTTCCTTCTCCAGGGGATTTTCCCAACCCAGAGATCGAACCCAGGTCTCCTGCACTGCAGGTGGACTCTTCACTGTCTAAGCCACCAGGGAAGCCCTAATAAGGTAACCTAGTAAGAGAACCTGCGTATAATTACTAAGCAAGCAGATACTGAGCAGCAACAGAGCAGCTTTAATGTACCCTATGGTTCAAATGAGCCAACCGCATATCTTCCTTAACAAGGAACCAGGCACAAACGTATTTTTATGTCCAATTACCTCAAATATATCTTGTGCTTTTGAGATAATATCCTGTTGACTGTTGGATTTTGACCCATTCTTTGTGCCTCTCTGGTCTGTAAACAGATCGTCCTCATCTTCCAGGAGAGGGAAAGGATTTGTCTTCTTTGCTGGTTTTGGTTTAGCAGACTGAAAGAGATCATCATCACTGCCCGCCTCACCGAGAGCAGGGAACATGGGGCGTCTGTCTTTACTTCCCTCCCCCAGGTTGGCCAGGCTGCCGGCTGCCTTCGCTTTGGTTTTTCTTCTTCCTGAGGACTGAGATGCAATGCCCTTGGAAAAGATATCTGCAGAATCAAACAGATCATCCTCAAGAGGCTGACCCACAGATTTCGCAAACGGGCCACTGTTCATTCCAGGCACAGGACCACCTGCCCACGTTGGAGTGGCAGCTGCCACTGCTTCTTCAGGGGTGTCTGCTCCACCAACTGCCCTCAGCGGTGGCTGACGACCACCTGGTGATGTGGTGCCATCTGTCAACTGTGCCACAAATCCCGTGGGGGAACCCATATCCTCGGCCTCGGTGGACTCCTGGGCAGCCAGCTGCCGGGCGGCACGTGTCTGTGGTCTGCGCTTCCCTCTCACTTTGACCCGGGTCTGCAATGGCAAGAACCACATGGTGACCTGATGGTTTTTTAAAAGGTGCTCCAAGCTAACCTAGCAAATGGCCAACAACTCAAAATACTGTAAGGTTGTCTGGTCCATTTCAATTAAGATACTATTTAATATACAGACAAGGTTATTTGTGCAAGATTTCCAAAGGCATTTAACAGCTCCTACTACTCCAAGACTAAGTCAGTCTTAATCCTTTAGCACCCCTCATTTTTGAGTCTTTGAAGGACAGTTTTTGTTCAATTTGATAAAGGCTTCCCTTACCTAGAGGCCACACTACTCTGTGTCCCACAGAGCTCCCTGGGCCCTACTCTGCCCTAGTTTAAACGCAGGTATCTTTCAAAACAAGAAAGAATCAGGGGGATTCTGGCAATAAGCTTTCTTGGGGCTAATCAAAAATCAGGCTCCAGAAACAGGGATCTAAGAAAATGAAGAAAGAGAGGGGCTCTTTTCTTCCAGTCAACAAACACTAAATCCAATTTTAAATATTTCACATTAAAAAAAAAATGTGGCCTGGGAATCAGAACTTTCAATATAACCTCAAAATATGCATCACTTATTAGTAATAACCTGGTATTTATAATACTTTTCCAAAACACACTGTCAAGTAGCTTTAAAAAGGCACATGCTACTTTAGGCAAAGTACTCAATGGGGTTTGCCTATTTCAAGGAAATTTCATAAACTATCTCAAGAAGTAGTCCATTTAAACTTAACAAGAACAACAGAAAAGCTAACACAGAAATATAACAAAACCAGGGATGTCTTTTTTTTTGTAAGGAAAACAGTTTTGAAAATACTTAAAAGGCATGTATTTGCAGGGTCATCCTATGTACTATTGCTTCCTCAGAGCGCAGCTAAGACATCTTAGAGAGGGAAGACCAGATAGAAAAAAAGAGAACTGAACTAAAAGCAAAACCCCAGAGTCCACGGTCTTACGCAACAGTGCGGCATACGGGGTCTCGGGCAGGGAGCCCAGGACGAGGAGCAGGAGGGGAACTATGCCGGCAGCCGTGCTGTCTGTGCAGAGCTGTCACTGAGGAAAGAGCACTGCTGACACAAGGCGGCATGAAGGGACAGCGGCAGCGCGTTGGGGCACGCGTGTTCAGGGAATGGTGCCTGGGGGCTCAATTTAGGCTGGCAGTGCGAGGGGACTAGTGGGAGCTGGAAGCTTCAATTAGCACAGACTGTAAATGGCTTTAATACTAAACCATGGAGCCCAAACATTCTCTTTTGAGCAGTAAGGAGGCAGCAGAGGAAGTTCACGGGGAGGATATGATCCACTCAGTGTCTAGAAGGTCTCCAGGGGCAGCTAGGAGCTAGTGTGCTAGCCACTGAATTAGAACATGAACGTAACAAACATGGGGGGTAAAAGAATGGACACAGAACTAGGGGGGTGGAAGGGAGGCGAAGAGGCTGAAGGAAAGAAGAGGCGCCCCCTTCAAATGAGGAATCCGGGGCAGCAGAGCCTGTGTAACCGACGAACTCAGAAGAAACAAATTGTTCTGGTTTGCTTTTCTTTAAAAAAAAAACAAAAAAAAAAAGGCAGGCAAGCAAGCAAAAGAGGTTTCATTACCTTGTTTGCACAGTGTAAGGTATCTGCCTGAGCGGGAAGGTCAAAACTCACACCAGCCTCCCCACTCCCAGGAGTGGGCACACTTTCCAGACTCTGCATCCTTCCAGGTTCAGACGAAGGAACACCAGATTCTGGCAAAACAGACTTCATTCCAGAGATCTGGGGAGCTGCTGGAGGCAGCAAGGCTGCTGGGTTGATCGCTAAATTTGCCTAAAAAAAAAAGAAAGGAAGCTGACTCTGTATTGTTTTCTTAAACACAACCGTCAGTTGTTACTGTGACACGTGACAAAAGACTTGGTGTACACGATGTATAATGTGAGAGGAGAGAGAGAAATGCAAGATCTCCTGATCCACTCGTAAGAGCTGAGGTGGAGGGCTAGCACCTGTGCCCATCACAGGGCCCAAAGAAGAGATGTTACAGCCCCAGCATACAGGAAGCAACAACTGGAGGGTGGGGAAGAGATGAGAAGACACCCGGCAGCAGCTGACAAAAAGGAAAACCCAAGAAAGTGTATAGATGCCACAAGGCAGGCAACGAAGATTCCAGACATGTTATAATTACTTGTATTTTCCAGATCCGAGGGGATGGCTCTTTGGTTTTAAGTGGAGCGGGACCTGGTGAGTCCTGCGTGAAATTACATTCAGTTAAAAATCCACTGGCGAAAGAGAGAAGTGTCTCTTGGATCACATATATCTCTGAAAGTAAATCTGTGATGGAACCAAGCTATCGGCTTCTGTAATTCTACAACGGAAATGGCATTTGACTCTTTCTTGGACTCTCAGAACATTTCACTAACATTACTTCATTTGTGCTTCCTTATCCGTCGTGTCAGTGGAAGGCTGTAAGACCATACACATGTGGAGTTAAGGGAGAGAAAGGTCATGAATCCGATTCCTAAGAATTACAGAGCACCAGCTGGAAACACTATCACGCTGGTTATCTCACAGAGCCAAGATCAGCGCGCACAGGGATTCACCCACAGCTTAAAGCACTGGAAGTGAAAGCAGCCGAGACTTGAGTTACTGGGGACGTGCGAGTCCCGCAGCTTCATCCCCACAGCTCAGAGCACGGAGGCCTCAGTGGCGCACCCTGGGACGGCTGTAAGCCAGGGCTGAGACACACTGTCCAGTCCTGCTCTGCTCTCGACGGAGCGCCACAGAGAGGACTGCTGAGAGGCCGGACAACAGCAAGCTCAGAAGAGCCACACAGAGAGGGAACCGAGAGACTGGGTGCAATCGATGTTCCGTTCGAACGAAGTCCTACTCCAAGGTAGCCCAAACGGAGAAAGGAGGCTCTAGTGGGAAGGGAACGTTCATTCTGTCTTCACTCTACCTTGGAATCGAGCGTGCAGGCGCTCCAAAAATAATAATGGTAAGCATAGGTTCATGGAAACACCGTGCAGGGAGGAGAGGAGAGAGAAGCAGGGGCTGGGGAAGCAGTCCTAGTCGCTCTTTCTTCTTAATCAAGAGAACTCTGAACGACCCTGGGGCGGCATGATGGAGTTACTCTGTGTTATAAGGCAAACAGCAGAGGGAAGTCCTTAAAGAGGTCAGTTCTAACCTGAGATGTTTCCGATTTCCATGTGTCTTTTTCTTTGATACCCTGAGTGGATTCAGGATGCTTCTGGTTCTTGACAGAGGAAAAGACAGAGTTGTCTTTTTTCACTACCTTCTTCTTTCCTGGGATCTTCAAAAACAAAGAACACCCAAAGTCTGTCGAGTATCCTAAGACATTTTAAGGAAAAGTCATAATGCAAAAAAAAAAAAAGGCTTCTGAGTCTTTTAAGTCATTTCTCAAATAAGGGTTGAACAAACAAATACAAAGGCAGCATTTCAGAAATAGCTTCCTAAAGACTGTGACTTTGCTGGCACCCTCTCTATGGTGAAGAGGAAACAAGAGTCCTCAGAAAAGCTACTGCGCAAGCGGGGGCGGGGGGAAATGACGACATAGGTTAACACTCAGATTTGAAACTTTGCAGCTGAAAGGCATGAATATTCACTCATCGTATCAAATGCAGTGGTCTTTCAACGAACAACTTTAAAATCACACAAGATTTGTAATAGGGTAAGAAAACCTGGTGAGTTATCACTTTAATGTTGGTTATCTAGGAAACATGAGATGGGGGCAACATGAACGCCCTCGTCAGCACATTATCTGCTGTTCATTTACTTATGAGTATCTTCCTTAACTGTATAATTGGACAATTCATTTCCTTTCCCAGAAGTTTCCCCACATGGCATAGTATTGAGAACAAAAGGCTGGTACCGAAGGCTGTGACTTGGCAGAGCCGAAGAGATCATCGTCTTCGTCGTCTCCGAACAGGCTCCCCACACTGGGCTCGAACAACTAGAACAGACAAAACTCAAATTCAACATCCAGAACAAATCAGTTCACAGAGTCAGGTGAGCTGCAGAAGTGACGTTTAATGCAATAACAAAGCTATGTTGTGGAGAACCACTTGGAACTGACCCTGGATTTTTTGGTGCCAGAGAAAAGGTCAACATCTGGGTCGTTGTCCTTTTGGAGCTTGTGACTAAAAAGGAGCTCTTCATCCTGAAAGACACCTGTGCTCTTGGGGCGGGTACCAGGATCAGGACTCTAGGAAAGAGGGAAGGTCATGTATAGACTCCCAGGGATTTATCCAAGGGAATAACACAGATGTAAAGATTAGGCAACAAAGATGTCCCCTGCGGCTCTGTTTATAGTGTCCAGAGGTTGGACACAAGCTGAGTGTCCATCACGAAGGGAACGACACATTCACAGAACAGAACCCTCAGGAGATACCAGAAACAGCGGAGAATATATTTATAAAAACAGATGAAACATACATAATCTGGGAAGATGATCTTCCAACCTTTGTGCGGTATCTGAATTGTTATTTAACATCAATCTTTAGTTCTATACTGAGGAACATTTTAGGAATGAAAATATAAAATTAAACAAGTTCTTTCTATCTCATTCCCACAGGGAAGAAGAGACAGCAGGTGATTTAGTATCAGAAAGTCACAGGTGGTCAAGCACATTTACCTAACTTCTGCTTACCAGCATCTTAGGCCAAATACCAGGCACAGGTGGACCCGCCAACCTTCCATTTTGTCCATCCACATTCCACCTCATTACCTTCAGATTCCAACAAAGTTCTCTCTGTTTGCTAGGGTATCTGACATTTCCAAATTACTACTCACATTACTTGGTTTGATACTACAATGCCCCAGACCTCACGTTCTAAAATTCTTCCCTTCATTCTTTAGTATCACAAACACAGATAGAAACAAACAAAAACACTCATTTCTGACAAAATGTGTCTCATTAAAATTGACTAATGATTACTGATTACACACTGAAAGTTTCATATCGAAATTTACACACAAAATCGTACAAAGTGAGAGAGGGGAAGAAAATACAGCACATTATCACACCTACTGCGTGCAGCTCTCGTTTATAAACGAGGCTATCCTACTAGTATAATGAAAAATTCACCAAACATTTGTTGTTGGGCTATATCCTCAGTTTGATTTACAAGAAGTCCCGGCAATCTATGGCCCATCGCCATAGATTTTCTATCTTTTAACACCTCTGTTGAGATAAAATTCACCTACTTAAAGTGTGTAATTCAATGGTTTATAGTATGTTCACAGAGTTGTGCAAATACCACCACAATCTAAGTTTAGAACATTCTCACCATCCGAAAAAGAACCTCCAAACCTACCAGCACTCACTCTCCATCTCTGTCCACTTCTTTCCCCAGATGCAGGAACCACTCATGGAACACTTTCCATCACAATGGATCTGCCCATTCAGGACATTTCAAATAAATGAATTCATATAATAGTGTGGGTTTTTTTGCCCTCCCCCCCACCGGCTTCTTCATTCAACACGTTTTCAAGGCTCATCTGTGTTGTAGCATGTGTTAATAATTTACTCTATTGCCAGAGAACATTCTCTCGTACAGCTATAACACACTGTGCCTATCCGTTCATCAGCTGATGGATACTTGAGCTGTTCCCATCTTTTGGCCATTATGAATAATACCTGTTAGGAACGTCACACTCAAGTTTTTGCATGAACATGTGTTTTCACTTCTCTTGGCTATACACCTTGGAGTGGAACTGCTAGGCCACATGGTAGCTCTCGCTATTCAAGAATCTGAGGAAGCACCAAACTGACGTCTGAAGCGGCAGCACCATTTCACCTTCCCTTCAGCAGTGAACGAGGGCACCCGCTTCTCCACATCCTCACCAGCATCTGGCCATCAAAGAAGTCAGCGACAGTGAGGCTGAGAATGCGAAGAGACCGGAGTCCTGCGTGACCCAGCAACTCACGGCACGGGACTGACACTGAAATGAGACACTATTATCCTTCTGAAGGCTTGACCTCCAGAGCCTTGGCTCACCTTTCCTGCTTCCTTTTTCAGAGCCTGGAAGCTGCTTTGATCTTCTGTTTTATCCTCTTCCTCATCAAATAAGCTAAGAACCGTTTTGGTTCTACTTTTAGGTCCTTTGTCCAATGGGGACGACGAAGAAAACAAATCAGAGTTCTTGGCTGTTTCCTGAGTAGGTGCATTCAAAGATCCTTCCTGAAAACGGAAATAGTAAGGTAAGGGAAAAAGCGAGTAATGTCTGGAAACACAAATACTATGGTGGGGCCTACCCAGCTCCTCACTAATTCAGTTACTAGCATGTCTGCTTGTTTCCGGGCACGACAGCTAATCACACTTACTCCTAGGTGACAAAACACTCAGGCCAATTCTTGAGTCACTCTAGTGGAGAGTCTAGAACAGATAATTCGCAATCAAGGATGATTTTTCCAATCAAAGATTGTTTTTCCAAAAAGAGATGACGTTTTATACATACAGTTTGAAACCTGTATGTGTAACTCCATCCAACCAAGATACATTATCAGTTATAACCCTGAGTCACACAGCTTGCTCATGCGCTAGAAATGACTTCAAAGTCACCGATGGAACACAAAAGCCAATCACTGCGAACAGATCATGTGTCCCTAATAACTAACACATAACTCCAAGGGCGGAATCCAACTGGTGGAACTGGACCCTAATAACTAACACACAACTCCAAGGGCGGAATCTAACTGACGGAAGTGGACGCTTAAATTGCAGAAAGCTTTCACTATATTGCGCAACTAGAAGAATCTCTAAAATAATCGTAAACTGCAGCATTTATTCATTCAACAAGCACCACGTTCCAGGCAAGATACCGCTGATCAGAACAACCACCGCTCCTGTATGAACTGCCAAGAAAAATACAGGGACAACTGCTAATTAAACATGCATCAATTGTGAGGCGCACCCTAATTTCACAATGGTTAAACTGAAGAAAATACGCTCCTTTAAATAAAGCAGGTGAGTCTGAACGTGGCTACTTGGTGCAAGGCACTGCACCAAGCACTCTCGCAGATGCCACGGATGGCAGAACGGGCGTGGCGCCAATCCTCCAGGCGCTTAGCTTCAAGCAGGGGAGGCAGCACCGCGACAGAAGCTGGAATTCAGGGGAAAGTGGGCGGCAGCACCGCAGGAAAGGCCACATGGAGATGATGAGGAGAGAATGGCGCGCGACGACTCAGATACAGCGAGAACGCACGCATCACAGCCGCCCCAAGGAGCCGCAACGGGAAAAGCACTCGCGACGTTTCTTCACGTAGGTCCTAGAGGAGAGCTGACTGCACACAGTAGAGAAAGGTTACCAGTGAGAGAAAAGGGAGAGACTGAACGGACTGCCGATTCCCAGACGCGGCCAGCAGTCTTATTCACAGGCCTCCCGTAAGAGAGGACAGACATCCCAGGAGAAGAAAGCGAATGCGGAAGAAACAATTCACTTCACTCTGTAACTCACAGGCAATAGCATCAAAGACTGGTCAATGAAAATGAAAATTTTCTTAAAAGCTGTCACAGTAAATGTGATATCCTGGAGAAAAAGGGGGTGTATCAGGTTAAAAACTAAAGAAATCCGAATAAAGTATGGATTTTAGTTAATATTTTTTTTAAAAAAGCTGTCACTATAATTCAAGTACAAGTGGAAACTCAAAGAAAGCAAGGGGAAACGGACTACAGAGAACTGAGTAAGGACGAATCGGAAAGAACAATGTGCAGAGAGAAAACCGAAAGGAAGAAAGAGCCGAGACAGAGAAAGGCAAAACGGCACTGACACACTGACACACGTCGGGACACGCGCGTCACGGTGTGCACACACGTGCCTAGGAAAAAGCGCAGAGGCGTGCGCGGCGCCGAGACCTTGGGGAAGGGGAGATCAGGCATCTCCTTCTTCGGGCTTTCAGTGTTCTCAGAATTTGCAACACCTGAGTCATCATTTTCTGCGGCAGGAAAATATAAGGGTAAGCGCGTGCATGTACGGGTTTTACAAGAACATCTAAGAGACAAAACCAACAGATGATACAAGAAGAAGAGTCCACCTTTCCTGGCTCCTTGACCACAGGAGTTCTCCCCAATTCCGAGGTCCCCTGGGCACGCTCAGCCTTCTTCGCTGCAGGTTTCACTCCAGACTGCGCCGCCTTTTCTTCTCCATCGCTGAACAGCAAAGGCGGTACTTCAGGGACAGTCTCTTTTTTCTGTCAAAAGAGGAGGAAATGACATCCTCAAAAACAAGCCAAAGGAAAGGGGCTTCCCTGGCAGTCCAGCGGTTAGGACCCTGGGCCTCCACGCAGGGGGGCACAGCTCCGAACCCTGGCCAGGGAGCCAAGACCCTGCATGACTCTCCGTGTGGCTGCAAACAAAGACAGCGTGCCTGACAAGCATGGCCACGCACAGAAGACGGCAAACGTGCACTCCTCTTCAGGGTTCCTAGCCGAACGCTGGGGGCAGGAGAGACAAGACAGGAGAGTAAAGGGGCGCGGACAGGGAGGAGCAGGCCCTACCACGGTCTCACACTGCAGGCAGTTTCTGCCGCCAGAGTCTAGCTGATGCCTGTGTCTGTTAACCCCTTGCGCGCGCCATCAAGTAGACTGTAACCTCTGCTACCAGACGATCATCAGTCTCTCCTCTCTGCCTCCCTCCCTCCCTACACGTTTCAGCAATATGTCATCACCCAGAGCTGACTTGCTAAAACAAAACACCTACCAGGTTACTCCGTTTCCCATCCCAAACGTGCACAGGTTTCTATGAATCAAACCCTAAACATCCCATCAACAGGCTCCTCTTCAGACCCGCATCTACCTGCACCTCCTCAACCCTCACTCTTCCCGACACCTACTGTAAACTTCCACGCCTGATCCCCAGTCTAGAGAAGCAAATCCTCTTCATCATTCCAGCAAGGCTCAGCTCAGGTGTCACCCATAAAGGTTTCCCGTTCTCTTTGGTAAGTTACCAGTTGCTTCGCTGATAAGAATATTTATGTCTATACCTAGCCTTTACTGCTTTCCTGACTTACCCTGAGAGCTGTCATGCATCTTTATCCATGCATTTGAAAGGATCACGCAGTTACGTTTCTCTAGCTAGTCACAGTGTTTTATACCAAGTAAGGGCTCGGCACAAGCTCGGCACAAATACTACCATAATGCCACCATCCTCTCATCCCTTAATACTTCTTTTGACATAATTAACATGAAGACCTGCTAATTTTTTAGCTCAAGTGATCATGGTAGTAATGCCACTTATGAGTAATTGCTGAAAGCTATTTAGACTAGCTAGGCACTAATTAACGGACTTTTCTTATCACATGCTATTACCGATTTTTGAAAAAAACTTTAATGTTGATTTAAAAAAAAACACAAAATTTACCATCTTAATCATTTCTAAGTGGAGAGTTCAGTACTATTAAGTATATCCACATTATTGGAAAACCAACCTGAAGAATTTTTTCATCTGCCAAAACCAACTCTCTCCCCACTAAACGACTCCCCGTTCCCCTCTCCACCACGCTCCAGGCCCTGGTAACCACTGTTCTACTCTTTCCATGGATCTGACCACCCTAAGTACCCCATGTAAGAACGATCATACAGCATTTGTCTTTTTGTGACTGATTTCACTCAGCACTGTGTCCTCAAGCTTCATCCATGTTGGCAGCCTGTGTCAGAATTTCCTTCCTTTTTCACTTATTTACTATTAATAATAATAGTGAATAATTATAATATAGGACCAAACCGTTAGTACTTGAAACTTGCTCTTATAAGGGATAAGCTGTACATTAACTGGCCTGGCCTAGCATTCGCAGAATTCCATGCCACTGGGACTAAGCCCAGCAGTTCCCCTGACGGGGGCAATGGTGCTGTTCCCTGGTCTCCCCTGAGACTCAGACGCCTACAACTCACACTGAAGGGCTGTGTGATGCTTTTCTCCAGGCTTTGCACATGTTCTTCACCTGTAAAATACCATTATCAGAAGATCTCTGCTGCTGCTGCTAAATCGCTTCAGTCGTGTCCAACTCTGTGCGAGCCCACAGACAGCAGCCCACCCAAGGCTCTGCCATCCCTGGGATTCTCCAGGCAAGAACACTGGAGTGGGCTGCCATTTCCTTCTCCAATGCATGAAAGTGAAAAGTGAACGTGAAGTTGCTCAGTCGCGACCCCATGAACTGCAGCCCACCAGGCTCCTCCGTCCATGGGATTTTCCAGGCAAGAGGACTGGAGTGGGGTGCCATCGCCTTCTCCGTCAGAAGATCTCTAAAGTCAGGCAAAGGAGTTTTTCCACAAGACTCAGGCTCCAAGGTTTGGTTTTAGGACCTCACTGAGGGAACCGTCAGTATGCACGTAGCGTCATCTCAAGGGTGCTTCCTGGGCTAAGAGGTCAGGGGTACCGTGGCTGCGGGAGCGGCAGGTGCGGGCGGAGAGCCGAGCAGGGAGCTTCCGCTGCCACCGTCGTCCTCAAACAGCAGTGATGCTCTCTGGGCCTTCTTCTGGCTGTACAAACAGAGTCCAGTTGGAGGCAAATGTGATTTTACAAATACAATAT
Source organism: Ovis aries (assembly GCF_016772045.2). Lineage (NCBI taxonomy): Eukaryota > Metazoa > Chordata > Mammalia > Artiodactyla > Bovidae > Ovis > Ovis aries. The sequence continues at coordinate 43,110,542 of NC_056078.1, read as the reverse complement.
TCTTTCCAGGCCATACCTACAGAAACCCACCTACCACCAAGTCAATCGCTGACCTACACAGGTGCATTTCTATCCAAATGACAAACTTAAGTAACTTGGACAAAACTTCACATTCTTTAGGGTATCCCAGGGGAAAAAACAAACAAATCACACTTAAACCCCTAACAAACTTAGGAAATAACAATGTTTTAAGGTTAAAAAGGAAAAAAAAAAAGAGAGAGTGTGCTTCCCTGGCAGCCTAGCGGTTAAGACTCCACGCTTCCAAGGCAGGGAGCGTGGGTTCCATCCCTGGCTGGGAAATGAAGAGCCCATAAGCCATGCAGAGATAAGCAGAAGAAATCAGGTAAGAACCTATGAAGAAAAACACTTCACAGTGCCAAAGGGAACACTGTGCAAGTGGAAACCACAGACCTTCTCGCTGGCACCATCACCAGGTGATGGAGGGTCAGCGGGTCACCCCCAGAAACTGACATCTTGCTCATCAAACACCTTCACCCGTCACCAGACACGGACGAAATGGTTTCTTACAAGGACTCTCTCACCTGTCCTTGGCAACAGCAAATAGGTCATCCTCGTCATCCTCCTCAAAGAGGCTGGTCTTCTTCAAGGCCTTAACCTCCTGGTGGGTGGTCTCAGGGTCCCTAAGATCTCCTTTAGACTTGTCAGATGTCAAGTTGGTCTGTGAGTCAGTAATATGCCACTGGTCCTTAAAAGATAAAATACGTGTTAAAGTCCTCTGGCAACTCAGGTTAAGAAACCGGGAAAACAGAATAAAATCCCCACTGGGTAAACCAAGCTGCATGTACACTAAGGGTGCCAGTTCTGAGGCAAGTTCACGCACGAGGCTCTTCTCTGAACTCAAGTCCAGACAGCGAGGCCCACCGCGCTCACAGGCCTGCTGGCGTCTCCCTCCATCACTGCCTACCACACTCTCTCTCTCTTTCTCTGTGTTAGGATAAGAGATCTTCTCTACTTTAGAGATAAAAATTAATTACGAAGGGAAATGAGAAGGAACAAGAATGTTTAAGAAAAAGTCAAGAACTCTGAACTTTAGAGGAGAATGATATTTGAATTAAACAATTTTAAAATTCCAAAGTAAGCTGGGGGAAAAAATGCATAAAAAGCTCACGCAGGGGATTTCCCTGAGATTTCCCTTGGCAGTGGCTAAGACTCCAGACTCCCAACACAGAGAGCCCGGGTCTGATCCCTGGTCAGGGAGCTAGACCCCACGTGCCACAACTGAGAATCTGCAAGCTGTAACTAAAGATCCCACACGCTCAACTAAGACCCGACTCAGCCAAACTAAAAGGAAAAAAGAAAGCTCACACAATGTAAATAAGACACAACAAAGTCTGCAAGTGATCCTTATCACAGAATTCTGAATCTGGCCTTCAGAACGCATTTAAGGAAACCCCACCTGGCTATGCTCACCCCTTCAAATCAAGGATCTCCTGAGCACTTGCTGAAGTGGTCCTTTGGTCTCTGGAGTTTAGAGCTTTACAAATCCAAGTGGGTTTTGTAAAGCAGCAGCTGCTGTTATATAGAGTCTCAGGTTCTACCCCCAGACCTTTTGAATCAGAATCTGCCTTTGTTAACAGTATATCCAGTGACTTCTTCACAAGTTACAGTTTGAGAAGTACGTCCCTAAAGAAGTCAGACTCAACACTAACCACAAGCCAGAACCCCCAAATGAGCTTCAGAAAACTCCACTGACGGGTCATCCCCCAGTTAATTCAGAACCCCAGGGGTGGAATCCGGGACCAGTCCTCTCTCGGGTTCCACGTGACCTCAACGGCAGCCAACGTCAAGCTGCTTTTCTATAATGGAAGCCTGTTCCTCTTTCCTCTGCAGGTACTATTGCTCCCTACTTTAGCTGGTATTCTTATTTTCCCTGAACTGCAATAATATGATAGAAAATTCAAATGGTGGTTGGCCATTACTACGGGAGAACCACCCACCAACAATGCTAGAAAGAAAAAAGAAAAAGGAAAATCCATCACCGTTCACAGGTTTGAGTAGAAAAAGCAAATTATGTTGTATCATTTTACGTTTCTTTCAATAAAAAACTGAACATGTCTATGATTTATATATCTGTATCTTACCCTCAAAACTTAACAACGTTAAAACAGAGTAATTATCATGAAATAAGATTCTTAATGCTCACCGTTTTTATTATGATTATACTTAGTCGTTTTTTACACAGCTATATCTGAACAGCTGCTAAACTGTATTCTCCACTGGCTCCAACAATATATACAATCCAGATACCAAATGGCAATCCTGTGAAGACTCTTACAGAAAAGGAGTGAAACCAGCATAAGCCACTCCTGCCTTGTCGAGCTATAGTCCTTGATCAATGAAACACAGCGATCATTTAACAAAGTGGAATAAGCCCTAATTCATTTGGATAAGTATATATTATAAATTTGAGGACCATACTCACTTTATGCCCAAGCATTTTGAAAAGATTAACCTTACGTTAATATACTGTAATATCTTTCTTCAAGAATAGAATGACAATTTTGTGAATATAGTCTTTAGTGGCCAGACTTCACTAGGTCTACACTAGGGAGAAGAAGATGTTTAGGACAGCCATAACTCTTAAATCCATCTAACCATCCCCTACTCCTCACCAGGAGATAAATTTCCACCCACCTCCTCATCACTGCTGAACAGTAAGGCAGATGCTTTCTTTTTGGGAGGCTCAGAGGGCTTTGCTTTCTTTTGGCTCTGAGTCAGTAGAGCCGATGTCTGCTTCTTAGCAGCTGGAGTATCAAAAAGATTATCCTAGAAAAAAAAGGGGGGGGTCAGAAGAGTATGACAACTCTGAACACATAAAACAGAAAACTAGATATTCTCATGTTAAATCGTGAGAGAGTAAGTCTCCAGTCGAGTGAAAAAAATATATATAACGTTTTGCGGGGGAAGAAATCAGGCAGTGCTAGTAACTGGCACATCTCTCTCCTGTGTGACCCTACAGCAACAGCTCACCGTCTTCCCTAACTGTCTTCAGTCACAGACGTGGGACGGGATTCAAAGGCAGAACACTCGGGTGGGAGCACAAGGGGGGCAACAAGAAGACAAGCCACAGAAACGGGAGCTTGGCTCCATCTGGCCCTCCTAGGGGGCCTTCTACGCCCACTGGGAGGGCTCAAAGCCTACAGACGGCGTGAGAACAGTACAGCCCCTGCCGCAGCCAGCAACCTGCGCCTTTCTATGGATCACAGACCAGAGCAAGGAATAAAAAGAAGGAAATGGGAGGCTTTCTCTACTCTCTCACATTTATGAAAGACACATTCCTGGGGAAGAGAGAACAAAACCATCAAAGGGCCTGAGCCCAGGTCAGACAGAAGAACACTCCTAACAATATACCACAACAGGTGAATGGTCCTAAGTGTAAAGATCAGATAGAAGGAGCCTTTACGGAACTCGTGGAAAGGCAGGAAAGGCCGTGAGTATGAACTGGCACTCACTGGAGACACCCGAGACGGAGCTGACATCTGCCGTGCACGAGCTATGTGCCAGGCACGGTGCCAAGGGCTGTGTGCTAGCTGTTGCAACCGTCACAGTGAGGTATGAACTATCAAGCCGGGGAGATTCAGGAAGGTCGCTACCAACACTTGCCCAAAGCCGCTGACCTGCGTGTGGTGGACCCAGGATACGAACATGGGGGTCTGGGGCCAGAGCCCGTGAGCTCAGCCACCCCACGATTCTGCATAAGAGCAAAGGTTTGGTTTTTCTTCCCTCTCATCCCTGTCCCCCACTTTTCTCTCTCATCCAGGGTGGGGAAGAAAAGCAAAGCAGGGACATGGCTGTCTTCTCCCCTCCACTCCTACTTCATCTCACACACTCCAGCACCTTCTCCCCTCCACTCCTACTTCATCTGAAACACTCCTGTAGATCACTGGGTTTCATCCCCTAAAAAGTATTCCTTAAGGGCAGATTATACAAGTGAAATCTACAAAGTCTTGCATAGAGCTGGGTCAAGAAATCCAAGGGCCTGCCCGCTGTGCAGCCAGGAACTTAAGAAGGGAATCACTGAAATAAACACAGAGGCTATTTGCTGCCTATGCCTCAGGCGGCTTGGCTGCTTTCCTGTCGCCCTGTTCTACTGTAAGAGCCTCAGGATGCAAAGCTGCGTGGGCAATGGCCTTCTACTAACTGAAAACTCGGTTAGCTTGTGTGGCAGTAACAGTGTTTACCTGTCCATCTTCATCATCGAAAAGCAAGACTGAGCTGGGGGGTTTGCCAGGCAGCAGAGTTGCATCTTTTGGCTTACTCACACTTTGAGAAGAAAACAAATCCTGTTGGGTCAAGATTAAAGTTCCTGGTTAATAAAATGTATCAGTTTTAAAGTATCAGATATAAAATACTGAAGTTTATGGTACAACAGATGCCATCCACCCAGGTCTCTCTTGTCAGAGAGGAAAGCGGGCTGTCACAGTCCTCGCCGTGTGCAGGAGAGAAGGGAGAGACCCACACCTGACTCCAGGTGGCCTCACAGGAGCCCGGAGGCGCCAACCTCCCACCTGGGTGACAGAGGACAGGGAGAACTTGGCCAATCAATTTCCTACCATGCTGAGAAAATAACTTCCCTTTTCTGTCCAGAGAATCAGAGAGAGAAACACATGTAACAATGGAAATAGAAGCTAGATTCCCAAATTACGGGACCTGTGACACTGTTTAGTTATACCCCTTTTTCCTCTAATAAGAGTAGAATATCAGTCAGTTCAGTTCAGTCACTCAGTCATGTCCAACTCTTTGCGATCCCATGGACTGCAGCACGCCAGGCTTCCCTGTCCATCACCAATTCCCGGAGCTTACTCAAACTCAGGTCCATTGAGTCGGTGATGCCACCCAACCATCTCATCCTCTGTTGTCCCCTTCTCCTCCTGCCCTCAATCTTTCCCAGCATCAGGGTCTTTTCAAATGAGACAGTTCTTCACATCAGGTGGCCAAGGTATTGGAGTTTCAGCTTCAGCATCAGTCCTTCCAATGAATATTCAGGACTGATTTCCTTTAGGATTGACTTGCTGGATCTCCTTGCTGTCCAAGGGACTCTCAAGAGTCTTCTCCAACACCCCAGTTCAAAAGCATCTATTCTTTGGTGCTCAGCTTTCTTTATAGTCCAACCCTCACATTTATACATGACTACTAGAAAAACCAAAGGTTTGACTAGATGGACCTTTGTTGGCAAAGTAATGTCTCTGCCAGACCACCTGACATGCCTCCTGAGAGTAGGATATGATTTCTTTAAAATAAATATATACTCAGTTTTAACTTTAAAATCTTCTGGACTCTCGACATGACAGCTAGGAAATGTTGTGAACTAGACAAAGGTCTGGTAGATTATGAAGAAACTTCCAAATGCTGTAAAACGTCAGCCTACAATGCAAAGCAAGCCCTGCAAACTGAGCTACGTGAATCAGAGACATGAAATAGAGCAACTATTCCCTCAGGAAGAAAATCTTCAATACGTGAGTCAGACAAATAGGACAAAAACACGGTTTCAAAGACTTCTCTCGATGCAATTTTTTTTAAACATGGAATCAATGTTTACTCAGTATAGTGCTAATGAGTTCATTAAGTGAAAAGAGCTACACTCAGCCCAGTGGTTTTCGCCTGGGCCCCAAAGAGCCCCAGAGGTCTGTTCAGGTGGAAAGAGCCACACAGGAGAAGCACCAAGCTTCCCATGCCTCTCCTGCATGTTACACTCTGGCAACAGTCCACTTAAAGAAAGGGCTCTGTTGCTTTAAAAAAGAAAAGAAGAGTCTAACCCAGAGTTCACAATTTCCTGAAATTACATGTAAGTTTCTGCCGTGTCCACATCTTTCTCTGCGAAGGAAGTCTATTACTTCAGTGACACGCAGAGTGTATCACTGCATACGATGCCCCTGTGCATACGATGCCCCTGTGCATACGATGCCCCCTGTTCATACGATGCCCCCTGTGCATACGATGCCCCTGTGCATACGATGCCCCCTGTGCATACGATACCCCGTTCATACGATGCCCCTGTGCATACGATGCCCCCTGTGCATACGATACCCCGTTCATACGATGCCCCTGTGCATACGATGCCCCCTGTGCATACGATGCCCCCTGTGCATACGATACCCCGTTCATACGATGCCCCTGTGCATACGATGCCCCTGTGCATACGATGCCCCTGTGCATACGATGCCCCTGTGCATACGATGCCCCTGTGCATACGATGCCCCCTGTGCATACGATACCCCCTGTGCATACGATGCCCCGTTCATACGATGCCCCTGTGCATACGATGCCCCCGTGCATACGATGCCCCCTGTGCATACGATGCCCCTGTGCATACGATGCCCACTGTTCATACGATGCCCCCTGTGCATACGATGCCCCTGTGCATACGATGCCCCTGTGCATACGATGCCCCTGTGCATACGATGCCCCTGTGCATACGATGCCCCTGTGCATACGATGCCCCTGTGCATACGATGCCCCTGTGCATACGATGCCCCCTGTGCATACGATGCCCAATTCCTCCTCAAAGAGGCAGCTGTGTGTGTACTTCTGTCCTGGGAGAAGCAGCTCATTACACTGCGCATCAACTCACAGCCTAGAATTGGCACATCCTGAGTTGTCCTCCTAAGAGACGCACTAGATTTAAACTCAACAGTGAAAGGATTATATACACATTGCTTTCCAAATACCATGTGTTCTCAAGACATTGTTTTCAAAGAAAGAACTAAAGTACTGACTGAGGAAGTCTTATACCTCTGAGACATCCTGAATCAGAAATAGTTCCCAATGTCATATCCTTGAAATAATTTCCAGACCTGAGAAAAAGAATTCCTTACCTCAGAGTCCTCCTCATCTGAAAATAAGCCTTTGTGAGTCTTTGTTTCCGATGAAAGCTTGAGATTTTTGCTGGAAGGTAGCATAACCTGTGTTGAAAAAAAAAAAAGAATTAACAAACCAGAAACCTGGAAATAAGGGTTCATTCGCTCGTTTGTTCAGAAGATGTACTGAATCTCTGCGAGGTAAGGCAGGCCACGCACCAGAGGAAAGAAAACATCGTCGACGCTGCCCACGCACCAACGCTGCCCACGTACCAAGTGCATGTGAAGAACTAACGCAGAAAGAGGAGCACCACGAGAAAGGGTCTGAAAACTGCTGCATGTTAGGAAAGAAGGAAGCAGCAGTCCTTGTAAACTAAGTTTCTCAGGACGGACGGGACCTGGACAGGAGCCACGGTTCGGGGCTCCTCGGGGGCGTCGGTGTGGAACGGACTGCCCACAGCATGCAGAGCGTGAATGGGGCATGCACGGCTGCAGCCAGCGCAGGAGCCTGCCGAGTTCTGAACGCTGGCACCCAGGCGGACGGCAGCGGGAAGGCCGGGGTCTCGTATGCACACACGACAAGAGATGTGCTTCAGAAAGAGGACAGACCAAGCCGTGCAGGACAGCAAGGGGAGCGACAGGAGCGAGCAGAGCGTAAAGCCTGAGGGGCACGCAGCCCGCTCGCCAAAGACAGGCCAACCTGAGCATCAGCAAAATAACAACGTTAACGGATGATAAGATAACAAGTGGGGCATCCGTGATTCCATAATGAGACGAGAAAGGCAAGGAAGAAGCGGGAGAGCGAGCTCTTCTGTTCAGAAGAACCCCAGCTAATAAACACAGGAGAAAGGACAGGAGTCAAACGGTATTCTTTTGCACGTGATAAAGCGTCGATCAGCACATCCATTAGAACCACTCAGGGAGACAGAGCCCAGACGCTGCCTAATCTAGGCGGCAGCAGTTACTCGGGCGCACGCTGTAATCTTTCCACACTCTACACATCTGCAGGTCACTGTACACTTGAAAGGAAGCCATACTCCCTTCGGGCTCCATGTGAGTTAACGAAACGCCCCGTATACACACTCCTCAGTTTAGTCTTCCCTCCCGCTCACCTTTGTTTCTGCTCTTGCTTTATCTTCGTCTGTCTGGTTCACAGTCGCTTCTGGCAAAGCCACTGCTTTTTCTTCGAACAGATCTCCTTCATCGTCGAAGATGCTGGCAGTGGGTCTGACTCTGTCTTTAGAAAGAGACCACAGCAGAAAGTTACAAAGGTCAAAAACCCCACCACAGAATTCGAAGATGGAAATGTCTTACCTCTCAAAGAATCAACAGAACAAGCATGTTATTGCTCGATTCATTACAAAAGAAACATTAAGTGGACTAGCTGGAATTTTTCAAAGAGCGTAAGAGCTGCTCCAGTGAAACACACAGGACAGACAGTTCAACTCTCTGGCTTACACCCTTCTCCAAGCAGCGGCACAGGCTTTGAGGAGTCTGGACTGGCATAAAAGGCAAAAAGAGGCCTACAGAAGGATCATTTACAAGGCAGTCGCTCTAGGAATCTGAGAAGTGAGGGTTGCCTTCTGCTACCCAGGTTCAATCCTTGGACAGAAAACTAAGATCCCACAAGCTGCACAGCCAAGGAAAAAAAAGCCAGGGACTTCCAGGAGATCTAGGGGTAAAGAATTCTCCTACCAGTGCAGGGACAGAGGTTCTGCCTCTGGTCCGGGAAGATCCCACACGCTTCAGGACAGCTAAGCCTGTGCGGCAGCTACTGAGCCTGTGCTCCCAACAGGAGAAGCCACCCAGTGAGAAGCCCCCAGAGCTCTCCACTAGAGAAAGCCCACGTGCAGCAGGGAAGGCCCAGCACAGCCACACGTAAGTAATCTTTTAAAAGCACCGAACCATACAGAATCAAATACTGACACCCCCCCCCCCATAATTCCACCTGCCCACCCCAACGGGAAGGCCAGCAGGAACAGTTTAAGGCACATACCTCTGATTTCCACAAAAGATACAGCAACATGTTAACTCTAGCAATCCACAAACATGGCTCCAAACAACATCATTTTTAAAAAGTCGTATGATTTGCAATTTTCCTTCCATGTACCTAGGGTGTAGTATCTTCCCATGTCAACACAGATAAACTTCAACTTTTTTCACAGCTTCACAAAATTCCACTGAATGGAAGGAACATAGCTTACCCTACTGGTGACTATTTGGGTGGTTTTCAACTGTTCACAACCACAAGCACCGCGTCACTGAATGAGGTGTGAGGTGCGTGTCCCTGAAATGAGGGCACTGGTTCCTGAAAGTCCCAGGAGAGCAGCAGGTCCAGCAAAGTGGCGCCCACTTACCTGTGATTCCAAATCAGTTAAGGGGCAAGTGAGGCCCCTTCCAAGCCACGAGCAGCAGTGCGGCCTTACTCACTGTCATCCCAGGGGGCCTCGTGTCCAGGCTGCACCCTTCCTAACACGAGCAGCAGTGCGGCCTTACTCACTGTCATCCCAGGGGGCCTCGTGTCCAGGCTGCACCCTTCCTAACACGAGCAGCAGTGCGGCCTTACTCACTGTGATCCCAGGGGGCCTCGACGTGCGCACACCCCGTGTCCAGGCTGCACCCTCCTAAAGCCATTATCTCCCTTGCGTCTCTGCTGCTACCCTTACTTCCACACTTACTGCTGGAAAATAAGCTGAAGTCGAAAAGCCTGCTTCTCAATGCTTCCTGGCCGACGGTCCTTAGGAGAAAGAGCTCTCTGCTCAGGTTGCTGGAAGCTGTGTGCACCTCAGTGGTCCGCCTTTCTCTTCCGGAAAACAAACCAGCGAACCAAATCCTTTGCTACCCCACGCACAGCGAGCGGGCCAGTGATCTCTGCCCGCCAGGGCGCCTGTTAGAAACCGAGGCTCAAGGGCCCCACCCTAAACCCACTCAGCTGGAATCTGCATTTTCACAACAGTCCTGGGAGAGCCATCTGCTCGTTAAACAACAACTGACTCAGAGAAGTGACTTCAGGAGCAAAATGGCTGAAACTCGAGGGGTGAAGAAAGAACAGTGCCAAAGCGGCCAAGGGGCTGAAAGCTCCATCACAGACGAGATAAGCCAAGGTCACCTGGGCTTGCTGGAACTGAACACCTGGCAGAGATGCTCTGTTCACATACAATGTACTAAGGACGCCAGAAGAAAGCACAATCAAAACTCTCTTGGTAGCTGAGAAGGTCGAAGCTAGAATCCTGATCAGCTATTAGAGGGGAGCAGATTTTCCTCCCTATGAGAAAGACAATCCTAGTAATTAGTTTCTAAAGAAAAAAAGACTGGTCCATAAAATAGAGACTGCCAAGGCACCATAACCAAACAGAGATGAGACACCTCTGACACGAATGCCTGAGGAGGGATTCTAGCGCTGTAGGAGGTGAGGAACCAGAGGGACTTCACGCCTTTTTAGGTCGACGTTCTTCACCCAGACACATTCCCTGAAACAGAGGCTGGAGCAGTACCTGTCTTGGGAGGTTTGCTACGGGATGCCGCGAAAAAGTCATCGTCGTCGTCGTCGTCATCGAAGAGGCCAGCAGATGCTGGGACGTGCGCGCTTTTCCCTGGAGGGGGCTGCTCGTGCTTCTGGGGCTCCTTCAGTGCCGGGGCAGAGGCGCCACCGAACATGTCAGTATCCCCTGGGGGTGGAAGGACAGGACAGAGCGGCTGTGAGCCGCTGTGGGTGGGCTTCCTGACTCACAGGAAGAAAAGAACAGTACCACCACCAGAACTAGTCATTTCAGTTCATCCACAAACACATTAACAGCACCCGACAGCATGCATCCTTTACTGATACACAATGTCCCACAGGGCAAAACCAACTATCCCCCAGACTGGAAAAAACCCAAGGCCGCTGGTCTCTAAGGGAATACGAGCTAACACAGGTAAGTCAGCTCTCTGAGGATGCCCTCTGAAGCTCTTCCTAGTCTCCTCCCCAGTCAGCTCTTTGAAGAGGACAGTATTAAAAGTTACAAAACACCACTATATAGTTCTCAAAAACAAACTCTGAGTTACGATACCTAAAAACACAGAAACAGCTCCTGCCGGGATTTTCTTTCCAGGTTTAGAGGATGAAGATGCTAAAATGAGAAATAAAGAGAGAACATTTCAACAAAGAAAGCAACTTTCCTTGCTAAATACACCTTCCTGAAATATGTACAACATAACACAAAGCTAACAGGAGACGTTCAAAAACTAATTTTTAATCAAAGAGCCATTTACAAATCCCTTAGTATTATCTTCTCTACCGACACCACAACTTTTCTCTTGGTGTCAAACCAATCTAGGCCGTGACTCCCACGGAAGATCACGGACTCTGGGCAGACAGTCGCAGTGGGGCCAGCTGCCGAGGCCAGGAAGACGCTGCGCACAGATGGGGAGGCAGGAGCACAGCGAGCAGGGCTCAACGGTTCTGTCCCGTTTAATGAGAACATGCAAGTAAAAAACGAAGAGCAAAGTGTCTGAGACATTAGTGCCCGAAACGAAGTCAGTAATGGAGAGCAGGAGAGCAGGCAAGTCACAGACGCTGAAAAGTGGAGAGTGGGGCCCTCAAGACAGTCAGGGCAGCCAGCGTCACAGCAGCCCAAAATCCGACGACTTCTGGCCTGGGAGACCAAGCCACTTAAAATAACTCATTCCCAATTCTCAAGACTGTCACAGACCTAACAGAATAAAAATTTTAACTTTTTTAACAGCATATGTACGCTTCTTAAAAATGTCACAAGTTATTCTAATGTACACAGGGCTAAGGAATTACTGATCTCCAATGTAGATGCAGAATCTCAAAAATGTTTCTTTGAACTGAACTTGATTAAATTAAGATATCCGCAACACTGCCAGAGTGCTTTCCCTGGTTGACTTTCTCTGCTTTCTCTATGAAAGAGACGAAATTGTGATATGGGTTTACAAATGGTACTTTTCTGTTTTTGCAAAACACGAATTAGTGCAAATGAACTGCTTTTAACCAGATGAAGGCAAACATACAGCTTCCTGCCTAACAGAGAAACAAAGTTTGGGGATGACCTCGGGGCTCCATCTCCTGATGGGAAGTAACCAGTTCCGGAAATCTCTAACGAAGCAGCACAGTCAGCCTCAACCCACGCTCACCTTCATTAACAGGGGTTCGAGCTCCCCGATCCCGAGGGGCTTCTGTGAAGAGGTCACTCTGCTCATAATAAATTAAAGAACACAGTTCAAAGCAGCACAGGAAAACAGAGTTGTATTTCAAGATTTCTAAAGAAAAGTCTTATAAAGTTTAAAAAACACACATCTACTGTTCTGCCAGAAAATCAGTTCCAAAGTGAAGACTATGATGAAATCAGACCCCGAAACAGCTTAGGTCTTATTGTTATTATTCAGCCGCTAAGTCATGTCCAGCTCTTTGTGACCACATGGACTGCAGCCCCTCCAGGATCCTCTGTCCATGGGACTTTCCAGGCAAAGATATTGAAGTGGGTTGCCATTTCCTTCTCCAGGGTATCTTCCTGGATCAGGAATCAAACCCCCATCTCCTGCACTGGCAGGCAGATTCTCTACCACCGACCTATCGCGGAAGCCCAATTTAGTCTACAGAGAAATTAAATACAAACATGGACGAAGATAAAGACAAGGTCGACAAACACCCACTTAGGCAAGCAAATGCAAGTTTTCCGCTGGTAACACTCTCACACCCTCTCCCTGCCTAACAAAGGCATCGAGACACAGCATTCCCTCACTTTGTGACCCTTGGTTCAGAATCTCCTGAAATAAAAAGTAGAAGCAACTTCCAACTAAGAAGCTATTGTTTCCTTACTAAAGGAACTGAAAGTTATTTCTTCCTTGCAAACCCATGACACAGCTACGGAGAGCTTCACTGATGACCGCGGACTCACCTCCTCATCCTCATCATCAAAAAGTCCCTTCCCTCCACTGAACAGGCCGCCTCTAGAACCAAACGGCGAGAAGTCTTCATCTGTCAGCTTCGGGGGTGCGAATAAGTTATCTTCTTCATCTGGCAAACAGAGGGGAATGCTTTGCATGGAGAATTAAAGATGGGTTTGGAACTCCAACTCTGGGGATCCACGTTACAATACCTCCAAAACTGGCAGGGGGTTTGTCTAACCATATGTAATAAGCACTATTTGGATGCTGGTGGTCTGAGGGCCTTCAGACAAAAACCCATCGAATTCCTTAAAAGGTTCTTCGGGTTCCCACTCTCAAGTCCGTTACGTGTCTGGAGCAGAGTGAACTCTGCAGGCGATCCCTCTCATCTCATTTCTTCTGAAGCAAGTGTATGCTTCAGCTGCCATCAAGACCTATCCCACCAGAATTTGGGCGACAGAAGGGCAGACTTAGGAGAGATCAGGTTGACACAGCCCCAAGTGGAAATACAATGGACATTACTGCTGAACGTGAAAGGGCCTGATACAATATTCCTTACTGAAAACAAATGCTAGCAATCCCTAGTTCATAAATGTCTAGAAAGACAGCTAATGGTCCCTGTAAAATCCAGTAAATCAAACCTTTAAAGCACTTTGAACCCACACTCACTTCTCCCCACACCTCTAAAAGTGAACAGACAGACCTCATTTGTCAGCTTCTAAAGAGGCATTTTAATGAATTAGGGAAGCGATATTCCCCTTCCTGAGTCAAGAGCCTCCTAAAGAAGAGGATCGAGGGGAAAGGCTTACCATCTGAGGGAGTTTTCCTTTCCTTCTTCTCCTTCAACGTCTTCTGAGGTTTTGCTTCCCCCGGGGATAAGGCTTGAAGAATATTTCAGTTTAGTAACACTCAGTCTATTCTTAGTATTTATCTACTGAACCTTCATGCACATCCGCCACCCTCACAACTCCTAAGATGAGAGCAAGACATTCAACTTTGCGTCTCTGCTGCACCTGAGCACCTACTCAGCGCCCTACCCAGAGAGGACACTCAGGAGTGCCTCTTTTTAAGGCAGAAGGGTCCAGCTATCACAGCAGGTCACACGCATACCAGGACTGCACTTGCTGAAAGACTCTTCTGATAATCTTTCCACTTTGTTAAATCACTAGAAAATACTGTATGCTACATTTTTATTTAGTCAAAATAAAAATCAGGAGTAAATATGAAGCCAGGGATTTTTAATCCGGGGCCGATGGTTCTCTGCGTTATTCATTAATCCCCTGAAACTTCACAGAGAGATGTGTATATGTGCATTTTTCTTGGGGGAGGGGGCGGTCCAGTGTTTGCGTATCAGAGAATCTATAAAGCAAACCTGGTAAGAACTACAATTTATGCTTCTTGCGTCTCAGTAATTACACAAGGAAACCCAGCCTCAGGGAAGCCCAGAGAGCGGTCCCGACGGCCCCGCCGCCCTATGAGTGCCTCTCAGAGGCGGCGACGTACTTGCGCGCTCCTCTTCCATCCGGCTTGAGGCGTCCCCTTTGATCCGAGCTGCCAGTTCATCAGCGAATGACGTAGGCCTGCTTCTTTTCTACAGCCAGGGAGACCAAGAGAATCACTTTTTGTACTATTTGCTGTGACTAACTGGTGTGGTCTATTTTGGGACACCTAACAAAACTACGCAAACGACGGCAAAGAAACTGATCCGATGGGAAGATATGTTTAACTAAATAAATGTAAACACAGGCACCCTATAACAGGTCACCTGAGAAAGAGGCCTCAGTGTTCCTTCAGAGGGAGATGCTCTTTACTGCTTTTTTTTTTTTTGATACTTCAACTTTAATACTCAAAGATCTAGGTAAGAAAAATACCACAAGGTCCTTGGGGGTTGCAGTATTAGGACTTTGAAACTCTGAATGTGAATAGGTATTGAATGATCTAACTAGTAAAATCTTAATATTTGGAGAACAAAGTGGTACCGGTTTGGCAACTTGGGATGCTCAACTATTATAATTTCCAAAAGTGAAAATGAATTTCTGATCAAAGTGATGAAGTGAAAAATGCTACGATGCAAAATGAGACAGTCACAAATATACACGCCAGTAAAAGCAATGAGTCCTAGGAATCATCTCTAAAACCTCGCCAGGCGATGGGGTCACAGCCCTTCTTACGGGTCTAGAACGCTCGTCAACGTCTTCAGCATCCTCCTCCTCCTTCTCAGAGTCAGCAAAAAGGTCGCAACCATCGTCCTCCTCTTCGTCACTCATCTGTGCCGTGTGCTAAGAGCGTAAACCATCAGATTATAAGCATCAGATACGGGCATCAAGCTGAAAGAGACACTACCACTCAGCCTTTAGACTTCTCCTTCAAAGTGGAAGGAAAACAGCTCACCACAAGCTCCGAAGCAGTGAACGTGCAGGAGCGAATCCTGCGCAAGACTCACCTTCAGTGCAGCAGCAAAAAGCAAAACACTGAACACGTCCACCACGAGAGAAACGAGTTAACTGAGTAAGTATGCTGTTATCTCAATAAAAGCGCTAATGGGCGAAAAGAGTAAGCTGTACCAGCTGGAGAGGCACCTGAGGCTGTCCCAGGGACCCGACAGCGAGCGATAAACCCAGAACGGACTCACCGCCCTGACACACAGCACGGCTACAGACACGGGCATGCTTATAAAAGCAGAGGACAACACGTGGAAACGTGCTCTCCGGTAACACCCGTCATCTCTAGAGAGTGTAACGATATGAAAAACAGATGCTCAAACTTAACCTTATGTGTCAAGTTCTGATTTTCACAAAGGTAGCCACTGTATGTAAAAACTGTTTCGTTTTTTAAATTTTTTAACATTTAAATCAATAAACTGTGCCAATCACTATGCTTAGAGCACTTTTTCAACGAATTTAATCCTTTGAACACTGAGATTAGCAATGGCACACAAAACAAGTCTATTTTTAACAATATAAATAGTTGCACCAATGCTTTTAAATCACCATATTATATTATTTGAAAAACTGTTTGAATTTATCAATCTTAATAGTAAATTCCAGAGAAATACAGACACTCTCCAGAAGGACTGATTATGAAAATCATAAAGACAAGCCACGTTTGTGAAACACGAGAGTGAAAAGTAAAAGTGACAATCAAAAAGTGCTGAATCTCTCATCTGACAGTTGGAAATTTTTCAGGAAATTTTTTTCTCAATTAGGAAAGTGAAATACAAACTGGAATCATCTCAATATACTGCTGAACATACACTATGGTAGCAAAATTCATACATAATTCCAGTGCTGATGAGATTCTGGGAAAATCATTATGCGCCACCTGTTAATCTGGAATGTCTATTAAACAGTAGTATCAAGTACTGTTAGATCACCTAATTCCTAAGAAATGAAGTCAGAGGCAACGGGTTTTTATGAATGAAAACTCTGACTGCAGTATTATCGCAAAAATAAGAATCTTAACTATTTCCCATACACATTTAGAGACTACAACAGTACCATACATGTATGTTAAACAAATACATAAGTTTACAAAGCAAATTACAAAGACTATTTAAAACAGCAAAGAAATTCTTGTGATGAGTTAATATAAAATGACAAAAAAAATAAACTACGCATGTTAATGAAAAGAACATGTCCTTAGAAGGATATATAAAAATTAAGACAGCAGTGCTAAGACCGCAGGATAAGATTTCCACTTCTTGAGTGTTCCTTAGCCTTGCTGCAAGATTATCTTAGATTTTAAAATAGGAAAGGTGAATTCATAAGAAAATTTCAATATGGGCTGTGTTTTAGAGGCTCTGTTTCCCAATTGTTTTTACTTGTTGTCCAAGAAAAATGAAGAAAATATAAAGTAAAACTGAGAAAAAATAAACAAGGAAGTAGTTAGCCTGAAAACATTAAAATTTGAAGGAAACATGAATACCTATAAATATGAATAAATCCTTACTTTCCCGTAAGTCATTCAAAAGTAATTTTAACATAGATTCATTCTACATGCTGTGCTTAAATTAAAGTTTAAAAGTCACTTCGATACACGCATCTTACCCGGTTTTGATCACTGTCACTGTGATTGGCAAAATCTTCATCTGACTCCTTTTTGGGGGGAAAAGAAAGGCTTTGTTAACACTGGCTCTACTTGGAAGTACAGAAATGATGCCGTGTCTGAGACTCTGGGGCAGCCACCACCGACTGGTCTCTGAACTGACTACTCACCACCTACAGTACCAAGGTGCAGACGAGGTGGAGAGTTGGCAATGTCACCAAGGGCTATTCCAGCTACAGGTCATCTTCATATTCTTTTAAACCTCTCTGACAATTCGCTCTTATCAATCTGCCCCATCATTTCCAGCCTCTGGACTAAGAGTTGCACATGGAATCAGCTAAATCATTAAGATCTAGTTCGCCCTGGTTTGCATTCTCTATTTTCCTTCTAAGTAAAACCATTGCTTGATCAGGCCCAAGAAGGGAACATTAGTATTTAATACAAGCCAGTAGGTAGAGAGTTGCTTCAGCAGCTAATGACAATCAGTGAAAGCAAGGCTGTTTTTAAAAAGTTCATCTCCTCCTATCAGGTGTTTTGAGGGGAGGGCTGCAGGCAGGAGGAAAGGAAACCGATTGTGCAAACAGAGGAGGAGGAGCGGGGAGGAGCACGCTCAAGACTGCGGCCCATAGAAAGCAACATTCGGGAATGACCCTCCAGAGAGTCTCTGCCCTTTGCAGTAACAAATATTCCATTTAAAGGAACAACGCCAGATACAATCGGGGTCAAGGCCAAGGCCCACAGACTCTGAGGCCTTAGAGAACAGGGAGTCAGACCAGGCTCTTCGGGTGGGAAGATGCCAGAGGTAGCAGTCAAGCTAACAATTGTAAGTGGACGCTTTCAGCAAGCTTCTGGTCTAGAAGGTTTTAGAGTAAAGAACGTTTTAAATGTGGACTGTTCTCCTAGAATTACTCAAAAGATAGAACTTACTCAAAGACTGTATCTCAGGCAGAGATTCCACCAAACTATCTAAGCTGTCCCCCTCGAAATACACTGGTAAGAAGAGGATTTGGTGGGGCGGTGGGAGGGAGGGCAGTGGTACAGGTGATGTAAAGGGTTAAAGCGGTTTCCTTTGGTTTTGTACACAGGAAGAAAAGGAACTTCCCATCCCAAGGAAAAGACCTGTGAACACGGCTTCTATTGCTACTAAGAGATTGTTGTAAACAAATTGGTAATCCACGAATATGTCATTTACTGATCCTGCTAAATGCACCCTAAGTTTCCTGCCCACTATGACCTGGACACACCAGCAAGCCAAGCCCTTACCTCTTCTTCGTTCTCTTCCTCACTGTCTGCAATACTCCCACGATCACTGCCCACTGAACCTTCTGGTTAGAAGAAAGATAAAGGTTAAAGCCAGTATGCATAAGGAAACATTCTTAATTTCTTCTCAGGATCACAAACCACCATACATCAACACGAAAAGATTTTGATAAAACCATCCATACTCATTCACTGGAATTAAAAGTATCTTCACTATAGTGAGGAATGGAATATTTACATAGGCTCAAAGTATTTCCCCACGGGGTATTTATTAGTCACAAAAAAATATATTAGTTACAAAGGGAAAAACTGGCTTATACTCTCTGAAGATGTCAAGGTTGTGAAAAGCAAAAAAAGGCTGAGAAATGGTATCAAACTAAAAGACTAGAGAGATTTGACGACTACATGCAGTGAGTAGGTTGGATTTTGAACCAGAGAAAAAGAGGGACTGTAAAGGACATTACTGGGACAACTGGAAAAATCTGAGTATGACTGAGGATTAGCTAGTGTCAAATCCAGTAAAATTTCCTAACTTTGGTAATTATACTTTTTGCCACTGCTGTTGGAGACCTGTCAATTGGTGACTTTATTTCCTATAAAAGTTACTTTGGGAAGAGGGTAAAAAGTCAAGTATACTTGATTTGTACATTCTTGCCAAGTCTCACAGGATTCAACCACTTGGATTAATTTTTTCTATTAACAAGCAGGATACAAAAATTAAAAGCCTCACATCAAAGCCCAGTGCGCACATCCAAGCAAGATGGCAGATGGGCAAATCAGCACGCAGAGCATGCAGCTAAATAAGGGGAAGCTCTCACTCTCAGAAAATACGCGGAGAAGCACAGCCGTCCCTCACGGGACAGGCCCCAGGACCCCCTTCCCCCACGGACACACACACAGACACCAAGGGGGCGTGGCATCCACGAAGAGCCCACATCCTTCTCCTGTCGCCAACCTGAACTCGTCTCCAGATTACTAGTAACACCTAATACAATCTAGGTCCTATGTAAGTAGCTGCCTGTGCAGCTTGCAACTGTTTGCTGTGGGGACTTCCTGCAATGTTTTACTCCCAAGTATTTTCTATCCAGGTTGGTTGAATACACAGATGCAAAACCCACGGAGATGAACTGCCAACCGTATACATGAGTCAGGCGGCAGGACGGCTCCTAAGGAGGCTCAGGAGAAAGTAACACTATATACAGAGAGAGAATGATACACAAATGTGAGAAATATTCACAAATGGTAACCTGGGTAAACGGTATGTAAGAGTTTCCTGTCCTAGTCTTGTAACTTTAAGACTTTAGAGTGAAGTTTGAAATTATTTTCAAATAAAAAGTTAAGCTGTAAACATTAAAAGCAACAAAAATATGTAGTGCAAAAGTGTACCTTCACTAGAAAGCTCTCCCAGGCCTACATCTTCCTGCTCCATGAACAGCTTTGACCCAATTAAATAAGGTAAAGGGCGGTCAATGTACAGGTCCTGTAAACAATGAAAAGGAAGAAGCAGCTAAATATTTAAGCTGAAAATAAAATTCGGTATTCCATTTGACATCCACTTCCATCTGACTACCCCAAAAAAGTTACATAATAAAAGAGAATAAGAAACACAGCAGGATTTTTTTTTAATCACTGATTTAAAAAAAGTTAAATCCTAGGTAAAGCTAGAAAAGTAAAGCTGATTCATAGAGGCTTTCCCTTCTCAGGTGCCTGATTACATTAACAAAATGGCAAAGGCTTGTAAAAAGTTTACCGGCAGTAACTGAACAAAGGGGCGCAACTTCATAGCAACACTCCCCAGAGGAGGAGGACCGAGGGAAGAAACTGGAAATCCTGACACGCTTTCATGATGGTGACCTACCTGCCTCCCCTGAAAAGCAACTTGGTGAGCAAACACCAACCCATGAACGACTCTTGGAGTCCTAAATTTAGAGAAGCACATGGAGGAAATAACACAAACAGCTGGCGGGTAGTGGGACGTGTGGACAAACAGGGCACAAGGCACAAAGGAAGGGAAAGGAGAAGGCCGCCTCCACACCGCATCGGGGCAGAGGCAGGAGCACAGACGTAAGAGTGGGCTAGACGGAAAGAAACAGTATTTACCGTCGAATATCAGCTAGCCACAGGGCAAGTATCTACAGTCAACATAATTAACTAAAGGAATGTTTCCAACAGACTGATAAGAACCTATCCAGGAGAGGGAGGAAAAAAAAAAGAAAGAAAATAATAATAATACCCCTGAGAGGCTCACACGGCAGAATTCAGAGACGTGAAGCTGGTAAAATAAGATCAGAAGATCAAACAACAGAATAAAATGGGGTAGACTGTCCACAGGTGCGTGTTAGAGAGTCTTCCACTTCAGGCCATTGCCAACACCAAAACTCTAGAGCCGAGAAGCACTCCACCCTGGAGGCGTGGTCCTTCGGCTTTAACAACCCTTCCCTGTAAAACAGGCCCTGGGGACAGAAGAGAACAGCTCTGTCCTTGGAAATTGACAGAAAGTTTGGGAAGGTTAATGTAAAGGTCAAAGATACAACAAAAACTAATTCGGTGCAAAGAAATCAAAGTGCCAACTGGGCTGACTGTTCACGGACTCAGAAGGCCTGTTCCCATGTCCTTCTGTAACAGGAAAACTGGTGAGACTTTCAAGGAGGGAGTGTGGCCCAGGCACCCCAGTTCCCAAGGTCTGCTGTGTGAGTCAGTCACGTAGTCGTGTCCAGTTCCTTGCAACCCCATGGACTGTAGCCCACCAGGTCTGTGCATAGATTCTCCAGGCAAGAAGACTGGGTGGGTGGCCATGCCCTTCTCCAGGGGATCCTCCCAACCCAGGGACTGAAGCCCAGTCTCCTGCGCTGCAGGCAGACGCTTCACTGCGGCAGCCACCAGGGAAACCCAGCTGCCGACTTCTACATCCCTACAGCGGAAAAGCAAGATGACGAACGCACGTCAGGGGTGAAGGGCCAGCCCCAGCTCGGCGGGGCCAGCTCAGACTAGAAGAGAAGCATGCAGAGAACACATGGTCACGAGAGGCCGCTTCTGCTCCGACGCACAACGCACTGTGTGTCGCAGGGACTCTCAAGGCCAGCAAGGCAGCCTCGTGTGCTTACTACTGAGCCAGCCTGAGCGCGCACAGTGAGGCCAAGAGCACCTGCTAGGCCAACAATCTCTCCACGAACACTCACAGCAGTTCCATGCACATTGGCTGAGACCTGGCACAACCCCCATGTCTTTTAACACTTCTGAGGTCCCTCTTTGCGCAAGCTACAGGATGTCAGTTTCCCAACAACCCCCGCCTCTCATGAGCCTCCTCATCCTTCGAAACCCAATTCACATCTCACCTTCACCCTAACTTCTCCAGCTGGAAGTCAGAACATCTACGATGGAGACTTTGTAACTGCCTCCTTCCTCTGACCATCTGGTATGGTTGTGACAAGCATCTTGAGTAGGAATGCAGCCCTGCCTCCCTGCACTCCCCAAGCTTGGCACGCTGGAGCCTAGTGACTGCGCAAGCAATGCTCCTGTGCAGCAACCCTCTGACTGGTGGGGTCAGTGTGAGCGCGCCAAGCGACAGCCTCACTTCTTAGACGTGACGGCCACATCTTAGCAACTCTGCACCCACGTAAAGGACCCAAATCACAACAGGCCTAACGGTAAATATTACAGCTGAGTGTCTTTACCTTTGGCTCAAGGATCAATTCCATCCGCTCATTAGCATCATCCTCTTCAGAGTCTGAGCTTCCTGCTTTTATGTCTAGTTGCTCAAATGCACTGTCCAACACCTGCAAACCGTAGTTCACAGCCTCCTGGACTTTAGGAATCAGATCCACTTCTTTCTGTTCCCGGGTCTTTTCCTAGGAAAAAGTAACTTTTAGTAAGATCTCCAGTATATTGATACCACCCTAATAAACACTGGGAATGTTCACTGAAGCCTAGACTCATGCTCAAAAACAAACAAAATCAAAAAAACTTAATTAAAAATGTTGTTCTTAATCATTTGCAATGTTAAAATGTTGAAAGTCAAAGATTTTGCTGAATGCTTCATCTCAGACTTTGGAGCGCTGAGCCCCAAATGTGTCTGCACACTGAACACGCACCAAACTACAGAAGGTTCTGGAGCTCCACGTTCATCATTCACAAAAACAAAGGCACAATGGAGCGATGGTGCAGCCTCTATAGACTATGTGAAAGCGCCCTGAACAGTGACGGCACATCAGGAGACATCAGGGGCACGTTCCCTCCCTGCTCCTGAAGGAACAAAGGGCCTGGGGTTTCAGCTCTGCCATGACTGTGCCCACTCACCTTGGTTAATGGTCCTTAGGACAATCTCAGAGGTTAAGACTTCGAAGAAAATACTCCAGGCAGAGACGTTATTTTTCAATTACAGTTAAAAAAATAACTGGACAACTACATTTTATAAACTTGTTTCAAACCAAGAGAGAGTCGGTTTCATCTCTAATCTATCCTGTAGGTTACCCTAGAACAATGCCCCGACCTCGACCAAACTCTGTACACAGCACCAACCTGCTGAAAACAGTCCACCCATCTCCACTTCCTGTAACAGCAGCTCTCACACACTCAACTGTGTCATCAGAATATATTCAGTGTCATTTCCTCTCCTCACAAACATTCTGCAAGTCGATGTATAATTACAGAAACAAATCAGCCATACAGGTTTCCCCTTTGCTTTGTTTTTCTCGCACACCGTGCGGCATGTGGGGTCTTAGCTGCCCAACCAGTGACCAAACCTGTGTCCCCTACATTGGACAGTGGCATCTTAAGCACTGGACCCTGGGAAGTCCCCGTACACTGCTGCTTTGAAAGCCAAAAGGGAAAACCTGAGGAGTGTTTTATACTTCCACCTCGAGTGCAGCAGTCTCTCTAACTTACCTTTTTGCTTTTGGCTGCATCTTTTTTGCACTCTGGTATGTTTGATTCTAAGTTAAACAGCTAACATTGTACTAAGTGTGCAGACACATGCTTGTGGATTTTTTAAAGATAATTCACTATAGTTACTATCACTTTAAACTGAATCTTGACTTGGTATAACCAGATATTACTACACTTAAAACAGTTTAGCAAATCTATTAAAAATAAAAAAAATTTTTAATAAATTTTTAAAGGCTGCTGCTGCTGCTGCAGCTAAGTCGCTTCAGTTGTGTCCGACTTTGTGCGATCCCACAGATGGCAGCCCACCAGGCTCCCCCGTCCCTGGGATTCTCCAGGCAAGAACACTGGAGAGGGTTGCCATTTACTACCCCAATGCATGAAGGTTAAAGTGAAACTGAAGTCACTCAGTTGTGTCCGACTCTTAGCGACCCCATGGACTGCAGCCCACCAGGCTCCTCCGTCCATGGGATTTCCCAGGCAAGAGTACCGGAGTGGGGTGCCGTTCAGGCAAAACTGTAACTGGCTTCTGGTACCCTTTCTTGGTCTACCACGTTCATATGTTACAAGTAGTCTGGCTTTCTTCTTACTTTTATTTTTAAACTGGTGGTAATAAGCAGCAAAGCAGGCATAAAGAACAGGGATACACAATCTTCAAAGAACTTACCACGTACTGCCCAGTATGGCCCATTCTGGTTTTTGTTTTTTAAGTAACCCTCAAGGTAAAAAAGGTTTTTACATTTTTAAAGAAGGAAGGGGAAGGGATAGGAGAGGAAGAAAAGAAGAAAAAGAAGCAAAGGATAGAGATCAATGCAGCCAGCAAACAAAGTATTTCTTACCTGGTCCCCTACAGAAAATCTCTACACACCTCTGCTCTACTCTTAAGCCAGAAATCAGGAACTTGGTCTATACATTTCTTAACACAATAAATTCCAGCAACAAACAAGTTCAATTCTTGAGCTGTCAAAACCAGCGTCTCCCATTCCTCCCAAAGTCCATCTCCCTGCCCCACTCTCCCTCCAGCAGCTGTATCATAAATCACTACTTTTCTTCTTTAAAGGAGCCCAAGAGAAGAGCGATTCAAAGCAAGTACCTGTTCTGGTTTTTCTGCCTCAGTCTTGAGCACCGGCTCCTCCACCTCCTCATCATATACACGCTAAACATGGAAGCAAAGATCAGCATTTAGTCGAAACAGCATTTGGAATCAATCACGATGTAAGCATTCAATACACCATTTAAAAAAGAGAAAGACAAGAAGAAATGATTATTCAAGAAACGGCTGAGGCCAAAGCAGAGACGAGCAGACAGCTTTCCCAAAATCAAGTTTAAAGAAAAGACACAAAAGACTAGGAAACATGAAAAAAAAAAAAAAAAAAAACTTTCCATCCACACTGTCTTGTCTAACCTGACACAGCGCTGACAGGGCTCTGATACAGGCCCTCACACGCGAGGCCCTGGGCGCGTCAAGTGGTGAAACTTACCCACTGGGTATAACAGCTTTTACATTTTATACAGTAGAAACCATGAAGATAAGTCATTTTTATCCTGTGGCTTAAAATGGTTGATACATTTTTATTATCTCATTTATAAGAAAACAGATAGGCCAAGCCCACCACTGATTGGCCAGAAGACCAGTCATGGGATTCGCCCATACAGCTTGGGCAGGTGGCTTCTTTTCCAATACAGGGCCATCATTCCGGCAACTCATTGTGATTTTTTTAACTATTTATTGTTGCTTAAACTCCCAAAGCAAAACATTCTCATTATAAATAGTGCAGTGATGAAAATGTTCTGGAATTAGATACTAGTAATGGTCACAAAACTTTAAGAATACACCAACACCTACTGCCTTCTACACTTTTAAAAGGGTCTATTTTATGGTATGTAAACGCCACGTCAATTAAAATTTAAATGCCAATATACAGATAGCTGCAGAGAGATATATTTAAAAATAATCCCATCCCTGCCTCCAGCCTCATCCTCAGAATAACTAAGTTAAGTTTGGTGTGTGTTCCTGTTCCCCAAGGCTCTCACACAAATTCATCCGGACATACGCACACATCCAGAGCTTTCTGCCCTTCCAGCTTTGAAACAAAACTGCACTCATATGACACACATCCTTCTGCCCCACGCTTCACTCGATATTCTCATAAACCACCTTCTAGGTCCATGCATGTAGATTTGACTCAATTGTTCTCATATCTGCATAATATTTTATGGTATGAAGTTGACTGTAGTTGGTTCAAGAACCCTTTATCAGAGAACATTAAGGACATTTCCAGTTCTCCCCAGTGCCAACCAGCTGCTGCACATATATACTGAATTCTCAGGTCATGGACCCTTTATTTCTACAGGCTTCTCGAAAACACGATTGCCAAGCCAAAGTCAAAACTCTGGCTTACTCTTAACAGCTTCTTCCAGATCTCTGTGTGGAACAACTCTCGCTGCCACCACACACATTCAGTGCCCACGTCCCAGACCTTTGCCAGCAGTTGAGCGAGGCTGCCCATCTTTTCAAAATAACTATCAATCTGATTAGACAACCTTATTTTCAAATGTTCATATCTTCTAACCCAACATCAATCTGATTAAACAGTGTTGTTTTTAAAAGTTCACATCTTCCAACCCAAGAATTCTACTTCTTGAAATGTAGTTCCAAGAACAAGATACAAGCAGTAAGATGCTCATGGCACCAGATTTACATTCAAAACCACAGACGCCAAATCTGTAACTCTTTGCAATTCCAATCAAAATACTAGCAGAATCTTCCGGGGAAATTAGCAAGATATCCTCAAATTCACAGAAGTAAAGAAGCCAAGGATAACCATAAAAATTATGACTGAAGAGAAGTCACAGAGATTTGCCCTATTAAGACTCCTTAGAAATCTCTGGTCTTTAAGATTGTGATACTTACTACAGCGGATAAAGATAATAAAAGACAGGTGAGAGACAGACTCACAGTTACACGTAAGCCCATTTATATTCGCAAGAACATATATTCATACACATGTCACTGAGGAAAAGAACTACGTAACAAAAGTTACCTATATGGGAAAGGAAAACTGAGATCCCTACCTCATATTACATACACATGCACCAACAGACATCCAAAGACTATATATATACTCTCCACATAAGAAGAGTAAAGAGACAGCAAAACCAGCAAGCCCACACCCAAAACATTTACAGCTAAGGAAAAAAAAATATTAAAATCTGTTAATACAAGGTAGTGCACATTATAAGCATTTGTGGTTATTATCTGCTCTTTCCTGCTACTACTGCTAAGTCACTTTAGTCGTGTCCGACTCTGTGCAATCCCACAGACGGTAGGCCACCAGGCTCCCCCATCCCTGGGATTCTCCAGGCAAGAACACTGGAGTGAGTTGCCATTTCCTTCTCCAAAGCATGAAAGTGAAAAGTGAAAGTGAAGTCACTCAGTCGTGTCCGACTCTTAGCGACCCCATGGACTGCAGCCCACCAGGCTCCTCCGTCCATAGGATTTTCCAGGCAAGAGTACTGGAGTGGGGTGCCACTGCCTTCTCCTCTGTTCTTTCCTAGATACACAAAATATTGTATCTTAAAAAGTTCTGTATGGGGGATTGTTAAATAATGGTAGCCATAAAATGAAATAGAAACAGAAATTAAGTTCAGTAAATCTTACAGATGTGTTAAAATGCTTATAAAATAATATGCTAACGAAGAAAAATGCAGGCTGAAACACATACATACAGAAAAGGTTAAAGTTATATACATACATGGGATTAGAAAAAAATATGCCAAAATGTTCAGTGGCTGGTTAATTTGGGGTGGTAGAACTATAGTTGACTTCTGTAGTTTAAATTTTTTCACATTTGAATACTTTTTATACATTATTCTGACAACAAAAAAGGAAAAAACTTAAAGTCCAATGTCTGCATGAGAATGAACTTGGAATATACATGTCAAAACGTTGAGAGGCTCTTCCTTAGTATCTGAAATTTCATATGCTGCTTCTTTTTCCGTATTAAAAAAAATAATAATTCTATAGAGACCAGAAATTAGGGGAGTAATTTTCAAAGGCATGAACAAAAAATGGCAAATAAATCTTAAAATTGAGACTTTAAGACAAGACAGCTGCCCAGGTCACTTCAGACTTTTAAATAGCAAGACCATTTAACTTAAAACACTGAGCTTCAAGCTTAGGTCTGAACAGCATCAATACCCTCCTTCTTCTCCTGTCATTAGAAACACCTCACAAGACATCAGCAGCCTTCAGAAAGCCAAGCAGGACATCTAAGAAACCAGCCAACAAACACACAAAGCCCGCAGGATCTTTCAAGGGCGGCCAGGCAGGACCATGAATCCCAAGTGCTCAGTACACAAGCAGGTGAGCAACGCTAACTTACTTTACCCTTCACAACTCACAGCTTCATGGGTTGCCTGATCATTTTAAAATCAGGTAGCCATTCACAGAACTGTCAAATATCTTTGATATTTCTACTTGAAGAATCTTTTCCTCATTTGGGGAGATGAGGTAAGAGGTGAAGGTGAGGAATTAAGAGAGAAATCTGACAACGGGGAGATTTCTCACACATTACACCCAGCCATGGTCCTCTTTACTTTTATGATCTCTCATCAACGCATTCAAATATCCACTGAGTCTCTATATATCAGGCTCACGCTGACCCCAAAGAACGTAACGCTTAGTAAAAACGTGGGGCTTGATTTAGCAGAGAAGCTCAACACATCAAACCGTATCGATAGATGCAGAACTACAATCATCGGAAGTGCTGTGAAAGAAGTCGTTAATTAGGTCACTCAGTGTTTCAGGACAAAATTCCTACAGGAACAGATTAATGAAGCTGCAAGAACTGTATTCCCTACTGATGACACACTGACGCACTGGCCACTGTTAATCAGCATTTCTGCTCCTCCAGAATCCCCTCGTGAGCCTTTACTAAAGGTACTAATTTTTCTTGCCCTAAAAAGCCTTGATTGCTCTTCAGTTTCACTAACTCTATAATGCAGTTCACAATCTACTAGCTGCCTCTGAGGTCAGTTACTAAAACCCAAAAAGCTATTACTTTGCGTATCTTTCCAATAAACTACCATGAAACCAAATGACACCATCATTTAAGACAGAATTGTAATACATGAGTCCTGATGTCAGGGTCTGAAGAAAAAGCCAAATCCCTGCCAAATGTATTATCAGCAGGTAGATTCCTTCAGTTTTATCAAGCGTCAGCCATCCTTTTAACAGCATGACGCGCTACCACGAATGGGAAGAATGTAACACGTGGCATCACAGGGAGGTCTGGGAAGCAGCTCGAGTTGGCAGTGGCCACAGCACATCTCGAGGGAAACTTGGCCGCAGACTGGAAGCGGCAGCAGCGCAAGACAGTGGAGACACAGAGATGGATGCAGGGAGTCCAAGAAGCGAACAGAAATCATGAACCAAAACCAAAAATAATCAACAAAAACAAAAGTAAACAAAAAACCTTCCACAAAAACCAGATCATCAGAAACTCAGAATCTAAGAAAACTTGGAAAGAAAAGAAGAGCTGGGGAAAGAGAAGACCTGAAGGTTACCATTCAGAGAAAGGAGCTTATAACGCCCATTTCCCCCGAAGTATCAGTCAGAACCAAGCCAGTATCAACGTGCTTCAGGCACCTCAGGTACAAAAGGCGGCTCCCAGTTCCGTCCCTTGCCCAGTCGAGGGCTGCAAGACTGACTGCCGAGAAGAGCTAAGCACCCGATCCAGCAAGAAAGGCACAGAATGAGAGCAACAGACATAGTTAAAAGGACACAGAATTCAGCGGGATGAAGTGATGGGACTGCACACACTACTGAAGGAGAGTCGAGGGTGCTACACCGCCTCTTCCAATAGCAACGATGCTCGGGACCAAGCACCGACATTCTGCGCAGATGGCCAGAAAATGACTACAGATTTAACCAGAATATCCGCTGTATCTTAGATTACAGGCAAAGAGATACTTAAAACCTTTATCAAGATCTTTATTTTACACACAGGTTCCCCCAAAAGCCCAGTAGTGGCATTTCCACCTCAATTACTAAAAATGCACAAACATGCTGTGTAAGATATCTGCATGACAATATCTAGTCTCCTCTTAACAGTCCTAAAGCTTTGTGCAACCTTGCAATTTTCAAAGTCATTTTTATTACGTTGTATCTAACAGTCTCAGGAGACAGCCTAATTTAACAATTCTCTTTTCACAGTATAACTAACACTGACACTTAGAAAGTTAGCCACCCTATGAGAAGCACACGTCAGCCTGACTAAGCTTTCTCTCCATCTCTAGAATAATCTCCCCTACAGTCATGGAGCTCCAGCCACATGTTACCCCTTTTTATTCTGGAATAACACTATTACAGAAAACTGTGGTGCTCTCTAAGGAGGGGCTCTAGTTTACCTATGTGTTCCTAGAAACCTTTGAGACTTGATAGACCGACGAAACTGCACTTGGGTTGAAGTGCAACCATCTGTTTGGAGTTGATTTTGTGACACAGGTTCAGCCAGCATAACAAGGCATTAGTTCAGAATAGTCCAAGTGGACACACACATGCTTTTAATATAACTTAGCAGGACACAATGCACACAATTAGTAACATGCTGGTGCCCAGAGGGTCAGGCCAGGTGCATGGCTTTCCTTACAGAGGATAACAAGGCTTGTTGGAGGGCCATGCAATTCACCAAAACTGCTGACAACTCCAGAATTAATGATGGATGAAAACATTGGAATATGAGGAAGTTTTTATCATTAGGTTTTCTCAAAGGCTTGAAAAAACAGGTAAACTTGACTAATAAAAAGGGAGGGAACATCAATTACCAAGAAGTACTACTTACCCCAGAATTTAAGAGAACCTAACAACAGGCCAGTTAATATCACAGTTTGACTACTGCTCCCTCTAACCGTGTTACTTCTTTAAAACTTGGATGCAACTAAGTAACTCACGTTTTCAATGAACTGGGTATTAGAGAGCATAAGGAAGTCATTGAAGACATTGTGCAGGCGGCAATCGGTGGCTTTAGTCTCCCGGATTAGTCCATCCACTTGTTTCTTGATTTCATGAGTCCTAGAGATAGTCTGCTGTGAAAATTCCTGCAGAAACTGTAGTAGCTATTTAAAAAACAAACATATACAGCAGTATCAATATGCGTCTATACTATTCATCTATTCTGCGTATCAAAACAGAAAAGCAACCATTTTATTTCGTGTGTGTGTGTGTGTGTGTTGGAACGGAAAAGGGATGCTGCTTTTGACAGTACCAAGGCCAAGCAGCATAGAAAAACACTAGGAAAGCTCATCAAATAGTGGACACTTTCTATCTCGTTTCTGGAGAAACTTTAAAGTGTTGTTTGACTGTCTTTCTACAGGGATCACAGACGAAAGGCAAAATGACAAAGCACTGCTCATCCAAAAATCCTACTCAAACGGGACTCTGGAACCACGACTCTGAGCTTACTGGGTCCCAGGCCTAAGGTGTCTTACTCAACGATATTCATATACTGGTTTGTCTCCCAACCCACTCAGCCCAGATCTCAACAGGGAGTCGCCTATGAGGTGCCACTGCAAGCCTGCGGCGTGGTGGAAGCCGAACTCTCCGCTCAGGATGGAGCTGGCGCCTGGCTGAAAAAACCGAACAAGGAAGAGAGGGCCCTGCGATGGGCGGCAGCCCGAGCAGGAGCCCTCAGGAGAGCTGAAGTCGGCCGGCCGGCATCCGCCCAAAGGCCTGAGGACTGCCACCAGGAAGCTTTCGAGAGCAAGAAGGGGTGTTATTTAGTCCACGAGAGACAGAGCGGGATCAACTGGGTGGAGAGGGGCTGGGACTGACGTCCTCCCGCTCGCAGGCCGCGCATCCCCCGCAGACGGCCCGCCCTCCGCTCCCGTCCCGGGTCCCGCCTCTCACGCCCGCGTCGGCCGCCAGCGACCAGCTCTGGCTGCTCCTGCGGATCTCCTCCACCGACCAGGGACGCTCCCACACGGGCTCGGACGCCGGCGCTCGCTCCTGGTCGGGGGTGGCCCGGCTCATCTGCAGCGGGAAGGGCGAGAAGAGGGGCTGAGCTCCGGGGAGGCGGCGGACGCGGCCCAGCCCCAACCCAGAGCGCCGCCCTCACCATCCCGGCTGCGCAGCTTGGTGGGCTCCGAAGCCGCAGGCCCGCACCCGCTGAGCCCCAGCGTCTCCGGAAGCCGAGCCCCTAGCAGTGCGGCCCTGGCACGTGACCGGCCTCACGTGACCAGCGCGCCCCGTGACCTGCCCCTCACGTGACCGGATGTGGGGCCGCTGAAGGGAGGCTGGGCCAGCTGGCTGCGGGTGAGTCACGTGCATGGATCTAGCGATGGTCGTACTGAAGGAACAGTGAAAAGGAGAAAGGCAAATATATGATATCACTTATATGCAGACACTGTACGTGAAACAGACTCGCGAATGTAGAGGACAAACTTGCGGTTGTCAAAGCGGTGGGGGGTCAGCGGAGGAAGGGATTGGGAGTTTGGGGTTAGCAGATGCAAACTTACGTATTTAACGGATAAACAA
The DNA here is from genome assembly GCF_016772045.2 of Ovis aries. Lineage (NCBI taxonomy): Eukaryota > Metazoa > Chordata > Mammalia > Artiodactyla > Bovidae > Ovis > Ovis aries. The sequence goes on along the minus strand of NC_056078.1, from coordinate 43,079,114 downwards.
CACAGTCCTAGGAAACGGTATTCAATATCCTGTGGTAAACCGTAATGGAAAAGAATATGAAAAAGATTGTATATAACCATCACTTTGGTGTACAGGAGAAGTTACAACACTGTAAATCAACTATAATATAATTTTTTTAAAATCTGTTTCACTTTAGAAAAGGAAAAAAAAAAAAAAAAAAAACAGGAAGACTGCGGAAGCCAGGGGGCGCTTAAGGGGTGCCGGAGTCAAGTTTAGCTTCAGCTGAAGGACCCGAGTGGCCGGCGCGTACTTAGTCCGGAAGTATGCAGGGAACCAGATGTGTTCAGAGGGGAGCCAAAAGGATCTTGGACGACCCATCCAAGGAGCATTAAACGTCCGGAGATGTGTGCAGAAGAAGAGCTCGCGGCTGCTGCGCCTCTTCCTTGCTACATCTCCGCTGATTGTCACTGGGTCAGCACACAGAAACCTAGATTTACTGGAAATGGATCTGTCTCGTTATCATCATGCTTTTAAGGACATGCTCGGGTTCAACTCACTGGGTAGGGCCTCCTTAAAATCCTTTACTCCCTAAATCCTTTACTCCGTAGGCAATGCCCTCAGATTCAAGTCCAAAATCTATTTGTAATCTGACCCCTGCCTGTGAATCCATTCTCAACTTTCCCGGCTTCCCGGGAGCGCTGAGTGATTCAGCTGTTCTGCCTCACACTTGCCCGAAGGTCCATCTGCAGAGACCTTCTTCTGCCAGACCAACTTACTTTTTAAAATGAAGATTCCAATTTCTTCCCATTCCTATGTGTCCATGGGCAGGTTATTTAATCCATGTAAGTTACCTATCTTTCAGGAATGTGGTGTTAAATGTGGTATTTGTAAAGTACCAGGGTGCCTGCCATACTGTAAGCATTAAACATAGCTCTGCCCGTGTTTTCTATGCCCTTTCTTTATCAAACTCTTGCCCTATGTTTCCTGTTTGCCTCTTTCTCTTGAGTGAAGACTTCCCTGATTACCCCAAGGATAGTTTTGAGTGCCCCTCCTCAGTTATTTGGGGCTTACCTCCTAGCTCAGTTTCTAAAGAATCTGCCTGCAATGCAGGAGACCAGGGTTCGATCCCTGATTGGGAAGATCCCCTGGGGAAAGAAATGGCAACCCACTCCAATATTCTAGCCTGGAAAATCCCATGGAAGGGGAGTCTGGCGGGCTACAGTCCATGGGGATCCCAAGACTCAGATACAACTTAGTGGCTAAACCACCACCACCACCTCAGTTATTTTCTAATGTTTGCACAAATATCCAGGCTTCCCTGGTGGTTCAGGGAGTAAGCAATCTGCCTGTAATGTGAGAGAGCCTGGTTCCATCTCTGGATTAAGAAGATTCCCTGGAGAAGGGAATGGTTACCCACTCCACTATTTGTGCCTGGAGAATCCCATGACAGAGGAGCCTGGTGGGTTATAGTCCATGTCCCAAAGAGTCGGACATGACTGAGCAGCTAACACTGTCATACTTTTCACAAATACTCATCATAGAGTATCATGTTATGTTTTATAATGTCTCATGTATAATAGTGATAGATAACGTTTGAAGTACTAGGAGTTTACTACTTTATACATATTACTTCATTTGATTCTCACAATGACTGTGAAGCAGGTACTCTGCTTGCATTATAGTTGAGGAAATAAGAGGCACAGAGAGGTTAAGTAACTTAGACAAAACACTAAACAAACGGTGCCTGGAACCCACACTCTTAGCCACTACGTTGCTCTGTAGCTAGTCTTCCTTTCTTGACGGAACTTCATTTTTAAGTTGCAGTCTACCAACCTCCTGGCCATTCCTTCACATTCATTTAAAATATTTTTAATAAATAAAACCACTTTAGAATTTGGTTGGTAAAACTGGGCCGAGCCAATTACCAAACTTACACCTCCTCTAACATCATCATGGACAACTGCAGTGGGCGCATGGGTAAGCTTGGCCTCAGTGTGCCTTAATCTGCATTCCAATTCTCAGAGCCCCTGAATCACCCACACCCTGGACCTCAGCTGAAACTGCTGGCTTCTCACTGCGGACTGTAATAGAGCTGCCGCTTAAGCTTCCAAGGCCCTCTGTTAATCCCTGGTCTTTTCTCAACCAAGCCAAGTCTCTCAATGCCCCACCGTGCCATTTCACCCTCTCAGCTTTATTTCCTTGCTTCGTCTGCCTAGAGCTCATGATATTAGCCTCTGACTTCTGTTGACAGCCCATTAATAGGCTCACTTCATAGTTTTGACACATGGTCCCTGCTGGCTCCTAGCTTTGAATCAGTCTGACTATGCCCTTTCTCCTTACTGATACCTAGGTTCCTGAAGGAAATCACTACGATTTCATGTTCTGCAAACTTAGCGGGCCCCTCAGCACTGGTTAACAGTTCTTTTACTTGATCCGTGTACTTAACCTTGATTAGATCTCTTCCGTAACTTTACCGTGTGGTTCAAACTGTCCGCTCTATTTGCCTCTTCCAGAGAAAGCAGACTTCCGCTTCTCATTTCAACTTCAGATGTTTCTATGTCTACACGTTCTGTATCCCATAGTTTTTTTTCTTTGCACACAACAGAATATGACTGGCAAACTCAAAACAGAATCGGGGGTGGGGAAAAGACATTATAGAGCTCACTGGACTTAAGGAAAGCCGAGCAGACACTGGTCTTGGGAAGACCATACATAAATCAGAAGAACGTGGGACCGCCGCCTCTGAGTCACCACCATCAGAGGAGCTCAGTTCCAGTCATCTTCCTTCTTGGTTTTTGCCTCTGAATTTCACATTCCTGAGATAAACAGAATCTCATTAGCTTCCCTTGGATCACATTCCCACTTCCAAAATTGGTTCTTCTACCGAGATCGTATAGAATGGAGAGAAATAGTCCCCAGATGAAAATTTGGGACTGTTACCAAAATCAGGAAGAAGGGGGATTCCCAGGTGGCGCTAGTGGTAAAGAATCTGCCTGCCGGTGCAGGAGATGCTGCTTCTGTCCTGGTTGAAAAGATCCCCTGGAGCAGGAAATGGCAACCCCCTCCAGTGTGCTTGCCTGGAAAATCCCATTGACAAGAGGAGTCTGGCGGGCTACACTCAGTCCATGGAGCTGCATGGAGTCAGACACGAGTGAACACGCATGCACACAAGCCTATGATGAGAAAAATGCTGCAAACAGTGGGAAGAAGGGATGCTTGGCAAGCAACAGGAACAGGCTACAGACTGCCCAGCTCCTTGTTTCCAGTCTCTGGAAAAGTCAACCCCTTTTTGCCCAAGGCCAGTAATCGCTATGTTCTTGACTGAGCCCTTCCTGCTTCCCCTGGGATGGCGCTGCTTTGAACTCCCTTTCCTGTGTGCTCAGTCTTACTGTCTTTACTGGTATCCCTTCACATGTTTTTGAGTCGTGTTTTGTATTGAATTTACTCACGTTAAAGAGATCTTGTACTGTAATAACCATGCATGAAAATTCACATAAATCTACCTACCATACGAGTGACCCTTTTGCTATCCTTATATGATTAAAACTGTCAACCAGTGAAAATCCTAGAGGAGTTTCCTGTAGGGGTATTTGTGAAGTCAAGTGTATCAGGGGAGATCTCAGACCCAGAACCTTAATCTGAGTTTCTCTGAGTTAATCTGATTTTCTGTCCTGAGGTGTCTCCATGGGGATCTTGCTAAAATGCGGATTCTAAATAAACAAGTACGAGATGGGGCCTGAGACAATGCCATTTCTGACAAGTTCCCAGGTGATGCCCAGACTCCTCAAACTAAAGAGTGTTGGAATAAAGAGCCAGGCTGAGTTCCCTGGTGGGCAGTACAGCTCCATGGCCAACCCTGTCAGCCAGTGTGTCTCTGCGCCATATGAAAAGTCACCAAGAAAGGTTGTCATGGAGGAGAGAGGCCAAGTCTTGCTTTGGGAGGCTCCCATGGAAGCCAGGAACTGGGGCCTACAATTTACGTAGAGGGTCTTCGGTGGGAGTGCAATGTATTAGGGTCAAACCCTTTGGATGGTAGTGGAAGAAAATTGCTTAGGCTTAGAAACTGAAGCAGCCCTCTCTTGAACTGTTGGCTTTAGGGAGGCCCAGACATAGCAGGACTCCCCACAGTTTCCCTGAAGCTCACTGGACCACAGGGGAGAAAGAGAGGGATCTGCCCAGTCATTGTCCCAGGCACTGAGCCAATGCAAGTTCAGGGAATCAGGCATTAGTGGTGTTTTTACACCAGGAACTTCGAGACTCTAGTCAATCAAGTAGCCCGTAACCACTGCATTAGGGACTTCAAAGGAGAGAAAGAAAGAGAGAGTCAGTTCCTAGGTGGGTCGATGAGAAGTCCAGGGCCCCCAAGGAGGAGAAAGGGATCCGGAGCCCTTGAGAAGGAGAAAGGAGTCTGAGGCTCTCCAGGAAAAAAGTACAAACGTTTTCTTCCACATTGTTTTGTCTTGTGTCTTACTTGAGGACCTGTTTCTCCTTAAGGAGGTTTTCTGACTAATCTCGTTATCTTAAGACATGTGTTGTGGGGGTGGGTCTGATAAGACCTTTCTATTGTTAGCTCTAATCTTGTTAATTTAAGATGTATATTGTGGGAGCGGACCTGGTAAAAGTATAGAAGGCCTTGACAAGGCCAGTGAGTGGGGCACTGCCTCTGCCCCCTTCTTATGTCTATGTCAGAAGCTTTCTCTGTCCCTTGTTATACTTTAATAAAACTCTGCTACATTAAAACTCTTGAGTGATCAAGCCTGGTCCCCGGTCCCGAAGCTAAATCTTCTTCGGAGATCAGGAATCCGACATCACTCACCGTAAGCTATCAGTACAATACAATTAGCAACACTGTAAAAATCAAAAATGTAAATTCCAAATAGATTCTGAAAATTATGACTTAACACTGGGGTTTCAGAATATGGATAAAGTTCTGAGGGCTGTGGGGGTAGAGAGGAAATACTTTAGACTTTGCAGTATGAAATTTGAATTTAATGTTCTTGTAAGTATTTTATTTCTACAACAGCATCATTTTAGAAGAGCTCTAATTAAATTTTCCAGGTTGCCAAACAGAAGGATTTATAAGCAGTGGACTGGAAATAAGGGACAAATTTAAAGTAGCAAAATGCATAAGCCTGATACTAATTAGTGACACAAAGAGTTGTTCTGAGTGTGTTTCCAGCTTCTCACTGCTCAAGTGGAGAGGAGTTCCCTTTTTCTTGATATTATTTATATGTTAGAGCTCGGAAAGTGGATAGCTCAAGAGAGGTCACAGAATAGCTTTAATAGTCTAGAAACTATTGGGTTGGTTTCATTGTGTCACTGAAACGTTATCTGAAGTATAATTTTTCCCACCTGCTTACATAAAAGATGACTTTCCCATACACACACACACACACACACACGTGCAAACACAGACACACACACACACACGGCTTCGCTTAGCAAGGTGCTAGTCACCTGCATACTCAAGAGTGGGTGCTCCCCTCCTGAGTCCACAGCTGAATATGGCGGACGCCTCTGCTTTCCTAAGATTCCAGCGTCTGGTGAGTACCGTGGGGTGGAAGGGAGGGAGAAGAGAGAGATCATGCATCCTGTTGTGCAAAGGTTGGTGAACCACTTGTGCCTACACAGCCCATTCCCTGAATGCATAGCTGGTCTAGGTTAGCACATCTGCCGTCTGTGCAAAGGCAAGCGTGTCCAGAAGGAAAAGAACTGTAATCAAACTCACTCAGCAAATAATCAGACTTTGAAAGTAAAATCAGACTTTACAAAGAAGACTAAAGCCCTCGTATGTACCCCACTCCAAACTCTCCCCACAAGCCAACATGTGCCACTCACCCCACTCTCCATCTCAGCTCATCCCTTAGAGATGACCTTAACTCTGAGTCTGATGTTTTTAAGTTTTCAGAGCTTTTTCTAGGTGTCTAGGTGTCTGTGTGATCTATCTATCTGATCTATACATACAGTATTTATTTATCTGGTTCTACACATGGAAACTGCTACCCTGATGGCTCAGTAGTAAAGAATCCTCCCGCAACTCAGGGAACCCAGGAGACTTGGGTTCAATCCCCGGATCAAGAGGATTCCCCTGGAGGAGGGAATGGCACACCCCTCCAGTATTCTTGCCTGGAAAATCCCAGGAGCCTCTCGGGATACAGTCCAAAGGGTCACAAAAAGTCAGACGTGACCGAGTGTGCATGCCTGCACACACGCACACGAATTTGGTACCTTTCATTCTGCATGTTTTTAAATATTCACAATATACCTATCCATCTTATCAGAAGCTAAATCATTCTTTTTAACTACTGTGAAGTATTCTGCAGTAAGAACATGCTATGGCTAATTTAGTCGTTACCTCACTTATTTAGGTTCTTTCTAATAGCTCACTGTGACACGGCAAGCTGCTAGATATCCTTGACTATGCTTCCTTGCACCCATATGCAAATATTTTGATTTTAATAGATATGCTAAATTGTTCTCCAACTTGTGCCAAACTACACCTCCAATGGTGGTCTATGAGGGTGTGACTGTCCAACTTCCTAACTAACGTGTGCTGTTATCAGAATGAAAATACTTGCAATCTGATCAGTAAAAAAATGGCATCCTGGTCCCATATATCTGTATTTCCTTCATAACTGGGGAGATTGAGCATCTTGTCCTTAGCTTATTGGCAATTTTCATTTTCCTCAAATGGTTTTTTCACACAAATCTCCCATTTTTTTAAAATTCATGTTAAATGTTTTTTCTTATTACAGTCAATCATTTGTTTGAATTTAGCTGTGTTATCTTACTTTGTGTTTGCTATTTCCCGTGGTCTCCTTCTGTTTCTTTTTTCTCCCCATTTCTGATTTCTGTTGGGTTGATTAAATTTACTTTGTTCCATTTTTTTCCTCTGCTGGTGTGAAATTTATATATTCCACTGCTATTTTTTACTCAATTTTTTATATCCACACAGAAAGTTATACTTGCCTAACAAAATCTTAAGTTGATCAGTATGTATAGACTCTTCCCAAACAGGACATTTTCACTTCCTTCTGCTGTTTCCCTTCTCCCCAAATCCTCCATTGATATCACCCAGAATTCTAACTCCAGATTGTTCTTGTAAACATTTTTGGTAATCAATACTAACTTAGTCTTAAACTATAGGAACAGCTGATGAAGTGGTTGAGATTACTTTTTTCATCCTGCTTTATCTTCTGGATTCTCAATCTTTCTCCTGTGTAGGTGTACACCTTAAGTACTTGTTTCAGTGAGAATCTGCTGGTGCTGAACTTTCTTAGATGCTGAATGCTTAAAATATGCCTTTTCACCTGTGCTTTTAGGTGATACTACCTGAGTGTGGAATTCTAAAATGACGGTGACTTTCAGTAGCTCGTTGCAAGGATTGCCTCATTGTCTTCTTGTATATAGTGCTGCTAATGAAATTGACAATGAAAATCTGATCCTTATTTCTTCAAACCATCTTTCTGCTGTGGTAACTTCTAGCATTTTTTCCCTTTATTTTGATGTGCTGAAATTTCATAACTTTCTTCACTTCTGGGGAACACTTAGCCCTTGATTATGTATTTTCTCCTCCTCTCTATTCTCTCCCTCTGGAATTCCTAAATGAAAGCGAAAATGTCCTTATCTGTTCTTTATGTCTCTTAACTTTTTCATTTCCCTTTCTTCTTTGTACTACTCTGTAAGACCCTCTCAACTTAATCCCCAGCTGGCTAATTTACACTTTGTTTGTTCTGTTATTCAGAATAAAATTTGACTTTTTTCTTTTCAATAATTTGGGCTTAAATTATTCAACATTTCTAATTGGTTCTTTTTCATAATTCTTTGGTTTTATTTTGCTTTTTTAAATTATTTATTATAACAATAATAAATCCATTGCATATCAGCATAAATTACAGATTTTCATGAAAATTTAATTATATGTTCACAAAAACAATTTAGTCAGAGAGTGCATTGGCTTATATTTTTGCAGACCTGTTCAACACCTGGCTTAATACAACAGCTGGGTAAATAGGAGAAATAAAAGATGCCTACGGAAATAATAGTTGACAAATAACATAACTTTCTTAAATGCACAGAATAATAGTCTATGGCTCATAAAGAACCATAAGTTGAACTTGAATTAACAGTGGAAACTTACTCCAAATTATCTAACACAAGGTTCCACAATTTTGTTTTTCTTTATGGTGCTAAGACACTGAGTGAATTTGGTTTAATAATCTACTGATCATGTGTAAGATCTTTCATCTGCTCAGTGGCTTCCTGTGATACTGGCGCTTCTTGACTGTACACTGAGTTTCTGGTCTAGAATTCTCCACCTGATTCAGAATTCAGCAGAATCTCTCTGTGGGTGCAGACTCAGGTTGCCTGAGGCCCTGTCCTCTCTCCTGGCTCCCTATCAGTCTCTTTCTTGGGGGACCTCGTTGTTTGTTTCTGCACTCTCAAGCACTCCCTCATGATTTCAAGCTCAGGCGTGACCCCAGAGGTTTAATTCTTACATCTGTTTTATTGTGTATAAGGACAGGGCCTGCAGATGAGTAATTTTCAGACTTTTTATTGCATAATCTTAAATCCCTAAAATATTAATACATTTTTTTTTTAAAATCTCAGCAAAAGTTTTGCTTTTTACTTAGGGAGGTAGAGAGTGTCAGACCTCGGCTCACAGTAGGTCTGTGGCTTTGTGAGTGTGTGTGTGAGTGTGTGTGAGTGTGTGTGAGTGTGTGTGTGAGTGTGTGTGTGTGAGTGTGTTTGCATGCCCATGCTGTGACATTTTAACTTGAGATGATGTTTTAGTGTCAGTACACTAAATAATTCAATTTAGTTTATGTAAGTCGATCTGGAATCTCCTGTTTTTAAAAATAAGAGGGTTGATATCTATAAGGAATATTTTAAAGGAGTAACTGATAAATAATTCCAAATCTCATGATAATATAATCTGCTTGTTTTTGTTGTGAATACTGTTGCTCAATCCAATAAAATAAAATTCATAGAGCGGGTTCAGGTAGCTCTGTCCTTGGCTTTCATTACAATCTGCAGCAATGTTGAGGACTCTCCTCTGAGGCTTGGGCTTAATGCTTCAACCACCCGGCAAGTGCAGTGGAAGATATCCTCTCTGCCTTGCCTGTAAATCTTGAGTCCTCTGGCAAAAAGCCACAGGGTGGTAACATGATGCTTTGGAACGAGATGTGCTTCCTTATAAACTGGGACTGACTGATTGCAGTTTCTCTTCAAATAAATTTTTCTTTATTGAAAACAGGAAACAATTTTAGGGATTTTTCTCTGCTGAATCTAAGAATTCAGGGTCATCTTATGAATGTCTGTGTGTCTAAGCTTTGGAGAAGAGTGTTTTTTTTTAAAGAATTTTTGAGATATAATCAACATAGATTTAGTTTTGGGTGTACGGCATAATGATTTTATATTTGTATATTTTGAAAAATGATCACCACAGTAGGTCCACTTAATCGGCATCACCATACATAATTACAGATTTTCTTCCTGGTGATGAGTACTTTTATGATAAGATTTACTCTTGGAAACTTTCAAATATAAAGTAAGTATTATTAATTATAGCCACCATGCTGTAGATTACACTTCCATGACCTCTTTATTTTATAACTGGAAGCTTGTACCCTTTGACTTCCTTCACCCACCTCTCACACCCCTCCACCCTCCACCTCTGGGAACCACCAATGTGTTCTTTATAGGTACGAGCTCATTTTGAGGAGGAAGTTTGTTTGCTTGTTTGGATTTGTTTTCGTTTTCCTATTCCACACGTAAGTGACATTATATTTTATTTGTTTTCCTGGAGAGGAATCTTTATGACCTATTTGGACCCTCTGGAGATTAAAAACATCTGTTTAAATAACTTTCATTGTTATCTCTTGCTTCCTTGATCTGTGGATACTATGCCATCTTCATCTTCTTTTTCTCATCTTCTCTTTTGCCATCTGGGTCCAAGTTCCCATCTTTCTGGTCTTTGCTTCTTCTTCTTTTCTGACCATATGTGAACCAAAAAAAAATTATAAGAATGATTTGTTGTTTTAGGGAATATAAACATATTATCCCTGTTTTCACTGCGAAGCCAGTAAATAAGACTTTTAAAATCATTTTTTTACTGTAAAAACAAAAAACACTCTGCCAAAAGTAACAGAATTATTTGGATTATAATATACCTTTAGAAACGCACACCTATTGTAGCTACAGAGCTCAACGAACTTTCACAAATGGAACAAAGCCACAGAGCCGGTACTTAGATCAAGAAACAGACCACTGCAGACACCCCAGGAGCCTCTCCTCTGCCCCCATCCAGCCCCACTCAGACTTCTGATGGCACAGATTAACTCCAGCTCTCATTGTGCTCTGTCTCGATGGAAAGAAGTACCCTAGTTTCAGTGCCCTTAGGAGCTGACCTTGAGAGAAGGACTTCAGAGCCGGCAGTTTATTGCAAAGGCAGAGTGAACACGAGGCAGGGAGTGAGCAAACAGAGGACGCAAGGCGGCTGCCAACAAAGGGAAGCTTAGACATCAAGCTACCACGGTGAGTGGCTGGAGCCTACTCCTGCAGGGAATCTTTGGAAGATCCTTCAAACACACGCCTCAGAATTCTCTCTCCAGGGGGAAGAGGGAGTTGTTACATTCATACAGCCAATTATTACCTGTCCCTGTAATGCCTTTTCCTGCCCCAGCGCCCACCCCACACCTCACACTGCGGTCAGCTGTTATGCCTCTTGGTCGCCCTTAATCTAGAGTGGTGCCTCGGTCTTGCTCTCTTTGGCGTCCTTCCGTGGGCTTGGTTCATCTGGAGAGCGCTGGCCAGCCCTTTTGTGGGGTGTCCCGGCCTGGGATGTGTAGGCCTGTCTGCATCACTCCTCATTTTAGGGTGAAGAAACAGAGACACAGGAAAGGGAAATAATTGTTTCAAGGTCACACAGCTCACGAGTAATACAGTCTGTACTTGAATCCAGACCATATGGCTCCAGGTGGCTGGTTCTTAACAACTAAGCAACGATGAATTCTTGGACTACTTAACTGAGTTATTGTATGTTACAAAGTGGTGATGCTGTTTGCTCCCGGAGCAAACAGTGGTGATACTTCAACTCCCAGAAGTTACTCAAACTCATGTCCATTGAGTCGGTGACACCATCCAGCCATCTCATCCTCTGTCATCCCCTTCTCTTCCTGCCTTCAATCTTTCCCACCGTCAGGGTCTTTTTCAGTGAGGCAGTTCTCCCCATCAGGTGACCAAAGTACAGGAGTTTCGGCTTCAGCATCAGTCCTTCCAATGAATATTCAGGACTAATATACTTTAGGATGGGCTGGTTGGATCTCCTTGCAGTCCAAGGGACTCTCAAGAGTCTTCTCCAGCACCACAGTTCAAAAGCATCAGTTCTTCAGTGCTCAGCTTTCTTCACAGTCCAACTCTCACATCCATACATGACTACTGGAAAAACCACAGCCTTGACTAGATAGACCTTTGTTGGCAAAGTAATGTCTCTGCTTTTTAATATGCTGTCTAGGTTGGTCATAGCTTTTCTTCCAAGGAGCAAACGTCTTAATTTCATGGCTGCAGTCACCATCTGCAGTGATTTTGGAGCACCCCCCCCCCAAAATAAAGTCAGCCACTGTTTCCTCTGTTTCCAGGTATAAATATACTCAGTTCTATTTCTTTGGTCGTTTGTTTCCTTATAAAGTCTCTTGTATCTCATAAAACTTATACTGAATGAATTTGTACATGCCTTTCTCTGGTTAATCTGTTTTTGTTAGTTTATTTCAAACCCAGCAAGGAACTTTAAGAGAGTTAAGGGAAAATATTTTCCTTCTCTATAGTAGAAATCCCTAAGTATTGTACAAAATATCTGTTAGAGATGATAAACAAATTCAGCAAAGTGTCAGGATAGAAGATGAACTCAGATAAACTAATTGCATTTTTATATACTAACAATGAGCAATACCAAAGAAATTAATAAAACAATTCCATTTATAACAATATCAAATAGAATAAAATACTTCAAAATAAATTTAATTAAAGTCTTGTACTCAAAAAAATGGCGAAAGACTTCCACAGTAAACACTACACAAAACTGTTGAAAGAAATTAGAGAGGACATAAATAGATGGAAATATAGCCTATGTTATAGATTGAAGGACTAATACTATCTTAATATTGTTCAGATAACAATGCTTCCCAAAGCAATCTACAGACTCAATGCAACGCCTATGAAAACTGCAAAGACTTTTTTGCAATCTGCAATTTAGAAATAGAAAAACCCATCCTAAGATTCATATGGACTCTCAAGGGACCCCACAAAGGCAAAGCAATCTTGAAAAAGAAGAACGAAGTTGAAGGATTCACACCTGTTGATTTCATAACTTACTACAAATCCATGAGGTAATCAAGGTAGTATGATGTTGGCGTAAGGACAAATGTATAGACCAACAGAGCAGACAGCCTGGAAATGAACCCTCATATATATGGTCAGACGATCTTTAACAAGACTGTCAAAGCGATTCAGTGAGGAAAGAGCAGTCTTGTGGCATTGGGAAAACGACCATTTGGTATTAGGAAAACTGAACATCCATACGCAAAGAATGAGGTGGAACTTTATACCATTCACAAAAATCCACCCATCTGGCTGTCCAGTGAGTAAGACTCTGTGCCTCCACTGCAGGGGCCAGGGGCCGGTCCCTGGTTGGGGAGCTAGGATCCTGCATGCCTCATGGGACAGACCGAAAAAACTAACTCAAAACAGACCAGAGACTTTAAATTACGACCTTGGCTCCTTCCCTGCCTTAGCTGTATTCCTTTAGAAAAGGCTTCTGTTGGGGTCCGTCTCCCACGGATACAGCTTCTGGTAACGGTTCCCACCCCCAGGGGTTAGAAAGCCGCCTGCTCCTGGCAGCCTCTGGGAGCACCCCCTGCTGTACCCCACCTGTATGCGCAGCCCTTCTCCCAGCGGAAGTCTGACTGATACACCGGGTGGGGAAGAAGGAATGAGGAAGAGCACATGCGGACGCAGGGAGAGTAAACAGCCTCTCTCACATGCAGACACTGTCAGCTTTGCACTTTATTTTCTGTGATCCTCACAACAAACTTGTGATACAGATTCCATCGTCTCTATTTTCTGAGAGATTAAACAATTTCTCTGGATCCCCCAAATAGTGAACAGAGTTGGGGGGATTTAAGCGCAGGTCTTCCTAAAACTAAAACCCATATTCTTTCCCCTGTAAGAACTGCAGGTATTATGCAGGATTCACTTCTGTGCTGCAAAAAGTGTTATACAAATGAGATCAATTAGTACGTGCCGTGTAAAGCCTTCCCAGGTGGCGCTAGCGGTCAAGAGTCCACCAGCTAAGGCAGGACATGCAAGAGAGCGGGGTTCGATCCCTGGGTTGGAAAGCTCCCTGGAGGAGGGCATGGTGGCCCACTGCAGTATTCTCGCCTGGAAAATTCCACGCGCAGAGGTGCCCGGCAGGCTATATAGTCCATGAGGCTGTAGAGTTGGATATGACGGACCACCATAAAGTCCCACATGAAAAATTTATTTTATAAATTTTTTAAGGGATTTCAAGGAGTCTTTAAAGAATACGCTTCATGTACCTTTGTATCATTTTGGGGTGTACTGGGTCCTTGCTGATGCGCTGACTTCTCTCTGGTTGTGGCGGGGGCGGGGGGCTGCTCTCTCGCTGCGGTGTCACTCTTCTTGCTGCAGTGGCCGCTCTTGCTGGGCAGCCCGAGCTCTACGGCACGCAACTCCTGTAGCTGTGGCAACAAGCTTAGCTGCATGTGTGACCTTCCCAGACCAGAGACTCAACCCTCGTCTCCTGCATTCGCAGACGGATTCTTTACCACCGAGCCACCAGGGAAGCCCCTATTTTATAAAAATTTAATTAAAAACTTCAAAAAAATTTTTTGTTATTTAAAAGTGTTAGAAATCCAGGATGAAAACTGTTAAGAATCGAGAATGCTTCTCTCTTTCTGAGAAGAATTATGTAACCTGCTTTTTTTGTTGTTGTTGCCTTCCTAGAAACCAAGAACCTCCGGCCCAAGCTCTAATTGTTGCTACAATGGCCCGTTTACTCCCATGAATTCCCCTGCCTTATTTCCTTGTCTTGATTTGCTGATTCTATTCAATCAGCTTAATTGTATGACTCTCATTCAAGGTTTGTTTTTGGATAAGTATGAAACTGATCATGTATTTCACTTAGCTTTGTCCGATTTTTAGTTGAAGACCCTGGCCTAACATCTTGAGGATGACACTAAGAGGGTCAAAGTTGGGTATAGATCTCTGTGGGGCCTTAACCAGCAGCAGGATAACTTGCCCTATAGCAGGAAACCAGCAGAGCTGTTTTTCTTTACAAAGAAACTCTTTCCATTGTTAATCTGAACTTTGACAACAGTGAGCTGATGATTATTTAATGAAGAACCAATATGTACATGCCATGATTGAAAGCTAAAATATAAACATCCAATGCATCTAAAGAAGTTCCTTCTTCTTTCATCAAACCCTGTTTGCCCAGTGTATTTCATGGGTAATTTGATAAGAAGTAACTTTCTCAGATAAGAAATCCTCAAAAGCCCCAAAGCTAATACTGCGACTGAAAAACTGGGAACATACCAGCCCCTACGTGTCACAATCCAGATAGGTTATGGCTATAAGATGATGGAATTTTGTTCACGAGAAACGCAGGTCCAAATTCTTCTCTCGAATGAGTCAGTTTCTTTCAACAATGCCAGTCCATTCCTTGAATTCAAAGCTCTGTGGCAAATTCTGGCCTCCAAATTTCTCAGAATCTGACATCTGAAAACACAATACTTTTCTTTCATGTGGTGTGGGTGTGTGTGTGTGTGTGTGTGTTGTCTGTAGCTGAGAGTTAACTGACCCTAACAGCAGAAAGTAAAAGCTCTGAGCCTGCGCAGGAAGAATCCCCCACGGCTACAGATGAACTCAAGCGTGGGCTGAAGGGATGTGGAACAAGCATTGATAGCATCTGCTGCAACAACATTTAAGAAAAAGTCACTGACCACAGACTCCCCCACCCCCATAAAGGAAGAACTTGCCGCCCAGCTTCAGGGAGTGTGGTCGATCGTTGGCCTCCAGCTGTCAGCTGTTTCAAGGTCCCTGGTCTTCCAGAGTGCCCTTGGATCACCCCGGCTGCTGCCTTCCTGGGGCAGCCTCATCCAGCAGTGAGGTGAAGTAGAGTCCAAAGCCCTGACCATTCTGGTCTGAAGTGGACACTGATGGCACAGTTGCTCTGTGGCACCCCCAGGTAGGCGGAGGCTTGGCACTCTCTGCCCATCCGCTTTCGTCTCCTTCCCTTCATAGGTGTTGAACTCTATTAAATGTCACACACCTCAAACTCCATCTATGCAGCTGCTTTTGGAGAACTGAACTCTCAGCAAAGCCCACCAGATGCCTCTCCCTGTCTTTATTCGGAGTACAAGGAAGGGCAGCTTTTCCCCAGAAAGACCTGCCCGCCCACAATCACTTGTCTCCTCCAAGATCAGGCAATTGGTGAAATCACATTCTACGTTAGCCGGTACCACTGCTGCTGCTGCTGCTGCTAAGTCGTTTAAGTCGTGTCCGACTGTGCGACCCCATAGACGGCAGCCCACCAGGCTTCCCCGTCCCTGGGATTCTCCAGGCAAGAACACTGGAGTGGGTTGCCATTTCCTTCTCCAATGCATGAAAGTGAAAAGTGAAAGTGAAGTCGCTCAGTCATATCGGACTCTTAGCGACCGCATGGACTGCAGCCCACCAGGCCCCTCCGTCCATGGGGTTCTCCAGGCAAGAGCACTGGAGTGGGCGCCGTCGCCTTCTTCACCACTGGCCATTGTTTGTTCCAGTCATGGACTTGGTCATTCTCTGCTCCTCAGTGGTCATGGGCCAGTCCCCTGGTGCATTAACCACACAACCATTAAGAGTTATCCTGCCTAGAAATACCGCGGAAATACTCTCTCCTGGAAACCCGGTGCTCGACGGGTCGGTATCCCAGGAAACTCTGTGACAATTAGACTATTCTCCAGTTGTTGATGGAAACCCATCTCCAGTTCAAGAATGTTTCTGGCATTCATTGCTGAGAGAGATCCCAGGAGGCACCAGCATGGAATATAAGCACAGTCAAGCTTTTCTGGTCTGACTCTGAACTAACTGCACAAAATTGAGATCTAAAGGCTTTGCCAGGTGTCTCTTACGCCCTAAAACCACACATTCAAACTAATTGCAACATGATTCTGATTAAATAAACAACAGTGCTGGTCATACATTTTTGCTTCTGGATGGTAGAACTCAGTGGTTAAGTCTGCCGCCTCACTAGCTATATCACCATGAACCAGCTACCTAATCTTTTTGAGAATTTGTTTCTTCACCTATAACATAAGGATCGTGATATTTGGCTTATAGATCTGTTGTGAGGTTGACATGATGTATTTGAATGATTCTAATACATTGTGGGCCCTTTGCTAAGGGTAGTTATCATGACCCTGATAGCTACCTTACTAGGATACCTTCTTAGCAGTCATCATCTTTTAAGGTCTTCAGTAACTAAGAGAATATCAGAATATTAGGTTCACAAAGGCTTGGAAAGTATCACTGGCCTCATAAAGATCACTAACCTCATGGTGAAGCAGAAGCAGGTCATAGGAACAAACATTTGTGATATTAGAATATCTCCACATCTTAACGTCTTTCTCACTCTTACTTAGGAGGCCTTCAGCATCCTGACCGCCCACATCCCACAGATAAGTAGCTGGGACTCTTGTTAAGAGAGACAGAAAAAGGGGCATGATGTTTCCTTCTTGGCTGTTTTCTTCATCTCGCAGATACTTGTCATTCCATGGTTTTCAGAACTTGCCAGTTAGTTTTCTAAAAGTTTCAAGAGGTTCCAGGTGTTTAAGACTTCGAGTGTTTTTTTAAATCCCATTTAAATCTATTATTATTCTTATTCTTTTTCAGAATTATTTGAACTACTGTTGCTTGATTCTTTTCCTAAGTGAACATTAGAATGCTAAAGCTGAAACTCCAGTACTTTGGCCACCTCATGTGAAGGGTTGACTCATTGGAAAAGACTCTGATGCTGGGAGGGACTGGGGGCAGGAGGAGAAGGGGACGACAGAGGATGAGATGGCTGGATGGCATCACCAACTCAATGGACATGAGTCTGAGTGAACTCCGGGAGTTGGTGATGGACAGGGAGGCCTGGCGTGCTGCGATT
The DNA here is from genome assembly GCF_016772045.2 of Ovis aries. Lineage (NCBI taxonomy): Eukaryota > Metazoa > Chordata > Mammalia > Artiodactyla > Bovidae > Ovis > Ovis aries. The sequence continues at coordinate 43,061,944 of NC_056078.1, read as the reverse complement.
CATGGGGTCGCAGAGAGTCGGACACGACTGAGCGACTGAACTGAACTGAGCTGAGTACCAAAAATATCCTGTGAATATTTTAAAAATAGATTTACGAGTCAACAGGAAGAATTAACATCTTCTCTGTTTCTAGTCAAGAACGGAGCATGCATTTCCATTTAATCATGTTGTCTTAGCTGTCTTTTTATTCCTTGGTAGAATTAATTCTTAATAAAACTTTATTGAGATATAGTTCAAAACCCACAAAATTCACCTTTTTAAACTGTACAATATACTGGGTTTTATTGACTTTAGTTGACTTTTCACTTTCATGCATTGGAGAAGGACATGGCAACCCACTCCAGTATTCTTGCTTAGAGAATCCCAGGGACAGGGGAGCCTGGTGGGCTGCCATCTGTGGGGTTGCACAGTCAGACACGACTGAAGCGACTTAGCAGCAGCAGCAGCAGCAGCAGTATATGCACAGAGTTGTCCAACTATTACCAAAATCAATTTCAGAACTATGTAGAATGTTAGAATACTCGAAGACAAGCCCCGTGGCTACCATTCCTCTGTCCTCCAATCTCCCACCCCCTAGAAACCATTGATCTACTTTCTGTCTTGTGACTTTTGCTTGCTCTAGATACTTCACATAAATGGGGTTACATGATACATGCCTTTTGCAACTGGCTTCTTTCAGGGGGCAGCGTTTGAAACCCAGCCTTGTCACATGCATCAGCACTATCTCCCTTTCTATTGCCTGATTCTATGCTATTGAATGGGTATGCCACGTCTTTTTTACCCATTCAGCAGCTGATAGACATTGGTCCTGCTTATTGACTATTGAGAATAATATTACTGTGAGCGTGTGTGCAGAAGCATTTGTTTGAGTATCTATTTTCAATTATTATGGGTGTACACCTAGGAGCAGTATTTCTACCTCATGTAATGACTCTATACTGAAGACTTGCAGGAACTGTTAAACTGTTTTCCAAAGAAGCTACACCATTTTACGTTCCCACAGGATACGTGTGAGGGTCCCAGCTTTTCCACGTTCTTAACAACATGTGTTAACTTCTGTCTTTTTGATTTACGCATCCTGCACAACAGGAAATATCTCGCTGTGGTTTTGATTAGTCATTAGTCCCTAATGACTAATGATGATGAGCATCTTTTCATGTGCTTATTGATGATGGAGACGACATTTTAAAAAATTTTCTGTTTTGACATAGGTTCACATTTACAGAAAAGTTATAGAAGAGCTTCCCTAAAAAGTCTTGGTCAGATGCAGGATACAGGATGCTCAGGGCTGGTGCACTGGGATGACCCAGAGGGATGGTAAGGGGAGGGAGGTGGGAGGGGGTTTCAGGATGGGGAACATGTGCGCACCCGTGGCGGATTCATGTTGATGTATGGCAAAACCAATACCATATTGTAAAGTAAAAAAAGAAAAAAAGCCTTGATGACCCTTCACCGGTATTCACCCTAATGTAAGCGTTTCATCCCATTGTGTTATCATTGCGTCTCTCTGTCTCTTTCCACACAGTTTTTTAGTAATCAGAGTAATTTGCGTATCGTGCCCCTTTACCTATGAATGCTTGTGTGAATTTCCTGAGAACAAGGACAATTTTATTTAGTATAACTTCAGTATATTTATCAAAATCAGGAAATTTAACATTGGCAAAAAAGTTAGCTAATCCGCAGTCCATATTTGAACTTTAGTACTTGTCTCAATATTCCCGATTCAAGCCCAGGATCAAAGATTTTACCCTGTTTCTTATTTTTTTAGTTGCCTTTAATCTGAAACAACTCCTCGACCTTTCTTCATCTTTCACGGCCTTGGTATTTGAAGAGCAGGGGCCAGCTGTTTTGTAGAATAGATTTGTCTCATATTTCCTTGTGATTAAATTACATTATGCATTTTTGGCAGGAATTCCACAAAAGAATGTCCTAGGGCATTGTGGCAGGAAGTTTATTTACCCCATCATTGGCAATTAACTTTGAAAGCTCGGTTTAAGAGGTATTACTTAGTATGCACTGAAAAATCACTATTTTTCCTTTTGTAATTAATAAGCAATTTTGAGATGGTGTAACGTTCTGTCCTTCATTAACTCTCACTCACTGGTCTCAGCATATTGTAACCTTTTTTGGACAGTGCTGCATAGCTTGCAGACACCAAAAGTACAACATCCTCACCTCTGGGAGCTGGAAAATTTCCAGCATCCTGTGTCTTGCTTAGAATAAGTTTTGGGGTATAATTTGTATACAGTGAAAATTTATCTATTTTGCATTTCTAATTGGGTTAGTTTTGACAACTGTGCCGAGTCATGCAGCCATCATCATCATAAAAATGTACATTTCCATTACCCTACAAAGACCGAAAGGGAGCCCTTCTTAGTTATGTGGGACATAGACAGGTTCTAGACATAAGCTAGACATGTTCTAGTCTCATCTTAAGAAACTCAATCTATTTCTGACTCAGGCCTGGTCTTCAAGATCATTGTCTTGGTAGGAACCCAAAATAGAAGTCAGTGTTGAGGCCCAAAGCAGCACAACAACCCCTTTGTCCCAGGTGGTACCCACCTCCCCGGACTCAGCGAGTGAAAGGACTCTAGGCACCAGGACTCACGGAACAGGAAAACCCATCTGGAAATGTTCCCAAAAGTATTTCTCTGCACACTGAGAGTTCTGCTTGTCCTCAGCACAAGGCTCGCGCCCCATGGCGGCCTCTCGGGGGGGACTGGGCGCTCTGCCTGCCTGGGGGCCTCTCGGGGGGCGCGGGGCACTCTGCCTGCCCAGGAGCCTTGGGGGACGGGGCGCTCTGCCTGCTCGGGGGCCTCTCGGGGGGGCACGGGGCGCTCTGAGACGTGCGCCTCCCCTGCTCTGGAGCCCAGCAGGCAGCACACTTGTGCTGGGCCCCGGGGCTGGCCGTGCGCCATCCCATGGGGATGCTCCAACACCTCCTCTGCTCTCCCTGGGCCCCTGAGAAGTGAGTGCAGCTCTCCCTCCCAGGGGGGTCTCTGTTTCGGGGGCTCCGTTGGTTTCCCAAGTGGCTCAGTGGTGAAGACTCCACCTGCCAATTCCAGCAGATGCAGGAAATCTTCCTTGGGTAGGGAAGGTCCCCTGGAGGAGGGCATGGCACCCCACTCCAGTGTTCTTGCCTGGGAAATCCCATGGACAGAGGAGCCTAGTGGGCTGCAGTCCATGGAGTCGCTCAGAGTCGGACACAACTGAGTGACTTCACTTTCACTTTTCCTTTTATGCACTGGAGAAGGACATGGCAACCCACTCCAGAGTTCTTGCCTGGAGAACCCCAGGGACGGGGGAGCCTGGTGGGCTGCCGTCTATGGGGTCGCACAGAGTCGGACACGACTGACGCGACTTAGCAGCAGCAGCAGCAGCATCAGTGTTCAGGCTAAGAACTGAATGTATTAATGCCCCCAAAGCCTTTTTCTCCTAAAGCTGTTGTCTCTGCCATGAGTTGTGAAAATCTGTTTTGAAAGTAAAAGTTGAATGCTGAGTCACTTTTTTCTGAATTACCACAAGAAACATCCCCCTCTCAATGGACGGATACCAGAAAGTAGAGGAGGGTGGGAAGAAAGGACAAGTCTCATTGCCTAATATTTGTCAATACCATCCCATCATTGTACAGCTGATTTGGGAGAAATAAACACACAACTTCATGTTTACCTACCTTAAATATTATCATTATTTATCTACATCAGTCTCTCCTTCTTCTGATTTCTGAGCAAACCAGATAAGGAAATATCTTTATTTACTTTTTATTTTTCTTTTCTAGTAGTGTAGCAAATGGGAAGGGACATAAAGGCAAACAAAGATGACTAGGAAAGCAATAAAGGATTAGATCTTGTGATGGGATGTGAGTTCAGGCTTGGTAGAACAGAGTGCCTGGGCCTGAGGGAAAGAAAGGGAGCTTACTAAGCAGTAAGGATGATGGTGTCTGGGTTGATCAAACAGAGTAAGGTTAACTGGAGAGAAAAGGAGGCCATTTCTTCAAAGTTCATCTCAACATAGGTACGTTCATTGTACAATAAACACATTTATAAAATGTAATGAATCTAGTACCACTTTCACTTCTCCTGGAATGTTACGGATAGTTCTCAGTGTCCTCCCTAGACCTCAGGAGCGGGGGCTCAGTCCTAGTAATTCTAGCGCAGGACATCTTCCGTTCTGTGTGGTGAGATCTGGGCATTGCTTTAATCAGTGTGAGCGAATCAAAACCACAGGAAGCTGTCACCGCCCACCTGTCAGAATGGCCATCATACAAAGCGTACAAACAACCAATTGTTGACCTGGATGTGGAGAAAAGGGAACCCTCCTGTATCGTTGGTGGAAATGTAAATCGGTGCTTTCACAGTGGCAAACAGTATAGAGGTTCCTCAAAAAACTAAAAATAGAGTTGTCATATGTATGGCAATTCCACTCCTAGGAATATATTTGAAAAAAATGAAAACACTAATTTGAAAAACACACACACACACACACACACGAACCCCAATGTTCGAGCAGCACCATTTAGCCAACACATGGAAGCACCCCAAATGCCCGTCAGCAGACGAACGGATAAAGAAAATGTGGTGTATACCTACATAATGAAGTAATACTCAGCCAGAAAAAGAAGGGACTCTCCCATTTGCAGTGACTCGAATGGGTCCAGAGAACACTGTGCTTAGTGACGTGAGTCAGACAGAGACAAACACTCCATGACATCATTCATGTGAATCTCAGAAATAATCCAAAGAAACGCATGTGTGAACAGACACAGACTCAAAGATACAGGAAGCAAACTAGCGGTCGCCACAGAGGAGGGGGGAGGGGCAAACGGGCACAGAATTCAGAGATGAACTGTTTTGCGCAAAATATCAGGACATAAGTGTAATGGTATAGCGTAACCATTATCTTGTAGTAACTTTGCTGATGCTGCTGAGTTTCACTTCAGTCGTGTCCGACTCTGTGTGACCCCGGAGACAGCAGCCCACCAGGCTCCCCCATCCCTGGGATTCTCCAGGCAAGAACACTGGAGTGGGTTGCCATTTCCTTCCCCAATGCATGAAAGTGGAAAGTGAAAGTGAAGTCGCTCAGTCGTGTCAGACTCCTAGTAACCCCATGGACTGCAGCTACCAGGCTCCTCTGTCCACGGGATTTAATAACTTTAAATGGGGTATAATCAAATCTGTAAAATACTGAATCCTTATGCTGTACACCTGAAACTAATATACTACTGTAAATCAAGTATACTTCAATAAGAAAATTAAAAAAAAAAAAGGTTTACGATTACAAATAAGTAAGCAGTATAAGGGACAGGAATCTCCATGAACTTGGATATAACAGATGAGAATCAGGATGGGATTTGAGAGGAGATATAATTTTGGAAATGTTTAGAATTGGATTTGAGCCCCTAATAGCTCAGGCACATTTTTTTTTTCTTTTCTGGGGGGGCCATGTTGCTAGCCATACAGGACCTTAGTTTGCTGACACGGAGTCTTAAGCACTAAACCACCAGGGAAGTCCTAGGTACCTTTCAAGGTCACTCAGCATGGACACCTGCAGAATAAGTATAACTGGACTACAGAGCTAAAACAAAAAGGCAATGTAAAGGAAACCATAAGCCCTGTAGAAATTTAACTACTATTGCTCTTTAAGCCAGCCAATCGCTTTACAAGCTTGACAATTGTCTCCCAAGTTCCCTTGCTACTGTCAAAATTCTGCCTTAGGTTCCTTAAGACTTGTGAACCTCCACCTGAATCTCCTTGTGTGCTCTTGCCTAAACAAAGACGCACATCCTTGATTTTATGTGTGTGTCCATTTGCTTTTATACTGTTGTTAAAGGCACTCGGTATTAAAAATTTCCCAGCCATTGGCATACACAAGCTTGCAGTTAGTAGAACCTGCCAGATATATCCTTAAGAGAGGATCACGATGGTGGGGTAGGACGTCCACATATGTTGGGGGGAGGCACAAACGTTCAGTCTATAATACCTGTCTAAAAGGAGTCCTGTTTGTTTTCTGATAGTGTATTGGACCAATATATCCAAAGAGTAAATATATGCCCTTTTAAGTTTGTATGGTTATTGCCTATGTCTTCATTTATAAATAATAATAGGGGCTTCCCAGGTGGCTCAGTGCTAAGAATCTGCCTGCCAAGGCAGGAGATACTGGTTCGATCCCTGATGCGGGAAGATCACACATGCCTTGGAGCAATAAGGACTGTGTGCCACGGCTGCTGAGCCTGCGCGCTGGAGCCCGAGAGCCACGGCTGCTGAGCCTGCGCGCTGGAGCCCGAGAGCCACGGCTGCTGAGCCTGCGCGCTGGAACCCGAGAGCCACGCCTGCTGAGGGTGCGCGCTGGAGCCGGAGAGCCACGGCTGCTGAGCCTGCGCGCTGGAGCCGGAGAGCCACGGCTGCTGAGCCTGCGCGCTGGAGCCCGAGAGCCACGGCTGCTGAGCCTGCGCGCTGGAGCCCGAGAGCCACGGCTGCTGAGCCTGCGCGCTGGAGCCCGAGAGCCACGCCTGCTGAGGGTGCGCGCTGGAGCCGGAGAGCCACGGCTGCTGAGCCTGCGCGCTGGAGCCCGAGAGCCACGGCTGCTGAGGGTGCGCGCTGGAGCCCGAGAGCCACGCCTGCTGAGCCTGCGCGCTGGAGCCCGAGAGCCACGGCTGCTGAGGGTGCGCGCTGGAGCCGGAGAGCCACGGCTGCTGAGCCTGCGCGCTGGAGCCCGAGAGCCACGCCTGCTGAGGGTGCGCACTCCAGCACCCTTGCTCCAGACCAAGAGAGGCCGCCACAGTGAGAAGCCCACGCGCCACAGCTAGAGAGCGGACCCTGCGCCCCGCAACCAGAGAAAAGTCCGTGCAGGACCAAGACCCAGCACAGCCATACATGGGTAATGAAACTATAAAAAAATAACTGATAGCAGTATCAGAACATATCAGAAGTCAGCGCTATAACTGAGGCCTTAAAACAGCTGGCTGATGCGTAGCTGTGCGGGCCCTTTGGTCGTGGGTTGCTAACACTCCCTGGGCCAGCATGAAGGCTGCCACTCCTACAGTCTTCTTAAACTGGGTGTCAGCAGTCACTTACCACACTGGCCCAGTTCCCGGGTACCTTTTACACACGTCTCCATCAAAACGGAGATAAAGCAAGACAAACTGGAAGTGATAATACATTTCACGAGAAACAGAATGCAAATTTACGGAGGAGGGAAGGCTCTTAACTCGCGTTTAACATCCAAACGCCACACCCACTCCACTCATGTTTCCTAACTTGCCACTGAGGCGTTTGAGCTTGTCATCTCAAGAGTCCTCTTGAGGACTCTCCTTCAGTCGCCAAAGAGGAACCCGAGACCTGGGAGAGTGATCCGTTTGCCCAAGGTCACATACTGAATTAGCTGGATGCTCCTTTTCAGTTAACCATGGTTAGCTAACAAAGTCTGAGAGGCACTTATTTCCCTAGTGAATGCCTATAAGGAAGGGTGGGTTTGAAAAATAAAAATGGGAGCATGTGGGTTGTTAACCTCATCGAGATTGTAAGGCTGATTAGCATCTGTTGGAATTTCCTGATGCCAAAAGCCGTGGGAAGCTCAGACCCATTGTCAAGGGAGCAGGAAGGGAAAGGAAGAGGGCCGTGGATTTCCCTGGCCTGAAAACCCCATCCAGGTAGCAGCTGCCGTCCTGGCGCTCTGGCTCCACGGTGCTTATTTCTTTTTGCTTGAATCCAGCGGCTGCGGGGCCCTTCAGGCAGGTGTGGGAAGAAGACCATAAAAGGAGGACAGGTATATCAATGTAGGAATCTTAAAAAATGATACAAACGAACAGACAGAAACTCACAGACATAGCAAACAAACTATGGTTGCCAAAGGGGAAGGAAGAGAGGAGTAAGTTAGGAGTTTGGGGCTAAAATACACACACTGCTGCTGCTGCTGCTTCTGAGCCGCTTCAGTCGTGTCCGGCTCCATGCGACCCCATAGACGGCAGCCCACCAGGCTCCCCCGTCCCTGGGATTCTCCAGGCAAGAGCACTGGAGTGGGTTGCCATTTACTGCTATATATAAAATAGTAAACAACAAGGGCCCTGCTGTGTAGTGCAAGGACCTTCTCTTGTAATAACATATAATGGAAAAGAACCCAAAACATAAATATGTATACATACATATCTATATACGAATCGCTTTGCTATACACCAGAAATTAACACAACACTGTAAATTAACTCTATTTCAATGTAAAAATAAAAGGTTTATTAAAAAAAAAAAAGACCACAGGCTTTGAGTCAGCAGACTTGAGTTCAGATGTTGCCTCCTTCTCACCACCTGAAAACCCCAGATAGATTTCTCCATCCCTCTAAACCTCAGGTGTCCCATTAGTAAAACGGGAGTGAGAATGCAAGGAGGCGCCGCGTATCAGCAGTTATGAGGGCCTGCTGTGCTGGCTTCTGCTCTGTTCCTGCCTCTTAGCCCTCACTTCTCAGGTGGCTCTGGGAGGTTCTGCTCATAGCAAGACTGTGAAGGCTGCTGGCTGACTGTCTTCTCTGGTTCTGGGGGGTGCTTTGCTTTGCAGGTGCTCTGTAGGAGAACGTCAAGGCTGGTGATGCTGGCAGGCATCAGTTCAGGCGTCCTGGCAAATCAGTGATCACTGGCTGGAAACCCCCGAGTGCCTCCATTCAGCTAAGAACCTGACCCCTCCTCCTCACTTGGCACAGAAATCGAAGATCTAACACCTGGTACAGCAGGGTCCCCCAGACACATTGCCAGCTGTACTGGTGGGTCAGTGGTTGAGTCCTATTGGTTGCTCAATGTTTTGAATACTATTCCAGAAAGAGGGAACAAGCTATCTGTCCACAGAGCCTCACTGTCACCGCCTTATCTGCAAAAGAAGGCAAGCATCAGCTTCACAAAGGGTGCAGTCTTTGGACAGCCCCGGTCAAGGTCAGGGAGGCAGTGGTTCCCGGGTTCTTTGCGCAGTCACTCCAAGCTGTACACACATGATCCTTGACCAAATAGCCTTTAATCCACTTGACAAACCAAATAGCCTTTAATCCGAGTTTCCTTGGGGTGCTGGGTCTCCGGTTTCTCTGGAACAAAACTTGCTTTTGTTTCCCAGGTTCTGGGAGTTAATCCCAGATGTGTTTGCTTTAGCTCAATTTCTTTGTTTCCATGCTTCATTTGTGTCTGTTGTTTTTACCCTCCTCCAGATAAGGGTTCTCCACTCCAGTCCTCTGGCCTGGAAAGTCCCATGGGCGGAGGAGCCGGGTAGGCTGAGTCCACAGGGTCGCTGAGGGTCAGACACGACTGAGCGACTTCCCTTTCACTATTGACTTTCATGCACTGGAGAAGGACATGGCAACCCACTCCAGTATTCTTGCCTGGAGAATCCCAGGGACAGCGGAGCCTGGTGGGCTGCTGTTTATGGGGTTGCACAGAGTCGGACACGGCTGAAGTGACTTAGCAGCAGCAGATAAGGGTCCCAATTGCCTTACAGGAAAAAAACCAGCAACTAATTCACCAGAAATCTTCCTGGTCCTTGGCTTGTCAGCTTCGAGCACATTCTTCCAACACCTATTCAAGCAGACACCACTCATGGCGTCTACCTCGTCCCGGGGTGGTCCAGGAAGCCACGCCTGACACGCCTGCTGCTCTGCTGGTTGCGTTCACCTTTTTCCGCCTGACTCTCCCATGCTCTGTTGGGGTGGTCTGCCTTGTCCCGGGGTGGTCCGGGAAGCCCACGCCTCACACTCCCGTTGCTCTGCAGTGTTAAGGCTCCTCTGCGGCGTCTTTCGGCAAGTGGCAGTGGGTTCATCTTATTGTATTAAAATAGATGGAAATACTAATTTGGCATAGATTAATATATGGACTTTCAACGGCCTCCATCGTTTTGATTTCTGGAGAGTAAACTTTTTCTTTCATTTGTTTTTCTTTGGCCATGCCGTGCAGCATGTGGGTTCTTAGTTCCCTCCCAGGGGTCAAACCCGTGCCCCCTGCAGTGGAGGCAGGGAGTCTTAACCCCTGGACAGCCAGTGAAGTCCCTGGAGAGTGACAGTTTATATCACAAGGCCAGACAAGGTCTGATCCCCTAAACCCGGAAGCTAGTTTACCCCTGGTCTGAATGCGTGAACCCAAAATACGGCCTATGTTCATTTGAGTTCATTTCTCTAATGGACGGCATCCTGGCTGATGCAGAAGCTGGTCCTCCCGAGGATGGTGGTGCTGCTGGTGGTGGTCAGTCGCCCTGCCGTGTCCAGCTCTTTGCGATCCCGTTCTGCTAGGAACTGCTAGCCTCCCAGTTCCCAGCGGTGGGGTATCAGGCTCTAAAGTGAAAGACTGACGGGGCTGGGTGGGCCCTCAGGGAAGATGGCTCTTTGGTGAGGATCACACTTTCCCTGGCTGGGAGCTCAGGAACTCTCGAGTGCTGGGTGCTTTCCATCTGCACCTTCACGACCACTTGTCACCAGGGAGGCTGGAGGCGTCCCTGGGAGGGGTGTGTGTGTGTGTGTGTGTGTCGGATGGGGGCGGGGTGGGATACAGACAGTCAGTCTGATACAGAAAAGGGACCTGGAGGGAAAGGAAAGGAATAGAAGGTGCAGGTCGCAGGGGGCAGTTCTCACCTCTGTTGCCCGAGTGATTATCTTCTGGATGTGAAGGAAGCTTCACAGGTGGGTGGGAGGTTTAAGAGAAGTGAGAACAATTTGGACAGGCTCTGGAAGGAATGCAGAGGGACAGATGGGAGATAAGTAATCACCTTGAAGACTAGTGAGCGGGGGCCGCCCTGATCCTGGGTACCCACCTTGCAGCAGCCTCCACTGTGGGCTCTGTGATTCTGTGGACGCTGAGCGGCTCATGGGGCAGAGCTGAGGCTGGGGACTCGTAAAGCTGCTCCCCAGGTTTGGCTCCGGTGGGTGCAGCGGGAGGTGAGGTGCTGAGGACCTCACTCTGGCTAATGTCTCCCTGGAATCCACCCTCTTTTGTGTGACAAATGGCAAGTCAGAGGAAGTCACACCTCTAACCACAGCAGCCCAAATTCCCGGAAACAGCAGCTTAGAAGACACAAGAATGTGGCTGAGACTGAGTGGGAAATGTGCCTTGACCACTCTTGTCTGGCTCTACAGGCTCTGTGAAAAATTATCTACAAGAACAGTGTCTATTATGGAGACTCCACTGCAAAGCTTGGTTTCCGAAGGTCATCTTAGAGAATGGCGTATTCTCTCTCATCATCATCTGCTTAATCCCAAGTGTCAGCAGGACTGAATTCCTGCTGGCAAAACAGTATTTTCCATTTCAAAGATGGCTCATCCCAAAACATTAAAAATTAGACCCATAGTTGTTCACCAGGAACTCCTAAACACTCTTTGCTGTGATTATAGCAAGAAAAGCTTAGTTTGTCTTAAAGTGTTTTATATTTATTCTTTGCCCTCTATCAATTTCCTCAGATGGGAGATCACCCTGGGAGATAAGCAGGTTGGTCCTATTATTTCTATACTTCGGATGGACCTGAGGTGACCCACTTTAATTCTTTATTGGCCCTTTGCTCCACTCCCTGAGACTACAGTCATTTCCCTTCACAGTGTATGAAACTCTGCAATTTATTAGCTAATCACTGGATTCTCCCAGTCTCAGTCCTTGTCCATAAAGGCAGAACACACAATCCTGGGAGGGTCCCTCTAGTTCTGAGATGCTGCTGATTACAATAGTTTCTGTTTAACCAATATAATACAGTTTGTTACAGTAAAACATTTTAAAGGCTCACTTGTAAAATCAACTTGGCAAAAACAATACATAAACATAAAGAGCCAGCAATGTTTTTTGGCAACATCTGTCTCCCATTGGAAGCAGGAATCTATGTTAATTTTATTAAAAGACAGGCCATCTATCAGTTTAGCAAACATGACTCCCCTGGGGTTAAGTGAAGGAAAGTTGTATCTCTGAAAATAAGATCCTGGATTGAGACTTAAAAGGTTTCTGTACTATCAGAAAACTTTAAACAGTCACTCAGCCAATATTTATAAAATAAATGCACCAAATCTCTTCTTCCACGTGCCAGTATTTTACTCACATTTTCCTAAAGGTCTATCAGTGAAATTACAGAAAAGAACCAAACTGTAGCGAAGTAAGGTTTTGAGATCATCAGAAAAAGCGTTTACCTAGCAAATATAATGGGATTTCACAAGTCTCATAAAATGTGACATTGAGGCTACCTCTGAGAGGAAATTAGCAAATAAAAGCGTACATGTGTAGAGATCAGCCACCTGGAGAAGGTAACTGCTCCTATCTTCTCTCTTCTCCAGAATCGCCAGCTATAGACCACAGGTTGGGAAGGGTGCATTCCCAGTAAGGTGTGCGTTCATGCTTGTGGCTCATGGAAGCGTCCCCAGTGTGAAAGCAGAAGGGATATTATAGAGACAGAGCTAAGCAGGGCATCGCCGGCACTTCCCAGAGAAGAGGAGGCCTTGGCCACCAGACTCCCGGGGGTTGGGAGGGGGATACAGCAAACTGCCGATACTTGGTGGCGCCAGCCATTATCAACAGTCATCATGTGTGCCTGGTGGCCTCCTGTATGTCTTCTTTGGAAAAGTGCCTACTCAGATCCTCTGCCCTTTTGTAATGATTATTTGGGTTTTGGGAACTGAGTTGCTTGAGATTTGTACCTGTTTTGAAAATTAACCCTTGCAGGATATATTGTTTGCAAATATCTTCTCCCATTCAGTAGGCTGCCTTTTTCTTTGGTTGATGGTATCCTTCGCTGTGCAAAAGCTTCCAAAGAATTCGTACAGATAGCCAACAGTCATATGAAAAGAAGCTAATCTTTAGGGAAATGCAAATCAAAACAATATTGAGATACCACCTCACACCTGTCAGAGTGGTCCTCATCATAAAGAAAACAAATAAGAAGCATTGGCGAGGATGTGCAGAAAAGGAAACCTTTGTGCGCTGTAGATGGGAACGCAAGTTGGTGCAGCCACCATGGAAAACAGCTCAGAGGTTCCTCAAAAAATTAAGATAGAACTATAATGCAATCCAGCAATCCCATTCCCAAGCGTTTACCTGAAGAAAATGAAAGCACTGACTCAAAAAGATATGTGCATCCCCGTGTTCATCGCAGCGTTATTTACAATAGTCAAGATATGGGCGCAACCTAAGTGTCTATTGATAGAGGAATGGATAAAGAAGACATGGTACACAGTGGATTACTACTCACCCATAAAAAAAGAAGGAAATCTTCCCATTTGCAACAGAATGGATGGATCTAGAGGGTGTTATGTGAAGGGAAATAAGTCAGGGAAAGACCAACACTGCATTATTTCACTTATAAGTGAAACTTGTGGGAAAGCAAAACAAATGAGCAAAGAAAAGATAAACAGACTCATAGACTCGGAGAAAAGACCAGCGGCCACCAGGGGGAAGCGGGAGGGAGGGGGGTGCTTGAGTGAGACAGGTGGAAGCAATTAAGCACAAACTTTCAGTTATAAATAAATCAGAGGGGTGTAACACGACGTGAAGAATATGGTCAATAGAACTGTTAAGAACTGTATGAAGACAGATGGCTACTAGACTATTGTGATTGTTTTGTAATGTATTTAAATGTTGAATTACTATATTGTACACTCGAGACTAACATAATATTATACATTGAATATACTTTTATAATAAAAAAAGATGACATCACCCTTTACTTGGCACTGGGTTGAACACTTTAGATACATTTCTCATTATTTTTTCAGGCCAATTCTTTGGGATTGAGATTATCATCTCTACTTAATAAATGAGAAAAATAAGGATCAGAAATGTTAAGAAATTTGCCCCAGGTTTGAGGAGGGGCAGAACTCGAGGAGGTTAGAACTTCCTTCTGTTTTAGCCTCTAGTCTAAATCTCCCTCTGATTCTGCACTCACCCAGCTCCCCAGGCTGCATTTCCTAAAAGCAGAGCCTGGCCCACAGATGCAGTGGGATACGGGGGAGAGTGCAGTTTGCAGACGGCATGTCTGAGTTCCAATCAGGCGTTCTTTCTCATGGGCTCCTGGATAGTGAGAGGGTCTTCTGTCTGTGGCTGCAGAGTGGGAGAGCTCAGAGATCTTGCCAGGAAGCCCCTTGCTGGGCCGCTAGAGTGCCGCCACAGGGCCGCCTTCTGGCACAGGCAGTTCCTTTTCCGTTTTGTGCTAGCCAGTGTGGTGAACGGGCCTTGTCAGGTCAGCGTTCATCTATGGGCTTCTGGGGAGTTTGGTGCAACCCTGTGGGAAGACCCAGCTTCCTCTGCAGAGCATTACAGCCTAGAACACGGCAACCCCACCAGGACACTGCTCCCTCTCCACGCAAGCCAGCTTCCCCCGGAGAGTGTCTCCACATTGTCCTTTTTAATTACAGCAAGATGAAATACTGGCACAACACTCCTTACCTAGAAAGTGAATTTCAAAGGAGAGTCATGGAAAATTTTCTCTCCGGACAGTTGGAGCCTGGGATGGCATGGTGAATGCTCCCCAGAGGTCAGCAGTGACTTGGGTGGAGGAAGAGACTGGCACACATTTTTGGAACAATGGGGAGAGCACGTGTGCCGCCTCGCCAAGCATTTATCCTGGCCAGTTGTGCCAGCAGAACATGGAGCAGTAAGCTTTGCACCCTGATGGGGACAGATGAACTTGCCTGCCATGGTTATTCTGTGACAGGCTGTGATCTGTTGAGACCCGAGGATCAGCCAGACAATCAGTGAAGGTTCTAATGCGCAGAAAGCGTATCAGTAAACAACCTTGTAATCAGAACGCTCCTCCCCTGTCTGCATAGCACTTTACAGTTTCTACAACCCTTCCGACATACGCGGTTTAGTTTAAATCTCACAGCAGGCCTGGTGGGTGTCCCCATCATTCTCAGTTTATACGACAGCAGCAGTGCAGCTGTGGTTCCGTGTACAGAGCAGGAACTGGGTGTTAGGAACTGGGCAAGCGCTGTTTTGTTTCCGGATCCCTCAACACATATTTTTGAGCCCCTACTCTGCACCAGGCACTTTCCTGAGGGTTGGGAATAAAAACATGAATAAAAGAGGAGAGTGCCAGCCCTAAAGGAGCTGATGTTCTAGCTGGGGGAGGGATGGACAATGAGAAACGGAGTAGATGGTCTGTAGCTGCTCAGGAAAGGACCTCCAGAGAAGGTGACTGGGGGTCTGCAAGGAGGGCGAGGCCAGTAGGCATGGATCCTGTGACTGGCCTGCAGGGAAGACAAGGTCAGAGGGGCCAGGGGGCCGAGGGTCGTGGAGGAGCTGATGGGTCCTGAAGGACTCCAGCCTGACTCGGAGCAGGAGGAGAAACCGCTGAAGGTGACCTGGCTTTACTCTTAGTACTTTTGCCCCCTTTAGTTTTCAGAACGACTCGACCGAGTGGGTGCTGTTGTAATCCCCCTTTTAGATGAATAGTTAAACTCAGAGAGGTTAAGTAACTTGCCGGAGAACACACAGTAAACCTTTTGGAATCAGGAGTCCAGCTCTGGTCTGTCTGCCCGCAGAGCGCACGGTCCTAAGCCTTCCTAAGCAACACTGACTTTTCAGCACTAGGAAGCTTGTGCCACTCCTTCAGTGTGCTGCCCAGGATCACACACCCAGGCAGCTGTGCAGTCACTGGACTAGTTGAAATCATTTTTCCCTTGCACCAATATGTCATATTTGTTTATAATTTATCATGTCCATCTTTATGGAAAAAAGTAGGGAACAAATTTGTGAAACATTAAGTCGTATGAATCCTAGACTTTCCCTGCTATACCAGGCTCTCTCTCTCTCTCTCTCTCTCTCTCTCACACACACACACACACACACCCAGAGATGAACAGAAAATGAATCAAGGACCTTTATAAAAACCATCTGGCAGAGATTGTCAGTCGTGAAAAGGTTAGGCAATGTCCAGTGTTACTTGGACAAGGACAAAGCTGCTGTAAGATGTCACGTGTGCTGGGGCACCTCCACTTATCCCCACCCTGCTTTGAAAATAACACGAGTAGAAAAGGCCCAGAAAGGCAAGTGGGAAGTGCTATTAAGCGGCAATTGGACACAAGAAATTGCCATAAAGTGCATATGAAAACTGATAAAATCAGAATAAAGTTATAGTTTAGTTTTAGTACGTTACCATTGTACCAAGGTTGATCTCTTGTTGGTTTGAAAATGTTCCATGGTTATTTAAGATGTTATCATTGGCAAAAGCTGGCTGATGATACACAGGAACTCTCTGTACTGTTTTCGCAAATTCTTGTGGATCGTAAATTATTTAAAGATACAAAGGTTTTTTTTAAATGGGAATGGGATTCAAAGGCATGTTTGTAGCAGCATGGTTAGTAAGAGTAAAACCTGGAAGCAACTTAAATAGCGATTTCGTCAATAAGAGACTAGTTACCCTACAGCCAGATGGTAGGATATTGTTATTGCTTAGTTGCAAATTTGTGTCCAACTCATTTGTGACCCCATGGGCTCATTTCAAATCCCATGGACGGAGGAGCCTGGTAGGCTGCAGTCCATGGGGTCGCTGAGGGTTGGACATGACTGAGCGACTTCCTTTCACTTTTCACTTTCATGCATTGGAGAAGGAAATGGCAACCCACTCCAGTGTTCTTGCCTGGAGAATCCCAGGGACGGGGGAGCCTGGTGGGCTGCCGTCTGTGGGGTCACACAGAGTCGGATACGACTGAAGCGACTTAGCAGCAGCAGCAGCAGCAGCAGCAGCAGCATCCTCTGTCCATGGGATTTCCCATGCAAGAATATTGGAGTGGTTTGCCATTTTCTTCTCCAGGGGATCTTCCTGACCCGGGGATCAAACTTGAATCTCTATTAGGCAAGTATTAAAGAGAACGGAGCACTAGCAGAAGAGGAAAAGGCAAAATGCAGAACAGTGTGTGCGACACGCTATGAATGGTGTTTCAAAAGGCAAGTGCGCACGGATACGTCCGTGTAAACCGCCTCCAGGAAGACGGATATTTAAGGAATCAGTAACAGCCGGGAGTTCTAACGAGAGAAACTGAGAGTCTGGGAGACAAGTGGAAGAGAGGCTTTTTCTTAAAAGAAAAAGCTTTTTTTTTTTTAATAATCAGATACATGCAATTACCTATTTGAAAGCAAAATGTTCTGAAATGTGGTACACCACCAAAAGGGAACCTCATGACCTTTCTAGTTACTAATCGTGCATAAATAAAAGCAGGAGCTGTATAGTAAATACCTGATAGATCTAAGAAAAAGCTTAAAATCTCTGTATGTCAAAATACCACATTAAAGGTAAAAATAGAGGTGAGGAAAATTACTCAGTCCTCAGTTCAATCTTCAGAGTCAGTGTTTTAACTTTAAAAAAGTGAGGAAAATATTTTAACATTTGTGACAGTTGAAGATTAATATCTTTACTATATTAAAAGCCTATCTACTCATCCAAAAGAAAAATATAAATACCATCAAAATAGAAAAGTAGGCACAAGAACAAGGCAGCGGGCTACCCACAGAAGGAGAAATGCAGGCGGCAAATAGACATACCAAAAATATCCACCCTGGCCAATCATCAGAAAAAAGTAAATTAAAGCAAAGTAACATTCCCCACCTTTCAGGTTAACAAGTAATGAAATAATAATACTTCCAACCCAGAATTTCTACCTCTATGAATATATCCTAAGGAAAGTAGTGTAAGTGTGGGGAAATTTTTATCTAAAAAACAAAATTCCTAGGTTGGTGTTCCTAATTCTTAAAAAAAAAGTCAGAAACAGCCTGAGTGTTCAACAAGAGGAGGCTGATTAAATAAATGAGCCATTCTATGGAGTGAAATGTGGGCATTAAAATAGTTACTGTACAAGATGGTCACAGCATTGCTAGATGAGAAAAGCAGACTCTGTAATGACGTTCTATAGCCCACGTATAGTATTATGTACATGTTCTATCTTGGGAAAAAGCACTTATGATTTTTGCCTTTCCTTAATGAAAATAAGGAAGGCTCAGACAGTAAAGAATCTGCCTGCAATGCGGGAGACCCAGGTTCGCTCCTCGGGTGGGAAAGATCCCTTGGAGAAGGGAATGGCTACCCATTCCAGTAATCTCGCCCGGAGAATTCCATGGACAGAGGAGCCTGGTGGGTTACAATCCATGGTGTATAGATAGATAGATATACCTAGAAAGTTCTTAATGGGAACCTTCCATAATGCTGACATTAGTTCTCTTCAGACAGGACAACCACAGAATTTCTTTTAAAAATTTCACAGGATTTATTTTGCTTATCTCCATGTTCTCTTTGTTTCTACCACTGTATGCGTGTATGTGTATAAAAATCTAAAATAAGAAAGTAAATAAAGTCCCTCCAGTCTATGAAACTGAAAGAGGATCAAACAGTGAAGATGTGTCAGGCAGGTTTGGACAGAGCTGCCTGCAGGATCGTCTGAGGACTGTTCATTTCCGCGCTCCTTCCTCCCCTCTCCCTGTGGACCACCCTCATACCTGCTCACAAAGTCCCTTCCCCATCAGAAGCCCCAGCTCAGCTCCTCTGGACACAGACAGGCACTGCCTTCCTTGTAGCACCTGGTGAATACCCGGTGAGTACTTCCTAGCTATGGCACTGGTTGACGACGTCAGGATCTTTCTCCTTCGCTGGAGCACTTGGAATCACCTGGTGGGATTCTGTCCTGTGTGCCTGCTCTGTGCCAGGCATCAGGTCAGTTACTGGGAGGAACGTGGACAGGAATAAGTCATGATTGCTAATTGGTCACAGAGCTCTTAGTGGCAAGCAACAAGCCTGCTCCAGGCTGTGAGTAGGAAAGAAATTTATTAAAGATGTCAGGCAGCTCACAGGCTTTGTGGAAGCCCAGAGACACAGGCTCAGCTGCCACGAGGCCAGGTAGACTCCCAAACCTCGCTGCTCCAGCGAGACGCCACTGCCTCTGTTCACTGTCACTGCCGCTCAAGCCGTTGACGCTGCCCCCTGGACACCTCGCGCTCGGAGCAGCATCAGCCACTGCCATCTTTCCTGGGGGACTCTGTACAGTAGCAGTTCCCGTGTGGCCTTTAAAGAGGGTCCTGCTCAGCGTGTCTGCTTGTGGAACTGAAGTCACACACCTGTGACAAGGATTCTAGGATGGCAAGTCCTAGATGCGACTTAGGTGTGATGGGGCTCACGTTGTGTGAGATCCTTCAAACTTGTTTAAAAAGAAACCAAAGGGCCACGAACCACGACAAATGTGCCCCTGACTTTCAGGAACTTCGGGGCAGCAGCGGGCAGTTTAAACACATGAGAAGACAGCAGAAGTGTGCAGGGGCCTGTGGGGTCCCTGGTGAGAAGGGCGGCAGCCCCTCGGGGGAAAGGGAGAGCTCCCCCAAGCGGTGTTGGGGGGTAAGACTTATTTTAGGGGAGGTAGAGGCAGGCACTGGAAAAGATCACCATGGCCGGCTCTGCGGAGCTCCAAGAGCCAGTCAAGAAAGAGGTGAGCCTCTGTGGGCAGGGGAAAACCCAGGGTGAAAGCTTGGGCACTGTGGCAGGCTGTAGGGGGACATTTGGGGATACAGTGGTGCTATGGGTTGAACTGTGTTACCCCCAAATTCATATGCTGAAATCCTAAGCCCTAGCACCTCAGAGAAGGCAATGGCACCCCACTCCGGTACTCTTGCCTGGAGAATCCCATGGACGGAGGAGCCTGGTGGGCTGCAGTCCATGGGGTCGCTAAGAGTCGGACACGACTGAGCGACTTCTCTTCCACTTTTCACTTTCATGCATTGGAGAAGGAAGGGGCAACCCACTCCAGGGTTCTTGCCTGGAGAATCCCAGGGGTGGGGGAGCCCGGTGGGCGGCCGTCTCTGGGGTCGCACAGAGTCGGACACGACTGAAGCGACTTAGCAGCAGCAGCAGTAGCAGCAGTACCTCAGGAAATGACTGTATTCAAGATAGGGCATTATTAGACTGTACCATAATCCAATATGACTGGTATCCTCCTAAGAAAAGGAGATTAGGACACAGATGTGCTTAGAGGGAAGACCACAGCAAGAAGATAGCCGTCTACGAGCCCTAGAGAGAGGCTTCAGTAGAAATCGACCCTGCTAACAGCCTTGATCTCAGACTTCTAGCCTCCAGAGTTGTCGGAAAGTAAACACCTGTTGCTTAAGCCACCCACTCTAAAGTATTTTGTTATGGCAGGCCGAGCAACCTAGTAAAATGCGAAGCTCCTCGAATACACCAGAAGGTTCTGTTTGACGCCACTCCCCAAAGGCCATCCTGGGCTTTTCAGAAGATCGTGGTTGCCCAAAGAGAAGGAAAGCTGGCCTGACGTAGTCAGGAGCGGCGACTTCAGATTGAAGAGGGCCTGTAGAAAGTCTGGGTTGTCCAGGGAACCCTGTCTGCGAGGGTGCTGTGTTCTCAAGCCATGGTGGGGGGGCTTGGGGCATTTCTGCTGTCTCACAATATACCCTCAGGAGGCCTGCTGGGCTGGCTGCTAAGCTGTTCTCACGTTCCTTCCTGAAGCCCATCCTGTACACCTGGCTCTGTAAATCTTCGTTTCTTTGTGTGTGAAATAAAAAAGATGCATGCCCTGTGCCTAACCACCCACTCAGCACAGGGGAAGGCTCAGGGAAGGAGAGTTCTCTTCCTCTGCTCTTTCACAGCAGAGGCGAATGCGTACTGGGGTGGGAACAGCAAGGGTAAACATATGACTGGGGTGGAGACCTGATTTATGAACGACTCATAAATCATCTGAAACGATCCTTTCCTGTTGATAGTCAAGCCTCTGTAAACACTGAATGTGACCTTGGCGTGTTATCTTTCCTGATGATGCCAAGCGTGCAGTCGCCGTCTCTGATATAAGCCCAGTGTGACCTTCCCCAGATGCACATACTTGCAAGGACTCCTGCTCATCACAATGGTGGGTGACCGGGTTTCATACAGAAAGGAGAAGGAAAATGAGATATGTACCGTCTTTATTTTCATAAACTGTGGTGGATGTTTCTGCTGGGTACTGTTCCGGGTAAATGTGACCTGGTCATGAATCTTCTCTACTTGAAATACCGTGTGTAGGAGGATGAGCATCTGGGAGCTTGGGAACAGCTTTGTGAATTTAGCATTGTTTCTGTTCTCTAAGCTGTTATTTCTTCCAGTAATTTTGGGATCAGGTTGGGTTTCATATATGTCTCTAATTCTTTAATTCCTTGGCTTTGAGTGAGTGATTTGTGAAATTAAATATAACTTCAGAGCTACAGCATTGTGTCATTTTACAGGAAACTGGACCTGGGGAAGGCAAGAAGCTGCCTCAGGGATCTCACCCGGAGCCTGTGGGGCAGCTGAGCCCCTCTCTCTAGGCCAGTGGTCCCTAAACTTGCCTGTGCGGTGGAGTCCCCTGGGGGTCAGTGAAAAATACTGATACCTGACTCCCATCCCAGATATTCTGACTTAATTGGTCTGCAGTGAGGCCTGCCTGAGTTTCAGGGTTTTTAAGCTGCCCGGGTGACTTTTATGTTCTGCGAAATTTGGGGACAGTGCCCTAGGCCTTTTCATTTTTCATGCTGCATTAGGAAAGAAGTGTGCATTGAAATCTGTAAAAACTCATCCAGACCCTTCTCTGTCTTTAATTTAAACTTGATCTTTTTCAAAGTATCCTTTCGTAGAATGAGTAAAAGGGAATGGAGTGGGCTGCTCTCAGGGTTCAAGGGAAGTAGAAGGAAGTGGCCCCCCACCCCGGCAGGAGCAGCGAGTGAGGCTGGAGAGGATCGTCCCTTGGGCCACGCCTCAGAAACTGTCTTGAGACAGAGCTGGAAATAGCAGAAAGATGATGGGATCCTCCCAATTCCACTCAGACCCCCTCCTCCAGCTTCAGAGTGAACTTAACCCTAACCTACAGCGCTGGCAGGGCCCGTGCCCAGCCTAAGACTCGCTCTGAAGACACCTGACTCTTGATCACACAGGACAAGGCTCTTCGAGGACCAACGACTTAGCTCAAAGGACACAGTTTCTAGGAGCACCACCAGCCCGCTTCATCTCAAGGCTGGGCACGAAGCCCCACCATCTAGAAACTGTAACAGATGCCAGCTTTATCGCTGCACTGTCTCCCGTGCCTGCGGGTGCCAGGGGCCCATGTTCACTGAGGACAGGAGAGGAAGCGGAGAAAGGCGGGAGGGGCTGTGGAGACCAGAGCGTGGAGGGCAGTTCAGGGTTTCTCTGCTTAGAAGTGGCCCTCCGACCAGCAGTACTGGCCTTGTCAGGGAGCTTGCTGGGATGAGGACTCATTAAATTCCACTGAATCTGCTTTTTATTTAATAAGATCTCGCAGGGATTCACATGCACATTGAAGCAGCACTGGTTTTGATCATTTCTCTTGTGCGTCTCACCTGGGGCACTTGGTAAACATTCAAAGGCCCAGGCCCTCTCCTTCAATGAGCTTGAGACTGGGGGTTCCTTATTAGCAACCCTGGCGATGCCCATCCAAGTAGGGGAACCTCTCTTTTCACGAGGGGAGAGAGAGGGAGAGGAAGAGAGAGAGAGGAAACCATGCCAGTGACAAGCATTTTCGAGATGGTGTCAGTCGGTTAACTGAGTAACTGGTTTTCCCTGGGCCACCGTGTTCGGACTCCACCTTCCAGTCACCGCATCACAGGCCTCTGCTCAGAGCCGCCGCAGGAGTCGTGGGAATCCTGCGCTCCTCACTCACCCTGGTCCGCAGCCCTGGCTCGCGTCCGTTGACCTCTCTGTTCTGAGACTCGGTGAAACGAGACTTTCAAGATTTCTGTGGTCATTTCCCTGCTTCCAGTAGCCCCCTTTTTGGATGAAGAGAGCAGAAATTTTGCTAATGAGGCTGGCTTTTTTTTTTTTTTTTTTTTTAGAAAACAGTCGGTTTCCACAGTGACCTTAAGCTGAAGATTATTCAAAAGAAGAAAACAGGGAGAGCAGGTGCAGCCTCAGGTCCTGAGCTAAACGTATGGAGAGTTTGTTGTGAGGATTTGTTTATTCCTTTGATTATAAAATCAAGGCATTTCATTGTGGACAATTTAGAAAATGAAAGTCCAAAGAAGAAATAGTCACAATCCCTCAGCTCAAAAATGACTTGCTGAAGTGTGTCACAAAAACATCAGTCTCTCTCTGTGTCTTTTTACATTGTAGGAATCACTCCGAGCAAACTGCTTTGCAACCTGTATTTCACTTAATGATATATAGTGATCATTTACTCACATCACTTCATTTTCTCTTACCTCCTCAGTTGACCGGTTTCTTTTCTGAATCTCCATCTTCTAAACCAGTCCTGTTCTTGAGCACTGGTTATTTCTGTTTTCCCACAGCAGTGACCATCCTTGAGGAGAAGCTGATATCCTCTGCGCTGTTCTATTTAGGATCAAGTCTTAGAAGTGAAAAGACTTAGAAGTGATGAAGGCAAAGGCTGTAAAGAGTTTTAAGAATTTGAATGGGTGTACACTCCGTATAAATTGTTCTAATACACACCACCCTTGTGCGTCTTACTTCCCATATATGTCTGTTTCCCTCTGGGTGTTATAAATGAAATCACCATTTTTGTCATCCCGTTATGACTGTTTTCTCTATGGTTACATTTCTCGTGCTGTACGTCAGCGGAACTCTCTCCTGTTTATTCATCGCTTCTATCAGGGCCTGTGCCTGTGTGTGGGAAATGTCGCTTACCATTTTTCAGCTATGCTGCTCTTTTTCCCATTGATATATAGAAACTCTTCCTGTATTGATGTTCTCCAAATTTGGTAATTGTTTTTTTAATTTTATGACTTACAACTTTTACATATTTAAACCTATTTATTTCCTTTTCCTTTTCTGCTTAGAATATTTTCCTGTATTTCTGTGCTTAGTTTATGGTCTTATTGTAAAAATGTAACCTTTGAATCCTTTTATTTTATTGTGATAACTAAAGTAGAAAATTAACTTTTTTTCTTCCTCAAATAGTTCACCATTTGTTCTAATACCATTCACTGAATAATCATTCTCTACAGATTTCAAAGACTAAATTTATTTTAATAATATATATTTATATTTACTCGTAAATAAGTCTATTTTTTCTGTTTTTTTTTTAAATTTTGTTCCATTTATTTCTCTCTCTTTGTATCAGCAACACACTACTTCAAGTAGTGTCAGCTCATAATTAATTTTAGACACTTACAGAATAAGTACCCTCATCCCATCTTCCTTTTTAAAAGGTTCTTGGAAATTCCCACCTTAAAGTTTGTTTAGTTTGCTCACCTCAAAATGATGACAAGAGCAATCTGATGCTTCCCTTTGTTCTACAGATCCAATGCCAGCCATCAGCAGTGCCTTTATCATCTGGAAAATGAAGTTCTTAGCCCTGTGGTCTAAGAACCCTGACCATCCCAATTAGCTCCAGCGAGTCTCCACCTGTGGTTTACTTGTCTTCGCATCTTTGTCAATGTTTTATTATCTTTGTCATTGTTCTGCTATGTTCTTGAAACTCGTTTCAATCCCTTATTTCTGTCGTTTAGATTATACATGCCCTGCAAAGCAGCTACAAATCTCCTACCCACGAGGGCTTCCTGAACTCCTCGGCAGTGAAATAGCACACTAACATTATTGCTCTGTGACTTCTCACTCCCATTTCGCTTTTTCCCCAGTTAATTCCAGTAACTTTATAGCCTTGCTTCTTTGTTAGATTATCTGAAGATAGAAGCTCTACCTTCGCACCACCCGTCAGAGCCCAGCAGGGCCCTCCGCACAGGACACTCAGTCAGTAATCAGCACCTGAATCCATTCACCCTTCTTTCCTGCACAGAACGCTCTTCTGATCAGCTTTGCGGCCTTAGCCACCTTCGTGAGTTTATGCGATGCCCAGTGCTATGTCATACCTAATGAGAGCTCTGCCTCTGATGGTAAGTCAGTCCTGACTTCTATGTTTTGTTATTTGATTGCATCTCAGTAAATATAAACTATTGGCAGATGAATAACCTTAAATCTGCATGAGACAGAGGGTTGGGGCAGATGTATAAATGGAGTAAAATGAGGTGCTTCAACATTCCATTTATATAAGAAAATGGTTCTCAGTCCTCTCAATCCTAGCTGTATGAGAATTGCCTGGAGAATTTTTGACGCTTACTAATGTTCAGGCTCCATTCAAAACCGGGTAAGTCAGACTCTCAAGGATAGGATCTACATATTTAGAAGCTTCTTGATTGACACCTACATGCAGTTAGGGTTGAGAGTCATTGATTACTCCAGTACTTCTCAAATGCTGAATGTGTCTGCAAACCCCCTGGGACTCTTAATAAAGTACAGATTCTGATTCTGTGGGCCTGGAGTGGAGTGAGAGTCTTCATGTCTCATGACCTCACATGGTCCTAATGTTGCTGGCTCCTCAAGCATACATGAGATCCACGGACCACCGTGGGTCTACAACAGTGGTTCTCATTCACGGTTGAGCATTTGAACCAACTAAGGGTCCAAAATATGGACTAAATGTCCAAAAATATGGCAGCCTGGGCCCCATGCCCAGACATTCTGATTTCTTTGTTCTGTGTTGGTACCCAGGCACAGGTTTTTTTTTTTTTTGTAAAGTGTCCAAGATGTTTCATATGTGCTTTTGGGGTTGAAAACCAAGTAAAAGAGGAGAAAAGAGGCATTTATCCAGAGATAATACAGCAGAAAAAAGTTGCCCTAAGTACTCCTGGGCTCATAATTTGTTGGTGTTGTTCAGTTGCTCAGTCAAGTCTAACTCTTTTGCAACCCCATGGACTGTAGCCAGCCAGGCTCCTCTGTCCATGGGATCTCCCGGCATGCGTATTGGAGTGGGTTGCCATTCCCTTCTCCAGGGGATCTTCCTGACCCAGAGATTGAACCCAAGTCTCCTGGGTGACAGGTGGATTCTTTTTTTCTTTTTTCTCTATCTCAGGTTTGACAGGTATCCTTTCCCCCTGAGCTATCAGGGGATTTTGGCTCATCATAGCTATCTAATTAAAGAGGGAGGGGCTTACATTTTCTTGAGATGTCTGTTCTGAAATGAACTCTGGGTAGATTTAATCTTGTTGTAAGGAAAACATGATGAGTAGTATGAGTTAGAAAGTACTGAGTTTAGCCATGAATGAATATATGAGTACTTTTCTGAGATGCTTGTAACATCATTGAGATTCTCTCTCTCTGAGTGGGGTGGAGTACAGATGGTACCAACTAGCCCCAGGGTCCTTTTTCTGGTTGCATGAGCCTAGGACTCTGCTGATGATGCCACATGTGTTATTTTAGGATGCAAGGATCTCAGCGGAGTCACACACCAGCTGAGATCAGACTGGGAGACTGACAACTGTGAAAGCTGTCACTGTGACGATGATGGAATTCAGTGTTGCAGCACGTAAGTCTCAAGCCAACCGGGCTGAGAGGGGGAGGCAGCCACTATTGGGGTGCTGTCTGAGGAACAGCTACTCCCTCTTTCAAAATCCCATCCTGGGGCTTCCCTGCTGGTCCAGTGGTTGAGACGGGTTGCTTCCAGTGCAAGGGGCTCAGACTTGATTCCTGGTTGGGAGACGAAGATTCCATATGCTGAGCAGCCATGCCAAAAAATTTAAAAAACAAACAAAAGAACCCCAATCCCCAAATCCCATCTTGAAGGAAGTTTAGTTTTCAATCCTATTTCTTTCTTTTCTTTTTTTAAATCATGGTAAAATATACATAACATGAAATTTACCATTTTAACCATTGTAAAAAGTAACTATCAGTGGCATCAAGTATATTTGCGATTTTGTGCGACCATCTCCACCATCCATCTCCAGAGATCTTTCTTCTTCCCAAACTGAAATCCCAGACCCATTAAGCAATAATTCCCCACCTCCTGCTCTCCCTAGTTCCCGGCAACCACCGTCCCACGCTGTTTCAATGAACTTGACAACCCTAGGTGGAATTGTACAGTGTTTGTCCTTTTATGACTGCTATTGGGAAGGAAGAAAACTGCCCCCCCCCCCCAGGTTCTTCTGGCTAAGAACTAAATTTACATGAGACTGATTAACAGGAAAAAATCAAATTTATTTTCATATGTATGGGAATCCCACAAACATGAGAGGTTTAGAGACAGAAGCACAAAGGCAGGTAAAATGAGGTACATATGCCATCCTGTGCTAAGGAAAGAGATGGGGGCTTGGGCTTTGCAAGGACAGAAGCGTCATTCACAGGATGAAAAGAGTAAGAGTATACGCTTCGTAATTAGATGTTTCAATCAGCTCAGTCGCTCAGATGTTTACCCTGACATATGAATGGGGTCACTTAAGTACAGTTTGTCTCTGGTGATAACGCTTCTCTGGGAAGAATTCTCAGCTTGAATGCTTCCTAGGGAGCTGGGGGGTGGGGACAGCAGTTTCTTTTGAGCCTGCAATGTGTCTATTGCTTTTAGCTCAGAATAAGCTTCATGAAAAAGTGGCACATGCTGGGGAGGCTTGTCCTGAACACCCGCGCTGGCTCATGCCGGCGTGACGTCCTCGAGCTCCATGCATGTTGAAGCATGTCTAGGAACTCCCTTCCTTTTTAAAGCTGAATAATGTTTCACTGCATATATATAGTAAACATTTTTCAGCTTTAAAAAGGAAAAAATTACATTCAATATATTATATCACATATATATTAGGTAGATAAATATATTAAATTTAAATATATAATAATATGTGTTATCTATAAATTTAAATGTATTAAATTATGTCTACATTATATATAGATATATAGATATCTATAGATAATCTGTATGGATACATAGATATCTATAGATAATATTATATATGTATATACATATATATAAAATCACATTTTGTTTATCCATGTATCTGTTAATGGGTTCCTTCCACCTCAGATTTGTTTCTTTTAGGTCATTTTTGAATCTTGATAATAACTTTTATTATTAAATATCTATATCCATATGGGTTGCTAAAAACAGGAACGGGTACCCAGCAGTCTGAAGCTGTTCTGGAAGGGATCTGGCTTTCGGGCAGCCTTGCTTGGCCTGTGGCAATTTGCAGGAACAGGAATGGCTCTGAACACAGGCAGAGGGTATGGATGTGAGGAGCAAAGGATGCTCTGTAGTGGACCTTGTACGCTAAACCCGAAGTTGCTCCACCGCTCAAGTTTGACTGAGTTTGTGCAGATGCTTTCTCCTGGATCCCAGAGTTCTGGTACTCGGGCCAATAAAGCAGAGAGTACCTGCAAAGTCGTCCTAATTCTCCTGTCTCCTCAGCAGTTGCATCCAAATCAGCCATCCCACCTCCACTCCTCCCATCCCCATCCATCTGCTGTCTTGACATCAGTCTTGGCCCTAGTGTTTGACAAGGACAAGAGTGGCTTTGCTGATAGAAGAATTAGTGTAAAGAAGTGTTCCCCAAACTTGCCCGATCACAGACTCATCTGAGAAGCTTAATGAAATACAGATTGCTGGGGCCCACCTCTGAAACCTACTGAGTCAGGATCTACAGGAGGCCATGCAATTTGGATTTTAGTAGGTGCCTCAGAGAGTCTTGATACCTATCACCAAGGAGTAGAAGCACAAACACTTGACTTAAATCAAAACACCCGAGTGCTACTGGAATTTAAGTACCTGGAAAGTCCTGAATCGATTTGTTGAGCATGCCCCATGCCGAGTGCTAAGTGGAACAAAAGGAATACCGGGTCCAGAGTCTGTCTGTCTGGCCACCTGAAGCAGGTTTGCAGGCATTGCCTTGACTGAGTCCTATAGTGCAACCGAACCTTGCTTCTGTGCTCCTGAAACCTGAGTTTTGTCTTTGTATCAAGGGTCAATGTGACTCTGGAGTGTGATAGCATCAGCAAGGTTAAGCCCAGTGAGCCTTTCCTCTCTGACACCAGAGTACCCCTCCACAGTGGCCAAAGCATCCCTGTGCACTAGATTTGACCCTCCCCACCCCACTCTGTGATGCCTCATCACAGCCACGTCAATGCGATCCTTTTCTAGGGGTCTCACGGACCTAGTGTGGAAAACAGTGAAGTGAAAAGAGCCTCGATGCTGGGGCCAGAGTACCTGAGTCTGAATCTCCATTCCCTTGTATAGCAGCTGTGTGACCCTGAATAAGTTTCTTAATCTCTCTGAGACTCAGTTTCCTCACCATAAAGTAGGGATAATCAAGGGAATAGGAGAATTAAATGAGGGAGTTCCCTGGTGGTTCAGTGTTTAGGACTTGGCATTTTCGCTGCCATGGGCCTGGGTTCAATGTCTGGTTGGTGAACAAAGATCCTGCAAGATGAGAAGTAAGGCCAAAAAAATAAGTTAATTAAATGAGATTCTTCATATAAATTCAGCCTACCCTGGCTGCTCAGTAAAGAACCCTCCTGCCATGCAGGAGACATAAGAGAAATGGGTTGGATCCCTGGGTTGGTCCCCTGGAGCAGGGAATGGCAACCCACTCCAGGATTCTTGCCTGCAGAGTCCCAGGGACGGGGGAGCCTGGTGGGCTGCTGTCTATGGGGTTGCACAGAGTCGGACACGACTGAAGTGACTTAGCAGCAGCAGCCATGCAGGAAACATAAGAGAAATGGGTTGGAGGCCTGGGAAGGTCCCCTGGAGAAGGGAATGGCAAACCACTCCAGGATTCTTGCCTGGAGAATCCCATGGACAGAGGAGCCTCGGGCAACAGGCCATGGATCACAAAGAGCTGAACACTACTGAGCGACTAGCAGACAGATTCATTTAAATTCATTAACTTAAAACACATTTAATGTCTTCTCTAGACCGGTTATGTCCCTCGATCCTGGGATAGAAACCGACTTGCTATCTCACTCAGCACCGAGCTCCACATGGAGGAGACTGGCACACTTTTTCTGCTGCTCAGAGTCTTCAGCCCCTTTCTCCTACAATTATATCACCGTCTATGGAGTTCCTCTTGGGAATTTTTTTTTTTTTTGGTGATACATGTTTTGATAAAATTTTCTCTGGGGGAATTTCTCCACTCATTGCACTCTTTAAGGGACACTGTCCAGATTTGAAGCTGCCCAGAAGCAATTGAGCTTGAGGTTGGTGGCCCAGGCCCAGGCTGCTCTGGACTGCCCACTACCCAGGTCACCCACCCTTGGGAAAAGCTTCTTCCAGTGTTCCCTTTGGTTTCCATATTACCCTTTGGGAATAGGATTGAAATGTCCTCTTTTGTTAAAATAAGTCAAAGGTTACTTTGTGGAAGGAAACGTTGTCACAAAGGCCAGGGAGATGGCTATTTTGTGTGCACTTTGAAGATGGGCAATTTAAATCTGGAGTTTACCGGTGGGTTTCAAGAGGGCAATGAGCCCTAAAATTGTTTGCACCCTTGAATGTGTGGGTGGATTCTCCCCAGGGAGATCTTTGCCAGTTTTCATCCGCTTCTCCCTGGGTCCCATGGCCCCTGACTGAAGTGATGCATTGTTCCCGTTGGCTGAGATAGCTCCTGACAGAACTGGCCTTTGTGCCAGGGCTGGGACAACTGTTCCCTTCCCGCATTCAGGCAGCAGTAGTGCTGGCTACTTCCTGAGCAGCAAGGACGAGGAGAGTCAGGCTGGAGCAGGCTGCCCAGCCTCGGAGGAGTCCAGACCTCTGGGCCTGTTGGGACTTGCTGCGGTCCAGTCTGTGCAGGATGGAATTTAGCCATGACATCAGGGATGGTCTGCGTTCATAGTTCAGGCCCTGTGTATTGGGGTGCAGATTTCTGAGAGTGACATATTAAGATTCCCTTATGTAGGTGAGGGGCACTCCAGACACCTGGAGTGTGGGCGGCCTCCAGCTCAGCCCCCAGGGAGGCTGGGCATCCTGTTCCTTCTAACACATGTTCTTCTCTCAATGACAGCGCAGCTATACCTATGGGTTTTGACAGAGACAAGTGCCAGGCAGTCTTCAACAAGGAGACCTGCACCTATACAGTGCTGGAGAAGGAGAACCCATCAAAGACCTGCGCTGTCGTGGCCTGGGTGTTATAATGCGCTGTTCATGGGGCCAGAGCTCCCCACCTGGGGGGCCCCAGGTTCTCCCAGGTCAGGCTTCCTTCTCCTATGGCCTCTAACAGCCTGATTGTATAACCCTACCTATTAGTAAAGAATGTTTTAAGCAAACACTTGAGTATGTGTATACTTTTAATTGACAAATTATGTATGCATTGATATAAAC
The DNA here is from genome assembly GCF_016772045.2 of Ovis aries. NCBI lineage: Eukaryota > Metazoa > Chordata > Mammalia > Artiodactyla > Bovidae > Ovis > Ovis aries. Next base: position 43,030,921 of record NC_056078.1, on the reverse strand, counting down.
ACACATTATAAAGCATGCAAACAGATAAAGGAGGAAACAAAAATAAATGTTGATAAAAGTTACGACTTTTTCCCTCCACTGCAACAGATCATTGTGTGTCCCTCACTCAGAGGAGCGCTGCTGCTTTTCTTGCTTTTGATCATCTGTGCCTTGCTGCCCCAGGGTCCCACTATCTGGTGAGCAATTCAAAAAATAAATATGTCTTGGAGATGAAATCCTCTTTTCTTTGAGGTTTCCATGCTTATTCTTCCTTCCTGTTCTTCAGAGAGCATCTTCTGGGTCCCTCATATATGTCCGTGTTTGCCTGAGGTTAACCTGGAAGAAGTGCCTCCAAGGCCACAGGCAGCCCAGTGGGTGTGAAAAAGCCAGGAGTCCTGACTTGCTGTTGGGGAATGGCTTGGGTACAGGGCTCCAGTATCAGTTTTTAAAACCTAGGAACTGAAAACAGTGACAGTGTTGATCGTCTCTTGCTGTTTCTGTGAACAGAACATTTGTTCAGTCAACAGGTCCTTCCTGGGTGCCTGGCAGTGCTCTGGGCCTGGGGACGCAGTAGTGAGCCAGGCCCCCGCTCTCTTGGGGCTTAGAGGTGGGTGTGTGTGAGTATGTGACGAATCGCAAGTGAGCAAACAGTCCTCTGTTGAACAATCCATGGACAATGGGTAAAGAGCTCTGTTTCACCTCTGGCCTCTCACCCCATCTGTGCAAACACTGCGTGGGCTAGTTGAGCAATCTTGGTAGGTCCTGGATCTTGGTCACCAGAAGATAATTTTTTAAAAAGTCGCTTGGTCACTTTTAGTTGCAAAAAACAAAAAAAAAAAGTCTTAATCCAGAATCCTCATCTGAATTGAAAAAGAATGAGGGACAGGAACATTAAGAGTATGATGCCATTTCATCTGCCTGGCAGTGCTCAAGATGATTTACTTCCTCATGGGGCTCCCACGGGCTTCTTAGACTTTCCCTCTTGCTCCTCTTTCTCCATAGCTCCCTTTCCAATCTGGTTTCTCTGGTAACTCAGATGATAAAGAATCTGTCTGCAACGCAGGAGACCTGGGTTCAAGCCCTGGGTTGGGAAGATCCCCTGGGGAAAAAATGGCAACCCACTCTAGTATTCTTGCCTGGGAAATCCAATGGACAAAGGAGCCTGGCCACCTACAGTCTGTGGGGTCACAAAGAATTGGACACAATTTAGTGAAAACAACAACATCCCTTTCCAGTCCCCTTCCATGGCAGCCCTTTTAGCTTCTGCATTTGCTTCCTGTTGCCCTCTGCTGAGGTAGCCTTGCCCCTTATCATTCTTGGGGGAGTTGCATAAAGTTGTATCAAAATCATTTCCCTTGCAAATCCTACTGAGATGGTTTTCCATCTTTCTGGGAAATCTGAGGAGCAGGTTAGCAGCTATTAATAGTATTAGGGACTTCTACAAAACTAAGACAAAGATCCTATTTTAACATCTGGTAATAAATAAAATTCCAATGTGGATAATGTCAAATTGTGAGGGGAGGTGTGTGGTGGCGGTGCGAACAGAGCGGTGGAATGCGGAGTGTAGACAATTGTGTGGTGTGTGATATGGTACAAGCAGACGCATGCTTTGCAGTCAGATAGTGAGGAGAAGGCAACGGCACCCACTCCAGCACTCTTGCCTGGAAAATCCCATGGGCAGAGGAGCCTGGTGGGCTGCAGTCCATGGGGTCGCAAAGAGCTGGGCACGACTAAGCGACTTCACTTTCACTTTTCACTTTCATGCATTGGAGAAGGAAATGGCAACCCACTCCAGTGTTCTTGCCTGGAGAATCCCAGGGACGGGGGAGCCTGGTGGGCTGCTGTCTATGGGGTCACACAGAGTCGGACCCGACTGGAGCGACTCAGCAGCAGCAGCGTTAAACTGGCAAAGAGACTGGTCTGCGGAGCAGGAAGACTTGTGCACCTGCACTCTGATCCCTCTGGGGGGCAGGCGAGAGCCTTGGGCTGACCCCGACTTGAGATCTCGCGAGACTGTCAAACGCGAGGTGTGAGGCGTGGGAGGAAGGCTGCGTTCTCGCGGGAGCTGTACCTCTGGGCCCTCGGCGTGTGTCTGGCCGGCGGCGGCGCGGTGAAGGTCCCTTCTGAACGCCCAGAGCGACACTCGGAGGCGGTAAGAACCGGAGCGGCCAGCGGGGCGGGCGTGCCTCCTTCCGCTCTCACGCCGCGGGAGGCTCTGGGGCGTCGTGGCCGTTTCTCGGCCCGGCCCGGGCTTGTCTGGGCCTGCTTTTGGAGGCCAGCCTCTCCCTCGGCTTGCCTGCCCGGAGCGCGACCTTCTCCCTGCCCGCCGGCCTGGGCTTGCCCTCCTCTCTCTGGCCCGCGACTTTCGGCCTCAGGGGTCACCTCTTTCTTCCTGCCCAGCCTGTCCTTCGTCCTTGGACGCGCTTGGCCCGGGAACCACCAACGCCAGCCTGCCCTTCCGCCTTGCCCCCAGCCCCGGGGGTGACAGCTCCAAGCTTTTGCTCGCTCTGGCCGAAGTCTTTTGGAGCGAGGAGGGGCCTGTTTTCCCGAACGGCCCCAGAGTAAATACATTCCTAGCCTGTTGGGTGGAAACAGACAGATTGCAATTTTTTTCGGCCCTCTACCCGCCAACCCGCCGTGACTTACGGTAAAGTGCTTGTAATTCTCTCCAGAATCCTGAGAGGTAGCTCCCTTATCTCCTTTTTACACATGAGAAGAGCGAGGCTGCTTAGCCCATTGCTTCACTCCACCAACAGTTGTTTAATTTAGCACCTGTATGTTCAGGGTGTTGAGGATATGACACTGGAAAAAAATATGGGCATAGTCCTTATTTTCATGGAACTAAATAATCGGGGCAGGAACAGTAATCGTGTGAATAGGCTTAAGTGCCACGTGGTATGACAGGGGATGGTGAGATCAAGAATGGCGGAAGGCAGAGAGTAATACTTGACCCCAGAGGCAGAGCCTTCTCATCGTACTGTTCTGTGTTGATTTCTAAGCAGGCTGAGGCTCACTGTGCCATAACTGTTGCCTGTACCCGCTTGGTAATATGGACGCCTAGTTGTAGGGACTGTTGAGTTACTTCTGGATGGGGATGGGGCAGTTCATCATAGTTGACTCATCTCTGCATGGGGGTACTAGTGTGACGTTTTCGGAGTCTTTGAGGAAGACTCACTCAAATGCTGCAGTGGAGTTAGGAGTGGGTGCGTGGACCTTGAGGCAGGTCACTTGTTTTGCTCTTTGAAGGCCTGCTAGTTTGCAGATTTGCTAAGTGAGATGACATAGGTCAAGTCTAGCAGGGTGACTTAGCTTACACTTTATTTCTCCCTCCTTTTCTGTTCTTGGGTTCCTAGGGAGAATCCTCAAGTTTTATGATAATGTGTTTGTGTTAAAATTCACTTCTCCAATTACCTTATTTTGGGCAAATAGGTATTTTAAAAGTGGAGAAGCATGGTGAGCCATGTAGGGAAAGGAAGATGTGATTCTCAAAGAGGGAGGAGATATCTTATTTTAAGAATTAGATCGGACTCCCTTCCCCACCACCATTTTACTTAAAGTCAGTTTAGCTGTGCCAGAATCTCAGGAGCCTCTGTAAGGGTTTCATAAAACTGTATAGGTGATTCTGATACAGATTCCTCCCCCACTAGCTTCTTGCTAGAATTTTATGATAATTTCCCTCCCAGAGTAAGTCTTAGCATACTTGAAGGCATTCAGAGCAGTCATTGCGGTGACTGCTGCACTTCTAAATTGCGGTCTCTGGTTTCAAAGTTTTCTTATTTTTTTAGTTTTTGGTGACTCAGTGTCACAAATTTCCCCCTAGATGCCACGTTTGCCATTGTGTCCCTAGGGACTATCACAGTATGTGTCAGTGTAGACAGTAAATCTTTGTAGAATGAGTAAGAAAATAACAGTACAGTCTTAACACTTTAAATGGTCCGTTCACCATCCATTGTGTGGTTAGAGAACACAGGCTCAGATCTTGGATTAAATCTTGGTTCTTTACTTGGAAGCCTGTGACTGTAGGTAATACATCTGACCTTGTCAAGCCGTAGTTTCCCTGTTTTAAAAACTGTATTTGTAATATGTAGGTACCTTAAAGTATTGTGAGGACTAAATGAGATGCTGTGTTTAAAAAGAAAGTCTTGCCTCATAGGTATATTGAATACTTCCTGAATCCGTTCCTCCAGCAGCGGCTTGCTGAGCGCCTCTGTAGCAGGGAGCGAAGGCCAGCCTCCGTCTGCGCCGAGTGTACGAAGTCTGCATTCCTTCTGTGATTTCTGAAGTGGGATCAGAAAACAAACGGCTTCTCCGTGTCAGCCTGTGACACATGCTGTGGAGATGGTGTTAAAACATGTTAAGGGGAAGTGTGTGGAAGGCAGACTTATTGTATATAGGACAACGAGGAAGATGACACTAGGGAGAGGGGCAGGCACAGAGATCTGGAGGAAAATGCAAGTGCCCGGAGGCATTCCGGGTATGCCGGAGGAGCGGCAAAGAGGCCATTGTGGCTGGGCTGAGCGGGCTCCGAGGAGGGCAGAAGTGGGCAGCAGTAAGGAGGGTTCTGCAGGAATCCTGGAGACAGATGAGGGTGACTTACGTAATTGATGAAAAAACTACAAAAAAAGTCTTCCTGTATTAGCACACTCATTCTCTTATCAGAAGTGATCAGAAACTATTCTAAATGCTGTATCATATATTAGTTACATCTGTGAATGTGTCACTTTATAATCATTACAGTACATGTATGCCATACACATATTAATGATTACATGGATTAATCTTTGACTCTTTCCAAAACAGTATGCCCAGTCTCAGAGAATCAAGACGCGTCTCTGTGAAGGATACACAGTGGCATGTGTTGCTAGACCAGAGAGCGTTTTCTGAGTGTTACTGAAGTCAGGGAATTCAGGGTCTCTGTATATGTACTAGTTAGCTTGCAAGTCTTCAGTGATTGTTAAAGGGACAAGCCAGTATGTAAGTACGGGATTAAGTTCCGTTTCATGAAGGAACCATAGACTGCTGTGGCAGTTTTACTAGTCTTTTTGCCACACTTTGGCCCTCTTAAAATTTTGCTCTCAGTTTTTATGTTGGCTTTTGTCTTCAGCATAGGTCTGTGTAAACACATTGTTGCACACAGAGGAGGCAAGCAGTGCAGGTGGCCTGAGCTGATAAGGGGCCGGGTTGACCCCTTCTGCTCTGGTGAATTGTTTTAGTAGTGTTTCTGTCCTTGTCAGTTAGAGGAGCAGCCATATGGTCCTTCTCAGCTTGTCTTCTTCGCTTGCTAAATCCTGACATTACAGTCAGTTTGTGAACTTCCCTCCTAGTCGACCATTACCTGGAATCCTGGCATGTCATCCTTACTCTTTGAATTAGGTAGATTCACTGGCAAGTGAGCAAAGGTTATCTTGAGGGTCCCTTTAAAACAACAACAACAAGCTTCTGCATGAATGCTTCGTTCAGACTCTCTCAGTCTCCCTGATTAGACTCTGACAGCCTCCCTGATTCTCTTGTCACCCCTGATTTTACTTGGCTTGATTATGCGATGAAATCAGGATAATCTGTTTTGAGGCTGAGGGTACGTTTGGGGCTGAATGTTCCTTTTAGCTAGCATTGTCTGGGGTCCTCTAGAGACATGACAGTTCGGTTCAGTGGAGGAGTGGGTGACAGGCAAAATAGGGTAAAAAGTTTTTTCTTGTCAGTTGGTCATAGACAGGAAGTTAAGTCTTTCAATGCTTGAACAATTACAGATTTGATAAGAAAATGATCTCGGGTATATTTTGAGTTTTAGTTTGGCATTATTTCTAGACCTCTAGGCTTCAGAGGAGGGAAAGTATTTTATCATTTGCTTGTCTCTGTCAGGAAAACCACAAGATATTTACCATATAAAATTAGGGATAAATTATTACTGTGATGATAGATAAATAATATCTTTTCCTATATTATGGCAAGAAGTTTCAAGTTGAAGATAGAGTACAGCCCTAGTTCTGAAAGCTTACCAGACCTCTGGGATGTGGGTGGAATTTCTGTAAAATCAGGGAAAAAACCCAGAGATGGCTGTAAGCGCAGTTACTGCTTCCCCTTCAACTCATGCATCAGCTAGTGCTTGTGAGTCTGCATAGTTGGGCTTTGATGGTAGGTTCTGGCATTGGGAAAGGCACTTTACATCAGAGCCTAGCCTGGAAGCATAGTTTCAGTAGCAATATCCTTGCTAGTTTTGTCTTGTTTGAAAGCAAACAGAAAGTAACAGTTGTGGTAGAAACATCTCCACTTCTGAAAAACCTTTCTGAATGGGACATCAAGTTGACTGCTTCTGTTTAAAGCAGAACTATACCACACTTCCCCTGGCTGGTCCGAAACTGAGCATTCGTTTCTCATGTAGTCATCCATCCATTTATCAAATAAGTGTGGAGCCTCTGTTGAGTTGAGGGTTGAAGCACTGTACAGCTCCAGGGACACCATTCTCTAGGTCAGCTCAGAGAGCACACGGAATGTGAAGGGGGCTTGGTAGCGCTGTGATGCTGACGCCAGGCCAGCAATGCCTGGCCCTGCTCTCAGGACCTCAGACTAAGGAGGCAGACATGCAGCAGCAAGGACGTGTGTTAGAGGTGTCAGAGTGGCAACTTACTCGAATTACACCCGGCCCAGAGGAGGCAGCAGCTAGCTCTGTGTGCATGTTAGCCATTCACTCGTGCCTGACTGTCTGCGACCCCATGGACTCCTCTGTCCGTGGGATTCTCCAGGCAGGAACACTGGAGTGGGCTGCCATTCCCTTCTCCAGGGGATCTTCCCAACCCAGAGATTGAACCTGGGCCTCCTGCATTGCAGGCAGATTCTTTACCATCTGAGCCACCAGGGAAGCCTCTATAGGTTAAAACTATTGAGAAATGGGATGCTTGGTTAGAAAAGGTTTAATAGTGGTGACTATGCTTTTCTGATTTAAGTATAGTCAGAAAAGCAGACAGGTAGGGAGAGGGGAGAGGTCTGGCATTGCTGGCAGAGAGAGCTGGGAGAGCCAGACTGGACGCGAGGAACCGGCCAGGTTCAGAAACTGCTGTCCAGAAGATCACGGGGTGGGGGCTGCTCTGGGGAGATAGCAGGAGAGTCAGGCTGAAGTCAGAAGACTCCAAGCTTTATTAGAAAAATTCGGACTTTATCCTGTAGGCAGGCGGGGAGCCATTGACAGTTGCAGTTTATGCTCTTTAAGTGAGATGATCTACTAATCTGCTAGGAAATAGACGGTTCTCCTGTTGGGAGATGGTGAGGAAATCTTGAAACAGAAGAGAGGTAAAATGTCTCATGACTTTTTCCCCTTTAGAACCTAAATATTTCATAAATATGCAAGGGCAAATAACAAAGCTTAAGGGAGTAAAAAGCTACCTGCAATGTCTGAATGCAGAATTTGTTTAGATTTTTATGAGTTTTTTTCTCCCTCCAGTTTTTATATTTGTATACTCTTTAGTCATTTCATCATAGTAACAATTAAAGCTGTCATAAATAGAATAACACTGACTCTCAGTGACTGTGTAGCTCAGTTCAAGTGAAGGAGAGCAGGCATTGGTCAGGATCTGGTAGAGAGGGCATAGAGACCACTGGTTATATAGGTGGTGGTCAACAAATTTCCTGTTGTATTCATTTTGTAACTATTTTTAGGGGCATATAAGAGAGATGAAAGTTCTTGACATTAGTCATATTTTTACAGAGAGTTGCTATAAAATACAGAGAATTGCTTCTTTCTAGCCACTGACTTAAAGTACAAAGGGCTATCAAATTTTAACTTTCATCATTCAGAGGTATGTCTAGCTTTATTTGTATCTTCACAAAATATGCTACCCAATGAAGATATTTTGAATTAAGACAGAAATTGTTTTCTCACTAATTTTCGTAGTGAATGACTGACATGGGACCCCAGAAACTGTGCCTCGCAGATGAAGCAGGCACGTCCATAGCTTGTGTCCATCTGGAATCTGAGGGACGCTTAACTGAGGTTTCTAGTCTTCCGTGTTCACTGGCCTCTGCTTTTTGTCAAGTGGTTTCACTCTGCTCTTAACTGTCATGAAAGTAGCTTCCGACGCATAGATGAGTCAGTCAGTTCAGTCTCTCAGTCGTGTCCGACTCTTTGCGACCCCAGGGACTGCAGCACACCAGGCTTCCCTGTCCATCACCAACTCCTGGAGCTTGCTCAGACTCATGTCCATCGAGTCGGTGATGCCATCCAACCATCTCATCCTCTGTCACCCCCTTCTCCTCCTGCCTTCAATCTTTCCCAGCATCAGGGTCTTTTCCAAGAGTTAGTTCTTCGCATCAGGTGGCCAAAGTATTGGAGTTTCAGCTTCAGCATCAGTCCTTCCAGTGAATATTCAGCACTGATTTCCTTTAGGATGGACTGGTTGGATCTCCTTGCAGTCCAAGGAACTCACAGGAGTCTTCTCCAGCACCACAGTTCAAAAGCATCAATTCTTCAGCGCTCAGCTTTCTTCACAGTCCAACTCTCACATCCATATGTGACTATTGGAAAAACCATAGCTTTGACTAGACGGACCTTTGTTGACAAACTAATATCTCTGCTTTTTAGTATGCTGTCTAGGTTGGTCATAGCTTTTCTTCCAAGGAGTAAGCGTCTTTTAATTTCATGGCTGCAATCACCATCTGCAGTGATTTTGGAGCCCAAGAAAATAAAGTCTATCTCTGTTTCCATTGTTTCCCCCTCTATTTACCATGAAATGATGGGACCAGATGCCATGATCTTAGTTTTTTGAATGTTGAGTTTTAAGCCAGCTTTTTCACTCTCCTCTTCCACTTTCATCAAGAGGCTCTTTAGTTCCTCTATACTTTCTGCCATAAGGGTGGTGTCATCTGAATATCTGAGGTCTTGATATTTCTCCTGGCAGTCTTGATTCCAGCTTGTGCTTCATCCAGCCTGGCATTTCGCATGATATACTCTGCATATAAGTTATACAGCCTGATAAGAATTAGTATTTCACAAAAAAAATTGATTTAAAAAGTGTGACAAGGTTGTATAGAATTTTGTCTTTGGCCTGATTGGATATGCAGGCTATGAGGATTATTTTCAGGGAAAATGGCATCAAACTAGAGTACCATGAGCATGACAATCATCAGGCAGGAAGTACTTACGGGGGCCAGGTACTGTCCTAAACATTTTTTATATACCAATTCGTATAATTCTCATTGAGTTGACCCATTATTATCGTCCTCATTTTACAGATGGGGAAACTGAGGCGTAGATTGGTTAAGTGACTTGCCTAAGGTTACACAGCATCTCAATGACAGAGCCAGGTTTTGCACCCAAATGGTGCAGCTCCAGAGTTCATTCTGGTAACTACTCCGTGTTACTGCCTCTCCAGGTAGGGCTTTTATTTCACTACTGTATCCCAGCACCTGGAATAGAGCTTGCCATCTGGCTGGTGCTCACTCAGTTTGTTGAATGAAAAGCATCCATGAGCATTAAATGCATAACTGGGATGAGGCCATGTGGGAGTGTGTTTGAGAGTCAGAGGGACACCGGGATACAGGTAGAGGAGTGTCACAGATGTGAGGAAATGGCAGAGCCTGAAGCAGAAGCCGAGACCTGAGCCTCAGCTAGGCTGGCGGCGGTGATCTCAGGGGGAGTCACGAACTACTGCCAGAACTCCGACAACTTCGGAAACCTTACTGACCCGCGTTTGGTATTTCTTTGTCGTGATTAGCAGCAAAATCCTTGGACGTCTTGACGCTTTGGGGTGTGGATCAGAGTGGACACAGAGGCTAGACGCAGGAGCAGGTGGACCGCGGAAAGGCTGGAGAGGAGCCCCTGGTGTCCCTCGAGGCTCTGCGGGCTGGCTTTGCCCGGAGTGGCCAGTGGCGGCGGCGCCCAAGCGGCTCGGAACCGAGAGTCTTGAGGGAGACGGGGTGGGCGTGGGGGTCCTCGGGCCGCGGGGGACTTGGGGGCCCCGAGTGGGCGGAGCCTCCGGCCCCGCCCCGCGGCCGACGTGCGCGCTCCCGCCCGCCCGCGGGGCGCTGCCGCAGGCGCTGGCGGGGCGGGGCGCTCTCTGCGGGCCCAGGGGCCTTTCTCACCCGGTCCCGGATAAAGCAGTGTCCTGCTTGCTGGGCAGCTCGCGCGCCGGGGCCTAGCTGGAGAGGAGGTATGTCCGGCAGCCCAGGGCCGCGGCGGGAGCCCTGCGGATGGCCTCCCCTGGGCGGGCCGGGCATGGGCCCTGCTGTGCGCATGCGTACTGAGCGGTACCGGTACCTGCTCTGAAACAGAGTGGACGCGCGGCTGCGGCTTCCCGGGAGGACCAGACGCAGGCTTCTTGGGGCAGCTGTGCTCCTAGAAAGTGTTGGGGAGCCTGGAGAGGCGCGTGTGTCACTGTTGCTTTTGAACTAGAAATGCCGTACTTGGCATTAGAGGGTGATGGCTAATATTGTGGTTCGTTCTCAGTCACTGCTTGGGAAAGTTGATGTGCAGGGATTGGCTGCTTATAGTTACATGTATAAAGGTAGACCTGAACGCAGTACGGCCTCAACTGTTAAGTGAGCCTAAAATGTGTTGTCGTGCATTTATTATCCCTTTTTTGTGCGTTTCTTCAGGCGTTAACCTTTGCAATGCAGTACGGTCTCAAGTGTTAAGCGAGCCTAAAATGTGCTGTCTTGCATTTATTATGCCCTTATTTTGTGCGTTTCTTCAGGCGTTAACCTTTGCTTACACGCTTTAAAAAATTAACAGAATCATCCTGAATTTCAGAAACTGTGGGCTAGGATGAGATACGTATATATAACCTTTGAGTTAATGATTTGTGATACTAAAAAAACCTTTAGTTTTAAAAACTGACGGAAGAAAGAACCCATTAAGGAATGTGTCAGGGTAAAATTGCATGTGGACTATTAGTGTAATTTTTTTCTTGAAAATTTGTACAAATATTCGGATATGTGCTGTCTCATCAGAGATAACCAAATGGACCATCAGTATTCTAATTTAGTAATTCATAGAAGATAAAAGTACCTTATGGGTCTTTTAGCAATGATTTAGATGCTAGGAATATAAATGAAAAATGGACATCTTGTTTGGAGAGGAGAGCAGTTTGGGAAGGAGTCAAACAGCGAGACCTGGAAGGTGCAGTTAGAAATGATACAAGCCGTCGTTTGGACAGAGGATGCAGAGTTTTTGTGAGGTGTGAGGTCAGAGCCCAGGGCTCTTGCTCCTGTCTTTCGTGCTTGGAAGTGTTTTCGTTATTCTGAGCCTGTCATGACGTGCTGTTTATTTTTGTGAGCATTATCTAAGGAAGAAGGCTATGAAAAATTGTTTTGAGGATTATGAATGGACTGAGATTCTTAATGGAAGTTGTTCCAGGAGTAACGCATTGGAATGTTGACTTTAACCTCCTGTTGGCAAATAAAAAGAATATATGGGCGACGCGCTAAAGGAAGAGCAAACTGGCCAGGAGGGAACCCAGGCCTTGACCCTGGGAGCTCTGGCTCTGAACCCGGCTCTCCACGTTGCGGCTGTGGTGGCCCTGCAGATGGGCCGTCTAAGCTCGCTGGGTCTTTGTGGCATCATCAGTGTAATGAGAGCAGTCCATCACAGAGACGCCCAAGAGTTTTCTAACTTTCAGTTGTGGTCAGTGTTGGTCACAAGAGGGTTATAGCTCTTTGGAAATTTTATGGTTAAACCATATGACAAGGACTTAGCTTCATTTGCGGTTTAGTTGCTCAATTATTGTTGCCTGTCCTTTGGATTTCATAACTAGATTTGTGCAGAGTATTGTGCAAATATGGCACATACAGTTTGTGGAACTCTCCTTTGAGGAAAGAAAATGAAAGTTGCTCAGTCGTGTCTGACTTTTTGCGAGTCATAGAGTCATTCCACTCCATACAGTCCGTGGAATTCTCCAGGCCAGAACACTGGAGTGGGCAGCCTTTCCCTTCTCCAGGGGCTCTTCCCAGCCCAGGGATCCAGCCCAGGTCTCCCGAGTCGCAGACTCTTTACCAGCTGAGCCGCCGGGGAAGCGCTTGAGGGGAGGCGCTTGAGGGGAAAGGGGTGGTGTGGGGGTGGGGGCTCTCCGGCAGCAGGAGGGCCTAGTGGGCTGCCCGAGTGGGCAGAGCCGGCTTTGAGGAAAGTATGTTTTTCCAGGAGCTTTATTTATGTGAGGAATGTGTGTATTTCTTGCTTGATCTCTTTCCTCCCCCAAAACCTTGAACAGAAATCCTAGGGGAAGGGAAGCTTTAGAAAGCACTTAAACTTTTAACTTGTCTCAAACAAAACCACCCCACACGTTTAAGGCAATACTTTTTTTTTTTTTTTTAAGTCAATCCTCTTTTGAAGGTAGTAGGCAGAAAAGTGTGTGTATACTTAGTATATAAATATATTAGAGGGTTTGCTCTGTTATATAGTGAGAGAGAAGATGGAGAGCTATACAGGTACCACACCCTGGCCACCAAGTCTCTGTGGTAGATCTTGTTCTCTTCACTTGCTAATTAGAACATTAGGTTCAAAAAGGGCAGACAATTCAAGGTCATAGCATTAACTGATGGCTAATTGATTCTGAGTCAGAGCTTTGTCACTTCAGAGCCTTTTCTAGTTTCCGTGCTGCTTTCTATAGTCCAAAGGTAGAGATTCCGAAGGTCCCTGTAACTCAGCTAAACCTAATTACAGAAGCAACCAAACGTAAAAAAGTGCAGTGTGCAGGGCTTGGGTTAAGCGCCTGTAGGCAGATATTATCTGTTTATCTTTACTGCAGCACTTGGTATTAAAAGCTACTGTTGTCTCCGTTTTTCTAGAGGAAATTGTGGCCCAGAGAAGTTAAGTAACTAGCTCATGGGTCTCAAGGTTGCAGATGTAACTGGAATTCCGGTTTCTCAGGCCTCAGAGTAATCTCTTCAACATCACACTTGCTGCACTGGCTCTCCAACCTGAAACAAACAAAGTGTTGAAATTGACTGGTATGGACTTAGATAACTCAAACAAGTGTCTGAATGTGGCAGTTCAGGACTGGCTTCACTTTACTGTGGTTAGAATTCACGTGTCGGGTAGAGTTCTTGATTTCAGCTCCGAGGGTTTCCCCCTCACTGCAGGACAAGAAGACAGACGGGCACAGCTTCTTTCTCGGGATCTAGGCTGTGGCAGCTGACCACCCCGTGACTGCGCCAGAGGAAGGAGGAGGGTCAGAGCCAAGGGCAGCAGAGGGACAGACGTCCCTGGGCTGGGTGTAAGAGGATGAAGCAGGTTCTTAAAGACCCTTACTCTAACCAGGTGACTGTTCTGAAGGATAAGGCTCCTTTTATTTTGAAAACAAGATGGGTAAATATGTGGCAAAGAATCAGTTTTGTGACTTTGAAATCTCATCCTAATTTGTATCCATAGCTAATAAGGGGACAGTCCAATTTGTGTGTTTCTGCTATATTCTGTTCTTGGTAGGCAGAGTGCAGTATTTGTGATTGCTTTGAGAAGACCTACTTTTCTACATTGTATGCGTTTGAATTTGTTTCCCACATGGTCTAGAGCTATGGAGTTTTTTAACACTGTTTAATTTACTGTTATTGCTTAAAATGTACACTGCGCCAGGCATTGTGGCATCCCACACAAATGGTGAGGAACTAAGAGTGGGAAGTGAGGCACAGGTGAAAGTCGTTTAATATATTTGAGAGCTGAACATGCTTTCGTGTAACTTACGTGCAAAGTGAAGCAACTTGTGGTGGTGAGGTGGCGTTCTGCTCTCCGACTGTGAGCCAGCATTTTACCCACGTTTTGCGGGTTCCTACTGCGTGCTCTGAGTGTACACTAAGGGGTGTGTTTAAACAGGGCAGCTTACAGTGAAAATGAAGGTAGCAAAGTCATGTTTTAAGGGGTAAAAAAATCTCCAAGGGGATTCCTGTCGAATCCAGTTAATGAAGCCCTTCCCTTTTCAGAGTTGATTATAGGGAACTAGACTGTGGCAACGAAATAGCAGGGGGGAGTTAGAAAATTTCCTGAGTCTTTCTGCTATTTTTAGTGAATCTAGCTCTTGGTCAGGAGTAATTCCACTGAATTTCTTCCTCCCGTTGTCTTGTCTCTGAGGATGGGGAATCTCACTGCATTTGGCTTTTCTTAGATTCTAGCGAGTTAGCCACCTGGCCCTAAACTTCAGCCTGAAGATGCAGCGTAGGCCAAGTTCCTTGCGCCTCACGTGAATTGTCAGCCATTTGCAGGACTCGGAGAAGGTGATGGCACCCCACTCCAGTACTCTTGCCTGGAAAATCCCATGGACGGAGGAGCCTGGTAGGCTGCAGTCCATGGGGTCGCTGAGAGTCAGACATGACTGAGCGACTTCACATTGACTTTTCACTTTATGCATTGGAGAAGGAGATGGCAACCCACTCCAGTGTTCTTGCCTGGAGAATCCCAGAGACGGGGGAGCCTGGTGGGCTGCCTTCTGTGGGGTCGCACAGAGTCGGACACGACTGAAGCGACTCAGCAGCAGCAGCAGCACTGGGTAGACTGCTGTTCCCCTGACAGCTGGCTGGCTTCTCTGCAAAGGTCTTTTCCTTTAGGATTATTAGGAAATTTCTTTTATATGTTGCCTCAGATATCTGCAATTAATCCTTCTCTACTCCTTTTGGGTCATTCTGAACAAGTCTAATTCTATTTGACAGGTCTCCAAATATTCCAGAATAGTAATCTTATTGTCCCAGAAACTTCTCTTACCTAGACTAAACAGCCTCTCTTCCTGGAGAAATTTTTCATGGTTTTGAGGCCCCTTTCTTTTTCTTTTTTTCCTAAATGCCTGTTTCTGAAGTTTGTTATTCAGAGGGAAATTTCAAAAGTAGTCTAATAAATGTGGAACAGATTAGTCCTGTGGCGAATGTTAGGCTTTTGGTAAATGTAGTCATATAGTAAGTAATCTTTTCCTTGAGATCCAGTGTACTGCTAACTCATATAAAGCTTGCTTTCAATTAAAAATCCCCATTCTTTTATAAATACTGTATCCTAAGGCATATATATGGAAGTCTAGAAAAACGGTACTGAAGAATTTATTTACAGGGCAGCCGTGGAGAAACAGACAGAGAGATTAGATCTATGGACATGAGGAGAGGGGAGGAGAGGGTGAGATGGATGGGGTGAGATGGATGGGAAGAGTAACAGCGAAAGTTACATTACCATATGGAAAATAGATAGCCAAGGGGAATTTGCTGTATGGCTCAGGAAATTCAAACAGGGGCTCTGTATCAACCTAGAGGGGTGGGATGAGGAGGGAGATGGGAGGGAGCTTCAAAAGGGAGGGGTTTTATGTATACCTGTGGCTGATTAATGTTGAGGTTTGACAGAAAAAATTCTGTAAAGCAATTGTCCTTCAATAAAAAATAAATTTAAATCTCCATTTTTGAAAAACATTGTTTTCCATTTTGTCCTCCCCCATTCAAGCAAAAACAAAGGCTGCATTTTGTTTTACAAGGTTTAACAGCTCTGTAGAGAGTGTCTTGAAATCTGTTCTTGTCACAGCCCCCTGTTATCTCCAGCTTTAATCTCTTATGTGTTTTCATCCTGGCAATTAGAGAAAACTGTTGAGTAATCAGGGAAAACAGGGGCATACCTCTAAAAATTTAGCATACTGGTTTTAATCCATTATCCTTTGAGTACTTTGTAAAACATAATTTTATGATTCAGTTTAGTTGTCCTGTTTCGCCTGTGTTTACTTTGTCCACAAAGGTAGTATACAGCCTTGTCATGGGTCGTACTGTTGTCCACATATGTCTACAGCATTGCTTGGACGGGTCAGTTTAGTAAAACTACCCAAGAAGGAAGTGACTTTGGATTCTAAGTAAAAAAAATTACCTGGGATCCATCTAAGCCTACGGATTCACAGGGGTTAGTGAATCCATGCTGGGCTACTGTGATCATGGCCTCCTTTTCTCAGTATTTAGAAACCGTCTCTGATTTTAGATTTATCCAGGATAGATAGGGCAGGACAACAGTAGCGGTGGGGGTGGGGTGGGTGCGGCGGATAGACAAGTTACATTTATTAAGGGGATGCTGTGTGCCAGGTCCTGTGTTGGAAGTGATGTTAAGTAGTCATGAATAGTAACTGGGAGTTGGCTGGATGATCATTTGGGGGAATGACTGCAAGGTGTGTGGTTGTAATTATAGTGCAAATTGGATCTTTTTTCTTTTAAAGGAGCAAGGTGCGGAATGAGTGTCTCACGGGACCAGAGCGGCTGCCCCGCTAATGGAGAGCCCCTTTCGAGGTGCTGTGATGCGCGAAGGGACTTGGAGCTTGCTATTGGTGGAGTTCTCCGGGCTGAGCAGCAGATCAAAGATAACTTGCGAGAGGTGCGGCGTGTGCTTTTCTTTCCCCTTGTCTGAACTCTTAGCACAGGTCTAGTTAGAGCATAGCCAAGGGATTGGCTTCTCCAAACCAGAAAGGTTTTATCCCAGGCCTTGCATCATCTGCCTGAAATGTTGGTGCTTTTGATTCCAAAGGGAAAATGGAGCAGATGTTAGAAGAATCTAGAGATTCTTGTACCACCTTACAGAATCCACCTTAGCCTGCGTTTCCGCTGGCTGCTCTGTGTGGTGGCTGTGCCGAGCTGAAAAGCAGCGAAAGGAATGAGGTCAGCTCGTTGAACTGGCCGCTTGGGCTCCTGGTGCACACAGAATGGCACTTGCGCAGCCCCTGCCGTCTTTTAATCTGGTGCTGGCGTGGCACGGCTCTGTAAATGAGTCAGTTGTTAAGAGCAGGCCAAGGTGAAATCCGTTCCTTTTGTTGGCCTAACAGCATTCTGTTGGTGAATTGGTAGACCAAGTATTACATGACCGAAATACTATTTTACTATACAGAAAAAGGTGTTTTGAAATACAGTTCCTTATGTGGATTCTCATGGATAATTTATAGCCATTAAGATTTTCTTCCATAGGATTTTTATATTCATCTCTCTTTTGCATCCCTGTTGATACTTCCAGAAACATTTAGCTAATAATTTTATGTAAACCGTCTACCCTTATAGTCCTCTGGCTGTTGACACGTAGTGGTTCGTCTCGTCACTAAATTGGCCTGCTATAAATGTGTTGCTTCTTCATAGGGTGAGAAAAGGGATAAGGGCTAGCTAGTTACATTCTTGTCTTATTCCACTGATGATTTTGTAAAACTATAGGTTTTCAAATTATGTGGAAAACATAGGGGAATCAGTATTACATGACATATCCTTGTATTTTCTTTTGACTCCTTTAGGACACCCAAAATAAACCTTATCCTCTTAGAAGGAGGAGTATTGAGGGTTTTAGAGCTTAAAGATGCTTTTATGACTGAAAATCTTAAACTGGGTCCACGGGGCTTTGATTCTTCCATGGGTGGGCTGTGGGACACTCAACCCTGAAATTACAGGCAAAATTTTCAGTGCGTGCATTTTTCTGGGGAGATACTCCATATGTGTCATCATTGGATAATCAGAGGATTTGTGACCCCCAGAAATTTAGGAACCTTACCATTCTGTGGGAAACATTGTTCTTTGGTGAAGCTAACATATTTATGTTTCCTAGGTCAAAGCCCAGATTCACAGCTGCATAAGTCGCCACCTGGAATGCCTTCGAAGCCGTGAGGTGTGGCTGTATGAACAGGTAGACCTCATCTATCAGCTTAAAGAGGAGACGCTTCAGCAGCAGGCCCAACAGCTCTACTGGGTAAGACGACTGCAAGGCCATAAGACGGCTTCTGGTCTCCAGAGACTGTCTTTCCTGTCATGAAGCACTAATACAGATCAGATAAAAACCTAATCTCAAGTGCTGTTTGCTGTTTGTTAGCTTGGATACACTTGGTGCTTTTCGTATCATTGTGGCTCTATGATTTCATTTTTCTTCTAGTTGCTGGGCCAGTTCAATTGTCTTATTCATCAGCTGGAGTGCACCCAAAACAAAGACCTAGCCAATCAAGTCTCAGCTTGCCTGGAGAGGTAAAGACCCTTCTTGTGTGTTTTGATTTTGGCCCTTTGACTTTGGTGTATTAAAAAGTCACTTTGTAACTCTTTGCATGACTTGGATTTAACTTAGTGTTAAACTTAACGTTTGTTTGATAATATCATCTTGCTTTAAATATTTAATATCATACTTGGTGGTACATGGTTAAGTCATCTATCTTTGGTTGAGTTACTCAACCAAACTTCAAATAATTCACAATTTGGTTTTTATTTTGGATGAATTTGAAATAGATATTTCTTTAAAATAGCCAGATTTTGTTTACTTTTTTCTCCAGATTGGGCAGTCTGACCCTCAAACCTGAAGATTCAACTGCTTTATTCTTTGAAGCCGACATAACTGCCCTGCGCCAGGCAATCACCACATTTGGGTCTCTCAAGACCATTGTAAGTAAATGTTCATCTCAGAAGGTTCATAGTGAGCTTCTCAGGTCTGTGGCCCGTCACATGGTCTTAAAAATAGCACATTGTCACTATGAAAAGGGACTTTCTTGAGAATTTGGTAAGCTTTAGAAACTCAATATTCTGATTGCATTTATAGAGCCTTAGGCTGGTAGTGCTTGGAATGTATTATTGACTGGTTGATTGTCTCTGGAATTCCTCTTTGTACCTCTAAATACCTTTGACTTATTTCTTAGGAAATTTATGGCTTGAATGGTCTGTATAGAGTCAGATGTCGTCTCATTTGGGTCTTGTTAGTAGTTGTAGTACCACCAGCTCTGGTGAAGGTTTCTTCTGTGAAGGTAGTTATGTGGTAGATAGAGGATTCTCAGATTCTATAACTACTTCGTAGGTCACTGAATCTAGTGTGAGGAAGATTTATTCTCGTGAACTGTAACACTTTGCTTAGTACTTTTGGAATTTAGGGATTACAAGTTCACTTTTTTGGTCTGAAAGCATAACATTAGTAAACACAACTGATTTGCTTTTTATCTTATAGCAAATTCCTGAGCACCTGGTGGCTCATGCTAGCTCATCAAGCATTGGGTCCTTCTTGGAGAAGAGAGGCTACATCCCATTGCCAGAGCAGGTAAAATGTCATTTTGTTTCTGGTAACTGAGTATTATTTGGCTTGTATTTCTTTGGGGTTTTGATTATATCACTTTTTTTTTTTTTTTGGCTATCATTTATTTGTAAAAAGGCACAAATGGTAATAAATGAGTTTATACAGTTAAACGCTTCCCTTGAGACTGAATGTCAGAAATTTAGAGGTTTTAGACATGTTCTGTAAGAAAGTAATTGTTATCAGTTAGTTCATAAGAAATTATCATTAGCTCTATGATTGGGTTGGTTCTCTTAGGGATCCTTCTCTTGATCATTTACTTCTGAAGGCAGTGTGAGAAGTGTGAATATAGCATCCTAAAAGTTTTGAGTTGAGAAGCTGATTTCCAGCTGTACTCTTTGATTTGTAATTGTGAAAATGGAGGCTTAGGGGAATCATTTGACTTGTGCAGGGTCAGCACTGGGCCAAGATTAAAGAGCTTGGGTCTCCTGTTTTTCTGGCAAACTTTCTGCTGCATTTGACATTGCCTTGTTAAGCAGCAAAGTATTGTGTGATTAGCAGAAGTCGGCATCCAGCGCCACAGCTGTCCCTCTCAGTGAATGGCTCCTTGGAAGCAAACCTGCCGTCGGTCACCAGGCTCCTTACCTGCCCAGCACCAATCTCCAGGACTGGCTCAGCCAGAAGCAGACCGTGGAGAACAGTCAGGTGTGTTGCTGCCCCTGTTGGTTCTGAGATAGATGATGTAATAGATGGGGTTAGTTACTAACTGACAGCATGTCTTTGGTTTTTAGTTCTAGTCTGGGAAACATATATTTTAAAGATAACATTTTATTACAATAGTGACAACCTCTTCACTGTAGAGAAAAAGCTTAGGAAAAAACTATATAAAGAAATACAAGCTCATAACCCCGCGTGCAGAAACTACCACTGTAACATTTCGTTTATGCTACATATACGTGCATGAATATCTGTCACTTAATTTCTTCCATAAAATCCCTCATAGTATATAGTATTTCATTGATGGGCTAAAACTTCAGGTTTTCTGAATATAAATAAATTTCTTTTGCGTGTCCAGGAGATAATCATTTCTATGCATTCTTGATTAGTTCTTTAGGAATGAATTCTTAGAAATTGCATTCTATAGTTCTGCAGACCCTTTAAGGCTTTCAGTACACACTGTCAGTTTGGGTTTCCAGAAAGTCCATACCAGTTTATATACCCTCTTCCCTAAACATCTCTAACAGTGGCAGTCATTTACAAGTTTTTCTCTGAATTTAACACAAAAGAATAATTTTACTTTTTGAGTTTCTTAGGTTACTAAGGAGATTGAGTATTTTTCATTTTTATTAGCTAACTTTGATGACTTCTCTAATCATATTATGACTCATTTTGGTCTTTATTCATAAATGCACATGTAGAAACTACTTGTCTCTTTTCTACAAGATGTGCTATAAATGCTTTCTCCTAGTTTGCCTTTTTTTTTAAACTGCAGAAAATTTAAGTTTTAATATAATTATGTATTTTAATATCTCAGAGAAATCCCATGTCTTTTGGCTATGTATACTTAAACTTAGAAACATTTTGTAGTGTGGTAAATATAAGTAGAACTCTTATCATTGAATTTCAAGGCAGTCATAATATTCTAGCAAAGTAATATTGTGTATTTTTTGTGTAGACGTCTGCTAGAGCCTGCAGTTTCTTGAATAAAGTCTGGGGCAACCTAAAGGGTTTGGAAAACTGGCTCCACAAGAGTCAGCAACAAGAAGTTTCTGAAAAACCAAGCTACCAAAGGTCTAACAGCTGTTCTACTGCCAGTTCTTACTCCGTGGAAATCGAAGTGGTTGAAGATACAGAGCCTCTTGATCAAGATGAGATGGATCTTTCTGACTGGCTGGTAACTCCCCAGGAATCCCATAAGCTTGAGAAGCCCGAGAATGGCGGCTGTGAAACCACCAGTGAGAAGTTTAAGCTCTTGTTCCAGGTGTTCCAGGAGTCCTACAATGTGAATGATTGGCTTGTCAGGTCCGATTCCTGTACCTGTTGTCAGGGTAACCAGCCCAAAGGTGTGGAGATTGAGAACCTGGGCAGTCTGAAATGCCTCAACGACCACTTGGAGGCCAAGAAACCCTTGTCCACTCCCAGCCTGACTATTGAGGATTGGCTTGTCCAGAACCATCAAGACCCATATAAAGTAGAGGAGGTCTGCAAAGCCAATGAGCCCTGTACAAGTTTTGCAGAGTGTGTATGTGATGAAAATTGTGAGAAGGAAGCTCTGTGTAAATGGCTTCTGAAGAAAGAAGGAAAGGATAAAAATGGTATGCCTGTGGAACCAAAGCCTGGACCTGAGAAACGTAAAGATTCCCTGGACATGTGGCTCTCTCCATCCAGAAGAGAGGCAGCAGAGCAAGCTAAGGCACCCAAGGCAAGGGCTTCTAGAATTGCTGATTCCTTCCAAGTCATAAGGGACACTCCCTTGTCAGAGTGGCTCATGACCCCCTCACACAAAGAAGGATGTCCCAACAAGGAAGTGCCTCTTACTGAGGACAGGGCTGGCAAACAAAAGCCTACAAGCCCCTTGGCCACTGCCTGGTGTCCCTTTAACACAGCTGACTGGGTCTTGCCAGGAAAGAAGACAGGAAATCTTAGCCAGTTATCCTCAGGAGAGGACAAGTGGCTACTTCGAAAGAAGGCCAAGGTGAGCCAAGACATTAAAAAAGCACCACTTGAAGTATATTCAGTAGATTTTTATTTTCTTAATCCCAAACCTTGCATTTTCTTAATCCCAAACTTTGCATTTTCTTAATCCCAAACCTTGCAAATAAATGGACCAGATCCTTAACTATCTTAACTGTTAAATGCAGCTTAAGTATTAATTTTGGGGCCATGTTAGCAACGGAATGGAACACTTAATGATTATTCATACTGAAGCTTGTATTTTCTATGCCCCAAATCCGCATCTGGCCTATTTTATTGCAGTTTACGGAAAAATTAGGAGCAGAGAAAATAGTTGTCACTTTGCTCTGTTACTAGCACGCCCAGCGTTCGCATCACTCTTTATAGACACTAGACTGG
Source organism: Ovis aries (assembly GCF_016772045.2). NCBI lineage: Eukaryota > Metazoa > Chordata > Mammalia > Artiodactyla > Bovidae > Ovis > Ovis aries. The sequence continues at coordinate 43,008,933 of NC_056078.1, read as the reverse complement.
AAGATGACTTGTTGGCATCACGCCTCCCAGCTGTCATGGAGCAACCCACCCTCTGTCTTGTTGCAGGAAGTGTTACTCAGCTCACCCCTACAGGAGGAGCACAGCTTTCCCCCGGACCGGTACGGCCTCCCAGCAGTTTGCGATCTCTTTGCCTGTATGCAGCTCAAAGTTGATAAAGAACAGTGGTTGTATCGAACTCCTCTACAGGTCGGTATATGCCGCTAGTGCAAATGCTGCAGCTCTAGCTGCTTATGGCTTGTCTTATGTATGAATTCAGTTTGCTCACCAAAGTGTATTTCTGTTAGTGGTTTGTGTATTAGGTGAGGTGGGAAAAGAGAGATCATAGAAACTTCGTGTTTCACTTGAACTTGCTCCATGAAATAACTGGGACATACTTGAAAGTAACCTTTCCAGATGATGTAGCTGTCAGAATTTTTGGAGCCTGTGTGGTTTCTAATAGCTTATTGAGAAATGAGAGCTTTAAAGTGGGAAGACATTTGCTTTTAATCTTACAGTGAAGTGACTTTTTATGTGGACTTTTTTTTACAGATGTGAAGGAATCGAGTACTAGTCAATCAAATTTTCTGCAGATTATCACAAATCCATGAGCTGAGTGACTGTGGCTTGCGAAATCATTGTCTCTGGGTCTGATGTAGTTCCTTTCCTCCCCAGTCTCGAACTAGTGAAGAGAAATTAGTCATCAAATTATGAATTACTGTGGAAAAGAAAAAGGTGATTTGTTGATGCTGAGGTGATTCAGGTTCTTTCTTACAGAAGTATTAATTCACCCCTATGCTAGAAATGCATCTTGGTGGGTAGGTCTTTCTCATAAGCCTCCATGGCTCCTTAGATTGGGTGGTTATTAGAAGTACATTAAAACACTGTAGTTTTGAAAATGAAATAGTTCTATAATCAAAGTGTGTTGATGTATTCTAAAGCTAGTAAAATTACCTTTCAATTGGCAGTCTTTGGATGCTTCCCTTATCCTGGGTTTTCTTCCATTAATGGTGAATTTTCTATTTAATTAATATTCTATTGCATTTTACATCATTAACCTTGCCAATATAGTGGTTTTTTCTTACCAAAACACATATTGAAAGTCTTGGCAATTTTTGACATTTATTACAAAACATTTTAGCTTAGGTGCCAGATTCTACATTTCTTCTTTGGAAAGACATTCAGATTTTGCAAGATCTGTCTGTATTTCCTTCTCTAAATGTTATTGTGAAAGAACTTCTCTTTCGGAAGGGCTCCATACTGCTTGAAGACTATGTTCAGAGTAGTTCTCGTCTCTTCCAAAATATTCTGAAGAACTACAGGCAGCAGAGCCCCAGTGCTGACTAATCAAAAAGCAAACTATGTTGGAAATGTACTTGAACTGTTCACTATCCTAAGTGTTATTGGTGCATCCTGTGTAAATGGAAGCTGAACTTGACACCTGGTGCTTTTAACTAGGCATAAATTAAACGTCCGCTCACTGCAAGCATAGCATACCTATACCTCTAATAAAAGTGTAATGCAGTGACATTTTAGTGAATAGGAAGTTTTGAACACTTGTGCCTTGGGGTGTTTATTGAAGCTTTATGAAAACTATCAATGTTTCCTTAGTATCCTTAAAGTTATGTCCGTGCTTTAAAAAGTTTCTCTGTAGGAGAGGTGGTATTTATACCATGTTTTAAAATTCTCTAAAATGAGACATCTTAGCTGCTTTCCACTTTTAAACTATCAAGCCACTCAACTTGCCTATTAGAAATACCTGTAAAGTCTGTGATGTGGTCATCTGGAAAGCCCCTTTGGGGAAACATCACAGTCCCCAGTGTCACTGCCATACAGCTTCACGAGAGTTCTTAACCACAGCTGAAAGGAGCCTGTTACTTTTTAGTTCTTCCAGATACCATTTAGAACTTTAAAGGTGGTGGGTAAAAACTTAAGCAGCTTCTCCATTATCTTAGGTTGCAGGAAACTGTAGTTGAGGTTTAACAGGCTGTGTCTCCCTAAATTAACATTAATCACTATGCTGAGTATCTAAACCATTCTTTTGCATTGATGCATTTTGTATCTGCCTCCATTCATTAAAAGCGTAACACCCATATAATTGTCCTGTGTGTTTGTAAAACATCTTGTCACAAAATTATATGAATGTGGTATCCTTTGGTTACAAGCACAGCTGAGAAACACTTGAACATAAAAAGTTCTTATATTCACTTAAAATGCTGTTTTATCACTCCTGAATTAGCAAACAGGTATGTTATTACTATCTGCTGTTGTCTTCTGGTTTTCTGCCAAATTCCTGCTAGCTAGATGTGTTCAGAAAGGCTCTACTTCACCTTCTCTGTAATCATAATAGCCAGCAGTTGTTTATTACGTATGTGTGTGACCTAGAGTGCATTATTTGGTTAATTTCATTTCATAATGAGAAAACAAACTCAGAAATCACATAACTTGTCCCCCCTTTCTGCTGCGTTCCCAGGGCTCCCTTAGAAACTTCCAGCTCTGTCTATGCCATCTCTCTCATCGTCTCCAGTGAGATTGAGTTAGGATTGTTTTAGCACAGTACAGTGACGGTATAATAGTTAACCTGAGATATCTTGAGGCTGTTTAGTGTCAGCTCTGTTGGAGAAAAAAATTTAACCTACTTGCTAATGCTGCTAGTAGCCCTTCACTTCATCACAAACATGAAAACATGCTTTGGCCTATGGGAGCAGAGATAAGTCAAGAGCAGCTCTGGAGAGACACCCACTATGTTAATGCTGGAGTTAGGACTTCAGTTCTATTTTCACCCTTTATTGGGAATGCAGAGCAACATTACAGTCTTGGATCATTAAGTGAACAAATGTGGCTGGTACAGGATTGACAAGCAGGCCTGCATTCTGGGATTAAGTGGTTTTCCAGAAGTGGGTAGGAGCAAAAACAGGTGCAAGGTCTTCTTAAGAGAACATCACTCAGCCGCCAAGGGGTGTTCTGTCTTCAACTCAGTAATGGCTGGAAGGAGTGCCAGTCCTGGTCAACCATCCATGTTCTTCATCACAGCAAACTGGAATCTCTAGTTTTTCAAATTAGTTGTAGAAGAGTAAATGCCTCCAGACTGACTTATAAACTGATCAGGGTGACTACTAAGTGTCCTCCGTTTGTAAACTAGCAGAATCTTCAGAGTGACTGCTGAAGCACAGAGCCCTTCATGTGCTCCCAGTTATTGTACAGAGCGTAGAGGCTCGTGAGCGTTAGTCCTGCTAGACCGCCTCGTGCTGCCCCTCGAAGGCCGCCTGGGAGAGGAAAAGGGAGAGAGTCATTACACACTGTCCCATCAGAGGGCAACCTAAGAGGTTTGCAAAGCTGGGACACACTCTTCAGATTTATGAAGATTCCATCCCAAACAGGAGAGTAATCTCTAAAAATAATAAACCAAGACTGAAATTCAGTAGACACAGATTCCCCCTAAGTCACCTGCTTAATATGTAAACGATGTATCCATAGTAACAGCCTTTTTTTCACTTTTAATCTCACAGTTATCAGCATGGTGTTTTGACTTTTCTCAATCGGACTTGATCCTAGGACATTTTTGGACAAGACCTTATGCTTCTTATTGAAATCCCAGGCAGATCAGTAATTCCCTGCTAGTCCTAACTTTCAGAACTTCACTGGCACTGCCAATTGATTTAAGGTGGTATGTAAACAAGGCGATACCCTCTTTGGAGACGGTATTAACAGGCTTTGGACTCTGCACAGGTCCTCTAAATATTAATTTTGAAGACTCAAGACAGTGGTGTGAGATAAGATGGCTGTAATCAAGGTCTGAGTTGGGTGCTGATGAAGCACCGACTCTCCCATTACCTATCCCTATTCTGATGTTTCAGAAAACCTCCAACTAATGAGCAGAGACGTAACTTAGCATCATTTAGTCACTCAGTCGTGTCTGACTCTTGCGACCACAAGGACTGCAGCCCGCCAGGCTCCTCTGCCCCTGGAGTTCTCCAGGCAAGAATACTGGAGTGGGTTGAATACTGGAGTGGGTTGCCGTTTCCTTCTCCAGGGGATCTTCCTGACCCACAGATCAAACCTGTGTCTCCTGCTTGGCAGGCAGGTTCTTCACCACTGAGCCACCTGGGAAGCTCCAAGCATCATCATACTAGTTGAAAAACATTCCAGGATTAGGATTAGACTTTGAGCTATTTTTGCTTAACAAAAGGATTTTTTCACGTGGAAAAAGATTATGGAATAGGTATTTCATTTGAAATGCAGAAACAATGTTTCAACCAGTTACCCGAAAATAGTCACCAAGTCTAGTAAAAGGAATAGGGGTACCCAAAGCAGCTTTTAAGAAATACTTGATGTTCTCTTAACAGTTTCACAAATAAGTAGGGATAACACTTCAGGTAGTCTGTATGGTATCTATGGAGTATCTGTCGCAAGTCATGTGTTAGGAAAGCAGGTCCAGTGTTTAAGGTGTACCCTATTAGAAACCCTTTAGCTACATTCCAGTAAACTCCATGAAATTCCGTGACGCTGGTGAGTTAGAACACTTCACACCAACCATTTCTGCAACGCACGTCCTGCCAGATGGCTTCAGATGATAGATTAAAGGGTTACTCCCTCTAGGAGCCTCTCTAGCCTGAAGACTTTAGATAGCTGACTGGCTTAGGCTTCAACTCTGAGGTACCCCGATTATCTCTCTTAAACAAACCCAAATAGAAACTGCAGGCATCATCTATAAACAGCCGTCAAATATGTAGGAAGGGGGATGATACACAAAATTAATCACAGTAAATGGGAGATATTTCCTTCAAGTCTATCTCATCTCTCTGTCTTGCCAGACTTCAGATTAGGCATCAGCTGCATTTGCAACTATTCAGTGTGGCTGGAAAATGGGCTGACAGTGAACTCCAGACCAAATTTCTAGAAATGGAAAAATAAGCAGTGAAGCCCAGGAAAAATAAATGCCTTCTAAGACAGCATCACTATGGTTCAGATACGAGAGTGAAGTTTTCTGAGTGTGACGGATGTTCTTTAAGCAGGTTACACAACCAGAAGGCTCCAGCGTAAACCGGAAGCTCTGAAGGTTTAAGAACTCTGGGGCGTCAGTGGCATATCAAGTGTCTCTTAACAGTTTATCCCCTAGAATGCCTTCTCCTTTCATACCAAAATGAAACAACCTTAGTACAAAACATAACCCTTTTATACCAGCCTTCTCTGAAGGCTAAGAAAAAATTGTTTCTAGCATGACTGAGCAACTGTTTCTAGCAAGAAGACACCAAACATGTAGTGTATGATTTACTAATAATCACAGTAATCCTGACTCAGTGAAAGTTGCTCAGTCATGTCCAACTCTTTGCAACCCCATGGACTACACAGTAGTCCATGCAATTCTCCAGACCAGAATACTGGAGTGGGTAGCCTTTCCCTTCTCCAGGGGATCTTCCCAACCCAGGGATTGAGCCTAGGTCATGCTGCAGGTGGATTATCTACCAGCTGAGCCACCAGGGAAGCCTTTTATTATGTTTTAGTTTTAACTCTTCACAATAATGTCAGGGTTTTCCATCTGGTTGATCTGTTAAAGAATTTAACAGCCTTGGCTTTAGGCTTTCTGTAACAAAACCACCTTTGCCCAACTAAGTACAGGAAGTTGATTAGCAAATACACTTGCTCTGAACACAGTGAACCAAATGAGGCCAATGGTTAACCTCTATAAAGCAAAACAAACAGGAGGCTTCTGTTTTATTGTCTATCTTTTGGATCCTTATACAATTCTTCCAAAAAGGGCAAATGTCATCTCTTCTAAACCCGGGAAAATGAGGCCCGGAATATTTAAGTGCCTAGTTTATTTGGTATAGAGCTGATTACTGGCAGAGCTAACACACTGAACTGACAATCACTTCAGCACAGGGGTCAGCACAATTTTTTTTGAAACAGATGGAAAGTAAACCCACTCTTTACCCGCATGTCTCTAAAGAATGTGTATCCTGCTAGTTCTCGATGTTTCGATCCTACATACTGTAGATACATATAACCACGTAAAATGTCCACAATTTTAAAATGTAAAATACATTCTTAGTCTGCAAACTGTGAAGAGACAGGCATCTGGCCAGAAGGAGCCTGTTGCCCTGTTTTAGGGGAACGGCCTTACCTACACACTGAAACAGCTTACAAATTCAACAAATTTCTGCACTATTTAACTTAAATTGGTTTTAAAAAATTCTTTTTAAAATTGTGATAAAATACACATAACAAAATATTTGCCACTGGTGAGTGTACACGTCAGTGGCGTCACGTACACTGACACTGGGCTACCAGCATCCGTCTCCTTTCCTTCGTGGTTTAGGCTGACTCTAGACTGAAGGAGCACCCAAACTGTTTTCCAAATCCTTGAATATGGGAGTTTTTTAATAAATTCCTGCCACATGAAATTCTGTGCTTTAAGTGGCGTCTAAACCAGAAATCAGTAAAAGACACTGCTTTGCCTCCGTCCGAAATTTTGATGTGCTGAATTAAACTAATCAGCTGGGAACTAGGAACCAGTGTTGGAATTCTGGGTCAGCAGGTCATTCACCTCTTCTGTGTTCCACAATTGTGGTGGAAACTGAAATCTGAAAAACGGAAACCCACTTGTCACCTGACAAAGCACTAATGAATATTCTTTTTTGCTTTTTCTCTTCTGAGCCATGAGCATTCTTTTCCATAATTTATGCTGGAGATGTCCCAGGCTGGGAAGATGCTATTCCTGCAAGAAGTCCTGGACACAGAAAACTAGGTTCTCATTTTTCTCCTGTGATAATCCCAAGTATTCAGCCTTCCCCTTTGTGTCTTTAAAATATGTGTAATGTGTCTTAAACGAGGTGGTAATTCAGTCCATTCTTATACTTAAGGCTGCCCCCAACACAGGAAATGCTGTAATGGCTGACGCTGAGTAAGAAAGCGGGGACGGGTGAGGACTGAGCTGGAGCTCCCGTGTCCATCCCCTGGGGCAGCAGCTCCCCCAGAGCAGCTCCTGCCATCTGCTACCGTACACAACGTGAGCCGTGTGTCTTCCATTTTTGCAAAAGAAGCTAAAATCTCCAGATTTTTGTGTGGAATCTCCTGTTCCTTAAATTTTACTTTGATCTTTCATAAACACAGTTTGGGCCGATTAAACACTTGCTGGCTGAGTGCCACCCCTGTGGTGCCAATTAAGGTTTTAAACTCCTTTGTCTGACCCCAGAGATTTTCAGTGTGAAAGTATTTTTAGGTTTTTAACAAGGTTTTTCTATGCCAACATTTTCGTGTATACAAAAGATATTTCCTGTCTTATTGTGCCTAGGAGATCTTTCCTATCTTATTATGCCTAGGAGCTCTGCTGATGTGTATCAGAACAGGCACGTGCTGCAAGAAGTCTTGTGAGCTCTTAGGGATACAATTCCAAATGTTACCATTTTCAGTATTAAAAAAGCCTCTCGCTCTCAGACATACCATGAAATTTTAGATTTTATAATCCTGTAAGAGAGACTTCACTCTCATTTCTAGTAAAAGTGAGGCAAAAAATGCTACTTGATGTTTGTGATGGAGGAATTACCTAAGAACAAAAATTACTGAAGTGTCTGAAGCATAATAAAACAATCAGAAGTACTGTTCAGAGGCCTGAGTACAAAACATAAACAGGCAATTATGGCATAAATTTAGGCAATTTAAAACAAATGTGAGAAAAATCTGGGGCTGTCACTAGTTTTATGATCTTTTGAAAAAGAACGTCTTTAATGTGCTCATCTATAAAACTGGGGTATTGTGATGATCACTTCACAGAGTTTAACAAGTTATACATTAAGTGGTTACTACTGAGAATATAACCATAACTCAGCAAATGTTCATTTCTTTTCCATCTTAGAGGACAATTTGATATTTGATCTTCATCCAGGTAATTTTGATTCAACTCTTAGGATTTACTCCACCATGTTCATAACAACATCATGCACGGCAGCCAACGGCAGAAGCAACCCGAGAGCCCACCGACAGATGAGTGAATGGAATGTGGTGTATGTGTGTGCACGGACGATGGCGCACTATTCAGCCTTAAAAAGGAAGGAAATTCTGATGCATGCTGCACCGTGAGGTTATACTGAATGAAATAAGCCAGTCACTAAAAGAAAAACACTACAAGACTCCACTTCCATGAGGTCCCTTAAGGAATCAGATTCATAGAAAGTAGAATGGTGGTTGCCAGGGGCTGCAGAAGGGGGAGGACAGAGTTGTTGTTTAGTGGGCAGAGTTTCAGTTTTATACGATGAAGAAAAGTTCTGGAGTTGCATAACAATGTTAATATACTTAACATAATTGAACTGTACATTTAAACAGTTTGGATGGTCAATTTTTTGTGTATTTTATGAAAATTAAAAAATAAAATCGAAAACCGTGAGGTATCAAAGAACACTATACTACCACTACCAAAAAAAAAAAATTCTTTTAAAAACTACAGTATGGCCAAAAAAGCATACTTCAACTGTATTAAGAGACAGTTCCACCGTTTAATGGTACCTACCTGTACATTTATACAACATGCCTGTCATAGTTCCAGCTGCTACTGTGTTAAGGTCATCTTCTGCACCTCTTGTCTTCTCAATGATGACACCAAATGCACTATAAAGCAAAGCTACAAGGGCAATGGAACGGGTCACAATAAAAAAGTGAACTGAAAGTCAGCGTGGCAATGATATTTAGATAAACGCCTTCTACAGACATCATGAGACATACAAGCAATGATCACTGGAACACTGTTTGTAGTAACAAAATCTTAGCAACAAATCAAGTGACTTTCAAGAAGGGACTGATCCAGAGAGACTTTTCACACAATGGAATACTATGCACTCAAAATGCAGGAAGAGCTCTGCTCACTAACTTGTAAAGCAGGCACATGTGTGTGTGACTCTGGATGGGCAAAGAAAATGTTTGGAAAGCAAAGAAATTTATTAGCTATTTATGGAAAGTAACACTGCAGAGACCCAGGAAGAGTATCTTTTTCACTTCCATTTATTTGTTAACAGCTGTACTTAGAATTTAGAAACAAAAGCAAAACACATGCATTTCTATTTTAAGAAAAATACAACTTCAAGACAATGAGCTTTAGTTTCTGCGCATGTGAAAACTCTAACAATAGCACTATTGAGTTTATCAAGCGTTTCCCCTAAATCGCCATTCTCTTCCGGCTCTAAAGAGACATAATGCATGAATGCATTACCTCTTCTCCTGCCCTTTTTCAAAATTACAGCAAACTCGGCCTCACAACTCCTCTGCTGTGAAGTTTTCATACTTCTACAAAGGCTCTTCTTCCAGTTTCAATTTATTTAACTGGAACTAAACTTGAGCAAAACATCGTAACTGATCACATTATAAGGAAAACACACAGGGTAACTGACCATTCCAGCTTGCTCAGAATTGGTATTTCTGGAACATTAACTGAACTGAGAATGTCCAGGGGCTCACTCTAGGTACAAGCAATCTCACAAGCATCGATACAAAGGAGGGTGGCTGCAAGGGGGAGGGGTTTTGGGGGCACAAGCAGCACAGGGAAGTAGCCCTTTACCAGGATCCCAAACGCAAACCTGACTGCCTAAGGGTGACCATGTCCTGCTTCCAAAGCCTATGACGAGGCCAGGATCTCTGTCACACAAGAGGCCTCTCTTATCTTTTGACAAGCTACCTACATTTTCTCTTACTTAATCTGCCATCAGTTAAAGACTTTCAGACACAGAAAACTTTGGTCGAGGGCATAAGTGCCATAAGTAAGCTTCTTATATTAGTCATGAATAATCAAGAGAGTCAATCATTCATAAACACTATACTATGAAAGCATTTGTTGCTAAGTACTACTAAATTATACCTTCCTTAGAACTGCAAATATTTCCAGTATCTACAAAGGCCCTGTTGTAACTCAGGCAGTTAGTCTGAGAAATCTCATTAGGTACACAGGATGATGAATGGGCTATTAGGAAACCATATCAGGAGGGCTGGATTCCTCCTCATATCTGCTATAGAACCTTGAGCTTTTCCTAACACACAAAAACATTTGCCTTGTTGCTGAACTATCTGGATTTCACTGAGTTAAAATACGATTTTATTTGGTGTCTCGATGCGACAGGAGAGTATGCAGTGTTTAAAATATTTAGCAAAGAGTACATTCACAATGGTATTAGTACCTGGCATTATTTTGCTGTGTATCAATAGTTCATGATCTTTTCCTAAGCAGTATTTACACTGCTCACCAGAGTGGACTTAAACATAATTATGAACATCCCAGCACCAGAGTTTTAGTTGATCAAATTGTTCATGATACATGTACATTCTTTCTTTGTGATGATAATGATCTATTATAAAGTGAGATATCTACTTACCCAGAGAACCTAGGGTATTAGCCCAAAGTGCCCCTTGCCTAGTCACCATATTCAAGATCCTACCAGGGCAGAAAGAGAAAGAATCTGTATTTAGAACCAGTATTGCTTTAGTGTTTAGAAAAACCATATAACATCAATTTTAAATATATAAACACAATACCCAAAGTTTTCTTAATTTTATTTTTTTAATTTTAAAACTTAACACCGCCTTAGAATTCAATAAGGAATCCTTTTACTTTACATAAATGAAGGTTAGGTTAAAAACTCCCAATGTTTTGGTGCAATGCATAAAGAAAATTCTAATTACTAAATACATTAAATTATTAAATATATAAAAGGTTTGAATGATATCCTGTACTGTATCTTACAAGCACCCAGAGAGAAGGAAAAAGCGCCCCATTAGAGACCTGAGGAGCGTTCTGTGTCTGCTCCCACACCAGTGCTAAGCGGCCACGGGGAGCGCTTAGCACACTCTCAGGGGAGCACGGCCCTGCCCTCACCAGTGCCGGACGCCACCAGGACAGTGGCGCAGGCGACTGGAGCAGAGGACAGAGCCTTCCTCTCCCAGCAGAGCAACACTGTCACAGGAACGGCCGTCCCGACAGCTGACTGCTGCTGGGAACCACGGAGTTACAATAGCAAGCAGTAAAGAGCCCGTTTAATGCTCAACAATAACAAAACTTTGTATTACTTCTAAAGGATTATTTAAAAAATTAGTAATGGTTACAAATATTATTAAATAGTAAATTGCTACATATTTACTAATATTTTAAGTTTAGCACTTAATTGTTTTTCATTTGTGATAAGCTTCTAAAACTATTGATTTTCATCACTGTATTGCTGGTGGCACTGCAAAGTGGCGAAGTTCCTTGGCACATGACTGGGCAACATACGTTCATTTACTGGGTCCTTACCTACTTCCCACTGTAGTCATCTCTTAATAGACTAAAGACAGAAAGTAGAGAAACTTACCCAAGATCCCAGTAAGTAATGAATCTGGGCTTTGAAACTATATAGATCTTTTCTGGCCTGAAACCTGATTATCTTTCCATTTTTAAAATGCTATCTCTGTCTAAAAAAATCAGAATGAATATATAAAAGAAAATGATGTATAAGATTTTAAAAATCTGACTTTAAAAAAAGCAAACTAATTCAACTCTCTCAAAAGTTTAATAACTATGATGGTTTTCAGAAACAAAGGTTATCTTTTCTAAGAGACCTTCCAAATTGTTATTTAATAATATGATGCTGGGGATTTGTTTCAAAATAATATGAGAGGGGAGAAAGTGATGGGACACAACTGGTCCTGGTGCTGGTTAGTGGTTGTTGAACTTGGGTTATGGTATATATTCAAAACTATCCACAATACAAAAAGCAAAAAAAAAAAAAAAAAAAAAAAAAAACCAACACAAACTGGAGTAAAGAATGAATATTACCAACATAAATACAAAAATACTCAAGGCTCTGAGCTTGTAAAGCAAGGGCAGTGATCCATACAGTAACAGGAAGGTGGGACGTTTGAGAGGCCTTCAGGTTTCCCAAGATTCCATTCTAACACACCTGCTGCCATCTGCTGGCTAAGGAAACCGGAGCTTAAAGAAAGACACATACCGCGTCCTTCCACTCATGAAGCAGAAAATGCGCTTTGTTTAGAAAAACTAAAAACCATTATTTAAGGAGCAGCAAAAGGGTCTGGTCACGTTTGCTTCTTAAGCAGGGTGAAGATGCACAGTACGTACACTTTCTGACTTGTTTCCTTGCACTTTCCCTTCTCTACAAACTTCAGTTTCCTAAGATAAGACTATCTTACTCCTTTCAGAACTACCTCTAAGTTCTAGGAATTTCATGGACATTTTCTGCGCCTTTGCATTTCAGAAATGGAGGGTGAAGTCAATGAGTAATTCAATCAAATGACAGAAAACTTAGCAATTACTCTTATGTGCTTCTTATTTCTTCACTTACCATGTCCTATGGTTTTGCACAGCCCTGAACAATCCAAATAATGTACTAGTAATTCAACAATTTGAAAAGCATGTGATACAGGCCTGCAAAATAGAACAGGTGCAGCTGAGAAGTGAGGCTGGAATAGCCCCAGCTGATGGACACTGATTCAAAAATCACTCCTAAAAGCTTAGACCCAGCAACTTGATTCCTAAATTCCTTTTATAATGAATAAGGGGAAAACACCAGCAAAAAAATTGACCAAAAATTAAGCAGTACTCTAAATATTGTAATCTCAAGGTCGTGCTCATTAGGCCAACAGAGTAGAGATTAATACTCAAACATCAGCATGTCATCACAGGAGACTTACTGCACATTTCTTGGTTTGGACCAGGCCATGTTCTGGGTTTCCTTCAATCCTAGCCGTAGACCATTCATTGCCCCAAATGCGGCCCCTGGGAAATCAGAGTAATAATGCATTCAAATAATCAGCTTTATATTAAAGAGCAATTATACTTGATTCTTTTTCATTTTTATTTAATAAGAAAAATGTAAATAATGATTTTTTTTAAAAAACACCCTGAAGCTATTATTTTAATTGCCTTGGATTTTAAGCACTTTTGACTACCTGGATTTAGGACACTTAAAAACCATATATAAATACCAACCTGTCATACAACATCCTCCAATGGTAAAGAAGGCCAGTTCAAATCTGCCCCGGGTTTTATTAGCTCCAGTTGGTAAAATAAACTCATCTGTATCCTACAGGGATAATAATGAAAATCAAGTTCAGCTCCCCTCAATACACGTATTATACTTGCAAAGTGTTTAATTTTTCAAAGGAGTTTTTCACAGAATATAAAACGTAAATTAAGTAAAACTCCACTATACTTTGTCAAAGATAAAACTTTCTGCAACAAAAGCAACATGTAAACCAAAGTGAAATGAAGTACAGAATATATACAGTTATGCTCATCAGTTCTTAGGAGACATTCTTGCTCAGAATTCAGCTTCTCAATGTAAATTTGATAGATTATACGTAATTTGCCTTCACGATAAATTTGACAGTTTGAGAGTGCCATCTCTATAGAAAGGCAAACTGAAAGCTATGAGAGGTAACAAAAAACCAGTCTGGAAGGAGAAAATAACTCATTCTGTAGCTATTAATACTATTTATCAACCACCATTTTACTATATGTTAAGACCAAATGTTCATGAAAAACGAGCAGAAACGAGAGAAGTATAGTAGACTGGATCACTTATACAAGGGCAAAAACACCGCTTTACAGTTCTTAACTGTCAGGAGGGCATATATTCCTTTTATAATCTCGGAAAGCTACTAGAAGGAAAGCTACCGTCCTTCTAGTAAATGCAAACACAAAATCTGGTATGAACTCCCTGCCCTGAAGATCACGCAAGAATACTAGGTTGAGAAGCATCACTGTCAGAGCACAGCAGGACTGATTTTGCAATACAATATACTTTCAAGAAGAACAAACACACTTACACTTCTGCCAAACTTTCTATATAAAAACAGCTAAAATAAGCTCCTGAACCATAGCACACACCCTTAACACAAAATATTAACAAATAAACATCGCTTTGGCAAACACTGACCTTTGGTAAATGCGTTCGCGACTAGGAAAACTCCACCTCTACGCTAGCTCTGATTTCTGGCTTGTGCATAAAATCTTACCAAAAATTGTACAAATAAATAAACACATGTACTCTCATCACACAGAAATGGTCTGCTGAGCAATAATAAGCAAATCTGAATAGATTCTATGTCTAAATATATTTAACATATATTTGTAAATTCTGAGTGCTTCCTGGCTTTTCAAGTAATGACTTAGTTTTAAATTGTGCTTCTTAAGGTTTTTAGGAACGCTGTATTTAATATGATGAGGTGAACAAATATGATGATTATTTATGATCCAGAAATGGACCCTAATACAAATAGGGGCAAACACGGTGGCCATAATCAACATTAGCAGGTACAGTGCACGCCATCACTAACTCACTTCTCAATGAGTGAGTCAGGCTTGCATTCCTGAGATAGCCAGCAATTACTCTCTGATGGGGGTGTGTGTGTGTGTGTCTCTGTGTGTGTGTGTGTGCATTAAATAGCTCAGTCATGTCTGACTCTCTGCGACCCATGGACTGTAGCCAGCCAGGCTCCTCTGTCCGTGGAATTCTCCAGGCAAGAATACTGGAGTCGGTTGCTATGCCCTCCTCCACGGGATCTTTCTAACCCTCTAGCGTGTCCTGAATTGGCAGGTGGGTTCTTTACCCTCAGTGCCACCTGGGAAGCCCTTTTGATGTTGTAAACTGAGTTTTTGCAACTTTATTTGTGTTGAATCAGCAATTTCTCAAAAAAAAAAAAAAAGCCCTCAAAAAACAAATCATCAAAACCCCACAAAAACAAACAAAAAACTGAGGCTAATATAAACCTTAAAATGTATAACCCCTAATTTCAAATGTTTGTATTCATCAGACCACTCTTATTTCCATAGGCTTTTGAATAAAAATAACTTGATCTAATAGAATAAACTCAGGTAGTAAAGATTTTTTCTTTTTCACATGTACTGATTTGGTTTAAGATTAAAAAGATTCCCACTTTAATGATCTCTTAAAACTTTGTTAACTTCTCACACAATATTTTTATGGGGTTCAAACGCTAATTATTTGTTGCTTCTACATGTAAATCTCTCATCTGTGCTCTGATCTCTGCTCCTGATTCGGAAGTGCACACATAGAAGCAGGCGGCCACTGCTGCTGAGCCCCCTCACCCCTGCTCACTCCCAGG
This sequence comes from Ovis aries, assembly GCF_016772045.2. Lineage (NCBI taxonomy): Eukaryota > Metazoa > Chordata > Mammalia > Artiodactyla > Bovidae > Ovis > Ovis aries. Next base: position 42,993,834 of record NC_056078.1, on the reverse strand, counting down.
GTTTTGAAGAAAAGCTGGGAGCTGCTTGCCTTACTGTTTCCTCCTTCATGAACTGGACATTAAAGACTAGAACATTCAAAAGCAATTTTATCTAAAGGAAAAATCAGAAAGAGACAACACACGTCCAGGAAAAAAGTGTAGGCTCTGAAAAGGACTGAGAAGAGCTTCAGTTTATACTCCAGGCTGGCCCTCAACGCAAAGGCAGCCTGTATGAGTGAAACCCAAACAACCACCAAATAAAGGCAACCCTCAGGGAAGGCAAGAGGGTCTCATCTCCAGAGTCAACCACGTTATTAGAAATGTCCGATTTTCAACAACAACAAAAAAATCACAAGGCATACAAAGCAATAGGAAAGTATGGGCCATTCAATGGGAAAAAAAAGATCAACAGAGCTGTCCCTAGGAAACACCTGATAGGAGATTGACTAGGCTTTAAAACGAAAGCCTAGATCTAAATGACTTTAAAGTAATCGTCATAAAGATGCTCAAAGACCTAAGGAAGATGTGGAGAAAGTCAAGACAATGTGTGAACAAAATGGAAACAGAAGGAAAATCTAGAAAGAAACCAAAAATAAATTCTGAAACTGAAAAGAACAACAGCTGGTAAATTCACTAAATGGATTCAAAGATTTGAGCAGGTAGAATAGACAATCACCAACTATAAGGCGATAGAAATTACTGAGTCTTAGGATCAGGAGGAAATATAATTGAACAGAAGTGAACAGAGAGCCTTAAGGATCTTTGTGATATTGCAAAGCAGACGAGAATACAGACTGTGAGTCACAGAAGGAGAATGTTCGAAGAAACAATGGCCGAAAACTCCCCCAAATCTGATGAGAGAGACGCAAGTGAACATTCAAGCAGCTCAATGAACACCAAGAAAGACACGTTCAGAGGCTCCTACTGGGATGTGTTAAGACCGAAAGTTTAGAAAGCTGCAGAGAGAGATTCTTGAATGTAGCAAGAGAGAAGCAACTTACATATAAGGATCCTCAATAAGATATCAGTCAGTTTCTCAAGAGAAACTTCGGAGGCCACTAGGAAGTGGGCTGTTAATTATCAGTCAATTTCTCAAGAGAAACTCTGGAGGCCACTAGGAAGTGGGCTGACATATAAAACTGTCCTTCAAAAATAAGGAGATATTAAAAATTCCCAGAAAAATAAAAGTTGAGCGAGTTTGACCACTGGACCTGCCCTGCAAGACATGATGAAGGGAGTCCTGCAAACTACGGTGAAAGGACATGAGAGTGGCGCACAGCCTGATGACGGGCAGAGAGTGTGATGAAAGCAAATAAAGGGCGTTGTCAAAGGACTGCTGTAGCTCGTGTTTTTGACTCCACCTTTGTATTTCTACCTAACTTTAAATTTAAAGGATTTTAAAGAATTATTAGACTATGTTTTTGAGCACATGATGTATAAAGATACAATTCTGTGACATCAACAATTGAGAGGGGCAGGGACAGGTGGTAAAGGAGCAGTATTTTTGTATGTTACTAAAGTTAAACTGGTATAAATTCAAATTAGTGTTATAACTTTAGAAAACTGCTATAGAGTATATACAAAAAAAAAAAGGTCATGAGAAAGGAATTTAAACAATTCCCCACAAAAAAAGCAAACACAAAAGAAGTTATTAATGTAAGAAAGGAGAGACAAAAAAGTTAGGTTACAGAAAATGAAGAGCAAAACACCAAAATCTCTCCTCAGCAGCAACCACTTTAAAGTGTATTCAACTCTAGACAAAAGACAGAGATTAGCGCAATTCACTCAGAAAGGTGATCCATTTATACACACGGTGGCTACAACAGATTCCCTTTACTTCCAAAGACACAAAATGATTCCAAGTGAAAGGACAGAAAAAGACAGTCCATGCAAATAATAACCAAAAGAGCAGGCTGGCTGTATTAAAATTAGAAGATAAAAAGTTTGTAAGAAACAAACAATGATATTACATCAGTAAAGTTTCAACACAGCAAGAAAATACAATTATAAACATTTACTTATCTAGTAACAGACCATCAAAATAAATTAAGCGAAGTGTCAGTCACTCAGTCATGTCCGAATCTTTGTGATCCTATGGACTGTGGCCCACCAGGCTCCTCTGTCCTTGGATTTCCCAGGCAAGAATACTGGAGTGGATTGCCATTTCCTTCTCCAGGGGATCTTCCTAACCCAGGGATGGAACCGGCATCTCTTGCACTGGCAGGCAGATTCTTTACTGCTGAGCCACCAGGGAAGACCCCATAATAAAGATTAGAGCAGAGATAAATGAAATAAATTACTGAAATCAGAAATGAAGGTGAGGATACCACTACTGATTCTAAAGAATTAAAAAGGATTATAAGAAACTGTCATTAACAAGTTTGTATGCCAACAAACTGAATGTCCTTGATGAAACGTACAAATTCCTAGAAACACAAAACTCACCAAGAAACAGAAAGTCTGGAGACCAGTAAAAAGACTGAATCACTAATTAAAAAAAACTTCACAACAAAGAAAAACCCTGGACCTGATGGCTTCACTGGTAAGTTTAATCAAACATTTAAAGAACTAACCCCCACTGCAGGGGTTCCCTGGTGGCCTAGTAGTTAGGATTCCAGACTTTCACTGCCATGGGCTGGGTCAATCTCTGGACAGGGAAGTCGTGGAGCACAGATGCAGAAAAAAAAAGAAAAACAACTCCAAAACCCTAGCACCAATCCTCAAGCTCTTCCAAAAGCCTGAAGTGGAGGAAATGCTTGGAACATTTCATGACTCTGTGTGTGAGGCAAGTGTGATCATACCAAAGCCAGACAAAGACACTGCAAAAAAAACCTACAGGCCAAACCCCCCCATGAACACTGCTGCAAAGTCTTAGACAAAAGTCCAGGAAACCAAAGCCAGCAGCATAGTCAAAGGGTTATACCTCATGACCAAGCGGCACTCCAAAGAAGCAAAACAATCTTGAAAAATGAGGAGCAATCCTGAAGGACTCACACTTGCTGATTTCAAAACTTAACAAAGCTACCATCCTCAATAAGCCTGAATGTATGCTGGGGCGGTGCTAGTACACATAGGGACGTGCGCATCAGCGGACAGAACGGAGTCCAGAAATAACCCTTTGCACATATTCAGACGATTCTTGGCTAGAATGTTAAGGCCGTTAGACAGGGAAAAGACAGTCTTTTGAGCAAACGGTACTGTAAAAGCTGGACAGCCATATGGAAAGAGTGAAGCTGGATCTTTACCTAACACCACACACAAAAATTAACTCAAAATGGATCAAAGACTTAAATGGAAGACCCAAAACTGTAAAACTCTTAGAAGAAAACACTGGGAAAAAAGCTTTGTCATAACACATTTAGCCATGATTTCTTGGATATGGCACCAAAGGCAACAAGTGATAAAACACAAATATTGGCCTTCGTGATTTTTATGCACCAAAAAACAACATCGAGAGTCAAAAGGCAACCCACAGAATGGGAGGAAATACTTGCAAGTCATATATCTATACGGGGTTAATACTCAGAATACACAGAGAATGCCTAAAATTCAACATAAATCAAATGAACCGATTCCAATTTGGACAAAGGAGTTGAACAGATTTTTCCAAAGATAGACAAAAGGCCGATAAGTACATGAAAACTTGCTCAACATCACTAATCATTCATCAGTTCAGTTCAGTCACTCAGTCGTGTCTGACTCTTTGCGACCCCATGAACTGCAGCACACCAGGCCTCCCTGTCCATCACCAACTCCCGGAGTTCACTCAGACTCACATCCATCGATTTAGTGATGCCATCCACCCATCTCCTCCTCTGTCGTCCCCTCCTCCTCCTGCCCCCAATCCCTCCCAGCATCAGGGTCTTTTCCAACGAGTCAACTCTTCGCATGAGGTGGCCCAAGTATTGGAGTTTCAGCTTTAGCCTCAGTCCTTCCAATGAACACCCAGGGCTAGAAGACCTACAAGACCTTTTAGAACAAACACCCAAAAAGAGACGTCCTTTTCATTGTAGGGGACTGGAATGCAAAACCAGGAAGGCAAGAAACACCTGGAGTAAGTCCAGCAAACGTGGCCTTGGAGTACGGAATGAAGCGGGGCAAAGGCTAATAGAGTTTTGCCAAGAGAATGCATTGGTCGTAACAAACACTCTCTTCCAACAGCACAAGAGAAGACTCTACACATGGACATCACCAGATGGTCAACTCCGAAATCAGACTGATCATATTCTTTGCAGCCAAAAATGGAGCAGCTCTATACAGTCAGCAAAAACAAGACCAGGAGCTGACTGTGGCTCAGATCATGAACTCCTTATTGCCAAATTCAGACTTAAATTGAAGAAAGTGGGGAAAACCACTAGACCACTAATCATTAGGGAAACGCTAATCAAAACTACAGTAAGTCACCACTCCAGTCATTTTAATAATGATTCTCAAAAAATTCCAGATAATAAAAACTGTTGGTGAGAATGTGGAGAAACTGGAACCCTTGTGCGCTGTTGGTGGGAAAGAAAAATGGCACAGCTGCAGTGGAAAACAGTGTAGCAGTTTCTCAAAAAGTCACAGAGATGATGGCCCTGTGATAGGACAATTCTACTTCTGGATGTACAACCAAAAGAGCTGAAATGAGGATCTGGAAAAGGTGTTTATACACCAAAATTCACAGTGGCACTACTCACAACTAAAACCTGGAAGCAATCCAAGTGTCCACAGGACACGTGAATGGATAAGCAAAACGGGATATTCCACGGCCTTGAAAGGAAGGAGACTGACACACGCTACAGCACACGCGAGCCTTGAGGGCATCGTGCTGACTGAACTAACTCCGCCACACACACACACAGGCTGTATGACTCCACTTATGTGAGGTGCTCAGAGCATTCAAAAATCGTCAGACAGAACGCAGAAGGGTAGTTGTCAGGAACTGGGAGGAGGAAGGAAAAAGGAGCTACTGTTTAACGGGCACAGAGTTTCAGTTTTACAGCATGAAAGCATGGCACTCGTAGGTGGTAACAGCTATACAGAATTAGGAATGCAACCGCCGAACAGTACAGTCAGAGATGGCAAATTTTGTTAATTTTATCACAACCTTAAAAAAAAAATGAAAAAACAAAACAAAAAACCAACCAAACCCCCAAATCTTTTAATCAACTAGTGTCAGGAAGGGATGCAAGGCAAACCCGTGGAGTTTGTGGGGGAAAAGGGTGAAAGAGGAGCAGAGACTTGATGCCTCTAGAAGCACATATCACAGGTCAAGTCAACACAGGTACCTGCGGTTATTTTTTTAAATGGTAAGGTAGAGGACCAGACTAATAAAGTTCTTACCTGTACGAGATACCGTGGATCCACATTTAAATAAGGAGACAGAGGGTTCATACCAGTTACTAGAGAGAAAAGAAAGCAATATATTGCAATAAAAATTTAGTTATTTCATTTAGCATTAATTTTGCTCTTGATTCTTCAGTGTGTTCTGCAATTCTGATTTACAATGCCTGCAAATTTTCCTCCCACTTTCCTGTCTTATCCTTCCTGCCTGGCAGTTTAGGGGCTGACTCCTCCTGGCGGCCTCAATCCTGCACTGGTGTTTCAGGCTCTCATGTCAGGACACCGGCAGTAACAGGGACCAAATAACTGAAGTAGCAGGAAGCACAGCCCAGTTCATCCATAAAGCTAATTTCCCTCCACTTTACTACAAAAGTACCTGACAACTGTGTGTGTGTGTCAGTTGCTGAGTCGTGTCCGTCTCTTTGTGACCCAATGGACTGTAGCCTGCCAGGCTCCTCTGTCCATGAAGTCTCCAGGCAAGAATCCTGGAGTGAGGTGCCTTTCCCTTCTCCAGGGATCAAACCTGGCTCTGCTGCGCTGCACGCAGATTCTCTGCTGCCTGAGCCACCCGGGACCATACACATTGCAAAGTAAGACTGACAAGAGACAAACCAACTTCATGAAGGGGAAAAAAATCACTTGGGTTACGTGTTGTGTATAAATATTTTAAGGCAATTCCTTCAGATCTAAGTGTTGACAGTTGCTGACAAAGTCGATTTATATAATAGAGAATTCTAGGTCATCACCAGAAGGATGGAGGTCAGGGCAAAAGAAAACGGGAGCTCTCCGAGGGCCAGACTTGAATTCCATTACCTTTGAAGACAGAAAAATCTATCAAAAAAAATCAACTTCCTCACATTTTAAATTTAATCTTTGGATCCTCTGTATCTCAGATGGTTGTTCTCAAATCTATCCATTACCCAGGACTCTGGTCTTTTCATCAAGCCAAAGTCCTATTAGTTCTATATCCAAAACCTATCTTGAATGGTTACTTACCATCTTTATTGCTACCATCCTAGTCCAATCACTACCTAATTGGACTCCTTACTTGTTCCAGTCTCTCCAATTCACTTTCTAAACGGTAATTAAACTGATTTTTTCCAGAAAAGGAAATCAATCTAAATGGCTTCCATTTACACTTGTAACTAAGTCCAAACTCCTTATAAAACACTTCATTAGCTGCCATTCCTTCCCCTCTAATCTCAGCATCTCCAGCCTCACCACCTCCCTTGTAGATTGTAGACACAATGGCCTAACAGCTGTTCCTTAAACGCTTACCTCCTCTCAGACCTCCTGAATACCATTTGAATGGTATTCAGGTCACAGCTCAAATGTCAACAACCCTGAGTAGTTTTTCCTGGGCCATTTTTAAATGACTTCAGCTCCCATTTGGAGAAGGAAATGGCAACCCACTGGTGTTCTTGCCTGGAGAATCCCAGGGACGGGGGAGCCTGGTAGGCTGCCGTCCATGGGGTCGCATAGAATCAGACACGACTGAAGTGACTTAGCTGCAGCTCCCATCACCATCTCAAAATCCTATTTGCCTTTACACATTTACCACTAACTGAAACACTTTACTTACTTGGCTCACTTCAATGGAATGGAAGCTCTGTGAAAACATCAGTCATTTTAAAAAATATAACTGCTGCAGTCCTGCATCCAGAAAACTCCATCTCACGTACTCAATCAATAGTGTGTACTCCTTGATCTCTTAATTCACCTTGAAACCTTAATGTAATAATGCCTTTTCACATTAAGGCAGTGCGCTTTGTGCTCCGAAACTCATGAACTAGCCATATCCTATAACTTACATGCAAACTATGTTCTAGATTCAGTTTTCACACAGGTGACACTAGGAATTTTAAAAGCCGTTTTTGTTTTTGAGCATAAAAGACCTAAAGAAAGAGTAGAGAGATTCTCAAGATAAAAGTTTTATAAAGCTCTTATCCTTCACCAACTTCCCACTATCTTTAAGTCCACGTTTTACTCATCCAGGTGAATACCCACAGTTAGAAAGTTCCAAAGATCAGGAATCCATGTTCGTGGTATTTAGGAGAGGGCGCAGGTAGGGTGTTCGCCCCTCCTTTCCTAAAATTCCTTCTTGGCTTCTTTTCCATATCTATAAAAAAGTTCAGTTCTGCAAGTTTCTCCACTTGACGCCTATGTCTTTCTCATCTGTATGCGTTATTACAGAGTGTTTTGCCCTGAAGGCTACTACTTCGCGGCTTCGGATATGTGACTTTGTGTTAAAAAGTTACCTATGGGCTCGATATGGGGGAGGAACGGTAAGGCAGGAAGCCTGAATATAAGAGGGAAAAAACACGCAGTATCTCCCGGATCCAAGTCAGCCACAGAGAGCTTCTCCGGATCCACGGCTCCAAACACTCGTTCAGTATTGGAAAATGCGGCCGTGCAGCCACGCGGGCCCCACTACTGGTACTGAAGCTTGCGACCGCAGCAAAAAAAAGAAAAAAGAAAAACAGAGAGAGAGAGAACTGGACACACCGCTCGTGTGGGGTGGTGGCAAGAACCAGTGAGAATGTTCGCAGGCGAGGCCTGCTACTTACGCGGGACTCCAGCCAAATCCGCGTGCGAGTAGCCTGCTCCGCCGGCTCCGAAAAAGCCGGCCAACCCCCCAGTGGTTTTGTTGCCACTACCCCCGCCGCCCTCCATGGTGTCGCAGCAAACTGCCCGTCTGCTTCTCCCCGCCGCCTCCGGCCGAGGTAGTCTGCTCGGCCGTCGCTCCTCGGCGAGAGCGGGGAGACCCGCGTTACCACCGGCTCCTTCACACGCTGACCTTCCGGGCGCCGGTGCTCGCTAAACCTCACACTTCCGGTTTGCGACAGCGTACGTCCCGGAAGCCGGAAGCACCTGACGGCAGCTTTCCGGTGGTGGGAAAGTGAACGAAGCCAGGATCAGAACGGCTCATCCTGAGGCTGGTAGGGTGCCGGTGGAAGAGGGAAGGCAGGCGTCTGGATAGGGCCTGGTTCGGGAGGCTGTCAGAGCAGGAGCTGCAGAAGCAGTCAGCGGCAGAGGGGGCATGGTGCCGGGCGGCACCGAGGAGGGGGCGCAGTCCGTCCCTCCCAGGGCTCGTGAATGAGGCTCTACGCCCGGGCTGGCCCGGAGACTCAGTGCTGCGGGTCCCAGCATGAGTGCGGGCCCCGGCTGTGAGCCCTGCACCAAGCGACCCCGCTGGGACGCCGCTGCAACTTCTCCGCCGGCCGCCTCGGACGCCCGGAGCTTCCCCGGCAGGCAGAGGCGCGTCCTCGATTCCAAGGACGCTCCGGTGCAGTTCAGGGTCCCGCCGTCCTCGTCAGGCTGCGTCCCGGGCCGGGCGGGACAGCACCGAGGCAGCGCCACCTCTCTTGGTACGTGGGGAGATAAAGCTCTTGGCCCAAACCTCTTTTTGGTCTGTCTCAGGAGCCAGGGACTCTAGCATCTTCCTACCCCCTTTCTAGTCTTGTTACACCACTCTGAACTCCGAGGTTCCCTTGCTAAGCCCCCCAAGACCACTACTGGGAAAATAGAGTCGCATTTTCCCCCACGGCGATTGGTGGTGTGAGAAACCTTGATGAACAGTCACTTACTGGGCGGGAAGTGATAAGATATTCCACCTGTTTGCTTTTTTCGCGTTTGAGTAATTGCCTTAGTCGTTGCTGCTGCTGTTAAGGAAGTTTAATTGTGGATGTGAAGCTTCAGCCTCTAGATGAAAAGAAAGCTACAAAAAAAAAAAAAAATCATAGCTTATCTCAATTTAGATTCTTAGTTCCTGAATGCAGAGCCGTTCATCTTAGCTGGCATTAAACTTGGCTCTGGCATACTATGTTGAACAAAAGTTACTTGGTCTCTGTATTCAGACCCTTAAGTCTGTCAGGAGAGATGGACGATTATAAAAGTCAACATAATAAACGGTAATGGATGTTCCAGTTCATAAGGGAGCGGAACATAATGGTAGAGTCAGGTGTACCTAATCCAGTTTGTAGGCTCAAAGATAATCTCCCAGCCAGAAGATAAGAATTTTATTCTGAAGACTAAAGAGTAATGCAGATGACCCCACCCTTATGGCAGAAAGTGAAGAGGAACTAAAGAACCTCTTGATGAAGGTGAAAGAGGGGAGTGAAAAAGTTGGCTTAAAGCTCAACATTCAGAAAACGAAGATCATGGCATCTGGTCCCATCACTTCATGGCAAATAGATGGGAAAACAGTGACAGACTTTATTTTTTGGGGTTCCAAAATCACTGCAGATGGTGACTGCAGCCATGAAATTAAAAGACGCTTACTCCTTGGAAGGAAAGTTATGACCAACCTAGACAGTATATTCAAAAGCAGAGACATTACTTTGCTGACTAAGGTCTGTCTAGTCAAGGCTATGATTTTTCCAGTAGTCATGTATGGATGTGAGAGTTGGACTGTGAAGAAGGCTGAGGACCGAAGAATTGATGCTTTTGAAGTGTGGTGTTGGAGAATACTCTTGAGAGTCCCTTGGACTGCAAGGAGATCCAACCAGTCCATTCTAAAGATCAGTCCTGGGTGTTCTTTGGAAGGAATGATGCTAAAGCTGAAACTCCAGTACTTTGGCCACCTCATGCGAAGAGTTGACTCATTGGAAAAGACTCTGATGCTGGGAGGGATTGGGGGCAGGAGGAGAAGGGTACGACAGAGATGGCTGGATAGTATCACCGATTCGATGGATGTGAGTTTGAGTGAACTCCGGTAGTTGGTGATGGAGAGGGAGGCCTGGTGTGCTGCAATTTATGGGGTTGCAAAGAGTCGGACACGACTGAGTGACTGAACTGAACTGAAGAGTAATGAGGGGTTAGCTAGATGAAGAGAAGTTAATGAAGTGATCCCAGAGTGCAGCTGATGAATATTGTGGACAGGGGAGAGTAGTGAGAGATGGGGTTGCAGAGAGAGGCAAAGATCAGGTCATACTGGGCGTGCTGAGGGTTTTGAACTTTATTTCTAAGGGCAATAAGAAACTATTAAAAGGCTTCAATAGGGGAGTGACATAATTGGATATATATTTTTAAAATCCATATTTATGAAAATATACATATTTTAAAGATCCTTGTTGCTAGTGTGTGGAAAATGAAGAATGGATTGAAAGGGAGCAGAAGTGCAGGCTCAAGACTGGTTAAGGAGTTAGTCTACATAGGAAATAATGATGGTTTATACTTGGTTGCAGGCAGTAGTTGGAGAAGGAAATGGCAACCCACTCCAGCACTGTTGCCTAAAGAATTCTGTGGACAGAGGAGCCTGGTGGGCTGCTGTCTATGGGATTGCACAGAGTTGGACATGACTGAAGCGACTTAGCATGCATGCATGCATTGGAGAGGGAAATGGCACCCCACTCCAGTATTCTTGCCTGGAAAATCCCAGGGACAGAGGAGCCTGGTGGGCTGCCGTCTATGGGGTCGCACAGAGTCGGACACGACTGAAACGACTTAGCAGCAGCAGGCAGTAGTAAAGGGTAAAAGTGGATGGATTTAGGAGAGAACAGGATATAAGCGTTTGTACCTCATAAGAAATATATATGAGCTGGAAATATAGATTGGAAGTTCTTACAATATACACCATTATTGATGCTTTGGAAGTAGATTAGATGGTATAAAGCATATACTGGAAAAAAAGGTGACCTAGGACAGAAACTTTAGGAACACTGCCATATAAGAGTAGACTGAAGGGAAGCAACCAGGGAAGTAGGAGGGAAGCCTGGCTCTTGGTCATGCAAGGACAAGAGCATTTGAAAAAGGAAGCGTTGGTCAACAGTGTAAGAGAATGGACAGAGGTCAGGCCATCCTCTGACGAATGGTGTACACTTAGTCCTCTCAGGACTTACAGGCAATGGGGAAGCAGACCTCCAATGAGCAATGAAGGATGAGCAGGGTTTGATTTATAAACCAAGGAGAGAGAAAACTACAAAGGCCGAGGGAATGGGATGTACAAAAGGTGGCTTGATAGGAGCACAGGATGACAAGACTGTCAGTTAAGGCTGGGAAGGAGCAGAAGAGCTTATTTATGGACAAAGTCAAGTGCCATTTCAAGGAGTTTGGACACTATTCTGTGGTTAATGGGGAACCACTATATGGTCAGTTTCTTCGGTGGCTCAGGTGTAAAGAATCCTGCAGCGGGGGAGACGTGGGTCCAATCCCTGGGTCGGGAAGATCATTTGGAGAAGGTCATGGAAACCCAGTCCAGTATTCTTGCCGGGAACATCTCATGAACAGAAGAGCCTGGCGGGCAAGGTCCTTGGGTTGCAAAGAGTTGGGCACAACTGAAGCGACCGAGCGCAGAGTATGGCTAAAAAGCTTATAAGAAAGGGTTGCAGTCGTTTGGTTTATGTTTTTGGAAAGATGGCTTAGGCAGCGATCTTTGGACTTTTCTGACTGCGTCCCGCAGTAGATATATCTCCTGATTAACGTGCCATGTTTATAACAAGCGTTTCATGGAGTAAACTTAGCTTTACTATGTATGAAGCATTCTCACGTTGTCTGTAATATTTAACTAAAAAATGTTGGTCATTTGTAGTTCCTGGAACACTGGGTTAGAGCAAGTCGAGACTGCAGACAGGGAGGCCAGTCATGAGACCAGTGCAGGTGAGCTGGCCCACTGAGTGATGTAGCTATGCTTGTAATATTGGGGCTCTTTTGAAGATGGGGAGAAAGGTGGATTTAAGATTTAGGATGTAGATTTTAGAGGACTTGTTGAAGGGAGAGTGGAAGGGAGAGGAACTGAGGGTGACCTCCAGGTACTGTGACTTCCGTGACAGGCTCATTTGTGGTCCTGTTATAGGTCCTATAAAGGAGGAGGAGGAGTGGAGGGAGAGGGGTGGCTGTCAGTCCTTACTGATTGGATCTTCTGATTTTCTGCAGAAGAGGAACTGAGTTAATACTTGGGCTGTACTTGTGCATGTGTGTGAATGTTTTCTGTATACCTGGCAGAGGACGCCAATGAACAAAGTATTCACAGTGTAAATTTGTATCAAAAGCTGTTGGTTGAGATTTTGGAATTCTTTTAGGAACTTGGTATTTAAAATTTTTATATGTGCTTATCCTAGGAGAAGTAAGGTAGGGAAATGGATATTTATTTGGCACCTTTAAATTCTGTGTTCTTTATCTTCCTGGGCATTTTCCTTATACCGATAGAAATCTGCACGTCTGCACATAGGCAGAACCCCGCTTCTGACTCACATTCCGATGGGGAATGGTTTATCCGGTTGTACTGGTATAGGAGCTCCCCTTTCCACCTATTGACAGTTACCTGTAAACAGTGAGCAGTTTCTCTCCTCACTTCAGGGATGGCCCCAGTCTAGGTCGTTGGTGGTTGGGGGGTTGTCTGGAGCTGTATTGTTCCCATCTCCCTTATCGATTTTTTAGTCTTAGTGCCGTCAGAAGCATCTTCAAACCTCTTTGCTCATCTCAAAACTTTCCCACTGTCCATTGCTCTTTGGACTCACCACACCGTTCCTTCCCATGCCTTATCGTCCTGCTGCTGGAGGAAAGAGGCTTTTTGTGAAGGTGGGGTGTTCCTTTGAGTACAAGTGAATTTTTCTGCATTTTATGCCTTTTGACTGTATCTCTAGCACCTAATTTAATGATTTGCTCATTGAAAGATGCTGGATACTGAGTGAGGTTACTGAGATTATGTGATGTAAAGTCAGAGTAAAGATGGAGAACTAATGATCTCAGTGAAAAAAGAGATTGGGTGGAAATGTTGATAGAGGATACATTTCTTGAGTTTCTTCTTTGTGAGACTGGCCACTTATTATTTTCCTCTCACTGATCCACATAAGCCTTGGAAATAAGTATTGTTAATCCCAGTTTATAGGTGAGCAAGTAAAGTCTCAAAGAAATGAAGTACATTATTACTAAGTGACTGAGCAAAGATCTCAAGTGGGCCTTAGAAAGCATCACTAGGAACAAAGCTAGTGGAGGTGATGGAATTCCAGTTGAGCTGTTTCAAATCCTAAAAAATGATGCTATGAAAGTGCTGCACTAAATATGCCAGCAAATTTGGAAAACTCAGCAGTTGGCCACAGGACTGGAAAAGGTCAGTTTTTGTTCTAATCCCAAAGAAAGGCAATGCCAAAGAATGTTCAAACTGCCGCACAGTTGCACTCATCTCACACACTAGTAAAGTAATGCTCAGAATTCTCCAAGCCAGCCTTCAGCAATACGTGAACTGTGAACTTCCAAATGTTTAAGCTGGATTTAGAAAAGGCAGAGGAACCAGAGAGCAAATTGTCAACATCCGCTGGATCATGGAAAATGCAAGAGAGTTCCCAAAAAATATCTACTTCTGCTTTATTGACTATGCCCAAGCCTTTGACTATGTGGATCACAATAAACTGTGGAAAATTCTGAAAGAGATGGGAATACCAGACCACCTGACCTACCTCTTGAGAAACCTATATGCAGTTCAGGAAGCAACAGTTAGAACTGGACATGGAAAAACAGACTGGTTCCAAATAGGAAAAGGCGTATGTCGAGGCTGTATATTGTCACCCTGCTTATTTAACTTCTATGCAGAGTACATCATGAGAAATGCTGGGCTGGAAGAAGCACAAGCTGGAATCAAGATTGCCAGGAGAAATATCAATAACCTCAGATATGCAGATGACACCACCCTTATGGCAGAAAGTGAAGAGGAACTAAAAAGCCTCTTGATGAAAGTGAAAGAGGAGAGTGAAAAAGTTGGCTGAAAGCTCAACATTCAGAAAACGAAGATCATGGCATCTGGTCCCATCACTTCATGGCAAATAGATGGGGAAACAGTAGAAACGGTGTCAGACTTTATTTTTTTGGGTTCCAAAATCACTGCAGATGGTGATTGCAGCCATGAAATTAAAAGACGCATACTCCTTGGAAGAAAAGTTATGACCAACCTAGATAGCATATTGAAAAGCAGAGACATTATTTTGCCAACAAAGGTCTGCCTAGTCAAGGCTATGGTTTTTCCTGTGGTCATGTATGGATGTGAGAGTTGGACTATAAAGAAAGCTGAGTGCTGAAGAATTGATGCTTTTGAAGTGTGGTGTTGGAGAAGACTGTTGAGAGTCCCTTGGACTGCAAGGAAATCCAACCAGTCCATCCTAAAGGAAATCAGTCCTGAGTTTTCACTGGAAGGACTGATGCTAAAGCTGAAACTCCAGTACTTTGGCCACCTGATGCAAAGAGCTGACTCATTGGAAAAGACCCTGATGCTGGGAAAGATTGAGAGCAGGAGGAGAAGGGGACAACAGAGGATGAGATAGTTGGATGGCATCACTGACTCAATGGACATGAGTCTGAGTGAACTCCGGGAGTTGGTGATGGCCAGGGAGGCCTGGCGTTCTGCAGTCTATTGGGTTGCAAAGAGTCGGACATGACTGAGTGACTGAACTGAATTGAGCAAAGATCTCAGGCCAAGATTTTGTTTGACTCTGTTTTGTGTCTATTTCATCACCTCCTATGGCCTCTCTCTTTGTTTACTGTGATTACTTCTAGTTAAAAGAAAGATTCCCTGGAACCTGGGACACGTCATTTTATGCTTTGTTGCTGTTTAGCCGCTAGGTCGTGTCTGACCCTCTGCGACCCCAGGCCTCCCTGTCCCTCACTCTCTCCCAGAGTTCGCCCAAGTTCATGTCCATTGAATCGGTGATGCTATCCATTTTATGCTTACTTCAGGAATAAGAGAGATACAGCTGAAACAGTCCTGTGATGTGCTGTAAAAGAAACCTTTGGAAGCCAGGAACTGTAGCATTGGTAGGCTCTCCTTTCTCTGGGGTCCTTGGAAGAACTGAGGACTGTTCTATCAGCAGGAAATGATGGTTCCTAGCCTCTTGCTTCTCCTTCACCCTGTTCTCGGGCTTCAGGAATTATAACAGGAAGCCTGAAGCTAGAGAGAGCACATTCTCAGTGTCAGAGCTGCACGAGACGCCCTCCCCTTCAGCTGCACTGTCACACTCTTCATAGCTTTTTACGAAATGATGTTGCCTGCACTCTTTAGGTTCAGTTGACTCGTCATGACAGTGTCATGCTTTGTGTGTGCTAAAGGAACATAGTCATATCGTACCATCAAATCTTTACATTTATGGAAAATGGCATTTTAAATTCTATACTGACTCAGAAAATGAATTTTTTTGCCCGTTTGCTGTGCTTGATATAATGAAATTAAATAGAGAAGATGAAACTGTAGAAAAAGTTTCAGAATCAGCTGGTTTATTCTCACTCTTTTGTGACTAGAATTAATTTTTTCTCTGAAGTCTAATTTACTGTAGAAGTACTAACTTCATAAAATGACTACAGTCGTGGTGTTTAAGAAGAAATACCAAATATATATGTACAATTTTTGTGACAGAAATGATTTTTAAACTGCTGATAAAAGATTTTGACTAGTTAGAATGTTAGTATTTAGTATAAAATGTGAATTATGTGGCACTCAAATACAGTGATAGATAAATGATTGATTTTCATGTATTTGGGATGGCGTCTCATGTTATGGTGTTTGAAGGGACATGGGTAAATAAGAGGGTTTATGATCTAAGGTGACTAGATTCTTGCATTGCAATTTAGACAGTAGTTGAGAATGTTCAAGATTTTATGGTTTCTCATATTAAAGAGCTTCCCTGGTGCCTCAGATGGAAAAAAAAAATCTGCCTGCAGTGCAGGAGACCTAGGTTTGATTGCTAGGTCAAGAAGATCCCTTGGAGAAGGGAATGGCAACCCACTCTAGTGTTCTTGCCTGGAGAATTCCTTGGACAGAGGAGGTTGGTGGCTGTAGACCATGGGGTCACAAAGAGTCAGATACAACTGAGCGACTAACACTTTCACTGTCATGCTAAAATGTTATATACATGTAATCCACATGCAATACATTAAATTTAAAAGCATGCTTAAATTTCTAATGTTTATATGAATTTGGCTTCCATTTATTTATGGTTTATGTACCTTGCTGAACCATTAGTTCTACTTTTGCTACTATCTGCTGGTCATCTATCTAGTTATCTCTTTGGCATTTCAAATTTAGTGTGTTCATATTGACCCAACCATGTTTTCCCCTACATCCAGTTCTCTTACCGTCTGCATTTCCAGTTAATGTTCTCACCGTCTTTCAAGTCTCAGGCTTAAAGTTTAGTGCCACCTCTAACCTCTGTCATTTTGGAATCTGTGATGACTCTCACTTCTCAACTTCTGTTCTCTATTCTTACAAAGACAAGACTAGTTTTGGATCTCGACCAATAGTTCTTCAACTTTGCTGATCATCAGAACCACTTTTTAGGGGGGAAAGAATACAGAATCCACGTCCCCTCATACCTCCATCATCACATACAGATTTTCATTCAGAAGGTCTAGATGTGGCCCTTGGACCCCTCCGTTGTCAGCCGTGACGGTTCAGTTGGCTTGGGAACCACTGACCTAGACCAGTGCCTTCCTCGTCAGCTTCTAACGGTAGACTCTTCCTTCTTGCCCCTTCACACCAGCTGTCTAGGCTGTGTATCCTGCCTGACTGGGAGCCTCCTAGATTTGAATTCTGGCATTACAGCTCTGAATGTGACTGTGGACATTATTTTGTACCTCTCTTTGTGGGTTTTTCAGGACTCTCTTTGGTTCCTTGCTGACCTTTCAGCCATATTTTCTGTTGTTTTCTTCATATTTCTCTACCATTGGTTCTGTTCTTCTGATTTGTTCCCTTAATGTGACTACATGTTTATTCTTCAAGAACTGCTTATCAGATGATCCCACTTTCTCCAATTCCCTAAAGTAGTCCTTTCCTCAGAAATATCTTAATTTCTAATCAGGGTCTTTTTGAATTCATTTTACTTTTAAAATCTATTGTTACTGTTATTTTGGCCTCACTGTGCACTTGCAGGACCTCAGTTCCCCAACCAGGCATTGAACCTGTGGGCCAGGTCAGGGAAAGCGCCAAATCCTAAACACTAGACCACCAGGGGCCTCCCTTAGGATCTCTTTTAATACCAATAATAACTAATAACTAACATTTACTGAGCATATGGTAAGCGGTTTGCAGTGGTTGTTACTTTAAACCTCACAATAACCCAAGAGAGACACTATTAATTTGCACATCTACTGATGAGGAGTCAGACACACAGAGGCGGCTCTTCACGAAATCACACAGGAAGTCAGAAGGAGAGCCAGGGTTTGGACCTAGGTGAAGAATCTGCCTGCAGTGCAGGAGACACAGAAGGTGCGGGTTCGATCCCTAGGTCCAGAAGAGCCCCTGGAGATGGAAACGGCAACCCACTCCTGTTCTCTTGCCTGAAAATTCCCATGGAGAGAGGAGCCTGGCAGGCTGTTAGTCCAAAGGGTCACAAAGAGTCGAACAATGAGCGACTAAGCACACAGTCTGATTTCAGAGTCTGTAGTCTCATCCGTTAGACCAGACCAGTTCCTTTAAGGTCTGGTCACTTTTATCTTCTGTGCCAAATGTATTTATGTTTATGTTCCTGTATCTTCTCCCATTGCTTGCATGAGGAAGGAATGATTGATCTTTTTTTAATCCGCAGAACCTAGCTTAATGCCTTCCATGTGTATCTGCTGCTGTAGGTGTTCTCTCCTTGAAGGTATGCATGCACATAGATTTTTCTTTCCTTCACAGTTTTCAAGCAGAAGACGATAACCAGTTGGATGGACACTAAAGGAATCAAGACAGTGGGATCAGAAAGGTACAGAAACATGCTCGTCTAGAGGAGCGAACAGCCTGATGCATGGGTGTCGGGTCGCGGCTCATGCTGGTGTCTCTCCTTTTTGCTCTCACGTTTTCCTGTGTTGGCGTTTCCGTTGATGCTGTGCGCCAGGGATGGTTTAGTGACCCTGAGATGCAGAGATGAAGCAGCAGTGGTCTCTGCCTTTAAGATGCTTGCAGTGAGTGGTGCTGACAGACGCCGAAAAGCACGGATTCTTACACGTGTGATCAGCGCCGCAGCAAAGATGCACACAAGGCGCCGTGGCAGTTAGCATGTAGAGCAGACAGTCAGCTTTACCTTTGCAAGAGGGGCCGCACAGGAGGCGAGAGAGGGTTAACTGCATTTTAGCTGGTGTTTGCTACACGTGTGACCAATGCCACCGCAAAGATACAGACAAGGCACAGTGGCAGTTAGCATGTAGAGCAGACAGTCAGCTTTGCCTTTGCAAGAGGGGCCGCACAGGAGGCGAGAGAGGGTTAACACTGCTTTCTGGCTGGTGTTTGCCAGGCACACAGTTGGGAAAAGGGCATTATAGGCAAATGTGCAAAGGTATGGAGTCGTGAAAGAGCATGCTGTATGCTCAGGTAATCGCAAGTTTAATTATGGCTCTGATATTGCAGGGATGTGTTTGGGTCAGTCATCTTTTCGTGTCATGAATTCTTTCTATTGTGTCGTAAGTTCTGTTGTGCCATTCTTTCTGCTCTTTTGCAGTTTGCATAGTAAAGAAAACAACAATACAGGAGAAGAATCCATGATGAGTTCTGTACAAAAAGATAACTTTTATCAACATAACATGGAAAAATTAGAAAATGTCTCTCAGCTAGGTTTCGATAAGTCACCAGCTGAAAAAAGTACACAGTATTTGAAGCAGCATCAGACTGCAGCTGTGTGTCAGTGGCAGAATGAAGGGAGACACTCGGAACGGCTTTTGGAAAGTGAACCTCCTGCAGTAACTCTGGTGCCAGAGCAGTTCAGTAACGCTAATGTTGGTCGGTCACCCCAAAATGATGGTCACAGCGACACAAATAGTGAGGAGAGTCGAGATAACCAGCCGTTTCTGACACACGTGAAGCTTGCGAACGCACAGCAGACGGTGGAAGATGGACAGGGCAGGGAAGCCAGAAGCTGCCAGAAGTATAGCGGGGCTCGCCATCCTGCAGAAGCTCGCGCAGGGTGTCGGCAGGAGGAGACAGACGTGCTGCCGGAGAGCCCCTCGTCAGACGTTGGCTCTGAGGATGCTGGTACTGGACTGAAAAATGCCAACAGATTGAGCAGACAAGAAAGTGGTCTAGGAAATTCTCCTCCGTTTGAGAAAGAAAGTGAACCCGAGTCACCAATGGACGTAGATAATTCCAAAAATAGTTGTCAGGATTCAGAAGCAGATGAAGAGACAAGTCCAGGTTTTGATGAACAGGAAGATAGCAGTTCTGCTCAAACAGCAAATAAGCCCTCAAGGTTCCAACCAAGAGAAGCTGACACTGAGTTGAGGAAGCGGTCCTCTGCTAAGGGAGGTGAGATTCGATTACATTTCCAGTTTGAAGGAGGAGAGAGTCGAGCTGGAATGAATGATGTGAATGTCAAACGACCTGGAAGTACTTCTAGCCTGAATGTAGAGTGCAGAAATTCTAAGCAACATGGGAGAAAGGATTCTAAAATCACAGATCATTTCATGAGAGTGCCCAAAGCAGAGGACAAAAGGTAATTTTTACCATCAAGAGTATCTTCAGTAGGGTAATGTGTTACATAATTTTGTGAGGGGGAGTTTCACAAAGTTATGGTTTGCACTGAAGGCAAGAAATAATTGTCTTTCTTATTAATTACTAATGCATAATTTAAACTTAGACTCAAATGTTAAATTCTAAAAATCACAGAAACAGAAAAGAAGTAAACAATCAGATTTCAGTTTCATGAACTTCCTTCTGAGATTTATGGGAATTACTCGATCATAAACATGATAGTAACTGCTGTTACCTCAGGCTACTGTACATGCATTTTCGCTGATGCTCTGACGGCAGGCAGGTGGTGGTGCACTCACCTCACAAATGAGAAGACTGAAATTGGTTGGGAAAGCCACTGAGATTATGTAACTTGTGGGGAGTAAAGCTGGGATTTAAATCCCAGCCTGTATGATTACGAAAAGATGTAAGTATAAAAATTGCCTTAAAGCCCACTCCATAATTTTTGTGATCTTTTATGGCAAGCACGCCACAGTAAGTCTGCTTCATTGAAAACTGTTGTCTAGAGTCCTAAGAAGTAGCGGACACGGGGCACCATGGCTTGTTTGGCACCTATTGTGTCACAAGGCCCCTTTTTCAGAAGGTGATTTACATGTGTTCGGAAATTCCTTCCACAGACTATTGAAAATAAGCTCTTGGCTTTTATTGTAAGCCTTATAAGCTTTTTGTTGTTTTGTTTTTTCTAAATACCAAGGAGAAAGAGCAGGTTTGGCACATTTTAAACAATAACTTCTGGGTAAGTGTTTTTACTTGTGTATCTAAGTGAATTTAAACAGTGAGTGGTTTGTGATTGAATATATTTGTTTTGATCTTAGAAAAGAACAATGTGAAATGAAACATCAAAGAACAGAAAGGAAGATCCCTAAATACGTTCCACCTCACCTTTCTCCAGATAAGAAATGGCTTGGAACTCCTATTGAGGAGATGAGAAGGATGCCAAGGTGTGGGATCCGGCTGCCTCCCTTGAGACCATCTGCCAATCACACAGTGACTGTTCGGGTAGATATTACCTCTTGCCTATAAAGAGAGAAGGTGCTGAGTTTCAATTTATTTTGATACTTGTGAAAAACAGACCAATGCATAGAAAGTGCTTCTCTTTTCTGCATATATAAAGTACTGAGAAGTCTATAGAACAGAGAAATATGATAATAGGTTACTTAATACGGTACTTAACACATCCGTAAGATGAATCACTGTTAACTGCTGAGGGTATTGAATATTCTGTATTGTTAAGAAAATTTATTGAATTAAAAAATTCAATTGACAATATTTATTGAGTACCCACTACATGTTAGACACTAAAATTCATAATTGTACGTTCTTCAGTATCCTCAAATTCTTCTCCAGTTTGATGCTCTTTTTCTGAGCTTTAGATTCTTGTAGACATCCCCATCACTATCCCATAGGCATCTCAAGCTCAGCATTTCTAAAACCAACCTCATTTTTAAAGAATCTGTGGTTGAATGTACATAATGTGAAGTTTGCCAACTTGATCACCTTTTAAGTGTGCATTTCAGTGGCGGTGCTGTGCGACCATTACCACTGTTCATTCCCGGAAATTTTCCGTCTTCCTGCACATAAGCTCTACCTGCTAAACGGTAACTTCTCATTCCTCACTAACCCTGGGAACCTCTTTCATACTTCTCATGGGTTCTTTTAAAAAAATAAAAAGAAAAACTTTATTGAGCATTTAAGTGTTCAGTTGTATTTAGTTAGTTTACTGAGTTAGGCAACCATGGCCGTAACCCAATCTTAGAATGTTTCTGTCACTCTTAGAGTAGTTTTAAATGTCCATGTCTTAGAAATTCTCTGGCTCTCCACTGGTGAGGGCTCAACGCTTTCACTGCTGTGGGCCTGGGTTTGATTCCTGGTCAGGAAATTAAGATCCCACAGCCATGTGGCATGGCCAACAAAAACAACAAAAAAAAGAATCCATGCAGGATTAAATATTCATCTCATTTATTAGATTCTATATTGGATTTCACAGGGGCTACTTAAAGAAACTCTCTGCTCTTAAACAACTTAGCCTGCTACTGCTGCTAAGTCGCTTCAGTCGTGTCCTACTCTGTGCTACCCCATAGATGGCAGCCCACCAGGCTCCCCCGTCCCTGGGATTCTCCAGGCAAGAACACTGGAGTGGGTTGCCGTTTCCTTCTCCAATGCATGAAAGTGAAAAGTGAAAGTGAATTCACTCAGTCCTGTCCAACTCTTAGTGACCCTATGGACTGCAGCTTACCAGGCTCCTCCGTCCATGGGAGTTTCCGGGCAAGAGTGCTGGAGTGGGGTGCCATCGCCTTCATGTGATTAAATATTCTGAAGTACTGAACTCATTAGTGTGGTTAGGTAAAAGCAACATTGAGCAGGGCGTTGGAGTTTGAGCTGAGTTCTTAAAGATGAGAGGAAATTTCTGAAATGGAGTTAGTAAGGCAAGGGAATTCTAGATAGATATATAACCTTTATAGGAAAAGACTGTGCAGTTTAAAATTTTTACAAATGGGAAGCAATTGATTTGCTGGAACTGAGTATTTGGATGGAAAATGGTGGAAGAGAAGACTTGAGAAGTAGTTTGGGTCCATTGTAGAGGGCTTTAGGTATCAGAAACTGAGTCTGTAAGAAACTGAGTCTATAAGAATTGGAAATCACGGGAATGTCTGTGCAGACGATAGTTGTACTACATACATAGCAAGGTTGATCAGACAGCTATATGTAAGGATGACTGAAGAGAGGATACATTGGAAGCAGGAAAAGGTACGAGCTCGGTTAAGAGTAAGCAAACAGTGATGATCGAATTGTGCTTCATGAAAGTGGCTCAGGGCCTCTTTTGACGCTGACTCAGATTTCTTTTCTAAACTGTATATTTAACTATGAAAAACCTCTCGTGAAAGAACTAACCTGTGTTTACTTTTAAAAATGCTCAATACTTTTTTTTTTTTGCTTAATACCATATTTTAACCAGCAGGTTTTACCAAGAGAACTCATTTTTGTGCAGGTCATAGAATCAGGGTTCTCTTGCTACTGCTGTTTGAAGCATTTCCTTAAACATCAAAATAACAGTGTAAAAAAGTTACCATCTGCCAGCTGTTGAGGTGTGTGGATAGGATTTTCTTAATATTGGGTGAGGGATATAAATGAGTGATGAAAGCTGTAGCTGCCGCCTCTCGATTTCACAGTCCTCCAGTTAGTCTCTTTGCTATTGATAGAATAAGTATAGTCACTCTAAAAATTGTATTTATTAAAATAGCTTTTATTTAAATATAATGATTTTGTATTAGAACTCATAGGGAAAAAAGAGTTCTGCTCTTTAAAAAAGTTTGGAAATAACTGAGACAGGGTAGTAATTGTGGGCATATAAAAGAATAAATGCAAGTTGTTTTGAGATTATATTGATAGGACACTGAATTCTTAACTATGGGTGATATGGGAAAAGGAGGCATTGATAATTATGTGAAATTAAAAAAAGGCTTGAGTGACTGACAAGATGTTAATGGTTAAGATTTGGAAAAAGATTGATCAGGGGAAATAAGTGATATTTTGACTTTTCCTGCTTCCTCTCCCCCACTGCCCACAAAGAAAACCTGAAGCATCTTATACCACCATTAATTAATCTCTATAATTACTATTTGTCAAATATCCAATGAATTTATAAAAGTTTTATTACAAAAGTAATACAGGGTCAATGAAAAAAGTTTAAGAATTTGGTGTGTTTTCTTCTAGATTCTTTTTCCTGAATATGGTAGTAGTATGCTATATGTATGGGCTTCCCTGGTGGCTCAGACGGTAAAGCGTCTGCCTACAACGCGGGAGACCTGGGTTCGATCCCTGGGTTGGGAAGATCCCCTGGAGAAGGAAATGGCAACCCACTTCAGTATTCATGCCTGGAGAATCCCATGGACCAAGGAGCCTGGTGGGCTACAGTCCATGGGGTCGCAAAGAGTCGGACACGACTGAACGACTTCACTACACTCACTATGCTATATGTATAATTAATAGTTGTTAAATAGATAGTCCTTGGTTACATTTCTAAGATGCCAGATATTAACATCACAGCATGTGAAGTCACGCTATAGCCTGGCGTTTAGTGTTAGGAATGGAAGACAGTCTGAAATTGCGTGGACACGAAAATGCGTGGTTGTCTGTAAATGCACTCAGGCACACGCCACTCATCCGCACACAAACGTGTACACACATACAGGCAGACGGGTGTATAGGCGCGTGCTGTACACATGCATACACACGTCTGAACTGCAGACACCCAGAGCCACGTCTGTATATTATGTTCCCCTGTGCGTGAGGCTCCGCTGGTACCTGGTCTTGTCACCCTAGATCACAGGGAAGGTCTTTACAGAGTCACCTTTGGGGTCCCCATATGGAGGATAAAATACTTCTGGCAGGACGGATGTCTCAGCCACTTTTGAGTCTTGAACGTCCCTTATTGTTTCCTCCTTGGGGTATTCTCATCCTTTGGCTTCTCGGACACCATGTATTCCTGATTTTCCTCCTGCCTCCTCAAACCCTTGCTTTGTTCCTTTTAGCTTCTTGTCTGCATGCGGCCCTTAAACGTTGTTAGAGTTCCCCAGGACTTTTTCATAGGTCCTCTTATTTTTTCCTCTCTCGGAGTAGTCTTATACACACTTGTGGTTTTAATGGTTACCTGTATAAAAGGCCCACAAGTTTATTTCTCTTCGGTTGCAGGCTTTTAATGAAGCTGCCTATTTAACAGTCTTTCCTTCCATAGGCTGTTCCTTTTTTTTGTCCCTTTCATTTTTTCCTACTTCTTTTTCACCTTTGGAGTTGAACTCAATTGCTACTTCCTCAAAGAAGGATTCCCTAAGCTCACCGTATAAGTTAAAATTGTCTAGAAAGATCCTTGTGACATTATGAGCCTCTCATTTATAGCATCTTACAGTTGAAATTTTATATTTATTTGTGTAATTATTTGATGATCTTCAGTGAAGTTCTGATTCATGCTATAGTATGGATGAACCTTGTGTGTGTGTGTGTATATATATATATATATTTATGCATGTTCATATATACACGTTGAAGGCAAAGGAGAAGGGAGCAGCAGAGGATGAGATGGTTAGATAGCATCACTGACTCAGTGGACGTGAGTTTGCGCAAACTCCAGGAGACAGTTGGAGGACAGAGAAGCCTGGTGTGCTGCAGGCCACAGCGTCACAAAGAGTCGGATACGACTTAACAATTGAACAACAGCAACAATGTGTGTATATATATAGTTGGCCCTTGAACAGTTTAGGGTTAGGGTGCTAACCTTCTGGGCAGCCAAAAATCCGAGTGTAACTTTACAGTTGGCCCTCTGTATCTGAGGTTCCCCACCGAGCAATTCAGTCAGCTGCTGACTATGCGGTGCTGTAGTGTGTATTTATTGAAAAAGATAACTGTACAAGTGGACCTCCACAGTTCAAACCCATGTTGTTCAAAGATCAACTCTACGTATGTAAACACTTACACATATTAAAAACATACATGTTTGGCTCAGTTGTAAACACTCAAAATACAAAGTTAATACAGTTATTATTCTTAAGGTTAGAGTCCAGTGGAAAAAGTGTGCTCTAGTATGATAATGAGAGAATAAGCTTACTGCCTATTAGAAAGTTTTTAAAGACTTCTTGTAGGAAATGAAAATTGAGCTGGGTACTGAAGGTTGATGTTTAAATAGATAGTGTTTTGGGTAAGAGAGGATGTTAAAAACTGGAATCATTTGGAATCTATATAGGCAGAAGGGAGCCGTTATAGGATTAGAAGGTTGGGGATACTTTAGAAAGATAATATTATTCCCAAGTGGGAATAAGGGTTTTATGTGGGATGAGTGTATCTGGGAGCAGTTGGGAGTTAGAAAGAGGGATAGAAAGCTGTTACCAGAAATTCAGTCAGGGATTAATAAGGACCAGGGAACTGGATGGGATGAAGATAGAGTGACCAGGCCATGATGATTTGGAAACTAACTGAAGGGAAGGAGTGGGAACAACTGAAAAAGACTTATGAGGTTTCTTGCCCAGGAGCTGGTCTGTATTTTTATAGCATTTACTTCAGCTGGTTTCTTTGGATTATTTTACAGAAGATAGGCCTAGTTTTTATGCACTCACAGTTTTCTTGCATTTCAGGTAGATCTCTTGCGAATAGGAGAAGTTCCTAAACCTTTCCCGACACATTTTAAAGATCTGTGGGACAACAAGCACGTTAAGATGCCTTGTTCAGAACAGAACTTGTACCCTGTGGAAGATGAGGTGAGAACAAAACTGAACTGAACTCATGTTCTTTTAGTCTCTGAGAGCTATTTTAATGCTTGCTGTTTGGCTGCTGGTTCTGCATGTTAAGAGAACTTGGAATAGTCTCTTCGTGTTTTTCTTTTCTTTAAAGAATGGCGAGCGAGCTGCAGGGAGCCGGTGGGAGCTCATTCAGACTGCGCTTCTCAACAAGTTCTCTCGGCCCCAGAACTTGAAGGTGTGTTCTTTTGTGATTTTTGTCTCTAACGTGAGATGAGTCCTGGTCTTTTCCTTCAGAGATGTTGTTTGATCTTTAATAGACTTAGGTAACAGCATTATTTCTATGCAAAGTGCTTGCTTCCTGAGGAGCTCTTCTTTAGAGACATTCTTGGTTTATCCTCCATCTCTAGGTAATGAGTAGAAGAATTGAGAGTTGTAAATGACTTGCCTGGAGCCACACGGAATAATCTGGAGAACCAGAAATGAGACCTGTTTCTTGATTCCCCATCCAATTTCCTTTGATCCCGGGCTTTGCTTTTCTTTTTGTTTTAGAATTATCCTGCTTCTGAAATGTCTTTAAATCAGGGAAGAATTACGACTTCAGCATTGTTTGCCTGAAGGGAAGCTGAGTTTGCTAATGATTAAGCATTGTACTTTTTATTGCTTTTAATAACAGCTTCTAGCAGTTTCATAATTTATTAATCTTATATTTTGGCAGTAATTTATTTTTTGATTTAAAAAATATTTCGTTTAAGTCCGTAAGGGCAACTATTTGAGTATATGTTTATTTTTGGCACTACAGCCTTATATAAGCTTTTAAAGTTTTTACAACTATAAACAGATTTTTTATACTTCTGTAAAACTGGCTTTGTTCTCTTTGAGAAATTAATTTATTATGTACTGTTTCTTAGGTTTTGTACTGATTTTTCATCTGTGCTTACAAGTTAATCTTAACTCTCTGTCCCTTTTCCATCACTCCCTTTTTTCCCTTAGCTCTTGTTTTCCCTTCATATGAAAAGCAGTGATGCATTGTACCATAATATATTTTGAAAATTTCGTTTCTTAGGGATACTGTTTCTCAGCCTTGTAATTACTTTTTTAAATGGGAGAAATTCTCAGGGTCTGCCAGAGCTTACTTATTGTTAACATGTTAATTACATGTGCACAAAGGTAAACATACGTTAGTTACATATGTACAAACATAAAACTAAATAAATCTCTTTATACTTTGATCCAGTTATATCAATTTGATTTTTTCCATTTTATACATTTTGACCCATCATTTGAGTTGTGTTCATTATCACTGTGAAAACAATTTGTAATCAGTATTTGCTTTTCGCACAGATTTTTAAACACATATCTGAGCCCCAGAATAGTATGCTGATAAACTTAAAAATTATACTGTATAAAGATAAAATTCTCTGTGTTTACTGCTTTTTAACTTATCACAGTTGGTGAATGTTGGTAGAGATAGGGGTCTCTATGCAGGATATCAGCTTGCAAATAAATACGATAGGTCCAGGTTTTAAAGGATTTGACAGTCCTCTACTGCAGTGCATCTTGCTGCTGCTGCTGCTGCTAAGTCGCTTCAGTCGTGTCCGACTCTGTGCGACCTCATAGACGGCAGCCCACCAGGCTCCGCCGTCCCTGCGATTCTCCAGGCAAGAATGCTGGAGTGGGTTGCCATTTCCTCCTCCAGTGCACGAAAGTGAAAAGTGAAAGTGAGGTCGCTCAGTCGTGTCCGACTCTTAGTGACCCCATGGACTGCCCAGGCTCCTCCGCCCATGGGATTTCCCAGGCAAGAGCACTGGAGTGGGGTGCCATTGCTTTCTCCGGCAGTGCATCTTAGGTACTTCTTTATTTAAAATACCAGCTTTCGTTTCTACAGTGTGTTGTTTTCTGGCCTTTGTATTCATTCCAAAGTGACTGCAGCCATGAAATTAAAAGACGCTTGCTCCTTGGAAGAAAAGCTATGACAAACCTAGAGAGCACATTAAAAAGCAGACACATTACTTTGCCAACAAAGGTTTGTCTAGTCAAGGCTGTGGTTTTTTCCATTAGTTACGTATGGGTGTCAGAGTTGGACTATAAAGAAAGCTGAGCACCGAAGAATTGATGCTTTTGAAGTGTGGTGTTGGAGAAGACTCTTGAGAGTCCCTTGGACTGCAAGGAGATCCAGGCAGTCCATCCTAAAGGAAATCAGTCCTGAATAGTCATTGGAAGGACTGATGCTGAAGCTGAATCTCCAATACTTTGGCCACCTGATACGAAAGAGCTGACTCATTGGAAAAGACCCTGATGCTGGGAAAGATTGAAGGCAGGAGGAGAAGGGGGTGACAGAGGATGAGATGGTTGGATGGCATCACTGACTCGATGGACATGAGTTTGGGCAAGCTCTGGGAGTTGGTGATGGGCAGGGAACCTGGCATGCTGCAGTCCATGGGGTCACAGTGTCAGAGATGACTGAGTGACTGAACTGAGCAGATTCATTCCAAAGCCACATTTATAAACTCTCAAGCACAAGCAGACCAACCAGGAATACTGTCCAGACTCTATATGAAAAACACTAATTTAGGGCCTTTAATGGCCTAACAAACAGGATTATTTAAGAATTTACATATTTTTTCTTTAAACACAAATCCATAATAATCATAGTGTTCTAAATTACATTGCTGCTCACCTCTTTTAGCAATTCCTTTGTGTGCCATGATTATTTTTAAAAGGGGTAATTAATTTAATCTGAATTTCCCTTTCTTGTTTATTTTACGGTAGATTCAGCGTAACAGAGTAATCTATCGAGATTTTCTTCTCTCGACTTAATGGTAATTGTTTCCTTTGCTGAAGGAGCACTATGAAAGGGAGGGGAAAACATTAAATGCTTCTTATAGAATATAATAATATTTTTGCTGTTTTTTTTAATGCCATTTATGTTGAATTAAGAGGGATTCGAGATGTTATAAGTTTAAAAAAGCAACAGTGTCCTCAAAAGTTGGTTTACACTGTAATATTTCTATGAATAATATGTCTGATAATTTGCAAAGAATGGGCTTCTTTGTGCTTTAAGTTGTATTTATTGTGAATTATGAACTGGAAAAAAAAAATCACCTAAGAATACTGTGTGGAGTAGCACCCAGGCTCCCCAGGTGGTGCTGGTGGTGAGCAAACTGCCTGGCAGTGCAGGAGGCAGAAGGGGCTTGGGCTCGATGCCTGGGTCAGGAGGATCCCCTGGAGGAGAGCGCGGCAGCCCACTCCTGTGTTCACGGAGAGTCCCAGGGACAGAGGAGCCCGGTGGCCTACAGTCATAGGGCCGCACAAGGTTGGGCACGACTGAAGCAACTCAGCATGCACCTGGGCTTCCTGGAGATAGGAGACCTCCGGGTGGACTACTTCCGAGACCTGAAGACTGAAGTAAAGTGAATATTAGTTAGGAGTTAATGCTATTTATACAACTCCATTAAAGAATCAGAGTATAAGTGCTATTTAGAATGTTTTTCCTTACCAACTTTGAGGAATAATTTACATATAAGCTAGTACATCCTTTTAAAGAATGTAACTTGATGGAGTTTGACATTTGCATAAACACTTGAAGCTCTCACTGCAGTCAAGATACAGAGCATTCCTGTCACCTGCAAAGATTTTTCTTACCCCTTTGCGATCAGTTTCCTCTTTCTGCACTGGCTGCGGGCAACTAATGATCTGCCTTTTAAAAAAAAGAAAACAAAGCAAAACTGAGTATCGGCCACATTTCACGTGATGGAGCCATGCGCTAGGTATGCTAGTGTGTCTGGCTTCTTTCACTCGGATGAAGATCTTTGCGATTCATCCGTGTTGCTGAGTGACTCAGTAGCTTATTCCACTGTATGTGGCGTCCGTCGGTTTGCTGTTGCAGACATTGCTATTTAATATTTTGTTTGAGGTCCTGAAATCAAATACCAGTAATTTTGGGGAAAAAATTCTTAAAATCTTTTCCTTCTTAATGGAAAATGTATTATAGCTGTGAGAGTAAATTAAAATCTTCTTGTCATGTTATTTCGTGGTTGATGACTTTTCCTTTTTCAAGGAACTTGGATATCTTCTTATTTGAAGTAGATTATATACCTTTTTATTGCCTCATTTCTTTTAGCCGAGATGCTTGGTGATAATTTATGTGACGTGAAGTATTTTTCAGGAAGCTCTTTGGCAGAATGTTAATTTTTAAAAACTTTTTTCAACGATGAGGAAATTTAGGTTTATAGTAATAATCTAGCACAATGTTTGTCAGACTGAATATGCCTTCAGTAAAAAGTCTTGAGGTGTATATTGCGATTATAAATGGTATTTTATAAATTCTATATTAATTTAACATGTATTATAAAATATAATCAACTAGAAATTTTAAAGGATGCGATATAATAGTTCTTTCTGCGTAACTAATGGATTGTCTTGTGCCCCACAGGTACTTTACCCCACAGGTAAAGTACTGTGTATTCAGACAGTCAGGGTTAAGGAAAAGAAGGAAATGGAAACCCACTCCAGTATTCTTGCCTGGAGAATCCTATGGACAGAGGAGCCTTGCAGGCTTCAATCCGCAGGGCCGCAAAGAGTCCGGCACGACTGAAGCCAATCAGCATATAGCATTCAGACAGTTAAAATTACTCCAGTAGAGGGCGCACTAGTTTGACCTCAGTCTGTTTTCTTTATTGCTCTCTTCCCCAGGGAGCCTTTTAAGAGAGTTTTTCCCTAATTTACTTGCCTAATGAAATCTTAATACTAAAACACTATTTGTATCTATATATGTAGTGTGACCCTATTAAAGACCAAAAGTCACTATATTATTACTATTTCCTTTTCTTTAACCACCAAGATCCAACTTTTGTCCATTTGGATTATATTGCTTCTGTTTAGAGTACATGTTTTAGAGTAATTATATTTCCCCCTCTGTTACTTGACTTTTCTGATCTCAGTTTTCTTAAGTGAATACTAAGGATTAGTATGCATTCTGTTCATTCATAGCTGCTGATGTGGAGTAGCTAATGGTGGAGGAAGCTTGTCCAGCGTTAAGGAATATGCTGGAAGTAATTCATAAAGGAGACAGGCTATTCCTAGATAATTCGCTTTCCTGTATCATGACATTTTACTTATGCTTTTTCCATAGGATGCTATTCTGAAGTACAATGTGGCGTATTCTAAGAAATGGGACTTCACAGCTTTGATTGATTTCTGGGATAAGGTAAAAGTATGCTTATTTCTTAAACTATGGAACTAATGTAATATCTCTAATGGAGAAGCTTGAGGAAAATGCACAGAATTCTCTCATACTGACACCATCATCATCTTTTATTTTTATCAGAAATGTTTCCTGTTGCTTTTGTGTGGCTCATTTTTAATTTGCTTTAGTCTCTCATTACATGCATTTCCTATTGTATCATTGTGCCAATTTCAGTATTAACAAATGACGGCGTGTTTCACGCCTAGATTTTGAGAATTCAGTGATCCCCACATCCTCAGACACCCAAAGTTGCATCAGTCTCACTTTGTTTTGCTGTAGTAATGTCTTTACATATGTGTGTGTGTAAATGCATATGTATGTTTTCCCAAATCTGATGTTTGTTTAGGTGGTTCCCAGGAATCAAACGGCTAGGTCAAGAGCCACAACTTTTATGGCCTGGGATTTATGCTATAGAATCATTTTTCCCGAAGGAGTCTGTAGCAGTTTAGTATGCTCTCAGCAAGGTGAAGAATACCACTCTGATAGTACTATTAGAAGAGTGGGTTTTATCCATTTTGAAAGATTGGCAGTATATGTGTGTGTGTGTGTGTGTATTTATTTTTTTTTAACATTTTGTTTTGATATGATAGAGTCACAGGAAATTGTAAAGAAATATACAGGGAAGGTCTCACGCGCTCTTTATTCTGTCTTCCCCAGTGTTGGTTGCTTGATTAAGTATAATTCAGTATCAAAACTAGGAAGCTGACATAAGGCCTTATTCAGAGTTTCCTGGTTATGCTCATTTGTGTGTGTAGTTATGCCGTAAACCGGATACACTTGTTAGTTTTGGTGGGAAGTAATGCTTACATTTAATGCCTTGTGATGGCGATGAAGCATGCCACGGATTAAAACACCTCCGTCCCCTTGCTATGAGGCAAGGAAGTCGTTTATCCTCTCTTCTGAATCAGTCTACTCAGACAGGACCTTGTTTCCCTTTTATCTGGTGACCTTGCCCAGAAGCATCCCCGTAAGAGTAATATGTAGCAAGTTTTGGTGTGTTTAGTGTAGATCATAAAACGAGGTGATTACTAGGTGCTGATGAGAGTTTTATAGTTGTCTAGAGAGAGGAGTTATTACATTTTTGACCTTCTAGGTTTTATTTACTTTGTAAACCTGTGGGAGGGTTGGGGGAGTCCTCACAATTGTACCAAATACTCATTTCTTACTGTTTTCTTTAAGTTTTTCTCTCTATTTTTGTAGTTATATATAGATATAAAAGCATATTTAAAATATTTGATAACATAAAGCTACGTTGCACAAGTTTATCATTTTTAGTCTTAATGGTTACATAATATTCCATCAAATGATGTATCATTTGCTTAGCCATTCCACTATTAGAGACTCAAGGAATTCTCTCTGTGTAAAGCATGTCTAGATGTTAAGGCTCTTCTTCTCTGTGGCTGTTATTCCGCTGTTGTCAGTGTGCTTAACAGTAGACCTTGGCTGTTTAAAGGGTTGTGTGTTTTTCTGTCCTTCAAAGCTCCAAATGTAGTAATATAGAACTTGACCACGCCACAGCCCACAGGGGTAACATTGCTCGGGACTGCAGGGTTTAGTGAGAAGTAAGTATTAGACAATTAGGCATGTATGTGGGTGGAATTGGAGGAGTAAAAGGAGATCTTGAGTGCAAGGGAAACAGGTGTTTGGCTAGGTTTTAAATTATAAATGAATTATATTTGCTTTTCATTATCTATGTCCACATTTTGGAGTAAGGATGCGTCTTTAAAAAGGGCTCTTAAGTGTTACTAATGAACAGTATTTAGGAATTCTTTACTTAAATGTCACATTCCACTCTGAATGGCATATTTTGCTAAGGAACAAAATGAAGTTTAAATTCAACGTCATATCAGTTTTAGTATTTTACACTTAAGTTTATTTGGGGACTATTAACATTTATCTTGTTAAACCTTGCTTTGGCTAGTTCTATAATGAATAGGTTTTTCAAATTCATACTACCTTAGAACAGCAGGTGTTAACATAAACAGTCATTAATGGGATTCCATGCTATAGTTATTACGTAAATGCTGGCATTTAGTGTAAGAAATAAGAGACCCAGAATCATGGCAGTCCTGCTGTGTGAGCACCCTTATTTAGGATGAAAGTGAGAAGTATTGACTAAGCTTTTTTAAATTTTGTCGGAGACCAGGGAAGATTACAGAAACCAATATGTTACTTTGTAATTTATAATTAAGTATCTAGGTGCCACTGAGTTGCAATGGCCTTTATTTAGTGTTTTTTTTTGCATCTTGAATGCTAATAGTGGTCTTCCTCCCTGCCAGCTGTTGGAAAAGCTGGGGAAAAATAATCTGTGTTTTATGGCCCTCCTGTGTGGTGTTCCACAAAATTAAATTCAAACACTTCTATAATTTGTGTTCTAAATGGATCGATACTCTTATTGCTGGCATTTTTCACAGCAAAGTATAGCAAAATGTCCTATATATTAGGAACGTTTCTCTATTAATGCATTTTGTGCTGTGCTGAG
Source organism: Ovis aries (assembly GCF_016772045.2). Taxonomy (NCBI): domain Eukaryota; kingdom Metazoa; phylum Chordata; class Mammalia; order Artiodactyla; family Bovidae; genus Ovis; species Ovis aries. The sequence goes on along the minus strand of NC_056078.1, from coordinate 42,960,154 downwards.
TCGCTCAGTCATGTCCGATTCTTTGTGAGCCCATGGACACAGCCCACCAGGCTCCTCTGTCCGTGGGGACTCGCCAGGCAACAAGACTAGACTGGGTTGCCATGCCCGCCCCCAGGGGATCTTCCCAACCCAGGGATTGAACCCTGGTCTTCCGCATTGCAGGCAGCTTCTTTACTGTCTGAGCTACGAGAGAAGCCCATTAACGCATTTTAGAGGTGTTTTAAATACTTCCACCTCACATAAACTGTGGCCCTGTTTCTTTTTGTTCTCAGTGAATTAGCTTGTGAAATTCACATAGCATGTTAGGGTAGTAGTGACTGAAGAGGGGTGTGGAGGTGGGGTGTTTTAAGAGAGCTTGCTTCTGCTTCTGTGATCCTGGTTTCTCTTTCTGGACTTGGACAGTACCTAAAAAATGTGTCTTTGCCTTATAATCATTCATTAGGCCATCCATATTTGATCTATTCTGTGTACTTTTTGAACACATATTTCACAGTAAATGTAAATGTCAATTCAAAATGAACTTTAATTCTAAAATTGGTTTGTATAATAAGTTTTTTCAGTAAATGGAATAGTTATTGAAAGGAAACCTAAGGTTTTAGCGGCTATTTCATCTTCTTTTCCAGTTTTAGTTTTATGCATGGAGTAGAAGAGATAGGAATGACTAGGCTTCTTATTTCCTCACTTGTGTTCAGTGCAGTTCAGTCGCTCAGTCGTGTCCAGCTCTTTGCGACCCCATGAACCGCAGCAACGCCAGGCCTCCCTGTCCATCACCAACTCCAAGAGTCCACCCAAACCCATGTCCACTGAGTCAGTGATACCATCCAACCATCTTATCCTCTGTTTTCCCCTTCTCCTCCTGCCCTCAGTCTTTCCCAGCATCAGGGTCTTTTCAAATGAGTCAGCTCTTCACATCAGGTGGCCAAAGTACTGGAGTTTCAGCTTCAACATCAGTCCTTCCAGTAGACACCCAGGACCGATCTTCCTTAGGATGGACTGGTTGGATCTCCTTGCAGTCCAAGGGACTCTCAAGAGTCTTCTCCAACACCACAGTTGAAAAGCATCAATTCTTCGGCACTCAGCTTTCTTTATAGTCCAACTCTCACATCCATACATGACCACAGGAAAAACCATAGCCATGACTAGATGGACCTTTGTTGACAAAGTAATATCTCTGCTTTTTAATATGCTGTTTAAATTGGTCATAACTTTCCTTCCAAGGAGTAAGCGTCTTTTAATTTCATGGCTGCAGTCACCATCTGCAGTGATTTTGAAGCCCAGAAAAATAAAGTCAGCCACTGTTTCCACTGTTTCCCCATCTATTTGCCATGAAGTGATGGGACCAGATGCCATGATCTTTGTTTTCTGAATGTTGAGCTTTCAGCCAACTTTTTCACTCTCCTCTTTCACGTTCATCAAGAGGCTTTTTAGCTCCTCTTCACTTTCTGCCATAAGGGTGGTGTCATCTGCATATCTGAGGTGATTGATATTTCTCCTGGGAATCTTGATTCCAGCTTGTGCTTCTTCCAGTCCAGCGTTTCTCATGATGTACTCTGCATGTAAGTTAACTAAGCAGGGTGACAATATACAGCCTTAACGTACTCCTTTTCCTATTTGGAACCAGTCTGTTGTTCCATGTCCAGTTCTAACTGTTGCTTCCTGACCTGCATACAGATTTCTCAGGAGGCAGGTCAGGTGGTCTGGTATTCCTATCTCTTTCAGAATTTTCCACAGTTTATTGTGATCCACACAGTCAAAGGCTTTGGCATAGTCAATAAAGCAGAAATAGATGTTTTTCTGGAACTCTCTTGCTTTTTCCATGATCCAGCAGATGCTGGCAATTTGATCTCTGGTTCCTCTGCCTTTTCTAAAACCAGCTTGAACGTCAGGGAGTTCACGGTTCATGTATTGCTGAAGCCTGGCTTGGAGAATTTTGAGCATTACTTTACTAGCGTGTGAGATGAGTGCAACTGTGCGGTAGTTTGAACATTCTTTGGCATTGCCTTTCTTTGGGATTGGAATGAAAACTGACCTTTTCCAGTCCTGTGGCCACTGCTGAGTTTTCCAAATTTGCTGGCATATTGAGTGCAGCACTTTCACAGCATCATCTTTCAGGATTTGAAACAGCTCAATTGGAATTCCATCACCTCCACTAGCTTTGTTCGTAGTGATGCTTTCTAAGGCCCACTTGACTTCACATTCCAGGATGTCTGGCTCTAGATGAGTGATCACACCATCATGACTATCTGGGTCCTGAAGATCTTTTTTGTACAGTTCTTCCGTGTATTCTTGCCACCTCTTCTTAATATCTTCTGCTTCTGTTAGGTCCATACCATTTTTGTCTTTTATCGAGCCCATCTTTGCATGAAATGTTCCCTTGGTATCTCTGATTTTCTTGAAGAGATCTCTAGTCTTTCCCATTCTGTTGTTTTCCTCTTATTTCTTTGCATTGATTGCTGAGGAAGGCTTTCTTATCTCTTCTTGCTATTCTTTGGAACTCTGCATTTAGATGCCTATATCTTTCCTTTTCTCCTTTGCCTTTCACCTCTCTTCTCTTTACAGCTATTTGTAAGGCCTCCCCAGACAGCCGTTTTGGTTTTTTGCATTTCTTTTCCATGGGGATGGTCTTGATCCCTGTCTCCTGCACAGTGTCACGAACCTCATTCCATAGTTCATCAGGCACTCTATCTATCAGATCTAGGCCCTTAAATCTATTTCTGACTTCCACTGTATAATCATCAGGGATTTGATTTAGGTCATACCTGAATGGTCTAGTGGTTTTCCCTACTTTCTTCAGTTTAAGTCTGAATTTGGTAATAAGGAGTTCATGATCTGAGCCACAGTCAGCTCCCGATCTTGTTTTTGTTGACTGTATAGAGCTTCTCCATCTTTGGCTGCATAGAATATAATCAGTCTGATTTCGGTGTTGACCGTCTGGCGATGTCCATGTGTAGAGTCTTCTCTTGTGTTGTTGGAAGAGGGTGTTTGCTATGAGCAGTGCATTTTCTTGGCAAAACTCTATTAGTCTTTGCCCTGCTTCATTCTGAATTCCAAGGCCAAATTTGCCTGTTATCCCAGATGTTTCTTGACTTCCCACTTTTGCATTCCAGTCCCCTATAATGAAAAGGACATCTTTTTTGGGTGTTAGTTCTAAAAGGTCTTGTAGGTCTTCATGAAACCATTCAGCTTCAGCTTCTTCAGCATTACTGGTTGGGGCATAGACTTGGATAATTGTGATATTGAATGGTTTGCCTTAGAGATGAACAGAGATCATTCTGTCATTTTTGAGATTGCATCCAAGTACTGCATTTCGGACTCTTTTGTTGACCATGATGCCTACTCCATTTCTTCTGAGGGATTCCTGCCCGTAGTAGTAGATACAATGGTCATCTGAGGTAAATTCACCCTGACAGAATGTGGTCCACTGGAAAAGGGAATGGCAAGCCACTTCAGTATTCTTGCCTTGAGAACCCCATGAACAGTATGAAAAGGCAATATGATAGGATACGAAAAGAGGAACTCCCCAGGTCATTAGGTGCCCAATATGCTACTGGAGATCAGTGGAGAAATAACTGTCAGAAAGAACGAAGTGATGGAGCCAAAGCAAAAACAATACCCAGTTGTGGATGTGTCTGGTGATAGAAGCAAGGTCCGATGCTGTAAAGAGCAATATTGCATAGGAACCTGGAATGTCAGGTCCATGAATCAAGGCAAATTGGAAGTGATCAAACAAGAGATGGCAAGGGTGAACGTCAACATTCTAATAATCAGCGAACTAAAATGGACTGGAATGGGTGAATTTAACTCAGAATCTCTATAAACATCTAAAAACATTTCATGGAACATCATTAATTAATTTTTAGGCTAGTTTTGGAAAAGCTGAGGTAAGGCACCAGGTTGTTAACTACTATTTCAAATCAGAACAAGTTTCTTTAACGAAGACCCAGTGAAAATTGTGGCCTTTCACAATAGCCTTTTTTTTTAAAAGTAATGTAGAAGTAAGTTTCTGAATGTATATAATAAACATATTACTCCTTAGCTTTCAGTTCCAAATGGAATTCTTCTTAGCTAATTTATTTTTGGGCCTTTCTTCAAAGCGTAAAAGATTTAACGTGTCCTTGTTATATTTGTCATAAAGAGCCTGTAGCAAATTCCTAATCAAATGAAAGCAGCCTTGAATATTTCACAAGAGTACAGCTAATGTCTTTGTTCGTCTAGCTTTCGAACCTCTGATTTGAGTTCAGTGGAAATTTAACCGTCTTGGACTTCTTCCCTTGGTGACTCACAGTCTCTAAAATCAATAAAGTCTGCATTGCTTTACAACTTGACTTGATTTAATTCATGAGGACTGTAAGAGCCAAAAGAGAACTGAATAGGGTCAATAAAATATTAAATTTTAGATTATTATGAAATATGTGGACTTTCCCCTTGGTTTGGTTGTTGTATGTTTTTGGGTTGGAGTAGATGTTGAGGGTCTCATTCATGATTTATTTTAAACAGTGCACATCTCATGGAACTAATTGCTCCAGTTGGCACTAGGCACCTTGCTTTATAGACTTGCTGAGTTATTGTAGATAATCACTCTTGGTTGAGCCTTCCGTGCCCTGGATCACTGAAACGGTGATCACAGTGTTTGTGAAACATTGTCATATTTACGTGTGTGGAGACGAGGAGGATGGAAATTACAGGCATCTGAAAGTGAAAATTTATTTAGGCAGAATTCCTCCTGTATTCTAATGGAATTAATCTAGTTTATTAATGTCCTGTAACTCCAGCCTTACCTACTTTGTTCAAATAACTATGGAAGCCCTTGGTTTTAAATGTTGCTGTGTCATTGATTTCATGATCCAGAAATCTACTCTGATGGAGGAGTGATGATAATTTCATGTTCTAATCTCTTCCATGATTTATATCTCTTTGTCAAGTAGCTCTGAGGTGGGTTTTTGTTTTTTATGCAGTTTGGCCTAATACTTCGATTTATAGTCACAGTCATCGTCCTGTTAGGTGGCTTCTCAGATCGTTTACTCATCTTATGCTTCTGCTCACTAAAAATAAACTCTGTATTCCTTTTGGTTAAGCTCCTGATAACACATATAAGATCTCGTATTTAACACTAAAAGGATTTTTGTAGTATATATCATCTGAAGATAAAAACAGGAAAAAGAAATAAAAGCAATGTAAATCTGGCTTTCAAGTTTATGTGCTGTTTCCGCGTGTAGCCTGTATAGACGCTACGGTGCAGCCGGTGGGGAAGGGCTGAGCAGGCCCTGAGGTGCGGGGGTGGCACGCACACCGTTGGCGCCGCGGCAGCTGTGCGGCGGCTGTGTCTCCGGAAGACAGAGCCTGCGATTCTTCCTGTACCCACTTTTGGTGCTGATTGTGAAAAGTACTTACCCATCATGTATTGTTATGGTGATGACAAGTGATGATTAACTTTATGGGGCAGTCAGATTCTCAGCTATTTGAGCAATTATTCTTTACGGTGTTACAGAAATTTTTAGTAAACTGAGTGGCATAGTACTGTGTTGCCTCAGTTGCTCTTTGATTACATGGAAAGCACTTGAAAAAGACATTTTCTGCAAGAACCATTTCCACCACAGTGAAATATGGAATGTTTTCAGATGGACTGCCAAGCTATGCTATTGGTCTAATCCATCTTAGCACCAGGATGCCTAACTCAGAAATTAAACAGAGTGTCTTAATGCATTCAGATTGTTGTAACAGAATAGACTGGGTGGGTGACGTATTTCTCACAGTTCTGGAGGCTGGTGGGTGCAGGATCAAGGCCTTGGCAGGTTTGGTGTCTGCTGAGGACCTGCTTCCTGACTCACTGGTGGCCATCTTCTTTCTGTGTCCTCGCAAAGCTTCCCTGGTGGCTCAGACGGTCAAGCATCTGCCTGCAGCGCAGGAGACTGGGGTTCGATCCCTGGGTCCAGAAGATTCCCTGGAGAAGGAAACGGTAACCCACTCCAGGACTCTTGCCTGGAAAATCCCATGGACAGAGGAGCCTGGTAGGCTCCAGTCCACGGGGTCGCCAAGAGTTGAACTCGACGGAGCGACTTCACAGGCACACAAGGTGTAGGGGGAATAGGAGAGCTCCCTGGGATCTCTTTTTATTAGGGCACTAAATCCCGTTTACGATGGCCACACCATCATGGTCTAATCACCCCAAGGCCTTAGCTCCAAATTACTACCACGTTGGAGGAACAGACTTCAACATTCGCATTTTGGTTGGACAAAACATTCTAACTATAGAACCAGGGCATCTTCTTCCATTGGAAGTGGAATGTTAAAATAGCTTACTGGGTTAAGCAGCTGTATGCTGCTGCTGCTGCTAAGTCGCTTCAGTCGTGTCTGACTCTGTGTGACCCCATAGACGGTAGTCCACCAGGCTCCCCCGTCCCTGGGATTCTCCAGGCAAGAACACTGGAGTGGGTTGCCATTTCCTTCTCCAATGCATGAAAGTGAAAAGTGAAAGTGAAGTCACTCAGTCATGCCCGACTCTTAGTGAGCTCATGGTCTGCAGCCCACCAGGCTCCTCCGTCCATGGGATTTTCCAGGCAAGAGTACTGGAGTGGGGTGCCATTGCCTTCTCCAAGCAGCCATACCCACAGCCTCTTTTCCTCATAGTTGACTTTTGTCTCCCTTTTTAACCCTTTCCTTTTTCCTGGCCTGCTGCTTAAGCTGCAGACCATTTCAGCTTCACTTCACATGCAAACTCTTATCCATTCCAGGCTTAGCCTTACCTCCTCCTAGAATTAACCCTTCTACAAGGTTCGCCTTGTAGATAATCTCCTCTGTTTTATTCAATATCCTATGAGGTTATCTGCAGTCAAGATAGTGGTGCTGCTTATTTTTAAGAGCTTTACTGTGTACCAAGTGCAATATAAGCAATATGTTTTATTTCATTTGATTTTCACAAATATCCCATTATATAGACACTGTATTTTACAAATGAACAACTGAAAACCAAGGATTAGAGAGTATAAGTACTTTGTTCGAGTGATGAAGCCGGGATTCCCACCTGGGTGCCACGCACTCCAGAATCTATACGTACTCCAGTCTATAGCACCAGTCCAGTTTATGTGGTGGTTCTCACCTGTGAGTGATTCTGCTTCCTGGGGGACCTTTGGCAAGGTCTGGAGACATTTTTGGTTCTCACAACTGAGGGGAGGTTCTACTGGCTTCTGGTGGGTAGAGGGCATAGATACCGCTGAACATCGTACAGTGAACACGATCCCCCCAAACACAGAGTCATCTCAGCCAGAGGCCGGCGGTGCCAGGACCAGGAAGCCCTGCTCTGCACTGGCTCTCAAGGGGGGACCCTGAGGCAGCAGCAACAGCACCACTTGGGGACTGGAGAGAGACAGAAACTCTCCTTCCTTACCCTGAACCTTCTGAGTTAGAAATTCTGAAGCCGAGGCCCACTCCTCTTTGCTTTCGCAACCTGCAGCTAATTCTGACGTGAGGGTTTGAGAGCTGCTGTTGCACCCCAGCATCATCCTCCAGTCTCTCTCCGTGGGTAGTGCCTGCTCTTTAACATCAGCTCTTTACCTTGGCTGAGGGAGCTTTTCTTACTGGTAGTTTTTCCTTCTTACGTGGAACTTGCTGGAATGGAGAGGAGGAGTTGTTTTTCCCCTCACCCCCATTGCTGATTCTTATCCATTGTTGAATTGTCTGGCCCTGACCTAGATCTGTGTAAACCCAGGCTCATAACGTATAGAGCTGGGCTGAGGTGGGTCTCATCTGTGCCCTAAGCTGTATGCCGTCAGAACTAGCCTCTGATTTGGCATCTAGAGAGGATCATACCACCCACACCTTAGGTCAACTGGAAATCATTCGATTAAGGGACAGAACCGTCTTAGAAACCAATTAAACCAAATCAAGAGAGGCCTAAGAAGTTCAAAGATTTGAATTGTAGGTAGAAAGGAGAGAAAATCTACTTCAAAAGGAAAAAAAAAAGTGGCTTTACTGGCCTGTGGCCTTAGATCTGGCATTATTTAAAAGCACTGACTTAGGAAGGGTACCTACCAATACCCAACTGCCTTTGTTCTTTGAATTCTTTGCCATATGGTTATATCCCCCCCTTCCCATTTTTATTTGCTCATTTTTGGCACCTCTTTTCCTCTCAGCCCTATTATCTGATATCAACTTGGGCAACTTCATTTGGTAATCACGTTGGTAACCTGTACACTAATCTGACTCAAGTTTCTGTGACACCCTCTATTGTATTAACGCATGATCACACCGGATCTGATGGTGCCCTGGGCCAGCTCCTTCTCTAGCATCATCCTGCATTTCTTTCCTACCGTAGCCTCCTAGTTTTCCACTCAGTTACTCCTATAGCACTGTTTCTAAGGCTGTTGCTGGCATCCCTTTTGCTCTGGGCCAGTTTGCCAGGTTGTGTTGTTCTGATCCTCTTAAATAAAGGGTTGAAGGAGCAAAGTTTGCTGCATGTTATATCCTCCTACTGGGAATAGTTCTGAGGAGTCATACAGTAGAGAAACCTGCTCAGTTTTAGTTAACTAAATATTTTCCCCAAACTTACTTACAAGCAAAATGCCTTTCTGTGTTAGCGACTTATGATTTCCCTTGTAGCTTCTGTCCCATGGAACACAGCTAGCAAAACGCTTGTAATCTGCCGACTCTCTCCTGCCTTCGTATCTTTTCCTGCCCAGCCTGGTACCTGGACAGCTGACCCTTCAGCATCCTGGGTTTGAACTCCATGGGTCCACTTATACGTGGACTTTTTTCCAGTAGTGAATACTGCGGTACTGCACGACCCACAGTTGGTTGAATCTGGCGACGTTTAGTAGTAGGGGCTGAGGCGGAGAAACGACTCCTCCTCTTCATTCTAACAAGTTCTGCTTGAGAAGGGAAAGTTGCCAATAGGAAAAGCTCCTTCAGACGAGGCAGAAAAGCTGAGGGGCAGATACTGTTTCAGAACCACGGATAAGGGGCAACCATGGATACACAGTTCTGTTCAGTCCAGTCGCTCAGTCGTGACTACTTGCAGCCCTATGGACTGCAGCACGCCAGGCTTCCCTGTCCGTCACCAACTCCCGGAGCTTGCTCAGACTCACGTCCATCGAGTCAGTGATGCCGTCCAACCATCTCATCCTCTGTTGTCCCCTTCTCCTCCTGCCCTCAATCTTTCCCAGCATCAGGGTCTTTTCCAATGAGTCAGCTCTTCACATCAGGTGGCCAAAGTATTGGAGTTTCAGCTTCAGCATCAGTGCTTCCAATGAATATTCAGCACTGATTTCCTTTAGGATGGACTGGTTGGATCTCCTTGCAGTCCAAGGGACTCTCAAGAGTCTTCTCCAACACCACAGGTCAAAAGCATCAATTCTTTGGTGCTCAGCTTTCTTCACAGTCCATCTCTCACATCCATACCATGACCACTGGAAAAACCATAGCCTTGACTAAACGGACCTTTGTTGGTAAAGTAATGTCTCTGCTTTTGAATATGCTCTCTAGGTTGGTCATAACTTTTCTTCCAAGGAGTAAGCGTCTTTTAATTTCATGGCTGCAGTCACCATCTGCAGTGAGTTTGGAGCCCCCAAAAATAAAGTCTGACACTGTTTCCACTGTTTCCCCATCTATTTGCCATGAAGTGATGGGACCAGATGCCATGATCATAAGTTCTCTGAATGTTGACTTTTAAGCCAACTTTTTCACTCTCCTCTTTCACTTTCATCAAGAAGCTCTCTAGTTCCTCTTCACTTTCTGCCATAAGGGTGGGGTCATCTGCATATTTGAGGTAATTGATATTTCTCCCGGCAATCTTGATTCCAGCTTGTGCTTCTTCCAGCCCAGCATTTCTCATGATGTACTCTGCATGTAAGTTAAATAAGCAGGGTGACAATATACAGCCTTGACGTACTCCTTTCCCGATTTGGAACCAGTCTGTTGTTCCATGTCCAGTTCTAACTGTTGCTTCTTGACCTGCACACAGATTTCTCAAGAGGCAGGTCAGGTGGTCTGGTATTCCCATGTCTTTCTCTGATAGCTCAGTTGGATACACAGCGCCAAGTATAAATTATATGCAGGTTTTCGACTATGCAGAGGGTTGGCACTCCTAACTCCTGCATTGTTCAAGGGTCCACTGTAGTGTCCTTTGAAAATCTAGTTCCTCCTTCACCTTTGGTTTCTGCTAGTTTCCAGCTCTGGTAGCATCCGGTTACCTGTTTCCTTTGCTTTTGACATATAGAGGGCTTTACTTTGAAAAAGTAAAGAAGGGAAGGAGAAATGCAGGAAATAAATCATAAATCTTATTAATGGGCCTTACTGAGACTTTACGTTATTGAATCTTAACTTGGCCTTTGGTTCTTTGTACCGTCTTTTATGTATTTCCTCTTTATTCTGTGGTTCTGAATGGTTTTGTTTTTCGGATCTTGACCCATATGCTGCTATCTACCTGCTCCTACTTTACACCTCCCTGGGAGATCTGAGACCATCTAAAAGGTAGAATCTTTCATTTTTTCATTTTGGATTTTCAGAATTCTTCATTCATTTTTTTACTTGATATTCAAAGGAAAAGCCAGTTTTATTCCGTTCCTCAAACTTAGCAGGTCCAGAACAGAATTAATTATACTTTAGGAACGCTTGTCGCTGGTTCTTTTCCGGCCTCGTCCTTGTCCCCTGGTGCTTGGTTAACGCTTGCTTGTCTCTTAGTGTTCAGGGTAGCTGTCACTTCTGTTATTGGCTTTTTACTTGTCCATCTCCCATACCCTTCCTTGAAGGAGGCTGTGATTTGTTCTTTGTTATGCCCCAGTCATTTAACGTAGTGCCGAGAGCTTTCAGTACCACTTAGTGCTTAGCACACTCAGAGCTCTTTTATCTTAAGCTCCTTCTCTCTGTCCACTCCTTCTATTAAGACGTAATTCATCTCCTAAACACCGCTTGAGACGGACCTCTCTTTCTGTTACCCTTGTCTGATCCTTGCTGTCACCATGACTCAGATGGTATATTGCTGCATTCATCCAGCTGGCCCCTCTCTCTGTCCGCTGGTGGTCCCTTCCAGTCCATCCGTTACGCTGCTCACACACAGTGAGCTCTCCGAAGCATGTATCTTGAAACCCTATGTGGCAGCTCGTGTGTTCTCAGTTCTGTTGGATGATGTGTGTGCCCTCCCGTGGCCTTGCCGCCCCCGCTTCTCCAGCGTCCCTTCTTGCTACCTTCCTGCTCCAGTCCTGAAATCCTAGAGACTCCTCCCTGCTTATAGCTCTCCGGCACACTGTTATCTTGCTCTTCATCCATCCTTCCAGACAGAGCTCAGTCTCCACCTCCTCTGCAAACTCTTTTCTGTCCTCCCAGCCTCTCCCAAAACTCTGTTCCATCCTTCCAGACAGAGCTCAGTCTCCACCTCCTCTGCAAACTCTTTTCTGTCCTCCCAGCCTCTCCCAAAACTCTGTTCCGTGCTCACAGTGGTACCTGTGCCTGCCTCCAGGCACTTGCCACGTAGTACACGGTCTGTCTATGAAATGTGTGCGTCCTTTGTGAAGCTGACATTTCCCGGGCGTCTTAGTGTCCTCTAACTTACGGCTGACGCTCAGTTAGCGTTTCTTAAACTTAATTTCAGTGAATTTAAGGGAGACACACAGATGTGGATCTCAAGCCCTCGTCTTTTATTGAAAAGATTTAGAAACGACTTGTGGAACGTGGTAGTTGACCATTTGAGATTGGCATTTGGTAGAGGGAAGGTGAGGCGTGTACCTATAGCCCTTATTTCTGTTTATACGGGATTGCTAAGTCGCTTCAGTCGTGTCCGACTCTGTGCGACCCCACAGACGGCAGCCCACCAGGCTCCCCCGTCCCTGGGAGTCTCCAGGTGAGAACACTGGAGTGGGTTGCCATCTCCTTCTCCAATTTATATGGGATTTCTACCCTAAAATGTACTCAGTTTCTAGAGGACACTGAGCTTGGATTGCACTGTCTACCTCTCTGTTTGTTCCTCACAGTGCACAGTATGATGTCTTGGGTAAAGTGGACACTCAATATATGCTTGAGCTAAATGTCAGCATACTGCTAACAGTATAACTTAACTTGAGTTAACTGCAAAGCAGAGGCGGGTCAGCTGGGCCGTTCTCTTTGTTGGATTCCTGAGCACAGCTAACGCACAGTTTGGGATTTTCTGTATATAAGGAAAGAATGAATGTCCTAGATAACATTCATTAGGTTGAGTGAATGTTAAGTCTAGATGAAGACTTAAGCAAGAGTCTAGCTTGAGTTGAGCCTGAGCTCGTCATCTGTTCCACTTGTTGTGACTAAATGCTCCATCAGTTGGCACATTCCTTCAGTTCTTATAGGCTATGAAGCCAAAATTTATTTCCGAAAGAATATATTACCATTTTCAAACCATCTGTATCTTCAAATGAACTGCAGTTAACAAAAAGTAACCCGATGTAGTGGGTTAAAATCAGGAGCATTTAAAACCCGGCACACAGATAGGCGCAGGGTTAGTCCTATGCATTTTCACCGTCCAGCTGAACGTTTGGGAACATTGACGCTTCCTTGCATTCCTCGGTGACTATTTCACTGGGGTGGAGTAGCAGGTAGGACCATATCTGTGCTGTCCAAACAATAGCCAGTAGCTGTTATGACTATAGTATGTGACTGTTTAAGTGAAAATTAATTGAAGTGAAATAGAATTTGAAATGAGGTTGCTCAGTCACTCCAGGCGCGTTTCACGTGCCCAGCCAACACATGTGGGTGGCGGCTGCTGTCTTGGACAGGGCTGTGTCTGCCCTGGACTAAACGATCTTGAAGGTTTCTTCTGCCTCTGACTTCTTACTAGTCCCACTAGCTAGAAGCTACTACTGGTCAGATCTCCTTATAGGAAGCTCCAGAGATTACCCAGCATTCTTTGATCACACTTGGAATTTTTTCCGGATTGGATGTTATTGGAATAATTGAGTTGTTGAGTAGAACTTGGTCAGTTTCTTAAAAGAGTATTTTCTTTGTAACGGCGTTTGTGCTTTTTTTCCTTTTCTTTTTTCCTCCCCAAAGTCTGCCACCAGGGGGTGCCCTCAAACCTTTTGAGAAATACGATTCCACCTAGTTAACTAGAGTGAAGTGGGAAGGAGAACCTGTGTGTCTGCTTAGTCCTTCAGTCGTGTCTGACTCTTTGTGACCCTTTGGACTGTAGCCCACCAGGCTCCTCTCGCCGTGCGGTTTTTCAGGCAAGGATACTGGAGTAGGTTGCTGTGTCCTGCAGCTCCTGCATTGCAGATGGGTTCCTTACAGTAAACTATGGGGGATTTCCTTGGACTATAATATCGGCTATTAATTCATACTGGATAATTTAAGAGATAAATTAAGGATTAAGCATTACAATATGTATATATGCACATTACTTGATTAGTTTGGCAAATTATTTTCCTAGTGTGAGTGTGAGAACCTATCACTGAACTATCTTGAAAATTAGAAGTAAAAATAAGTAACTTTAAAGTATTTCTTATATTTCAAAAATATTTTTATTACATTTAAAACTGTTGACTGTAGTAAAAGAAATGAATTATTGTTCACTTACATTTCTTAGACAAACTAAGTTCATTTTGCTTTCAGGACTTTAACATTAACCATCAGTTATGTCTCTGAAATCTTGTCATGCTGAGTGTGATTGCTTGTCTATAAAAGATGGATAGTAGTGTGACTGTATGGTATTGAAAATATCTGTTGGTGTGTGTGTAATAGCCTTGTGGTTTGGTGGTGTTTGCTAAAATGATTGATGGTTATGGCCATGTAGTCATACAGTAATAGGAGTGAGAGATGAGAAAGACCTTCCGGAGCATCTTGTGTTAGTCTGAGATCCCTCCCTAAAGAATAATCATTTACAGTATCAGTCTTGAGAAGTAAATTCTTCTAGGAGGCAGAAGATAATGAGAATGTGTTACTATGTTTTATCCTATGACAAGAACACTTTGGCATTTTATTATTAGCATGAAAAAAGAGATTACTGTTCGGAGAAGAGCTTCCTTTATGTGTCATAAACCTACACAATTTTATTCTTAATGTTTAATCTAATGAAATTTATGTAGGAAATGGTGTGACTGGTTTTGATTAGGGGTACATTTTGTTTCAAGAACTGGCTGACAGTATTCTTCCTGAAGTTACTGTGTTCCCAAATTAGCTGTTGATTATCTGGGTTTTGGAGCATACGACGGTGGATTTTCCACGCCCATCTATGAAAGCCTGTGAGTTTTGAGCTGCTGACGGCTAGTTTCCTGAGATGAGCTCTATCCTGAGAAGCGGAGCAGAGATTGGGAGAGTGGAAGTAGAGCTGAGGCGAAGGCCTGCAGAAGGGCTCGCTCTCACCCCATCCCCACTCGCCCATTTGCTGCCTGATGAGTGTGTGGTGGTGGGGTTAGAGATTGAGAGTGAAAAGAGATTCTAGAGACGCTGCTTTGGGAAAGACCCTGATAGTCTCCTTACCTGCTGCAAGTGATAATAAATCCTTCCTTCCCGTGGGGGAAAGAAAAAGAATAAAAGGAGCTTCTAATGCTTAGCACTGTTTTTCTCCTGCTGGCAGCCTCTAATGGGGAGGAAAAGAGTGTATAGCAGCCTGATCTGTCCCATATTAGGCAACTGTCAGGGTAACGACAAATACAGGGTATTTCCAGTGTAAGTTACATGATAAATACGTTAAAGACTCTTCTGTACTATCTTTAAAGCAAACCTTTTCACATGCTTGTAATGAGCTGTGATTTTTATCAGTGCCTCTCAGATTTGAGTCCATAGCATTTTGAAAATTACTTAGGAAGCTCTTAATAGCTGTTTGAAGAGGAAACCGAAGCAAAGGGCGATCGAGAGCCAGGATGCTCCTCAGCACAGTCCTCTCCACGGAGTGGCCACTGCTGGCCCTTGTTAGCACTCAGCCTTTCGGGTCACCTGGCCCTCTGCCACCACCTTCATTTCGTACCTCTTTTGTTGCCATGAGAAAAAAATTTTGGAAGTCTTATTTGTAAGTCCATAAATTAGCTCACTAATTTGTGAAGTATGCCTTCTTAAATATGAAAATGTTAGACTGGCTATTTCCTGAAAACCAATTGGGCCTTATTAAAATTTGGAGAGAATTTTTATTGAAGCCATCATTGTCATGGGTGATACACATGAGAGATCACCCTGTGGCTGGCCTGTCAAACTTGCATGAGCTTTCAGAAATTAAGGGGAATGCGTGCGCTTGTTTTCTTGTAAGCTGTCACATTCTTCTCTTCAAAGTGTCAGCCTGAATCGCACACAAATAAATGTTAGAAATATTCACCTTCTCCAGTCGATTTTTTATCCTTACATATTTTAATGCCATAATTATTTTTTTCTCTAACGTTTAATTTTTGTAGTCTAAAACCATGCCTGAAGAGTAGGTGGATCTGCATGATCTTAAGACTTCTGACTTATGTTCTTTCTTTTTAAATTTTGAAATATGAACCTCTTTCAGACTTGGGAAGCTCTTGAGTTAGTTCCAGTAAGTTTTTTGAGGCATGTTATAGAAAACCCAGTTCATATACAGTTTAATTTACTTCAGGAAAAAAAAAGACCTTGTCCTAAGTGAGGGAGATTCTTACAGGCAGTAGAGAGGAGGCAGAGGAGAAGCTTTGTAAAATCACCTAGCTGTGATAGAAAGTGTCAGTTAGTTTAACAAGAATTTTTACCAAGAAGATTACATGTGACTGTGTTCCAGCATAGTGAATTAGTGTCAGTCTTGTATGAAAGGAACTTTCATACAAGCACTAGAACACTTGTCCATAAATAACTACAATATAAAGCAGGAAGTCTTAAGGGTCTTATGAAAATCATAGAATTAAATTAAAAGAGGCAGAGTTACCTTGTAGCTGGTGAGTCAGTTTGGGTAGATGTTGAAGCAGTGCGGTGTTTGAGCAAGACGTTGGAAAGTTAGGTAGGGTTTCGAGTAGGAAGGATATTCTAGGCGTAGCACAGATCTTACTTGTGGAAGCACATGTAGGTGCTAGAGAAGAGTGAATTGCAGAAATGTCTAGTGTGTAAAATGCACAGAAGGTTGTGAGAGAGGGAGAGAGAGCGTGTGTGGTAAGACTGGATACGGATCTAGGGCCAGAGAGCTTGATTATTAATTCAGGGAGTTGATACTGTACTGAAAAGATAGGAAAAGCCATTGAAAGCTTTCCAGTGGAACAAGGACACACTGGGGTGTACTTGGGCTGAAACTGAAGGTGGGCTAGCAGCAGGGCAGCAGTTAGATTATTGTCGTAATCTTGGTGAGACTGGATGAGGGGCTGAGTCAGGGTAGTTTAGTAGTGATTAAGAGGAGGCGATGAATATATGAGGCCCTGCTGGATCGATCAGCAGGACTTGGCAGTTAATTGATGTGGGGGTGTTGAAAGAAAGAGGAGGCTCCAGAAAGGTTGTAAATTACTGGCCCATTAGATAATAATACTTTGCATTTATATATGAGTCTTTAGAATTTGTTAAACACTGTTATATCTGAGCCTTCCTAACTCTGTAAGTTAAACAGAGTTCAAATTATCCGTATTAGGGATGAGGAAATAAAGAATTTGGGGATTTTGCTATGTTCATGCAGAAAGTAGATGCAGGTCTGGCCTATGACTGTAGTCTTCTGCTCCGCTTTCTTGGCTGAGTGCTCTGTTCTCTAACAGACCTTTACTTGTGAACCTGGGGAGAGAGGCTCTGTCATCGAGTCCCAGTGTATGCCACTAAGTTTGAATGTGGAAAAATTGGCTTTACCTTCTTTGAGCTTCAGTCTCTCCAGATATTTTTATGCTTTCTATTTTGCATTGATATTCACAGGATAAAACGTAATTTTAAAATTTTCCTGATCTCTATTCAACAAATAATGAGTACTAAATTTTATGCATGGTACTAGAATGAGTGACTTCACTTTCACTTCTCACTTTCTTGCATTGGAGAAGGAAACGGCACCCCACTCCAGTGTTCTGCCTGGAGAATCCCGGCTGCCGTCTCTGGGGTCGCACAGAGTCGAACACGACTGAAGCGGCTTAGCAGCAGCAGCAGGATACACAATGTGTACAATGCAATCCTTCCATTTGCAGTGTCACGGATTAGAGAAGGAGAGGAGAAAAAATGTAAATAAATAATTTTAATAAGCCAAAATAAGTGCTATCCTATAGGTATGTGCGTGCTTCCCTGGTAGCTCAGCTGGTGAAGAACCTGCCTGCCGTGCAGGAGACCCCAGTTCTAGTCCTGGGTCAGGAAGATCCCCGGGAGAAGGGATAGCTACCCGCTCCAGTATTCTTGGGCTTCCCCTGTGGCTCAGATGGTAAAGAATCACCTGCAGTGCGGGAGACCTGGGTGTGATCCCTGGGTTGGGAAGATCCCCTGGAGGAGGGCATGGCAACGCTCTCCATATTCTTGCCTGGAGAATCCCCATAGACAGAGGAGCCTGGCGGGCTGCAGTCCATGGGGTTGCAAAGAGTCGGACACGACTGAGCACAGAAGCACAGTGTATAGTTGTTTTAGCTTTGCTGTACCTTTTATATTTTTCATAATGCTGGAAAAGTGATTATCACCAGTTGGGAATGGTGAAGAAAATTGTATATCTATACTGTGGAAAGTACTGCATAGCATTTATCATTCTATCACATGGAAAGATGACTTTCTTTTAAGGCAAGAAACAAGTTGCAAAAATATATGGTATACCATTTAGTTTAAAAATTCGTGTAACCTCTTAATTTCTGTGTGCACATATGTAGAAATGCCTAGAAGAAGTTTGGGGAAAAGACAAGCATCTGTTTACGTCTTCGGACAGTCAGCAGGAATAGGAATTGGGGATTTGACTTCATCTGCATTGTTTGACATTTGTAAGCTAGAATGCATTCACATGTTACTTAAAAAATTAATGGAAAAGAAGGGTTAAGGCTCGTCTCAGGGGTTTGTATCTATAGGGATAAAAAGTACAACAGCATTAATAATCAAAGAAACAGAAAATAATAGTGGTGTCAGTTTAGTCTATCAAATTGCAAATGAAACAAGAATGAGAATTCACAATAAGATGGAGCTGAGTACTTTCTTATACAGAATTTTACCAGAATATAAATTGGTAGCATGTATCAAAAAACTAAAAAAAAAGCCTGTTTTTCACCATAGCATTTTCTCTTATAGAGATATTCAGATAGTTGGCAGAAAGATGTGTGTACAAGGATATTCATTACAATGGTAATTATAAGAGTAGAAAATTGGCAACAACCTGTAAATCTATCATAAGAGAGTTAGGTTGGGAAATAAGTTATGGTATGTCTGAATTATATAATAATATTCAGCTATTGAAAATAGTGATGTAGGATTATATTTATTTATACAAGAAAATGTTCACAATATAAATGAAAACAGAATACAAACTAGAAAGATGTATGCCAAAATGTTAGCAGTATATATCTTGATATTGGGCTTGTGAGTTGTATTTGTTTTCTTTTTGTTTATATTCATTTTATACAGTGAAAGTACATGATTTTTTAAACAAACATGTTGTTTCTGGTGATGGCAAAGTGGAAAGTTCTTTTGTCTAATGGAAAAACTATACAACTGTTAGAATAATGTGCTTTTAAGTGATTTTTTCTATGTTAGAAGGTAGGTAAGTACCTAAGCATAACAAAAACTTAAATGGTTATATTAACTTTGGGATCGTAGGGCTATGAGTTTTTCCTGTTCTCTATTTAGATTTTGGGATGAAATACTTTTTATATTAAAAATTATTAATAAAATTTCATGTTCGAGACTTCTTATATAAACTTCTTTGAAATTTTTTATTAAAGAATGTTAGTAACTTTTAACAATTTTACTAGGAACTACTTGGGTACACATCAGTAGATAAAATGGTGTGACTTGAAGTGTTTATTATATTTGTTGATTTGTGACTGATTAAAAAGCTGTTTCCTATGAACTGAAGAAGCAGATCTATGGAAATTTCCCCCCTTTTAAAAATAACACTATTTTGCTGATTTTACTGGCTACAGTTTTCACTTACTCATTCAAAATTCTATAGTATTATTTATTCAGTACTTGCTGTGTACCGGCTTCTGTACTTAGTCGCATATGAATATGTCTTTAGTATCAGAGCACAGTTCACAGGCTTGGTTTAGTTGACCAGGCGTTCTGAGGAAGAAGAAACAAGTGCAAGCTCATTTTCTGTGTGTGTGCTGCTGGGTGTTTAAGGCTTCGTCGTGCTCTGACCTTTGCAAACCCAGCTGCTCTGTTTGAGTTGTTGTCCGTGCTTGTGTCTGCTGAGGAAGAAAGATAGCTTCTTCAGGGTCACTGTGACGAAACTGCAGTAATTACTGTCCTTCAAGGTGAGGGCTGATGTATTGAGGGGATCACAGAAAGAGCGCAAGACTTCCTGCTCTGAGATTCGCGAGGTCCGTGATCACGCCCATTACTGTTTCCAGTCCTGTTGGCAGTGCTGGCATGGTGTCTGGCGTCTAATGGACGCTTAGACATTTACTCTCCAGTTGAGTGGATGAACAGATCTGTAAAAGGGCGGAAATGGGTGAAATAGCATCATAACCTTGAAAATCTTTGTATCAGTTCTGAATGAAGCATATACATAGTCAACTTTTGGGATGAGAATAAACTGACAGTATGGACTCCCGGGTGCACACACACACGCGGACAGTTGCCATATGTGATCATCTGTGCAGACTGCCCAGTAGAGGGCAGGGAGAATTGAATGAAGCTTTCCATTTATCACCATGCAAATGCTTAATTTCTTTATGATCATCTTCATTATTGTTATAAGTAATATATGATATAAATAAGTATTTATGTTTAAGCCTCTTACTTCCCTTGAAGTTAGGCAATGATTTAAATTTTTAAAGCTGTTTGTTACTTATATCTTGGTTTGCATTGTATAGATTAATACATTATGTGGATTAATAAGATTCATGTTGATATACGGCAAAACCAATACAATATTGTAAAGTAATTAACCTCCAATTAAAATAAATAAATTTATATTAAAAAATAAATATCAATTTGTAAAATGTTAAGATTTGCATGAAGATGTTAATAATATATGGGAGGGCATAAGATCACACTAGTTTTTTAAATTATGCATTCCATCTAAAATGGTAGTTGGGTTGGTTACGTTCTCAAATGACATTTTTTATCATCTCATTTGTATTTTCAAAGCCACATTAGACATAGGTCTGAAGTGTTGACAGTTGTGAAGAAGTCCTGTGCAGTGATGCTTCATCAGATAAATAAGTGATATTTTAAAGCTTGTGACGGTCAGCACAAGCTTGTGGCTGCAGCTACTCATGTGTCAGTTTTAAAAGACAAGGACAGGTACCGAAAGGAGAAGCTGTCAGCCTCTTTAGTCACTTAAGGGTAAAGGTCTTTAGGTTAAGAATGTTTGGATAGACACTTCTCTTTATCCCTCCTTCTAAATATAGCTGAAAGGTGGAGTTAAACTGACCAGCTAGAGTCTGTGGGGCTGTGGGCACCAGGGTGGTATCAACAGAGGCCTGGTGGGGAGCCAGAACTCTCACCCTCTGCAGCGCTGCCCCCTCCAGAGGTATCAAGATGCATCTCCCCTCCCCGCTCTGGGAATCACCTGGGGCAGCAGAGTTGCCCCCGGCCCACCCCCCTAGAGGTATCAAGGTGCGTCTCCCCTCCCTGCCCTGGGAATTATGGAGGGCGGCAGAGTTTTCACTCCTGACGGATGGCAGTGAGCTGGCTCCTCCTTCCTGTGTCACAGAAGACCTGTGAAAACAGATTTGAAAAGATCCAAGGCCTCAGAACAATACCCCAGATCCCCAGGTTTCAATAACAATCACTCCACCAAGAAGCAGGAAAACCTCAACTAGAATGTGAAGACAGTCAGCAGACACCAACCCTGAGACAACACAGATGCTGGAATTATCCAACGAGGACGTCAGTGCAGCCTTCAGTAAGCAATTACAGACCTGCCTGAAGCAAAAAACAGCAGCCCCAGCAGAAATGGAAGCTGTATAGAAGAACCGATGGAAATTTTAGAACCGAAAAGTAATAGCACCTGATTTTTTTTAAACAAATGCAGTGGAATGGGCTCAGTGGAGAATGGAGACGACTGAGGAGAGAAGCGGAGAACTTGAAAAAAAACAAAAGAATTAGTCTGAACAACATAAAAAAAAAAAAGACTGAAAAAGTAGTTTAAGGATCTTTGGAACTGTTTAAAAAGATCTAACAGTCGTGCCTTTTTAGTACTGAAAGGGAGAAGGAAAAAGCAACAGGGCTGAGAAAATAACAATAATGAAAAATAGCAACTGGAAACGAGAAATAATAGCTGAAAATTTCCCAAACTTAATAAAAGACATCAAGAAGCTGAGCAAACCTCTTACATGAAACCCAAAGAAATCCATGCCAAGATATATCATAGTCAAACTTATTCCAACTAAAGGCAAAGAAAAGAATTTTGAAAACATTCAGTAAGAAATGGCACATTGCCTGTAGGGCAAAAACTGTTTGAATGACAGTGAATTTCTCATCGATAACACGGAGGCCAGAGAGAAATGACACAATATTTTTGAAGGAGTAAGGGAAACGAACTGTCAGCAGAGAAATGTATATCTGTTGAAAATATGCTTCAGAACTAAAGAACAGACAGTGACATTCTCAGATGAAGGAAAGGAAGACGGTTTGTCATTAATAGATCTGTCCTAAGAGAATGTGTAAAGGAATTTCTTGAAACAGAAAGGAAATGATAAAAGATGGAATCTTGTTGTATAAATAAAGAATAGTAGAAAGAGTAAAAATATAGTAAATATAGTAGCGTTTTCTTCTTGAGTTTTCTAAATAGTGTTTTGACATTTTCTGTTTTGCTGTTTTCAAAAATTTCAACACTATCAAATGTGGTTCTCAGTGTATGTAAAGAAATATTAAAATTATAATGGGGACAGGTAAAGGGCCTTGAAGGGAATATTTCTGTACTGCAGCATGTGAAGTGTTGACACCAAGATGAATAGTGATAAATCATATATAAAGAAATGCCTAGAGCAGCCAATTAAAAAACATCTGTTTAAACAGATGTGCTCAAATACAGTTTAGATAAATAAAAATGGAATTCTGAAATATATTCAGGTAACCCATAGGAATAAAGGAAAAGAAAGCAGGTAAAATTTAAAAAAATTAAAAATTAATAAGTTCTAACATATCAGTGATTAAATGTAAATAATCAACGTTCACCAATTAAAAGACAGATTACAGAGTGGATTAAAACATGGCACACTGTATGCTGCTTACAAGAAGTTATTTCAGGCACAACAGTATAGGCCGGTGAACGTGAAAGGCAGTTTTGTTTGTAATAGCCAGAAATTGAAGACTACCAAAATGCTCCTCAGCAGGTAAAGTGGTTGAACAAATGGTGGTGTAGTCAACTCTGCAATACTACTCAGCAGCAGGAATTAACTCTTGATACGGTCCTGGACTTGAATAGATCTCAAGAATGTTAAACGGGGTGAGTAAAAAACTCAGTCTTTAAAGAAACACATGCCACATGATCCCATTTGTGTAACAGCAGAATTACAGAGATGGACAGCAGGGTGATGCTTCCTCGGGTTCAGGGAGAGTTGGACGGAGGGAGGGACTGTAAACTAGTAGCAGGAGGGAGACACTTGCTGGAGTGGAGCACTTCCGCGTCTTGATTCTGATAGTGGTGAAGCAGATGTATGTGTGATAAAGTAGCATAGAACGGTATTCACATGCTGTACCAGTATTAACTGTACTACAGTTAATCCAGAACGTGGCCGCTAAGGGACACTGGGCGAAGAGTCAGCTGGCCTCTCTCTGTCGTTTTCTCGACTTTCTGTGAATCTCTAATTGCCACAGTGTCTTCAGAAGCAAAGAGAGAAATTAGGACCAAGAAGAATTTGAATGTCTTCAGTGCATCACTGCATTTCATGCATCTTCAGGTGCAGGAAAGCAAGCATCTTTACTGCTTACGTTAGAATTCTAAAGGAGTAGAGTGCTTCCTGTTGTTTGACTTTTTAAATTTAGGTTTCCTTTTTTTGGCATTGTTTGTGCTCAGTCATTTCAGTTGCGTCCAACCCTTTGCCACCCCGTGGACTGTGGCCCACCAGGCTCCTCTGTCCATGGGATTTCCCAGGCGAGAACGCTGGACTGGGTTGCCATGCCCTCCTCCAGGGGATCTTCCTGACCCAGGGATGGAACCCTTGTCTCCTGCGTTGCAAGTGGGGTCTTTAGCCACTGAGCCATCTGGGAAGCCCTTTATTGGCATTGAAGGGGCTTATAATGGAGAGGCTTTGAACCCTCTTGAGCCTTCATTTTATTCTTTTCAGTGTGCTTGCTTCCTGTTAGAGACCTGTTGGATTTATCTGCTGTTTACTTAACCCTACCACCTCTAACACAGCCTTATTTCCGTTTCCCACTCTTCCACTATATGTACAATATTCATTTCAGTTAGATCAGTTTTCTGGTTTTTTAGTACGATGGTAAAAACTGTTCATATCTGAGATATGATTCCTTTTCTACTCTTGTACAACTTTGTGTTTTCTCCAGAATTAATAATTGTCTTCTGTTCTTAACTTGCTTAGTTTTTTTAATATACCTGTGATTAATTGAATCCTACACTCTCTGAATTGTAAGTATCTTTCAGTTCATTTTGAGCATCAGTTTCCCCATTGTCCTAATTTAAAGAAGGAGTTGTGCATAGGTTTGAGTTTTAAAGCTTTGGTCTCAGGAAAATTCTCAATAGTAAAACTTCCTTGTAAAACCAAGGTGACTGTAAATTATCTTTGCTACTTTTTCTGTTTACACGCATAGAGTGTGTAGCTGTAGGTAGACAAATGCATATTTATTTCAGTTTAGCTCCTCTTAGCTAAGGGAATCTAGGTATTTTTAAAGAGTCTATATCCTCATCAGTCGCAAACATGGTAACGTAGAGAAGTGGGGGAGAGCCGTGGAGTATAGGCCAGAACACTTGGGTTCTAGTTCTGATTTAGTTGCTAATTCACATATTCAATCTAGGATAATGAGGGTAACCTCCTTGGCCTCAGTTTTCTCTTCTCTTTAATAATGACAGGATCAGACTGGATTATAACTGAGACCTCATCTATCCAGTTCAGATGTGATTTCAGATAGATACATGTTTAATCCTGACTGTGTATATAGAATGTCTAAATTAAGAGTGTTTTCATTTTCACTGTTTTGAAAGAATTGCTCTGATGTTTTGAGAAAAATTGGATTAAATAGACTAAAGTAATTTCTAAAGCATTGAAGAGATGGGAAATTATAAGACAAAAATGGGTCATAAATATCGTTTTCCTTGTACTTCGAATTATGATACAGAAATTGTGGTTTTAAATTCCTAAAGGTCCCTGTGAAAGGAAAATTCTGAGTCACCTGGAACTTTTTGTTTACTATCCAGTAGATCAGATTTGACATGTAAAAGTTGCTCTGAAACAATGTGTGGCTTTTATGGTGAGTTATTTAAATTATAGGCTGTAGACGCTTGAGGGCTTCCGAAGAGTTCTTGGTGGTCTAATAGTTTTTAGTTGAAGTAACCAAGGGCAGAATGTACTGCTTTTCCTTTGCAAATATTTTATTTAGTTGTGGATGTGATATGAGAGATTTCGCATGTGGGATACTTCATTCCTTTTCAGAGGACATTAAGGTGAATTACATACATTTGGAAATCAACTTATAAATTCCTGACTGTACCTGTTGTTACACTTTTGCGTGTATTCCATGATGGTAATATGCCTGTTTATGGGATCCTCTGAAAAGCAGATATGTAGTTTAATTTTAAGAACAGACATTTGTTCATTGGTTATTATTCACTGGTAACATATTCTGTTGGTTTTCAGGTACTAGAAGAAGCAGAAGCTCAGCACTTGTATCAGTCCATTTTGCCTGATATGGTGAAGATTGCACTCTGTCTGCCAAATATTTGTACCCAGGTTGGTGGAAATGACTTCTTCCTCAGTAGCTTTCTTGAGACTCGCAGTTGAATCTTGTTTAAACTTGAATTATCAAGGTAAAAGAGAGAAGAGAGAGGTGGAAACAGTTTTTGCCGGAGCCTGATGATTTTGCTCTGCTAGGGAGAAGGTTAGAGGTTAGGAGAACGCTGCGAGAGGCCATTAAAAATGCAGCACCCAATTTCCGAGCTTCGGTTCACAGTGCCGGTGTTTGCTCACTCGTACTTCTTAAAACAGTCTTTAACTTTCAAAAAGGATAGTCAGTATTTCAAAACGTACTAGTCGACTTAGAACATTTCATCTTCAAAATGGTTTAATACCTACTCCTTCCTGTAAAGCAAATGAATTCACCGTACACTCTTTTTTCCCTTTTTATGCATGTGTTTTTTAAATGCTTTTTTATTGTGATAGAACCATATTTAACTGTACAGTTCAGCGGCATTAAGTATATATTCACATTATTAGGCAACTTGCACCATCGTCCATCTCCCAAATTTTTCACCTTGTAAACTGAAACTGTTCCCATGAACCATGATACATTCTTAACTTTTAAAATGAAAGAATCTGTGTTGTTTTGTTGTATTTATTGCTGTATAACAAACTACCTTAAAATTTAGTGGTTTAAAGCAAGAAAATTTTATTATCTCAGATTCTGGTGGGAATTTGGGAGCAGCTTAGCTGACTGGTTCTAACTTGGCTCTCTCCTGGTTGCAGTCAAGGTAATGGCCTGCACTGCAGTCGTCCTAAGGTTTGAGGCTGGAGGAGCCACTTCTCAGCTGGCTCACTCACGTGGCTGCTGGCAGAAGGCCTTACTTCCTTGCCATGGGACTCTAGGTTGATGGGTGTCCTCATGACATGGTTGCTAACTTTCCCAGAAAAAGCCACGGAAAAGAGAGAGAGAGAGGAAGGGTCAGTGCCTTTTTTGACCTTGTATCTGAAGGTACACACTGTGACTTTCTTTATTTTTTCCTCTTTATTAGAATTTCGTCACTACATCTAGCTCATACTCTGCCTCTCAAGGAGGGGGATTATCAGAGAATTTGTAGACTGTATTTTCAGATAGTTATAAGAGATTGTTGGTTTATTGTTCATAATTGTCCTCCTCTATTTCCCGCAACAGTAGCTTGAGTTTGCCTCTGTCTGAGATTTCTAGGCCAGCCCCTTGGCTGCATGGATGCTAGCCAGGTTTCTGCTAACACTGGTGATCCACAGGAGCCCTAGGGACAGTTTGGGTGGAGCAGTTCCTGAAGGTGTAGGATGGTCCCACACATTGCAATCTGTCATTGGAACACCCGCAGAAAACACAAACATAGCCTTTGGGATAACCAGAAGCCATGTCCAAATACCTGATTCCAAATGTTGAGTGTTTTCCAGTGTGCCATATTTGTTAGCATCATATTGTGACATTTCCAATTTTACATAGCAATAAATTCACCTCATTAGTTCATTTTACAACTCTTCTTGTTTATATTGCAAGTTATTTGCTTGCTTATATTTCATATTCATTCTTTTCTCTTTTCCTCCTTGGTTTTTCCCCTAGGTCATAAGATTCCTCACTACCTCTTGGACTCTGCCCCTTGGGAAGACTTTTCTCTCCCAGCCAAAGTTAATCATTCCTGTGTCATTCAGATCATCCTTAGCGCATTATTTTGTAATTTGTGTCTTTATATATCTGCTTCCCTAGACTATATTCTTCCTGAAGGGAGATCATCTTTGTTTCCCGAGGTCTAACATAAAGAAAGATAGCGCAAAGTCATGTCCGACTCTTGTGACCAATGGACTGTAGCCTGCCAGGCTCCTCTGTCCATGGGATTATCCAAGCAAGAATACTGGAGTGGGGTGCCATTTCCTTCTCCATAGTGCCTAACTAAATTCTTCTTTAATTCACTGTAGTTCATAATTGACAGAATATAGTCTGTTTGGGGGGCTTCCCTGGTAGCTCAGCTGGTAAAGAATCCACCTGCAATGCAGGAGACCCTGGTTCAATCCCTGGGTTGGGAAGATCCCCTGGAGAAGGGATAGGCTACCCACTCCAGTATTCTTGGGCTTCCCTAGTAGCCCAGATGGTAAAGAATCTGCCTGCAATGCGGGAGACCTGGGTTTGATCCCTGGGTTGGGAAGATCCCCTGGAGGAGGGCATGGAGACCCGCTCCAGTATTCTTGCCTGGAGAATCCCCGTGGACAGAGGAGCCTGTGGGTTCAGTCCATGGGGTCACAGAGCATCTGACGCAGCTGAGTGACTAAGCACAGCACAGCCTGTTGATAGGGACCCCTCTCTCCTCTGCTCCTTCCTTCGTGCTTTAGAGAGAAGGTGGATTTAAGGGGATGTGTATTCAAGAGCACCCAGGTTTGTAGTCTGTAACATCTCAGGTGGTGGAACCAAAATCAGACTCATGGCCATCATCTTCTTTCCTGGCTTAAAACTGTTTGTCCTTCCATTAGTGTGCTGACGGGGAGAGCGTTTTAGTTTTGTCCTCTGTCCTCGACTACAAAGGCAACCTTTGCTGTAAAAGTTAACATTTCACTTTGGTATCCAAATATATCTTTGGCAAGTTAAATTGTTTATGTTGTTAATGAGTTAATCATATTAGCGTTGATAATAATGTACATATTAATGTTGATTCCTGTAGTGTGATCGGGACAATTCTCTCTGCCTGTTGTTTTGAGATTAATGCAGATATCCAAGATTCTTTCTGGGTCTTATTGAAGGGAGAAGGAAAAGCACCTCTAAATATCATATTGGAGCATTTTGAAATTTAACAGCTGATATATAAATTGGCTTTCCCAGCATGTCTTTAAAACCATACAGTTTAAACATTTAAAATAAAACCCACTGAACATAATACTCATGTAGAATATGCTAAAAATAAAAGGTAAGTTAACTTGGATTTGGTACAACTTGAAGACATATCAGACATAAAAAGCTTGAGGGAAAAATGTCCTGCATCTTCCTTAACTTGGTTATGTAGGAAATGCCTGTGTTGTTGCAAGTTATATGGAAATAAGTCTGTACACGCGTTTTCCATTAATTGCTTTAATAAAATTAGGTTTGGGTCTTTTAAATTGTCAATGTGAAGTGTGATTCAGAATTAGAAGGAAAGTACTTATTTATTGATTTATTTCCCATAGATCATTTTATTTTGGACTGAAATAGAAAAATTAGTCTGTCCAATAATCTTTAAATGAGAACAAAATTTAGCATATGCAATAATAGCCAACCTCAACATTACATTTTTCCCTTCCATCCTTTGTTTTAATTTTTCATTACAAGGTAATGTGTTTTTACTTCTTACTTGCTAAAGGAATCTTGTTTGTCACTAATACAAGTAATGTTTGTGTTCTCTTCACTGTCGTTATTATTGATTAGAAATCTGCACTTTGTCAAACAAGTACATTTTCCCAATCATCCTTAATGAACTGCCCTTGACTTCAACCGTATTGCTGAATTAGGGATTCAGGAGTGTCCTGAAATTATTCCTACCTTAATTTAGCAAATGCAATTTGGTGCCTCTGCTTTTGAAATTGCTAAACTAATTATTGCTCTTCTTGTCTGTATTTTTTGTTTCCTCTATCAGCCAATACCGCTCCTGAAACAGAAGATGAATCATTCCATCACAATGTCACAGGAACAGATTGCCAGTCTTTTAGCTAATGCTTTCTTCTGCACGTTTCCGAGGCGCAATGCTAAGATGAAATCAGAGTATTCCAGTTATCCAGATATTAACTTCAATCGGTATGTTTTCAGAGAATACCTTTTTAACAGTAAAATACAAAAAGTTGGCATTGAGTGATTTGCCAGACATTTCATGTACAATTATGTAATTCAGTCTTTATAGTACAGTGAGTTAAGTGATACTTTTGGCATTTTGCAAGCAAGATAATTAAAATGCATTGTCACAAAGCGTGCTTGGGGCCGAGGAGCCAGTGGGTGACAGAGGGAAGGCTGATCTCAGGCCTGTCTTACTCCGGGGCCCTCGTCCTCTTTACCCTGTCCTTCCCCTCTACGTGCCCTGGGTTCCTGATGCCTGTTTGATGTGATTATTCATTCACAGGGTGTTCGTTGTACATTATATTTCTTGTATGCCGAAATAATTTAAGGCTGCAGCATGAGTCTTCCTTTCTGTAAACTGAAAGTGAAATAAAAGTCGCTCAGTCATGTCCAACTGTTTGTGACCCCATGGACTGTATGTAGCCTGCCAGGCTCCTCTGTCCATGGGTTTCTCCAGGCCAAAATACTGGAGTGGGTAGCTCTTCACTTCTCCAGGGGATCTTCCCAACCCAGGGATCTAATCCAGGTCTCCTGCACGGCAGGCAGAGTCTTTACTGTCTGAGCTACCAGGGAAGACTCTGTAAAGTGTGAGTTAAAGTTGACTTTCCCTTTTTACAGACATGATTAATTTATTAATGCAATGTTTTTAAAAGAAAGACAAAAACATGTTTAAATTTTTATTAAAGTAGTTTATTGTGATAAAGTTTCAGATTCTAGCCATTTCCCCAGATTATCGCTTTCTCCATAATTTACACAAAAACACTGTCAAATCTTCTTGGCAAATGAAGATAATTTTTCTCTTCCTACACCCTCCCCTCCTCACCCCTCCAGTCTCTGTTCTTCACATGAGAATTATCTTTATGGGATCTGTGGGTAGAGTGTGAATTTTTCCCCCAGTGTCAGGACCGGGCCTTCAGAAAATCGATATAGTATATGCCCCTCTTTCCCAGTCGACTGTGTGTAATGTCCCCATCTCCTGCCCCTGAGGGGTGGGGCAGCAAGGACAGGGAGCGGAGGAGATGCAGGCAGGGAGCAGAGTCACATGACTTTGCTCACAGTTGACAGAGTTCCGTTTCTGTTCTGTATCTGTGTTCACAGCTCATTGGCGTGCTGATGCAGCTTCTTTTAGTTTACATTTTTGATATTGTCTCATTAAAACTTTATTTCAAATTAATTTAGACATGTAAAAAGGTTGCAGAAATAGTACTGGGAATTCCTGTATAGGACTCACCTAACTTCCCTTTATTGTCATGCTATTATGTACCCATACAGTGTAACCGTAGGAAAATTGTCAAAGCCAGGAAATTAATATTGGTGTAATGCTGTTAGCTGGCCTCATTTTAATTCCAGCTGCTTTTTTCTGCTGTTATTTTTCAGTTCCAGAATCTTCCCACTGTCCCCCGTGGCATTCAGTAGTCCCCTGCCGGGGTCCAGCCCCGGTGGATCCAGGGAATTCGAAGGGTGGACGGCGTCGGCATGGAAAGACTTGTTTATTTATTAATGAAAGATTAGATTAAGAAACTATAGTGTAGTAAGAAGATTAAGTGGAGGAAGAGGGCTGAATGGCTTGGTTTACGCGGAAGGCCAATAAAATTCCAGACAAGGAATTTGCACCATCTACGTTGGGCCACCAGCGCCCGCTTGAATATCTAAGGGTGCCTCGCCTTAAGCTCCCTTTCTCGCGGGTCTTAACAGCCAGGGCAAGTAAGTAGACCTGGCGAGCCTCCGCGCTCCAGGTGGAGATTCAGCCTGAAGTTAAAGTAAAGAGCAGAGAGAGGGAAAGAGAGAGAAGAAGAAAGAGAGAGAGAGACACGGGGGGAGCCAGAGCCCCAAGAAACCAGGCCGGGAGACTAGTTAGAGAAGCTGGTCCAAGAAGCTGGCCCCGAGAAGCTGGCCCCATCCTTTATTGTTCAGAAGGCCTTTTATACTTTTGATAAAACACAGAGATCAATGGGTAACACAAGATTATGTAGCGTTCGCAGCTCAGACTCTTTCTATACATCATTTGGTATACAAAAGGTCTCAGGTGATTTACATTATCTTCTGGCCAAAAGTTACATCTCTATAGAACAAAGGTGCAGTGGGATATAACAAATAAGGTACTTAACTCAAAGATCTAATGTTGCTAACACAAGGTCTACTACTTGTTTTTCTAACTATATCTACAACTAAAGGATGTGAAAATTTGACAGCAAATGTTGACTCAACAAATGAAACCTTTAATCAGTCCTATTCTAAAGATTTTGAC
The DNA here is from genome assembly GCF_016772045.2 of Ovis aries. Lineage (NCBI taxonomy): Eukaryota > Metazoa > Chordata > Mammalia > Artiodactyla > Bovidae > Ovis > Ovis aries. The sequence goes on along the minus strand of NC_056078.1, from coordinate 42,929,217 downwards.
TCCTCGGAAGCTCCTACATTCCTAGGATGTTTTAAGCTTCCTGTGCCTCCTGCGGACAGGAGGCCTCAAACAATCACACGCGCAGCTGTACGAGTCCTGCAGGCAGGCTAGAAAGCCATCAGAGGGTTATTTGGATTGAAACACTCTTTCAAATGCAGAAGACTAAAGCCCTGAATTGACTTTTTCCAGAAAATGTCAGAAGAGTGAAAAAGCAGAGCACAAAAGCCAGCAGATTTTTGTTGGGGTACATGCTTAGGAATTTCCAGAGGGGTCCCTGAAGTCCGAGCACGCCTTGCGTATGTCAGCTTCCTTCCTCATGACCTTGTCACGGGCGGGATTCCTCACACTGGCTCCCGGCAGTCCCCTCTTATCTGCGGCTTGCTTTCTATAGTTTTAGTTACCTGTAGTCAACTGCAGTCTGAAAATGTAAAATGGAAATTTCCAGAAATACAAAAATTTGTTAAGTTTTAAATTGCACATCATTCTGAGTAGCATGATGGAATCTTGTACTGCCCCACTCCCTCCCGTCTGAGACTTGGATCATCCACTTGTCCAGGACATCCCGCCTCTTACTCACTTAGTAGACTGTCTTGGTTACCAGATCAGCTCTTGAGGTATTGTGTTGCCTGTGTTAAAGTAACCCTTTTTTCAGTTAATAATGGCTCCCAGGCACACGAGTAGTGGTGATGGCAATTTGACTGTGTCTGAGAAGAGTTGTGGAGCACTTCTTTCCGTGGGTTTGTGAAGGTGACAGAGACTCACGCTGGCTTTGCTGTCATAGTCGCAAGTTGTGGCCACTCTGCCTGTAAGTGCTTAGTTAGGACGGAAAAGGCATTAAATACGCACAGGAGGATATTCCGAAAGCAAAAGGCCACAGTCACGTAGCTTACTATATTGTTATAATTATTCTGCTCTGTTATTAGTTATTGCCATTAACGTCTTACCGTGCCTAATTCATCATTCGGTGCATAAGCGTAGGGAAAGAATGCGGTATACGCAGGGCTCCGTACTGCCCGGCGCTTTAGGCAGCCACTGGGGAGGCTGGCATTCCCTGCAGGGGAGTGCTGTAGCTGCTGAGTCTTCTCTGCCCGGTTCTGCAGTTTTCCTTTTCGTTCACGATGTTGACACTTTTAAAGACAACTCATCAGTTATTTTGTGCTGTGTTCTTCAGTCTGGGTTTGACTGACACTGTTTTCGCAAGTGGAGTGAGGTCATTGCATTTTTGACAGAGATTCAGGAGAGCTGATCCTGTGTCCTTCTCTGTGCACCGTATCGGTGGGCTCTCGATGTTGGTATGTCTTACTGCTGGGGATCAGTGGCCTCACTAAGCTGGTGTCTGCTGGGACCTTGCCCTGTACATTACAGACTCTTTCTCTGGGATTAATAAATACCTTGGGGGGTGTGTGGGCACTGTGCAGATGCCTGCACTGTGTTTCTTCCCACTGTCTTTAGCATCTCTCGGTGGATCTTGTCTCTAACAGTTATTACTGTGCTGTTGGCCTATTGTGATTTTTTAATTTCTCTCTTTCCTTCTGCATTTACTGAAATTCTGTTGTAAAGAAGAGCTATCCCTTCTCACCCAATTTTAGAATCACATATATTTTATTCTGTGAGTTGATATTATTCCATTTGGCCATTAGGGCTCCTTCAGGTTGGCATCTGTGTTCTTTTAAAAAGCCCCCAACCTTTTTTTTTTAAATTATTAAAGTCTTTTTTTACTTTCTGGTCTCATAAGGTGCCAGGCTCATCTTATGTCTTCTATTACCCAGCTGTAGAACCAGTCATTTTCCCGAGGAGCCCTGGTTTTCCCTTATCGGAGAATGGTGCTTGCAGGCTACGGTCTAGTTTACAGGTGTGTCCAGGGCTCCGAGAGTGCCGCGCTTTCTTCTTCTTCTTTTTCCTTTTTTTTCCTTTTTTTCTGGCCAAGCTGCACAGCTTGTGGGATCTTAGTTCCCCAACCAGGGATCAAACCCAGTGAAAGCACCAAGTTCTAACCACTGAACCCACCAGGGAATTCCCAGAGAGCGTCATTGTTTCCAGTGCCGCTTAGTGTATAAAGACAGCATTTCTGACAGCTCCACAAGGCAGCAGAGAAGTGGGGTCACAATTCTTTGCAGTGGCATGGAAAGTTATCCCAAATGCTCTTCTCTCTTATGAGGAGAAAAATTCTAAAATTTATCTTATTAGTTCTTAATATACATTTTTATTAAAAACAATACACTTTGGTATGTTTATTGTATTTTACTTTATTTCTTTGGCAAACAAAAGTAAATATAGGGATTGCCTGTGTGAGGGATGTAGGTTGTGTGCTCCTTATGAGAATCATCCCGAAACCATCTCCCTGACCAGGCCCGTGGAAAAGGTGTCTTCCACAAAACTGGTCCCTGGGGCCAAGAAGGCTGGGGACCCCGGAGACAAAGGATGCGTGCGCAGCACGATGGCAGTGTGTTAGAGAAGGACAGACTCTAACAAGGAGACCTTCCTTGAGGAAACAACTGTTGAACTAAGTGTGAAAGAGGGAGCAGGAATATTTTTACCAAGGAGAAAGGAAAGTTGATTGCACTCTGGGCAGAGGGGCGCAGCACGTACAGGAGTGTGGCAGGCTGGACGCAGCCTGCCCAGGGGCTGAGAGCGCCACTGTGGCTGCGGCCTGGAGAGAGAGCAGAGGCTGCAGAAGTAAGCGGAGGCCAGGAGGCTGTGCTGGGGAGGCCATCCTGTGGCAACAGGAAGTCCTTAAAGGACTTGACATGGGGAAGAGGGAGGCCGGTGCACTTGATTCGATTTGAAGTTCGAAAAGTTTGTTTTGACTGCAAGGGGGAACTGAGTGGAGAGGGGCCAGACGTGAGTTTACCTGGTTGAGGAGACTACTGCGATGCCGCAGGAAAGGGAAGACGGCAGCCGGAATCGGGTAGCGGTGGAGGTGAAGCTAGGGAGGCTTTCGAAAAAGAAGTCAGTGTGGTGGTGCTGGGCCAGATCGGCGGGTGTCTGCGGGGAGGCCTCCAGGGCGCTTCCTGGGTCTGTGCAGTCAGCTGCGTGCTGTAGTGTTGCCTGCTTTTCCTGGGGCACTGCCTGCCTGACTCTGTTACAACTGCTTGCTTAACCCTTTCAGCAGGACAGAGAGCTTATCTGCTCGGCTCTTCGTTGTTTCACAAGATCTCATGCGTTGTAGTCCTTCAGTAGGCCCCTGTTGAATGAACGAAGGTGAACTTTACAGATGAGACACTTGAGAGATTAAGTGGCTGCTAGTGGCAGTCTTGATCTCACTCGGGTCTTTTACTTTTCAAACTGCACCGTATTCTTAGGGATCATGAGATGCTTTATCTTTAAGCCTCATGTAATTAAGCATTTTTTACCTTTGATTTCTTTAGTATTTGGAATAGGATTAAGAGAAAACAAAGAACCTTGGTATCTGCAATTGTGGTTGTATAAAGAACCTGTTTATTAAATACAACTTTTGTGCCTGTTCGAAAAATTATTAAAGAATTTTTCTTTACAAGTAGACTCACTGTTAGTTACGAGCTATTTCTCTCTCACAGATTTTCTTTGTTAATATAGAAAAGGAAATGGTCAGATTTTGTATGTAAGTAAAGAAGTGGAAATTTAATTTTGTAGAAATATAATTATCTATTTCCATGAAGAGTATTATAGTAATAAGGGTTCTTCAAGGAGTAAGTAGCCTGTTTATTTGGAACAAATGTGTGGTCAGCTCTAGGATCTGTCAGAGATGCTATAAATTATGAAATTTCTATCTGGAATTCCAGAGACAATCCCAGTGATTTGGGGGTTGTTATTCTGAGGTTTGGTAAGAAGTAGCTCTAATAATGGTTTAGAATTAGTGTTTCAGTGACTACTTAGAGTTTGTTTCTGTAGAATGAATAGTCAGCTAGTAATATATCTCGATGGTTCCTAAGATAAACCTTATGTCTTAGTTATAAACCTAAGATAAACTATGTCTCAGTTATAAACTTTCTCAGAAGATTCTTTGATTTAAACAGATTTAATTTTTTTGACAAGAATTGTGAATCAGTTCAGAAAGCCTCTTTTCTAGATAAGTTATTTTTAAACTGTATTATGAGTATTTTTAAAGATAACCCAACTTCAATACTCAACAGTATCTGGTTTTTCTCTTTTTTCCACCTGTTTAACCCCACTCTGTTTTTCCCTAGAATATTTTCAAGCAAGTTACAGACGTTTAATTTCACTCATTAAGAACTCAGCGTTTAAACTTGTCACAGATAACTTCAGTACTATATCTTGGTTAAATGTCTGTAGCCCTTTTCTCAGAAAAGCTTAAGGTTGTCTGTTGGTAACTATAAATATACATTCCACATTAGGTAAAACAAGAAAAAGCACAAGAAAGGGAACAGATGTTATGTGTGGTTAGAATCAGTAATTGTAGGTTTTTAAAAGAAATAAAAAATGTATAAAAGTGCAGTCTCAATTATGTCCCAATATCTGTATCTATTAATATGCTTTGTGTTTATACCTATACATAATAAATGTATGTGCACAGAAAATGGACTCAAAAGAGAATGAGTCAAAATATGATTACCATTGGGTGGTGAGATACGCACGTTCCATACACATCTGTGTGTTTTCAGATTGCTTCCATAATGACCCTATATTACTTTTTTAATCAGAAGAAAAATCAGTTAAATAGGAGGAACAAGTCAATTATCAGAACTGGTTAATAAAAAGTAGACAGTTTTTGTAATTTGCTTTCGAGAGTAGAATCCCACAGAGATTTTGAGCCTTTCCAAATCAGCTAGTGTGGGTAACTTCCTCCTTCCTGACGACAGTCCTGTAAACACAGTACCATTGCCGCCCCTGCTCTCTCGGTGGCCATTCAGCATGTCAGGAAATGCGGGAGCACAGGGCCCTCTGATGGCCGCAACACCGACAGCCTTCTGTCCTCAGCAGTAAAGTGGACTGTAGGTTTGGGATGACTGACAGGCACAAGTCAAGAGGTCTTGGGAAGCCTTGACTTCTGTGACTGCTCATTTCGTGCTGCCATAACCAGAATTTATATTAATTTTAATATATGTTTTATTTTTAAAGCATCTTGGTTTGTCATGTAAGCTTTTGACGGGAGAATACTGGTTTGGCAACATCCTGTTATCTCTTTTCCTTGTGCGTGGTGATTTATCCTGAAGACTGAGCTTGTTGGCTTGAGTGTCAGCATGTTAGGATTGATGGGAAAAGAGGCTGAGCCATTTTCCGTAATGAAGAGAATATGGATTAGAACAGTATAAGTGTTTTATGTAAACAAGTGTTGATTTTTTTTTAAGCTGGGCATTATGTAATGACTTATTCTATCCTCTACTTACTCAGCATTATCTGAAGTTTTTGCATAAAAATATCTAATAACTAGTATTTATTAAGTGCCTGCCATGTACCAGTGACTGTACTATTATTTTTTAATCTTCGTATCAGTCCCTATAAATTCAATATTGTTTTCTTATTTTTCAGATGAGGAGTTGGAGGCTTAGAGAGGGTAGCTCACTTCACCAAGTTAACTGGTATAATTGCAGTTCAAAATTCAGGGTATGGTTGGCCTTTTTTACCTCATAGCTAGTCAGAAATTAGAACTGTGCTCTGAAACAGTCCTTGATCTGTAAGAATTATTTCCAATCTAGAATGACCATGAAAGAAAGAAGCTTATAGCATCCCAGTCGCATTTTTATTGAATAAGAGTTTAAGTGGCAGAAGTGGGACTTGAACACTGTCTTCTGTTCAGACTTAGTGCTGTTTCATTGTGTCTCACTTCCTCCCAAGAGTAGGTGCTCTGAGTGTGCTCCAGGAATGAAAAACAGCCAGTAGTTCCCCCTTTTTCTTGTGGCTTATGGACAGTCAGGTACCTAGCTTGGTGAGCCGTTTGGTAAGCAGATTATGGAGCATCTTGTTGCTGGCATGCTTTCTTTTTTGCCATAGTTGCTGTTTATGATTATAGTTTCTGCCAGTTGGGAGTTATGTGTGTGTGAGTGTATTTGGTTTTAAAAGGCCAGCTAGTTAATTGCATAAGAAAAATGGTAAGAGTATGTGATAGAAGGCTGACGTCAATAAATCGAATAAGTCTTCCCTTTTTTATTTATTGTTGTGTTTTTCCAGCCCTGTTTAGTTATGTTAAACACCCCTGACCTTTTCCCCTGCTTGCCTTTCAGGGCCTAAACATTCTTATAAAGGCTTCCAATGTGATTAGCATTGATGCTTCTGAAATTGCTTGGAAACTGATGGTCAGAGATTAATTGTAGGTTGCAACAGTGGGCAGCCCAGGAGGCTTTTACATCTGTCTCTTCCCTGGATTGGAAATGCTGCCGGGGCCATATGGCACACCGCTTCACAGCAAAGCCAAGAGTGACTTTCTGGCTGGGTTCCGGATTATCATTTGCTTCCACTTTAAAGTAGAGGTTATAGTGCTTTGGGTTTGATTTATTGTATACTAATAGGATTAATCCTTAACTTGAAATCACATGAGTGTGTGTGTGTGTGTGTGTGTGTGTGTCTAGAATCCAATTCCAGTAATGTTATCAGTGTGTGTGTGTGTGTGTCTAGAATCCAATTCCAGTAATGTTATCAGTATTCCATTCAGGGAAAGAGTTCATTAAACTATATTTTTCTTTATATGTATGGAAAGAAAAACAGTTAGTGCGTAGCTGACCCTTGAGTGACTTACTGAAAAGGAGTTTTGTTTAGAACGCAAGGTCTGACTGGCCTTTTCTGTTTGTTCCTTTAACGGTCTGTGATTACTATTCGGTTAGACGCTAAAAGGTCTTCGCTACATGAGGAGGGGATAGTATGGCCTAGTTCATGTGCGTCTCCCCGTGTGCGCCTGCTGACTCTGAGTATGCCTTTAAATACGTCTGTGCATCCAGGGACTTCTCTGGCAGTCCAGCGGCTAAAGCTGCTTCTGCTGCAGGGGACGCGGGTTCAAGCCGTGGTCTGCAACTAAGCTCCTGCGTGCCTTGTGGCAGAGCCAAAAAACCAAAACTGCCTTGGACTTGAAAATCTAAATTGGAAAAAAGTGGTATCGAGGCATTAAAACCATCTGGATGGAGCTTGATGGTTGCGAGAAGACCTCCGGCTCTGAGTCTCTGTGTTCGCCTCTCTGAGTGTGCCTCTCTGAGTTTCTGTCTCTCACGCCCGCCCTCCGCCTCCGGCCGGTCTCTGCTCTTTTTCTGCGCTCTGTCTTGCCAGCCCCGTCTTTCTGACTCTCCCTTTCTCGGGCTCTTTCCTCAGTGCCTTCGTCTCTTCCTCCCCTGCAAGCGCGTCCTTCGGATGGCACACTGCTTCCGTGGCTTTCGGTCCTGCAGAGTGCCTGTGTTTTTATGTTATTTTCACTTGCTGCCTCATTTATTTAGGTGGCTGTGCACAAGTCTATGAATCGAAATCTGAGAACTGAAGCAAGAGTTTTAAACCCTCCTCACCTTTGCTGCTCTGCCTCCTCGTTGTGTCTCAGACCTCAACCCCCACACACTTCCCCGCCAGAAAGATGGGAAAGCATATTTGGTTACCCAGAGATTTGATATTAGACTCAGAGCAATGAAGGAAAAGAATGTGTTGAGATTCTGTTTGATTTGTACCTTTAAGAGTTGAACCTGAAAAATAAATAGTAGTGCTCATTTGTAGTGGGGGATAATAACAGCCATATAATCCTTCCAGGAAAGTCCATATTGCTTGGGTAATAAATCTGTAGTCCCAAGAGTCTCTTAAAGTTAATAATTTGTCATTATGGTTATGAAATATGTGAACTTTTATGTAATTTTATAAACAACTGACCACATACTGAAGCTCGGGATGCCTTTTATATTTGGGGTAATTATTTCTTAAGGGCAGTAGTCATTTTCACTCACTATGCAACAGTTCTGTGGAAGAGGAGCTTTTTCCTCTTAATTGAATTGTATACTATATCAATTCATCTCTTTAAAAAAAAAAGAAGGTGAAAGCTGCCTTTATAGTGATATTTATCCTGCTTCTCTCTACTAAGTGATAAACCTTGGAAAGGGATTTTGCAATGGATCCCAAGGTATTCATTTAGTAAATCATATTTATTTGATACAGGATGTTTAATTAAACTGCCAAGTCGCTCCTTCATTTTGACTATCATTTTGATTCAAACAAACTCTATTCTGGCTGACATATTGCCAAAGAAACCAAGCTGAAACCTGTGTTCCCATAGATTCTTCCAGAGGGCAGTTAGGTTTTAAGAGTATTTTTAATAAACATTTTAGACAATATATTGTTTTAGAAAAGTAAAAATTATCACATAGACACTCAAACTATTTTTTAACATTAATTAGATTTCAGATTTGGTTTAAATGCTCTCTGATATTTAGCATTCTTTTCAGGAAATCAGGGTTTATATAAATTGTTTTCTCAGAAATTGACCCTGAATAAAGAATTTCAGATCATTGAAAACAGGATTATTTGACATCTGCATTTCCTTCCCTTTTCCTAATTCGTTTCATTTGCTCAATAGGATTTGCTCATAGAATTAACTTTTCCCTCTCTGCATAGTTACATAAGCTTGTTTTTCTAATCATGGAAAATTTTACCCATTTCAGCACTTACTAAAGTGAACTTTTACTTGAAGGGTTTCTGGTTTTAAAGCAAGAGTATGTGACTAGAGGCAGATGACTAATACTTCATCATTTATAGCCACAGAATTTCTTTTATGATTTTTAAATACCTTTGTGAAGCTAGCTGTTGTGCCTGAAAGCATGCATTTGCGTTGGAAATCTTTTGGTGAACTACTTACTCAGGTCATATAGTTCCAAAGCCTTGCTTTTCTTTCCTCAGGATAAATTGCATTATGTGTTACCAATAACAGTGCCACACCATTTCAGAGAAAACTGAATTAAGCTGTGCAAGTCCAGGTTGCTGGAAACCGGATGACATAGGGTGGCCTGTGTTTCGGTTGCCATACAAAGGGTATATTTGTTTGATCACCAAGGATCCGTCAGTCCGCCAGTATCTCACCATACCTGCTTGTTGTTGTCATAGCTGCCCCGCACCGCCAAGCAATCTTGTGGATTTTTTTCCTGATACCATTTTATTCAATCATGTAATGACCTAGTAATATTATGGCCAATAATATTTGCCATGGGGGAAATGAGCATTAACTCCCTGGCCTGATTGTCTTTAGGGGGCCAGATGGTGCTTTCTCCCTGCAGGAAGACAGCCTGGAGGAGCGTGGTGGTTAAAGAGGGCCGTCTGATTTGGACAGCTTTGAGGAAGCCTGGCTCTCATCGCTTTCAGTCCTCTCCGGGTGCTGTTTGAGCCCAGACAGTTTCCCAGTTTCCTGTCGTTCCAGAATTGTCTTCTGGAATAATTACTTCTTTTGTTTTGGTAGCAATATAGATTTAGTTTTTTGTGAATCATTAAGGTGTTTAAAATCATCTTTACCCTCTTTTATTTCTGATCTCTTTCAGGTTGTTTGAAGGACGTTCATCAAGGAAACCAGAGAAGCTTAAAACGCTCTTCTGCTACTTTAGAAGAGTCACAGAGAAAAGTACATTCCTTTCATTCTTACTTGTAATTTTTATCACTGGTGGGGACAGTTCAGACAGGTCAAAAACATTGTGTTCAAAGTACACTTTCCTGCCCAAACCACGTTACAACTAGTAGTGCAGCAGCACAGCCTAAACGCTGTGCGTACGTTGTGTGTATGCGTAAATGTGCACTGTGAATGTGCGGGCTTCGTATGCTCGGAATTCAGACCAGCGTGACACAAGGTAATGGATGTTCATGAACAGAGACAGTAAGTTAGTGCTTTCAGAAGAAAGCGTATTGCCTGGGAGATACATTTTGGGCATGCTTCATTTAAAGAAACATTGCCTGGCATAATGAGTTCATTTGCAGAGGCTAACCAGTTCGTTGCCTTCCTGCCAGCCCTCTCGTTTGTGCTTCCTCTATGCCCTTATAAGGTTCTTGTGAAACAGTGTTTGTACCTAGAGTTCACGTATCTTGTCTTCTTCTGTAGGACCTTGACCGTCTTGTTTTCCCAGAGGCTAATCATAGCACTTGAGATAGCAGAGGTAAAAGTCTAGCCAACGCTGGTAGTGGCCAGCTAATAATAGATCGGTATTGCCACTCTTATCCTAGGAGCTGGGGTGGCCGCAGACAAGTTTTTTTTAACATCTCTAAATGGCTGTTTCCTCATCTGTAAAATGAAAGAATGATGATAATTTACTTCACAGGGCAGTTAAGTATTAGTGAGAAGTTGCATGCTTAATAAATGTCAGTTGTTATCATGAGTGCCCTTTCCTGCAAATAAGTATAAGCTTGCTTTTGTTAAGCAGAGCAGGTTAACTCTGTCCCAGTGAAATGAGTTCTTTTTAGTTCTGGTCTTCCAAGTTGTGTGATTGTCTTAAAGTATCACACACTGAATTATTAATGTTACTGAATAATACAATAATAATATTACTGAATTATTTTAAGGTCATTTTTCTCATATCCTTCCCTTAGTAAGTTATCACACATCATAGTGTACCTAGGATTTTTTTCCTTTTGGATGTATTGCTGTTGGGCATGGTTCCAATTTGAGGTAAAGAAATCGATGATCAGGATTTTGTTATTTCAGGCACAAATTCATAGGCTTCTTTTGATAGCGGGCTATTTATTTCTTAGCTTATCATTTTTAGTTTTGTGCCCTGTACTGAATGAAATAGTAAGGAAAGAAAGTGAAGGTTCACTAGGGCTTATGAGACATAAAACTGAGTTGAAATTTATACTAATTTGTTAGAAAAGTAAGTATATTTTTTGCTATTGTACATCTAAACAGAATGAATACCATTACTATATCTTAATAATTTGAAGTTTATTTTTCTGTCCCTGAAGTCAAATCATGCGTGTCTGCTCTAAAAGCCAACTTGCCTTTCCAAATTTTAGGATTTTAAGTGTTTTGAGGGGAAAAGCCTAAAATTTTGTTTTTTCAGCTAAAAATTTATAAATCATCATAAATATTGGGAATTAGGCTGAAAAAATAAATGATAATTAGACATTTGATTTTCTGACTTTTTCACTGTACATGGTAATTCGGTTCTTTGTAGACATATAGTATGATATGCTATAGGTTTTTAGGATATAAAGCTACAGACTTCAGAAGGAAATACTAGGTAGAATAAAAGAGAGGTTTGCAATTTAATAATTACTTTATATATAAAGTTCTGGAGTTCTACTGAATAGAAACTATAGAAACCTATTTAAAGTACCATATTTCATCAGCTCTAGGACAGGATCTGTGACAAGAAGTTTCATTATCTTATATGCCACTGAGAATGGGAAAACACTCAGGATAAGGCAGTTGTAGGAGATCCCCTACAAAGCTGGGATGCCAGAGATCCGTACCTTTAGCCTAAGGATAAATGAGAAATTGCCTTTGCCATGCAGGAAGGTGGCAACAAAGGAGCTGCAGGTGTCACCCTAGGTAGAGAGGGCGCCCCAAAGAGTCTTCCCTGAGAATATGAACCATGAGCGTCAAGCCTGGGACCGGAAGTCTCATTACCAGGGTGATCCATAGATGCCTACAGCAGAAGGCTTAATTCCGACTGGTCTCAGGTTGGTGGTGTTCCCAGAAGATGGCAGAAGCAGATGCTCATCTTCTTTGGGAAAATTCAGCTTTGATGCAGACCAGTAGCCGTGGCTAGATACCTTTGACTATGCGAGGTATATTCGTAGTTTCAGAAACTTAATATATGAAAATATGCTTTTTGGAATTTATAAAATACGATTCCATCAAGACCAGCTTTTCAGGGTTGTCAGTCTGTGAAATTATAGTGAGGCTCTTGAGACTGAATGATTTTAAACAGCTTTCTGAATTATTTTCAATATAATTTTAGATAAAACTATCTTATAAAAGGAGTATTTATAAAAAGTGATGACTCGTATGTAGTATATACTGCTAGTTTATTAAGAGAAATATTTGATTAACCAAAATAACCTATTCTGGTATAAAAGATGCCTTTTTATGAAAGAAAGGTAATAGGCATGTTCTTAAGGGTTTTTTGGGGGGTTATTAATATATATCTAAAGAGTCATATTCTTCTGCCTTTTCTCTTGCTTTGCCAGAAATGTCCATTTTTTAAAAATTCTCTTGGTCTCTCCTAGTACATATGAGGGCCATTTGATGTTCTTATTTTTCTGCTAAATTACTGAATGATGATACAGACTTTGTTGCTGCTGCTGCTAAGTCGCTTCAGTCGTGTCCGACTCTGTGCGACCCCATAGACAGCAGCCCACCAGGCTTGCCCGTCCCTGGGATTCTCCAGGCAAGAACACTGGAGTGGGTTGCCATGTCCTTCTCCAGTGCATGAAAGTGAGAAGTGAAAGTGAAGTCGCTCAGTCGTGTCCGACCCTCAGTGACCCCATGGACTGCAGCCCACCAGGCTCCTCCATCCATGGGACTTTCCAGGCAAGAGCACTGGAGTGGGTGCCGTTGCCACAGACTTGAGTCTCCTATTAATAGAGTCACTGCTCTAATATTTGAATTATTTGACTTGTGAATTTTAATCATTTGTCTTAAAAGAAGTTAGACCTCTAGAGAATATTTTGTAACTCATGTTAACAAAACTCTGTGTTCTACTGTAACTGCCCCATATGATTTTTGAGTTGTTGCTGATTGTGACTGAAAGCAAAGAAATGTGGAATCATCCAAAGGAATGAAATGATTGCCGGCCTTTCACTGGGACTCCACCACCATTATCACTAATAGTTCCTGACATATCTCTCTCTGCTTAAGAGCATTCTTTTTTTAAACAGAAATGGCCTGGCTTTCTTGGTTTGTTCTTTGATTTGAATCAACAAATTACTTCTGGCCAGCTGATTTATTTGTTGCTTTTGCCACTAGTTAAAAAAAAAGTAACCCTAACACAGAAGGCTCTCGTCCTCTAAAATTTACTGCACTTTGATCCTCTCATATCTGTTGCTCCCTGAAAACTATGTCATCATTCTTCTGTAGCCTCTTGGAATACAGTGATTCTTCCTTCTGGCTAAGACGCCTTATAAATAGAGCAACTGCGTGTCGTCTAGGCCCTGAATGTAGCTGTGGCACCTCAAAGTACATGCCAACGATTTTCTTTTTTAATCTTAGACATATTTATTATAAAACACATAAATGTATTGACATTCACCAGTCCACAGGTTTAGGGTTAAGACTTTTTTTTAAAGCACTCTACAGATTAAAATTCAGCTTGTCTGTGTATAAACTATATCCAGTATGTGTCTGCCCCCTGCCAGTTTTTTTTTTCTAAGTATATTCAGTTTGGAAAGCTTCACCGAAGGGAACCAGCACTCACATCCCTGCTGTGCTGCTGTCTGTGTGGTTTTGTGCCTTAGGGAGGGCTTTCTATTTTGTGGAAAGAATTCCTGCTGTAAGGATATTATTTTGAGTCCACCTTCTGTTGCATTCCAGCACTAGGCTTGGTATTCCCTGACTGGTTTTGTAGCCTCCGTTAGACCCGTTCTCTCACTAGATATACAGTCTTTTCAAACTCAAGACTTATTTTGGATGTCTTTCTCTTTTATTGCTTTTGTAGAGCCCACTGGGTTGGTGACATTCACGAGACAGAGTCTTGAAGATTTTCCAGAGTGGGAAAGGTAATAATAATGTAAATCTCTGTAATCTTAGAATTAGGGCTCTTCCACCATGAGAGGATTCAACTGTATAGCCCCTGAAAAGATAGTCTTCCAGCCTCTTGATTGCCCTAGGACCAGGGAGTTTCTTCTTAACACGGTCGATTGTCAGCTCTCATCGTGAGAAAGGTCATGCCTTTTGAATCAGTCTGCAACCCTGTCATTTCTACCCTTTTGCCTCAGTTTTGTCTTCGGAGACTCCTGTTTAGAGTCTAGGAGTTTTCTGTGAAAGGCACTAGTGTTAAACACCAGTATTTAATATTCCTCCTTTTACCCTCGGATTTATGGTTAGGGTTTGTATTTTATGGCTTTTCTTTCTGGAGGACAAGATTAGTGCATTTTTTAAATTAAAATGAAGTGTAAATTGTAATTATTTAGAATTTGTCTGAGTGGCAAAGAATTTTGGAGTTTGGCTGTCCACGTGTGTGCGTGGGTCAGTCGCTCAGTCGTGTCTGACTCTTTACTACCCCGTGGACTGTAGCCCACCAGGCTCCTCTGTCCATGGAATTCTCCAGGCAGGAATAGTGGAGTGGGTAGCTATTCCCTTCTCCGGGGGATCTTCCTGACCCAGGGAAAGAACCTGAGTCTCCTGCACTGCAGGCAGATCCTTTACCAACAGAGAATTGGCAATTTTGTGGAAGTTTCTAATTTCCTCGGGTTTTTTTCCTTATTATTAACCTCATATGCTAAGGATAATAGTAACTAATGTGGGTTAATTCAGATTTGTATGTTCCTTAGTGCCCTGAAATAGGTGTAACCTGGAACAAATCCACAGAGCACTTAGAGCAGAATGGGTCTGCTTTTTCAGTGCCAGTGAGGACGTGATCCGGCATACTGCAGGCGTCGTTTGGATGCGCACCCATGCTAACCAGTGCCTCGTCATCTTCACTTTCTGATGGTTTTTATCATAGTTTGTTTTGTTTGGAATTAACGATGAAAGGGAGTTAGTTATTGTTCGAGGAATTAAGTTGAAAAGGTATATATGCTTAGATGACTTTCCTGTGTTTTCATCCATCAGAGATGTTTATTTGTGAGGTCAAAGAAAAACAAACTTATTTTAGGAGGCTGACTGCATGGCTGAGATGATGATATTATAGCAGAGGGAAGTGGATAAAAGATTAAGCAACCAAAAGAAAGACAAAAACAAGAACAAAATTGAGTCAGAAAGGAAGAGCCATGTACAGCATTTTGGAATCATAGCATATTAGAGATAAAAGGGACCCAGGAAGTCATCTGTTCCAGCTGCCTACTAAAACAGTCGACTCCGTAATACCCATTAACAGACAGAGACTAGACAGGCCGGGTGATGGGAATCCGCTGTTGGACCGCACTCTTCCCATCGTGGGCTGCTTGTGTTATTGTCTGATACTTTAATGCACTGAAAACGTCTGTCTTCCAGAAATCTCCCTACCATGCCAAATCCCATTCCTGGTTCTTCTTTCTGGAGCTGAATCTAATTTTCTTTAACATTTGACCCTCCTTCATGTATCTTAATGTTTTCTTGATCCACCCCCCACCTCTAACAATGCACATAAGTACATATTAAACTACTCATTTCGCATGTGATATGGATTGTAAACCCTTTAAACTCTGCGCTTATCATACCCTAAGCAATTGGTCCTTCTTAAAATATGGTGCCTAGAACTAAAGTAACAATCTGCTGTGTCATCTGCCCAGAGTAGAGTTTCTCGACTCTGGTATTAGTCTCTGATAGGCATCCATGTGAGTACAGAGGGCTGCCTCTCTCGGCTCTGGTATTAGTCTCTGATAGGCATCCATGTGAGTACAGAGGGCTGCCTCTCTCGGCTCTGGTATTAGTCTCTGGTAGGCATCCATGTGAGTACAGAGGGCTGCCTCTCTCGGCTCTGGTATTAGTCTCTGGTAGGCATCCATGTGAGTACAGAGGGCTGCCTCTCTCGGCTCTGGTATTAGTCTCTGGTAGGCATCCGTGTGAGTACAGAGGGCTGCCTCTCTCGGCTCTGGTATTAGTCTCTGGTAGGCATCCATGTGAGTACAGAGGGCTGCCTCTCTCGGCTCTGGTATTAGTCTCTGGTAGGCATCCATGTGAGTACAGAGGGCTGCCTCTCTCGGCTCTGGTATTAGTCTCTGATAGGCATCCATGTGAGTACAGAGGGCTGCCTCTCTCGGCTCTGGTATTAGTCTCTGGTAGGCATCCATGTGAGTACAGAGGGCTGCCTCTCTCGGCTCTGGTATTAGTCTCTGGTAGGCATCCATGTGAGTACAGAGGGCTGCCTCTCTCGGCTCTGGTATTAGTCTCTGGTAGGCATCCATGTGAGTACAGAGGGCTGCCTCTCTCGGCTCTGGTATTAGTCTCTGGTAGGCATCCATGTGAGTACAGAGGGCTGCCTCTCTCGGCTCTGGTATTAGTCTCTGGTAGGCATCCATGTGAGTACAGAGGGCTGCCTCTCTCGGCTCTGGTATTAGTCTCTGGTAGGCATCCATGTGAGTACAGAGGGCTGCCTCTCTCGGCTCTGGTATTAGTCTCTGGTAGGCATCCATGTGAGTACAGAGGGCTGCCTCTCTCGGCTCTGGTATTAGTCTCTGGTAGGCATCCATGTGAGTACAGAGGGCTGCCTCTCTCGGCTCTGGTATTAGTCTCTGATAGGCATCCATGTGAGTACAGAGGGCTGCCTCTCTCGGCTCTGGTATTAGTCTCTGATAGGCATCCATGTGAGTACAGAGGGCTGCCTCTCTCGGCTCTGGTATTAGTCTCTGGTAGGCATCCATGTGAGTACAGAGGGCTGCCTCTCTCGGCTCTGGTATTAGTCTCTGGTAGGCATCCGTGTGAGTACAGAGGGCTGCCTCTCTCGGCTCTGGTATTAGTCTCTGGTAGGCATCCATGTGAGTACAGAGGGCTGCCTCTCTCGGCTCTGGTATTAGTCTCTGGTAGGCATCCATGTGAGTACAGAGGGCTGCCTCTCTCGGCTCTGGTATTAGTCTCTGGTAGGCATCCATGTGAGTACAGAGGGCTGCCTCTCTCGGCTCTGGTATTAGTCTCTGGTAGGCATCCATGTGAGTACAGAGGGCTGCCTCTCTCGGCTCTGGTATTAGTCTCTGATAGGCATCCATGTGAGTACAGAGGGCTGCCTCTCTCGGCTCTGGTATTAGTCTCTGATAGGCATCCATGTGAGTACAGAGGGCTGCCTCTCTCGGCTCTGGTATTAGTCTCTGATAGGCATCCATGTGAGTACAGAGGGCTGCCTCTCTCGGCTCTGGTATTAGTCTCTGATAGGCATCCATGTGAGTACAGAGGGCTGCCTCTCTCGGCTCTGGTATTAGTCTCTGATAGGCATCCATGTGAGTACAGAGGGCTGCCTCTCTCGGCTCTGGTATTAGTCTCTGGTAGGCATCCATGTGAGTACAGAGGGCTGCCTCTCTCAGCTCTGGTATTAGTCTCTGATAGGCATCCGTGTGAGTACAGAGGGCTGCCTCTCTCGGCTCTGGTATTAGTCTCTGATAGGCATCCGTGTGAGTACAGAGGGCTGCCTCTCTCGGCTCTGGTATTAGTCTCTGGTAGGCATCCATGTGAGTACAGAGGGCTGCCTCTCTCGGCTCTGGTATTAGTCTCTGATAGGCATCCATGTGAGTACAGAGGGCTGCCTCTCTCGGCTCTGGTATTAGTCTCTGATAGGCATCCGTGTGAGTACAGAGGGCTGCCTCTCTCGGCTCTGGTATTAGTCTCTGATAGGCATCCGTGTGAGTACAGAGGGCTGCCTCTCTCGGCTCTGGTATTAGTCTCTGGTAGGCATCCATGTGAGTACAGAGGGCTGCCTCTCTCGGCTCTGGTATTAGTCTCTGGTAGGCATCCATGTTTGGTGCATGTCGATTTTACAGATCTTTCAGAGGAATTGTTTTTAATTTAGCTCAGAATCGCTCCTCTGTCTCTGCGTTCGTTTGGCACTAATGTCAAAGGGCACCTATTTGTATACCATCTGGGAGAGAAGGGATTGGTGAGGGTGCTGTGTCCATAAGATAATTCTGCCCCTTTAGGAAGATCAAGATAGTCCCCTTAACCTAGATAGGCAGAATTTAACTTGATACTTTTAAAACGTTTTTTTTTTTCATTTCATTGATTCTTGTTTTAGTTGCTTCATAAGTGGGTTGGAGAATGTAATTAAAATCCATCTCCGACATCCCACAGAACCAGAAACGTGTGTTCACTTGAAGAGAGAGGATGAAAAAGAGATGAGGACTGTTTGGTTTTCCCAAGAGCACAGAGCTAAATAGATACCAGGAAGCTAGAGGCTTTTCTGACTTCCGAATTTCTGGCGTTATAGTTAACCCTGTGATTATCAGTAAATATCTTAGTGCTGCTGCTAAGTCGCTTAAGTCGTGTCTGACTCTGTGCGACCCCATAGACGGCAGCCCACCAGGCTCCCCCGTCCCTGGGATTCTCCAGGCAAGAACGCTGCAGTGGGTTGCCATTTCCTTCTCCAATGCATGAAAATGAAAAGTGAAAGTGAAGTCACTCAGTTGTGTCCAACTGTTAGCCACCCCATGGACTGCAGCCTACCAGGCTCCTCCATCCATGGGATTTTCCAGGCAAGAGTACTGGAGTGGGGTGCCATTGCCTTCTCCAAAATATCTTAGTGGCTTAATTAATCACAGAGAACCAGAATAATGTTTAATTCCTGGGGCAGTGGTGTGAAGAATTTGCTGGGGACAGAAGGGGAAACCTATTAGAAAGTTGAAGGATGCTTATTAAAAAAAAAAAACTAGTTTCTAGCAGTTTCATAATTTTATTGAGAAGTGACAACTACAGTCACAGAGAATAGTTGACAACAGATGAGATTTCTGGATCATGCTTCTTTATCTTTCCCATAGTATCCTCACAGATGATCTCCCTTGGAATAAAACAGCTAGGAAAGGAGGATTTCTCCCCCCTTCCGAAAGGAAACTAAAAAGAATCAAACTTTCTCCAAGAGATTTGGGAAGTAATGTTTCTAAAAGTATAGCTTACCTCAGGCTTTCTGGATTCAGATCTCTGTTGCTGCATTTACTAGTATTAGGTTACTTAAATGCCTGTTGTGCTTTTGTTTCCTTATCTGTAAAAGGGAGATAGTAATAGGGATGTTGTGAAGATTAAATGAGTACAAATGAAGCTTTTAGAACTACAGTGAATAACCTGGATTGGAGCCTTACTAGAAGTATATTTGGACTCATTGATACCAGGATGAGAGCAAATCCCAATAAATAAATAGAGCTCCCCAGCTGAATTGTTTTATTGTTTTTTTTTTAATGTAATTATTCTAAAAATATGCAAGTCCCCTCCAAAAAGTTTATGCCATGCTATGAAAGGGGTTTATATCTGTTACATTCCGTTGCATTCTATTATGGTTTAAATGGAGAAAAAAAATCTAAGAAAAAATGTCATCATCAACTGCTATTAATAAAAAGGAATTTTTAGTATTAGTTTTATGTGACACAGGAACCTTTATGAGGAAGTGAAGACCCAAAGAAACAGATCTATGTACTTTTATGATAGGTTTGGAGAAGAATAGACAGTCATGGAGGAATATGAGGTGTAAAAAAGCATGGAGTAACTATAGTAAACTGCAGGAAACAGCAGGTCTGGTCGTTAGAATTCTCCTTGGCATTTCTTTGTCTTCAGAGATAAGAATGCTCCTTTCTTCCAGGCATAGGTAGTGTCCCTCACGTGAGAGTTTTATGGCTTGTTTCAGGCAAGAAGCATGAGAGGGGGAGGAAGTCAGAGTGACCTTTCTGCTTCTGTCATTTTCTCAGACTTCTTCAGCTTAAAATATTCAATATGCCAGGGTGCCAAATTTGGGAGTAGTTCATCTGAACCCTGTGTACACCTTAGTGACCACGGTTTATGAAAAGGAAAGAGAATAATTGTGACTTGCAGGTGCTGCGCTTACCTGTCAGTTTCACTAATATAAAAATATTAGCGTGTCATTAAGACACCCCCCTACACATGCACACACAGTTTCCAAACTAGTGAAAATAGAGCCCCTCTGAGCATCGTATATAATTTTTTGGGTCTCTTTTTTCTGCTTTTTTCCTTAGGTTGCCAATTCTAGCATAATAATAACATTTCTTAGATCCTAAGTTTTAAAAACATTTCGAGAAATTTTTCAACTTTTAAAGAGGAGAAACTTAAACGGGTACAGTCACTGTGGAAAACAGTATGGTGGTTTCTCAAAAAACTAAAAATAGAATTACCGTATGACCCAGTAATTCCACTCCTGGGTATATATCCAAAAGAAGCCGAAAGCTTATTTGAAAAGATACATGCACCCTAATGTTGATAGCACATTCACAGCTGCCAAGATACAGGAACAATCCAAGTGTCCATCAAGAAATGATGGTTGAAGAGATTGTGACACACACAGACACACAGTGGAGCGCTGCTCAGTCATAAAGAAGAGCAACGCCTCGCCGTTTGAAGCAGCATGGATGGACTTGGAGGGCATTATGCTGAGAAGTGAAATAAGTCAGACAGAGAAAGACAAATACTGTATCATATCACTTATATGTGAAATCTAAAAAATACAGTAAACTCCTGGATATAACAAAAAAGAAGCTGACTCACAGATACAGAGAGTAAACTAGTGCTTACCAGTGATGGCAGGGATAGGGTGGGGAGTTGAAGATACCAACTGTTGGATGTTAGATAGGCCCAAGGATGTTACAACATGGGGAACATAGTCAATATTTTGTAAGAACTGTAAATAGAAAGTAACCTTTAAAAATTGTATAAAAATATTTTTTAAAAAACAAAAAGGGGAGAAACTGGTATTTTGTAGGGGCAAACCAATTTTCAAGACAGTATATGATCCCATTTTAATTTAGATATGTATATTTATATATTTGAATAAGAAAAATTGGGGGAGACCGTCCCAGGAATGTGAAGAGAAAGCATCTATTTCTGACTTTTGAGATTTGGAATAGTTTCAGTTTTCTTTTCTAGTTAATCTGTATTGTCAGACTTTTCTGTAGGGAAATACTTACCATTGAAAAAATAAATGAGGAAGTATCTTTTTAAATTATAGATGTGAGAAACTCCTGACTCGATTGCATGTCACTTACGAAGGTACCATAGAAGCAAACGGCCAAGGCATGCTGCAGGTAGGTGAATCACAGTGGTGGGGGTGTGGGGGGAGGCTCTGTCGTCAGGCTTCTGACAGCGAAGGAAATTTGAAAAGCTGCTTATCTTCTTCTAAGTTGACTTAATGCAAACAAGCATCGTAGCAGAATGGAGAAGGACACTGAACAGGTCATCTTGACAGCCTGGGTAATGCTGTTACCTGCTGGCGTGCGTTCTCTGTATCCTACACGTGCCTCTTTAAAACGCCTTTGACAGAAAACCCCAAGATCTGGACAACATCAGGCCCCTCGGTTCAGACACAGATTGTAAATTGACAGTGGAGGAAGCTCCCAGGGTGTAGTCTTGACAAGCTGTCACCAGACACTTTTGTTCTTTTCCTTTAAAGGCTCTTGCTCTGCCCTAAATAATGACCAGCTTGAGATGTTTTTCTGCCACCAACCTTGCTTGGGTCTAGGAGGCAGACATCTAAAACTGATTGATAAGAAAGTCCTCTCTCCCATATGTGATAGTTTTAGGTTTGTGAGCCAAATACACTTGCTATCTCACTGCTGACTCTCGATGTCCTGTTTTAGAGCAGGTAATGTTGTCCATCTCTCAATTTTTATTATTCTATGTTACTGCCATTACTTAAAAATATATTTTAGGAAAAAGGAGTTCACAAATAAAACGTTTTGTGTATCTAGCTTTAAATTGTAATGCCTAACCTGAACATGTGCTTTCCTTTTGCTTTATAGTGATCTTTAAAAATAAAAAATCACTAATCAGAGATGGAATGTGAGTGCTTTGTGTTCTGTCTTATTTATGAGAGCATTGTAATCCTGATTTTCTTTGAAAGAAACTTGTATACCATTTCATTTTTGCTGAGAACAGCTGATTTTTCTTCAGAGCCTTATGTTTATATAGGGTTAGAAGTTAAATAATGCAGTTATTAAATAATGGACAGTTTGTTTGAATGTGGACTATTTTTAAAATATTTATTATAAAATGACCTGACTGATTTGCATTTGGCTAGTTACTTCATGCGTATGCTTTAGGTAGGTGCCTACATTCTTTTTAGAATGACCTTTTATTTAGACATATTTGTGTTTAATATTTTCAAAGAGTCAGACTGTATTTTGTTTTAAATCACCTTCGTCCAGTGATGAAGATTATAGACTAAAATACTTAGGATAACTGAATTAATTTTTGTCCTGTACTTAAGTTTTTCCAGAATTTGTATTTAATAAGTCCCTTTTCTTCTATATAATAAAGCAATAATTTTGAAATAGGGCTAAAATTTGTTTTGAATGACTATCGCTTTCCCCCCACATTTCCGTCTTGACAAGTTTCTTAGCTACATTGACATCTTGGATTAACTGAGGGAGGCTAATACACACGAAATAAACAAAGCTGCTGCTTGCTAGCACCACAGGAATGCTGACCTTTCATTGCAGTACAAGTCAGCAAGGAATTATTCAGCAACATTCAAGGCTGAGATTCTCCCCACTTCTTGGAATGTATTGTAGATAAGTGTGAAACCTTGGTGATTAAAAGAATACCATAAAGGTTTCTATTTATTTTTCTCCCTGCGCATGCCATGTATCCCCAGGAGATCAGGGAATATTGTATTGCAGTGCTCCAAAGCTCCTGGTGTAGCGTATAAATTGCATTATGCTGAATGGCAACAACAACAAAACCTCTCTAAGGAGTGTTATCATTTCTCTCTTCATCAAGTTATAATTCAGAAACTAAGTAAGCTGAACAAGTAGCTTTAAAGTAAAGTGAGTTGGAAAAAGGCTAAAAATAAAGAAGCACTCGTATGCTTGTTTTCATGTACTGAGACAGGTTTCTCACCTGTCATAGAGAGCCGTTGATTAAGAACTTTTTTAAGTAGAAGAAACTTTGATTTTCTAAAAGACTCCTGCTTTCAGAGGCATGCTGAGTTTATTTCTGTGCATCCCTTTTAAGTAAGAAATGTTGGCCTTTTATTCAGAGAATGAACAGTAGCATGCACACTAACTGTATTTCATTTATCATCTTCAAGGACGATATAGATTGAATAGAGCTTGTCTCTTAAATTTAGTTATGTATCTTGTTCCAGTAACAATTAAGTTTAGCTGATCTCAGAACTTCTTTGTTTCTCATTTCTATTCTGAGTACCATGATGTTTAGCCAGTCTCTCAGTTTTCAAGAGCTGTCCGTTTTGTTTGTTTGCTGGGCCTCATCCCCGCCCCGCCACCCCACTGACCTGTTCGAGGCCCTAGGAGTGCTTCTTGTCTAAACTACTCACTGCTCACCTAACCAGTCTTTCTGCTTTTCCGTTTCCAGTTCATTCCTTGAACTCTAGTCTAAAGTATCTTCCTAAAACACAGATACAGTTGTTATTTTTCTTGGAATCTTTCTCAGAATCTTCAGAATCCAGTGTAAATCCCGTGGCCAGCTCGTTACCCACTGCGACTCTCCAGGTACTGCGCTTTGCAGCAGGCGTGAGGAGCCTGCTTGCCGCTCTCTTCACGCAGCTCTTTCTTTGCTCGGGGTTTTTCCCATGTCCTTGTGCGGTAGTTCCTTCAGCCTGAATGTCAGCAAATTCTCAGTGGAGTGCCGCACCCTTTTGTAATGCCCCCTGTTCCCCCCATGCTCCACTTCTAGTTAACTGTCTTATTTTGGAAGGAACAAATACATCCTAATAGGTTCTTTGATAATCATCTTACCGTTCTGACAATGTGCCTGACTCCCATCTAGACTGTAACTGCTGTGAAGTCAGGAACCACGTCTTACTCATCTTTGTATCCCATAGTTCTCCGCATGTCTCATTAATATTTGATGAATATTAAAGCAATTTAAGCAATGAGTCACCCAATGTGTAAAGACTTTATGTGCGGTAGGTGACTATTTCTAATCAGTAGACTAGTTTAATGAAAATTATTTTTCTATATCAGCTAAAGTTTTAATGTTGATTCATTATGCCACAATATAAGCCTAAATATATATGATTCACTGTGGTGACTTATTTCAAAAACTTGTCCAGTCATATTTTTCAGTATTTTCTAAGTTCTTGTGTAATGAAAGAAGACTACTTTATCTTCTCCTGATTTCTCTCTTTTCACGTATATTTCTACAAGTCAGAAGATTCATATTCCTGGGAATTTCCTGGTGGTCCTGTGGCTTCCACACTCCCAATTCAGGAGACCTGGGTTTGATCCCAGGTCAGGGAGCTGAATTCCACATGCTGCAGCTAAGACCCAGTGCAACAAAGTAAATAAATAATAAATATTTAAAAATTCATATTCTTGTTTCACTTTTGTAAAATAGGCCTCACAGGACCATTTCATCTAATTGCTTTAAAGAATACAAGTTTTAAGAAATCTTATACAATAGTCTGAAAGGATACATGAAATCATAGGAAGTCTATGTATTCGTCTTTGCAGCCTGTTTTTGGCACCGACCTAAAGCCCTGTGATCTCCTGTGTGGTGAGGGCACTGGGAATGCCTTTTGCTCTGATGTTTGGTCTCTGACCCCAGTTCCTAACTAAGAGTGTCTGAACCCCTGGAAATTTCCCAGTATGTCTTTGTTCTAATAACACAACTCTCGGTGGGCTCCTGGGCACCTTCAGTATGGGGTCTGGGCACCGGAAGGACTACGCCATGATTATAAGTTTGGGACTTTGTGCCCCACCCCCCATCCTCTGGGAAAGCGAGAGGATCTAGAGACTCAGATAATGATTGGTCATGCGAATGTGCTGAAGCTTCCATAAAAACTTTCAAAGTACGGGATTTGGAGAGCTTTGGGGCTGGCGAATGTGTGGAGGCACTGGGAGATGACTTGCCTGGAAAGGGTGTGGGCTCTGTGCCCCTTCCCGTGTGCCTGGCCCTGGTGTCTACATCCGGCTGTTCATCTGTGTGTGTGCTTAGCCACTCAGTCGTGTCTGACTCTGCGACCCCATGGACTGTAGCCCGCCAGATTCCTCTGTCCATGGGGGTTCTCCAGGCAAGAATACTGGAATGGGTTGCCATGCCCTCCTTCAGGGGTGGAGGCATCAACCCAGGGATCAGACCCTGTTCTCCCACATTGCAGGCAGATTCTTTACCATCTGGGCTGCCATGGAAACCCTGTTCATCTGTATCCTCTACTTTATCCTTCGCAGTAAATCAGTAAGTGAAAGTGTTACCCTGAATTCTGTGAGCTATCCTAGCAAGTCATCAAACCTTGGAAGGGGATAATGGAAACTATGATTTACAGCTGGTGAACTCGAAGTACCAGTCTGGGGCTTGAAATTGGCATCTGAACTGGAGCAGTCTTGTAGGACTGAATCCTTGGCCTGTGTGATCATTCACTGACTCCTGGTAGAGAGTGTCAGAACTGAATTGGATTGTAGGACATCCAGCTGGTTGTTGCAGAATTGTGGAAAATCCACGCATCTGGTGTCAGAAGTGGTGTGAGTGTGGTAGTAGTGTGAGAGTAAAGAAGAGACCCAGGAGTGAGTTCTTCCTATACAGTGTAGAAGTCTCTGTTACATTACTTACTAAATTCTGGGTTTTTCATTGTATGTGACTATGTATGTACACAATTTGTTGTATATGTGTAATCTTAGTTCAGTTCAGTTGCTTAGTCATGTCCGACACTTTGTGACCTTGTGGACTGCAGCATGCCAGGCTTCCCTGTCCATCAACTCCCGGAGTTTACTCAAACTCATGTCCATTGCATTGGTGATGCCATCCAACAATTTCATCCTCTGTCGTCCCCTTCTCCTCCCACCTTCAGTCTTTCGCAGCATCAGGGTCTTTTCCAGTGAGTCAGTTCTTTGCATCAGGTGGCCAAAGTATTGGAGTTTCAGCTTCAGCATCAGTCCTTCCAATGAATATTCAGGACTGATTTCCTTTAGGATTGACTGGTTGGATCTCCTTGCGGTCCAAGGGACTCTCAAGAGTCTTCTCCAACCCCACAGTTCAGAAGCATCAATTCTTTGACGCTCAGCTTTCTTTATAGTCCAACTCTCACATCCATATGTGACTATTGGAAAAACCATAGCTTTGACTAGACGGACCTTTGTTGGTAAAGTAATGTCTCGGCTTTTGAATATGCTGTCTAGGTTGGTCATAGCTTTTCTTCCAAGGACCAACCAGATGCCATGATCTTAGTTTTCTGATTGTTGAGTTTTAAGCCAACTTTTTCACTCTCCTCTTTCACTTTCATCAAGAGGCTCTTTAGTTCTTCTTTGCTTTCTGCCATAAGGGTGGTGTCATCTGCGTATCTGAGGTGATTGATTATTTCTCCCGGAAATCTTGATTCTAGCTTGTGCTTCTTCCAGCCCAGCGTTTCTCATGATGTACTCTGCATATAAGTTAAATAAGCAGGATAATAATATACAGTCTTGACGTACTCCTTTCCTGATTTAGAACCAGTCTGTTGTTCCATGTCCAGTTCTAACTGTTGCTTCTTGACCTGCGTACAGAACTCCTCAAATAGAATAAGACAGAGTTAGAAACTGTTTCTTACGTGTTGCCCCATAGAGCCTGGCATACTGTTGAGGACATAGTAAGTTTAAGACAAATAATGCTGGCAGGCTGAGTTTGCTTTCTCTTGTTGTTCAGTTGCTAAGTCATATCCAACTCTTTACAACCCCAGGCTTCCCTGTCCTTCACTGTCTTCTAGAGTTCACTTTCTCTTGAGGATTGTCTAACCCACCCGACTTTATTAGTAGGAACTTGGGGATCCCATCATAGTGCTCCATAGAAAACTTACATGAAATTTTAAACTAAATTTCAAGTATTAATTTCTTGTTAAACTAGATTTTTTTTAATCTTCATTTTCCGCCCCTTAGGTGTATTAAAAGAAAAAGTTTGTAATATTTATGCAGTTTGGGGCTTGTGATTGAATTCAGAAGGAAGAAATCTTTATCCCTTAAAAAGTTATTATACTCTGTATAATAGAGTATAATAGGTTCATCCCAGAGCCTATTATGCAGGGTGAAGTAAGTCAGAAAAAGAAGAACAAGTGTCATAGACTAACGCACATGTATGGAATTTAGAAAGATGGTCCTGATGAAATTATTTGCTGGGCACCAATGGAAATGCAGACATGGAGAACAGACTTATGGACACGGGTGGAGGGTGGGCAGGAAGAGGGTGGGATGTATGGAGAGAGTAATGTGGAAACTTATATTATCATATCATTACCATATGCAAAATAGATAGCCATTGGGAACTTGCTGTATGACACAGGGAATTAAAAACAGGGCTCTGTAGCCTAGAGGGGTGGGGTGGGGAGGGAGGTGAGAAGGCAGTTCGATTTTGTAAAGCAGCTATCTTCAATTTAAAAATAAATAAATTTTTTAGAAAAGAAAAAAAATTACTCAGAAAAGGTTACTTCCTAAACTTTTCCGATCTTTTAAGGACAAGTGTTTGATTGCCATGTTATATAAAACAGATGCAGGCTATGTGCCTTGAAGATATCATGGGTTCAGTTCCAGACTACCGCAATAAAGCAAGTCACATGAACTTTTTTGTTTCCCAGTGTTTATAAAAGTTATGTTTACACTATACTGTGGGCTTTTACGTGTCCAATAGCGTTGATGTCTAAGGAAATGTACATGCCTTGATTAAAAAGTACTTCTTGCTAAAAAAATTCCAGCCGTCATCTGAGTCTTCCACAAGTCATAATCTTTTTGCTGGTTGAGGGTTTGAAATATTTCAGGGATTACCAAAATATGACACAAAGTGAGCAAATGCTATTTGTTAAATGGCACCAAGAGCTTTGCTTGATGCAGAGCTGATATAAACATTCAGTTTGTTTTAAAAAAAAAATTGCAGTATCTGTGAAGTGCTATAAAGCAAAGCACAATAAGATGAGATAGGTTTGTGAAATTATATTAATGTCATATGAAGTACGTAAACGGAAGCTGAGTAGTGAGTGGTGGAGAAATGACCTTAAAACCTTTCCAGATAAAACTTCCCTTGATTTGTAGCCCTTGGAGCACAAATAAGGTTTCTAAACAAGAGCCCATATGATTACATTGAGGCTTTTGCCTAAACGCAAATTCTAAGGTTTTGGAATCCAAAGAAATATTCAGAGATGCTAACTGCAGTGAAGTGGAAAGAGTGCAGTCAACCACAATCCAATATCCCTGGGAAGATTGATAATTTGGGGATTGATTTATATAGGGAAGGAAAGGAAGGTCAGAGCTTAGAGGGAGTATTTCTTAATCATAAATGCAGGTATTTGAAATCAGCATTTAACATGTCACATCTTCCCAAATAGGTGGATTTCGCAAACCGTTTTGTCGGAGGTGGTGTGACCAGTGCAGGACTTGTGCAAGAAGAAATCCGCTTTTTAATCAACCCTGAGTTGATTGCTTCACGGCTCTTCACTGAGGTGCTGGATCACAATGAATGTCTTATCATCACAGGTCAGTTCTGAGACATCTGGACACTGGAATAGTTCTCCATCTATGACTATCATGAAGAATAGAGGCCACTCAGTTATAGCTTTTCTTTTCCATGGGCATTGGTCCCAATATTTCTTTTTAAAAACTTTTTATTTTGTATTGAGGTATAGCCAATTAACAATGTTGTGATAGTTTTTGGTGAACAACAGAGGAGTTAGTCTTAATATTTTATTTCATTAATTTATACTTGGTTTTTTTAATTGTTAGTTTCATTTTCATAACCTTGAGTAAGATATTGTATCCCCACATTTTCTTTGTTGGTTTCTTTATCTGAGGAACAGGGGTAAAGATGGTTCAGTTACTCTGTGGTTTGAAAATTTTATGATATAGTACCCTTAAAAAAAAGATAGTGATTTGTCTTTGAGCATGAATCCTATTACTACCCTTTTATTATACTTCCAGAGTGATTTGTTGTCCTTCAGAATGAACACACTAAGTAGAGAAAGCAGTTGCAGTTTGAAGAGGGTCGGTACAACAGTAAGCTTTATAGAAGGGAAATGAATCCGTAACCTTATGTTTATTCTAATTTCTAATCTTAAGAGAAAAAGTGTGATTATCATAGTGCCTCTTTGACTTATGTTAACACGGGAGGAGAAAAGATGGAAACATAGTTAATTTATACTCAGAGGCCTATTACCAGGATTTACAGCATTTTCCTTAAGTTTCTCCAGATTGCAATATCACTATGTCAGAGTATTTTCTTGTGTATAAGCTATCCAAAAAAATGATGGTTAACTCATAACTCTGAAGAAACTCTTAATCAGCCACTGTAGGGAAGGTAAGCCTTTTTTATTCAGGTACCTAAAAGAACATACTGTGTCGCGTCCAGCTGTTTGCAACCCGATGGACTGCGGCCCGCCCGGCTCCTCTGTCCATGGAGTTTTCCAGGCAAGAATACTGGAGTGGGTTGGCATTTCCTTCTCCAGGGGATCTTCCTGACCTAGGGATTGAACTCACATCTCTTGTGTCTCTTGCATGGGCAGGCAGATTCTTTACCACTGTACCACCTAGGAAGTCCCCCTGAGAGGACATTCCCGTATAAAAGCTGTAACCAGCCATCAGCTGGCGATGCTTTTCTTCTTTCTGCAAAAGAAGATTCGTTTCCTCTTTCAGTCTATTCCCACTTTGAGATTAGTGCAGGAGACTCACAGACTAAGTGTAGAAGAATCTGGTTGGCTGTCATTCTCAAAGATTACAGTGGGGCGAAAACCGTCTCCTGTCCTATCAAATGTATAACTCAGCCTAGTCCATCCGCCAAGGGGTACATGACAGGACTAAGACTCGGGGGCCGCAGTGCTCACCTCAGATGCATTTGTAGGCAGCCTACAGGGATGTATCTAAGTTTTGTCCCTTGTGTTCTGCTTTCAGGATTCCCTCTTTGTCTTTCAACTGTTCTATGATGTGTAGATCTCTTTGACTATCCTATTTGGATTCATTGAATGTCTTGAATGTTTATATAAATTTGGTACATTTTTGGCCATTATATCTGTAAGTATTTTTTGTGTTCCTTTCTCTCCTCTTTCTTTCTAGGACTCGTATTATGCATGTGTTGGTTCAGTTCAGTTCAGTCGCTCAGTCGTGTCCGACTCTGCGACCCCGTGGACTGCAGCACGCCAGGCTTCCCTGTCCATCACCACCTCTCGGAGCTTGCTCAAACTCATGTCCATCGAGCTGGTGATGCCACCCAACCATCTCATCCTCTGTCATCCCTGTCTCCTCCTGCCTTCAGTCTTTCCCGGCGTCAGGGTCTTTTCCAATAAGTCATCTCTTCACATCAGGTGGCCAGAGTTGGAGTTCAGTTGGTACATTTGGTGATATCCCACTGGTCTCTGAATTCTGTTCATTTTTCTTCATTCTTTTTGTTTCTGAAACTGGATAATTTTAATTGACTTATCTTTGAGTTCACTGACTCCTCCTTCTGCCATCTCTAATCTGTTTTTTAATCCTTTCAGTGAAATGTTTATTCCAGGTACTATACTCTTCAACTATAGAATTTCTATTTGATTCTTATCTCTATTGAGATTCTCTATTGGTGAGGCATTGTTCTCATATTTTCATTTAGTTATTTAGACATAATTTTCTCTAGTTTTTTTTTTTTTTTGACATATTTAAAACATTTGACTTAAAGTTTCTGTTTAGTAAGCCCAGCATCTGAGCTTCTCAGGGACAGTTACTCATGAATACTTTTGTTCCCTGAAGATGGACCCAACTTTCTTGTTTCTTTGCATGTCTCAATTTTTTGAAAACTGGACATTTTAAATGTGGCAACTCTTGGAATCAGATTTTCTCTTTTCCTCAGAGTTTGTCTTTGTTGCCATTTGTTCAGTGACTTTCCTGATACTGTGAAATCTATATTTCACGTGTGGTCACTGAAGTCTCTGGATGGTTAGATTAGTGGTTAGCTAATGATTAGACGGAGATTTCTTTAAAAGCCTAGAACTTATAAGTCACTCATTCTTCGCCAAAGGGCTCTCTGTTTATGTTGGGGCTCATGTTCAACACTCCACCAGGCAGTTGACACTTCTTCCTGCTTGCATGGAGCTTCAAGATCAGAGTGAGGCTTGCTATCAAGATATACACGGCTCACTGTGTTCACCAATATTCAGTCAGTTTTTCTTTGATAAACTCTTCTCAGACTGCTGCGAGCCTTTGGTTAATCCCTACAGTTCAGAGAAAGATGCTCGCAGGTTTCCCCAGTGTTCAGTTGTTACTGTTTTTATAATAATAATTTTGTAATAATAATTTTATAATGATAATTGTTATTAGTTTATAATAATAATAATTATTATTTTTATGGATAAGGAATTCTGTGCGGTTTTTATGCCATCATTTTCGCTGATGTGTCCTGATCTTTTAGAAGTGCTTGTAGGTGAAAGGGCTTTCAACAAGTTATTCCATACCTTTTAGATAATGCTATATTATTTTTTATAATATCCTTGTGATTCTGCTGTTTTGGTGAGGTAAGGCAAAAAAATAAAAATTGTTGATTGAGTTTGTGGGAAGTTTAGAATGGAACTTCAGCAAAGAAATGTCTTCTTTGATAGAAATGCAGCTATAACCCGAAGCTAATAACCTGAAGCACTCCATCCAGTATTCTGAGGCTGGTCCAAAATGTGCTGAAAGGGAGAGATAAAACCTTTCATTCTCAGCATTGTCTCAACTCACATACTGGTCATCTGTCTGCATTTGTTGTGTATCATGTATGCAGTTAAGAAGGATGCAGTTAGAAGTCATCAGGGGACAAAAAGTGTATGGAACTTCAAACAAAAAAATTAAACTGTCATAAATTCATTGTTGGGCTTATGAATACTTTGAATATTGATCTCAGACTGTTTTAGAGGGTACTGAAGGTCTGGAATGTGATTGTCTCCAGTATTTGAGTGTATCGAATAATACTCTTAAAAGATTTTTAATTTTTAGCTGTTAAGCTAGATTTGAACTGAAGACTCAGAACAAAATATTCCATCCATTTTTAAAGATGAATTTGTAAGAGATGTGTTAGAGTGCAGGGCATCTAAACTGAAAGCTCATCTGTCTCACTTGCTGCGCTTTTGCTGCACGAGAGAAGCAGTCTCCTGCCATTTTCCATCAATGTTTCTGTAAATAAAGGATGTAATTTCCCCTGGGACTAGTAAAACATTAGATTTTTTTCCTTTTTTAAGGATAGTTTCTCCCCAGTCTAAACAAGCTTCATCACTCTGGAGTTATATCTGGTCTGATTCACCTGCAGCCATTGTAAAATAGATGGAAAATCGCAGATCCATGATTCACCTTCCCATCTGTAATCACCGCAGGCTAAGGACACCCGGGGCGACTTTACCTCAGCATTTTCCCCCATATCCACTTAACTCTATTTTAGTGCCTCCTAATTAATATCTGTGATGTGATGTTCCCTTAATGGAAATGGCCATTTCATCATCTATTTGATGTTGGATTTCTGCCATCTCCCTTCTTTGGAGACTCTTAACCATGTACTGCAATCTATCTGCCTGATCAATTCCATTCCTTCAATGATTCATCCAGACTCAGTGAGCTAATGGCTGTGACTGTGCTGCCTGAATCTGTAGAAGAGTTTGAGAAATTGGAAATAAATTAAATTTATCGTCATTGTGGGGCATCTGGTTGGTATCAGACTTTTAAATGAATATGAAACAGGTCGTGCAAACAGGCAGATACTTTTATCCAGACAGTGTTATTCCTCTACTTGCTGTAATTCTCCCTGGAGCAGTCATGAGTTAAAACCTTTCAATAAGTATGGATAGAGGGAAGGAATTAAAAACTCTAATCTTCCCCCTGCTTTACTTTTCCCCTAATGTTCCCCCAGAACATCCAATAAATAGCTTCGGTACTAAAAGGTGCTACTGTGGTGCTGTGATATTGTTTTGAAATTTCTGTGAGAACATAAAGAAAATGCCTAGGCATGAAACTTACTGAGCAGAACGTTTGTGTGCTTAATATAAAACCTGCCCTCTAGTGAATCAGATTGTCCTAAGCATCACAGGTCCTTACATCTTTTGTGAGTATCAACAGAATTGATAGAAAGGACAGAAGTGGACCCCCTTGTTTATAGTACTGGTGCTTTTCATTGAGTAACACTAGAGGTGCCCATCGCTACAAAAACAGCCCTCAGTTCCATTCAGTCGCTCAGTCATGTCCAACTCTTTGCGACCCCATGAATTGCAGCACGCCAGGCCTCCCTGTCCATCACCAACTCCCGGAGTTCACTCAAACTCATGTCCATCGAGTTGGTGATGCCATCCAGCCATCTCATCCTCGGTCGTTCCCTTCTCCTCCTGCCCCCAATCCCTCCCAGCATCAGAGTCTTTTCCAATGAGTCAACTCTTCGCATGAGGTGGCCAAAGTACTGGAGCTTCAGCTTCAGCATCATTCCTTCCAAAGAACACCCAGGACTGATCTCCTTTAGAATGGACTGGTTGGATCTCCGTGCAGTCCAAGGGACTCTCAAGAGTCTTCTCCAACACCACAGTTCAAAAGCATCAAACCTTTGGTGCTCAGCTTTCTTCACAGTCCAACTCTCACATCCATACATGACTACTGGAAAAACCATAGCCTTGACTGAAATGAAGTGAAGTCACTCAGTTGTGTCCGACTCTTTGCGACCCCATAGACTGTAGCATACCAGGCTCCTCTGTCCATGGGATTTCCAGGCAACAGTACTGGAGTGGATTGCCATTTCCTTCTCCAGGGGATCTTCCCAACCCAGGGCTCGAACCCAGGTCTCCCACACTGTAGACAGACGCTTTGCAGTCTGAGCCACCTTTATTGGCAAAGTAGTGTCTCTGCTTTTGAATATGCTATCTAGGTTGGTCGGCCCTGCATCTCTACTAATGACACCAGCTGATTGGGAAAAACCCAAGTTCAGTTGGAGTTTGACTTTTCTTAATTTTTATTAGTCATGGGAATGAAAGGCAAGAGTGTTCTTTCTGCTGCATAACCACCACTGTTTTAATGATACTAATAAAATTGGGGTAGATGGTTTTGTATAAACCTTCTTGCTAGGGGCATAACCCATTAGTATATAGAATTTCTTTAATCTCCAATTATCTTTTGCTGTTCTCATCATAAATTTTCATTACTAATAAAAGAAAATAAGAATTTTTCTTACTACTACTAAATCTAAGAACTCATAAAGTTGTAATAAGTTCTTGAAAAGATTTAAATGGGTTCCTTAAGTTTTTAACTTAGGTGAAGATTAATCTTTGAGCATGAAGTCTTAAGGCTATCCCTAGGGAGAGCTATCACAAAGGTCATTCAGACTTTTGTCTCTTCTTTGCTGTTATCATTGTTTACCTCTGCATTTTCAGAAAAGTTTATCAACAAATTTAAATTTTCAACAAGCTAAGGGCAGTTGTCTTTCAGAACAAACAACACAGTTGTGAAAGATGTTTCCTAGAAAACTCAGGATTTAATTTGTTGAGAGCAAAAGCTTCTGTATGTACATTTTTGATTTCCCAAACCTGAAGGAAATAAACCTAGCTTTGTTTCTCATAGGAAAGAAGACAGAAACCGCTCTAAAATGCAATAGAAATTGATCATTGGTATTTTATATTTTTCAGCCACTTTTCAAAAGACAGGTGTTTGTTATCTGTAATTAAGAGATCAGAGTAGGCATTATTATTATTATTATTGCAAAGAATAATAAACAGATTTGCCCACTGCGGGGCCAAAGACAGAAGAAGATTGTTCCCGTCTCTCTGTTTCCAGTCATGCCGGCAGACCAGACTTCTTTCCAGCCTTGCATAAGTGGAGTCAGATGGCTTTGGTTTCTCTAGCATATGTGTCTGCGTGGTCAGTCATGTCCAGCTCTCTGTGACTGCCGGGCTCCTCTGTCCATAGAATTTTCCAGGCAAGAATACTGGAGCAGGTTGCCCTTGTCTCTGGGGGATCTTCCCAATCCAGGGATCGAACCCGTGTCTCTCATGTCCCCCGCACTGGCAGGCAGGTTCTGTTCCAGCTAAGCCACCAGGGAATCCCTTGGTTTCTCTACTCTCTTACAAAGTTAAGTCTGATGACACCAAATACCAACTGAAGGTATTGAAGGGTTTTAAATTTGTTTTATTTGGTTTTCCAGGCAATTCTGTGAGATAAACAATATAAAAATTATTGACAGGCTTGATTTTTAGGTGTTGAAATGCAGTCCAGTGAGATTAGGCTACTCGGGAGTTCACTTTGGGTGATTCCTCACGGCTCTATGCCATGCTCTTGGTAAATGAATTTTTAAATATATGTCAGTTACATAACAGTCCAGATTAAGTATTTCTGGATTCATCTTAACCTCAGTGTACTTCCTGTTTTGCTCATTAATTATGTTTATGCAGCAAGTACTTACTCAGCTGCTCCTGTATTCTTACATTGTGTGTGCGTGATAAGTCACTTCAGTCCTGTCCGACTCTTTGAGACCCCAGGGACTGAGCCCACCAGGCTCCTTGTCTGTGGGATTCTCCAGGCAAGAATACTGGAGTGGGTTGCTGTGCCCTCCTCCAGGGGAAGATGCTAATGTAGGCACAAACGTTAATAATTTATAGTTCCTGCCCTTGAGAAGCTGTCAGTCTAGTGAAGAAGATGGATTACATTTTTAACAGTTTTATTAAAGTATAATTGGCATATAACAAATTATATATATTTAAAGTATACAGTTCGTAAGTTTTGACATATGGCTACTCACATGAAGTCATCTTTTTGCCTGTGTTTTAGTTGGGGTTTCTTTTCTTTTAAATGAATTTCTTTATTCTCGTTGGAGGCTGATTACAGTATTGTGGTGGTTTTTGCCATACATCAGCATGAACCTGCCATGGTATAGTCTTTTACTCTTGAGTTTTGGAGGTGCTTTATATGTTTTAGGTAAGTCTTTTATCAGGTACATGGAATAAATCTTTTCATTATCTTCAATTACTTTTGAAAAACAGAAGTTTCTAATTTTGAAGTCCAGTTTATTAATTTGGAGTTTTGGGTTTTGTTTTGTTTTCGAGGGTTTTTTTTTTTTAAGTTCTTTCTGATTTGATTACTGTAGTTTTATAATAATTTGTGAAATCATTGTGAGCCCTCCAACTTTGTTCTTCAGAGTTGTTTGTTGAATTTATCTACAAAAAAGCTTCTTAGAATTTTAAAAAATAATTTTGTTTACTTACTTACGTGTTTTGGCTGCGCTGGGGGTTCGTTGCTTTGTGCGTGCTTTCTCTAGTTGTGGCGAGTGGGGGCTTCCCTTCAGTGGTGGTGTCTGGGCTCCCCATCGTGGTAGCTTCTCTCACTGTGGAGCACGGGTTCTAGGCACACAGGCTCAGCAGTTGCGACTCACTGGCTTAGTTGCTGCACAGCCTGTGGAAATCTTCTTAGACCAGGGATCAAACCTGGGTGCCCTGTACTGGCAGGCGGATTCATATCCGCTGCACCACCAGGGCAGTCCTAGAAGTTTAATTTAATTAAGGCCATTTTGAATCTACAGATCAGTTTGGGAAGATTTGACTTTTAAAAAAGTTTTGTTGAAGAACAGTTTACCGTCGTGTTGCTGTCCTTTGTGCAGCGCAGTGACTGAGTCATGTGTAGGTCTGCATGCGGCTTCCTCCATGGTCTTCTCCCTTATGGTCTGTCGCAGGATATTGGACACAGTGCCCTCTGCTCTACAGTAGGGCCTTGTTGTTCCCACACTTTATATAGTAATTTTCCTTTCCTGCTCCCAAACTTCCAGTCCTTCTCGCCCCTACTCTCACTTCCCCTTGGTTCTCTGTGTCTGAGTCTGTGTATGTTTTGTAAATGTGCTCATTTGTGTCGTTATATTCCATATAGAAGTGATGTCCTGTGGTATCTTTCTCTGCTGACTTACTTTGCTTAGTACAGTAATCTCCAGGTCCATTCATGTTACTGCAGGTGACGTTATTCCATTCTTTTTGGTGGCTCAGTCATAGTTCACTGTGTGTGTGTCCGCGTGTGTGTGTGTGTCCGCGTGTGTGTGTGTGTCCGCGTGTGTGTGTGTGTCCGCGTGTGTGTGTCCGTGTCTTGGCTGTTGCGAGCAGTGCCGCTGTGATCGTAAGGGTGCATATATCTTCTCTTTAAATACACTTGTCATACATTCTTTAAACTGGGACACTTTCTCAACCTTGTGTTTGTTCACCTTGATATTTTTAAAATATATAAGCCAATTACTTGGTTCAGTGCAGTTCAGCCGCTCAGTTGTGTCCGACTCTTTGCGACCCCATGAATCGAAGCACGCCAGGCCTCCCTGTCCATCGCCATCTCCCGGAGTTCACTCAGACTCACGTCCATCGAGTCCAGTGATGCCATCCAGCCATCTCATCCTTGGTCGTCCCCTTCTCCTCCTGCCCCCAATCCCTCCAAGCATCAGCGTCTTTTCCAATGAGTCAACTCTTCACATGAGGTGGCCAAAGTACTGGAGTTTCAGCTTTAGCATCATTCCTTCCAAAGATCACCCAGGGCTGATCTCCTTCAAAATGGACTGGTTGGATCTCCTTGCAGTCCAAGGGACTCTCAAGAGTCTTCTCCAACACCACAGGTCAAAAGCATCAATTCTTTGGTGCTCAGCTTTCTTCACAGTCCAACTCTCACATCCATACATGACCACTGGAAAAACCATAGCCTTGACTAGACGGACCTTTGTTGGCAAAGTAATGCCCCTGCTTTTGAATATGCTATCTAGGTTGGTCATGACTTTCCTTCCAAGGAGTAAGCGTCTTTTAATTTTATGGCTGCAGTCACCATCTACAGTGGTTTTGGAGCCCAGAAAAATAAAGTCTGACACTGTTTCCACTGTTTCCCCATTTATTTCCCATGAAGTGATGGGACCATCACTTGGTAGAATATCTCTTTTGAGGTGTTGCCCCGTGTTTTTTCAGAACTAGATTCAGTGTATTCATTTTGGTAGGAACCCCACGGAAGTATGGGCGTCCCTGATAGCTCAGTTGGTAAAGAATCCACCTGCAGTGGAGGAGACCCTAGTTTGATTCCTGAGTCGGGAAGATCCACTCAAGAAGGGATAGGCTACCCGCTCCAGTATTCTTGGGCTTCCCTTGAGGCTCAGCTGGTAAAGCATCTGCCTGCAATGCAGGAGATCTGGGTTCAATCCCTGGGTTGGGAAGATCCCCTGGAGGAGGGCATTAGAACCCACTCCAGTATTCTGGCCTGGAGAATTCCATGGACTGTATAGTCCATGGGGTTGCAAAGAGTTAGATACACCTGAGTGACTTTCACTTTGCCACTGAAGTATATCTTTTGAAGAGAAAAGTAGGACCATAAAATCCACATACAACTCACGTGTGTAGGTAGCTTACAAGTCAGCCCTTTGAACACCTGTTTCCTTCGCTTACGGGGACTACATCTGTGGGTCCAGTCAGCTGCAGATCGTGTAGCACTGTAGCATTTCCCTGGAAACCTGCAGTGTGAGAGCACCATGCAGCTCAGTCACGCTGTTCAAGAGTCAGCTGTACTAAAAATAGCATTGATCTTAGTTCTCAGTGTTATCTTGTTTCTCTTTTTCATACCTGAAAAGTATTGTCTTGCTCAGGGTTTTCAGCTTTTAATTTTACTGTTTGTTGATTCTTATCAAGCAGTTATTGAGTTGGCCATAGAAGTTGGAATGAGCTTATTTAGTGAAATAGTAGAAATTATCGCCACTGTGGACACCGCCCTTGTTCTTATGTTCAGGTCCCATGAATTAGACACCTGTGTTAAAGGCCAAGCTTGGTACCTGTTCTTATCAGATGTTAATTATGCTTTTCTCCCTCCCTGTCTTCTCATGCATAATATCCTGGTTATACAAAGCCCTTTGAAGTATTTTGCCTATTGGTAGGCAAATCCTAAATTTAATCTTATTGATACTTTTCTTAGGGAATGTTTTTATATAAAATTTATTTTCTCAACAATGCAAATTAAATATTACCATCAGTTTACAGACACTGAAGACAGTGGACTTTTATAAAACACAGTCTTTATGTACTCATCAAAGAAAAAATGAATATGGCAGACTTTTATTTTCTTTGTTGATTGGACCATTCATTCACTGTACGTTAAATATTGTGGTTGCTTCTGGAAGCATCATTTTTTTCTTCATGTGAAATAATAAGTCATTAAGACTAGTGGGGTTTTTATCTGCTTGTGTTTCTTAACAGAGACCCTTTAGAGGGTGTAGTTTTTAAGAAATAATTTTTTCTGAAAAATAATAGTGGCAGATTATTTGTTTCAGGTACTGAACAGTACAGTGAATACACAGGCTATGCCGAAACGTACCGCTGGGCCCGGAGCCACGAAGACAGGAGCGGAAGGTGAGTTCATCTCTACTTGAGTATCACACGGCCCAAAGCCAAGGAATGTGGGCTTGGCCCTGGTACGTTCTGTCTTCCATCTACTCTCACTTCAGAAATATAATTTTCTTCTTGAATTCGATAGTACGGGTTCACTAGTAGTTAAAACAGATTCACCAGCTCTATATACTCAGAGAAGAACAGAGAAAGAAAGGCCAGACATCTAAACCGAGACCAGGAAGGGCACAGCTCTCTGCAGGCGTCTCTGCTGCTGATTGTGAGCATCCAATGAAGGTTAACTTCCAACAACAAACTTAATTCGAGCGGATTCTAATTGCAGCTTAAAGCCTTTAAACAGCCTTCTTAGTTGTCCTTAACTTCTGTGAGATTAGGTAAGTGGGGGAAACCTGTGTTGGGACAATTTGCCTAATGCCATAAAACAGTTGCTGGCAGAACCCATGGTGAGCTTTGATGCTGCTGTCTCTGGTTTCTTATTGAAGTACATTCTTACACTTCGACATTTTTGCTTCCCCAGAGGCAAATTTTTATTGAAAACCTGTGTGTGGCAAATTGTGTGTGTTTCAGTGGGAAGAGCCACTGTGGCAGAGAAAATCAGCCCCCGCCCTTGTGGCCATACAGCCTTATTCTTTGTAATATCTCAAGTCCAGTTGCTAGTCTGCCTTTGTTTTGGATAAAGCATATGGCTGCAACAGTTACTAAGGTGGATTTTTAATTCTTTATAATTCTTTACAGACCAGCATGAAGGCGTCTGTTGCTGTTCTTCAGTGTGAAGCACTGATGGGAATATCATTATATGCATGTTTATGAAGAGATGAATATTTAGAATTTCATGTTTCCAAAATCACCATCTCATCCAACTTTTCCTGTCTCCACAGGCAAATTGTTATTGTTTGCTTTGATTTATTTGCCTTTTTAAAAATAATTTTGTGCACTCAGCAGTTGAAGGCAGCAGGTAGAATTTAATATTGAATTGTTACACTTTTTTTTTACCTCAGCACTTGACTCCTTGGGACTAGTTTTTGGACAATATACGGTGATGTTACAAACTCAGTGACTTAGAGCAGTTCTTCCAGAACAGAGGAAAGAGCTCTTGTCCAGATACAAAGGCCAGGTCTTTGGTGTTGGGAGGAAAACAGAGAGCTAAATCCCTTTGGTTTGCCCACCAAATCTTTTAACCTCGAAGACTCACTGTTAATATCTGTTTACAGTATATTCTATCTTTTCGTTTTACTGCTTAATGCTTGGTACTCCACAATACATGTGCCTTGGACTTCCTGATTGGCTGAGACATAAAGGCATTGTTCGGTTGGTTTGTAATGTATTAGCCCTGCCGAAGTCTCCGACCCTGCCCTGCGGGGGGGTTGTTGTCTGCTGAGGGCCTTTCCCCACTCCTCCTCGCCCCGTCTGTTGCCCCAGGGACGACTGGCAGCGGCGCAGCACTGAGATCGTTGCCATCGACGCCCTGCACTTCCGACGCTACCTCGACCAGTTTGCGCCCGAGAAGATCAGACGGGAGCTTAACAAGGCCAGTAACCTTATTTCTCCGTCCGTCTGGCAGCTGCATCTATCTGCTGCCATTTTATTAATGCTGAATTAATGCTCTCTGGTAACTCCTGCAGCGTCAGGACGTTTGCCCACAGCGCTCCTGAGTTAATGGGTCTGTCAGCTTGTACAGGATGTGCTTTCCATTTTGTAATTGTTTGATGACTGATGCCAGATAGACTGTTGCTTGATATTAAGCCCCACACATGCATTTATCTCATCAAGTACATTTAGCTGCTTTGGAACATTATCATTTTAAAACGATATAGAAATAAATGAACCTGAGAGTTTTTTTCAAACCTACCCAATGACACTTTCTCTGCAAGGTATGCTGTCAGGATTAAAACAGATAAACCATGAAAGTGAAGTCACTGTTGTTCTCATATTGGTACGAGTCATGTAAATTATTTATTTGGCAATTTGGCGTATTTATGATGGAATATATGGCTTTCTGTGCTTAGTTTTATCTCTTGTAATCATTTTCTTTTTTAATTGTGTTACAGAAATATAAAAATGAGCTAGACCTATTGTTAGTTCAGGTTTTTACTAATTAACCATAATAAACTAACTAACTTACAATAGCATTCTTATTCTGTTCTCTAGGTAGATAGGGCCTTACCAAAACTGTTGCTTTTTTCTTTAGTTCCTCAAATTACTCTCATGGCCAAGACTGACCCAATTCTGAAAACCATTTTTTAGCTTCCATGAATAGGGTTTGGTCATGAAACTCTCTGCTTAGACAAGGCGTGTGTTTTGCATGACCCCCATGTGCCAGTCCCTACACAGGCTTTTGGCAATGAGAGCCGACCGCTGCAAGGGAGCTGGGAATGCTGCTGGACTGGCATGTGTGGCCCTCTGTATATCGTCCTCACATCTTTTCCCTGGGTCTGACCACAGGAATGGCCTCTGTGTGGTGCTCTGCTAATCCCAGCTCAAGTACCTTACCTTGCCTGTTGTTGTTTATAAAATAGCCAAATAATCCAGATAGGCTTTTACTATGCTTAAAACTTAGGGGATATTTCCAATATAATTACATTTGTTATCTTATATCCTAATGTACTTGAGAATCTAATTTGCTGTTGAACATATTTTTAAAATATACAATTAGGTTATTTTAACATTTGAAGTTCTCAAAGGGATCCCATAAAAAGTTTGAAGAGTAAATGCATTATTTTCCAAAATTGAACTTACATACAGATTCCATTTTTCTTTAATTCCTCAGAAAAGCTGTCTAAAAAGACTGTTCTTTGATATGTCAACAGTTATAATTTCTCTTTTATATGACTCATGATACTAAGGAATATCTTTTAGGTACCTTTTAAATGTGAGCCTGCTTTCACTGCCTAAACTCTTGCCTTAAAGCAGTTGTCTCCAAGCACATGGTGTTTTTATTACACAGCATATCAAGTAGAATAAGATTTATATTTAGCTTTTCATCAGAAGTGTTTGTGAGTGGGTCACATGGTCATTGATAGTAGAAGTAGTGGGTGTGGGGGTCCTAGGATACCAGGGAGGCCCTGATGCAATCTAGTATCCTTATAAGAAGAGATTAGGTCATACAAAAACAAACCAAAAAAAAACAAAAAAAAAAAAAACAAAAAAAACCAGGAGTGCACGCGCACAGAATGAATACCACGTGTGGGTCTACATGAAGGTGACCATCTGCACGCCAAGGAGAGGGTCTCAGAAGAAACCAAGCACGTGGACACCCTGATCTTGCACTTCTAGTCTCCTGAACTGAGAAGAGTAATGTCTGTTGTTTTACTCACATAGTCTGTGTGGCACTTTGTTACGTCAAGAAATACATGGAAATTTAGAGAGACATGTATGAAAAGGAAATGTATTTAACCATTATTGTACATTAACACACATTCCAAGGTTCTTTTTTTTTTAATGGATAATATTTATATTCCCACAAATACTTTTCCTGCAGGAGCTGGATCATTCACTTTTACAGATATAATCCTGGACATAAATAAATATTCTCATTTTTAATTCCCCATGGCTAACTGATGACACCACAACCTGGAGAGCATAGTAAATTAAATGTTTTACATCTCACTGGGTTTTGTAAACTTAGGTTTAAAGCAGAACTCTGTTTTAAATCACTTCAGAGATAACTTGTACAGTGCTTTTTTTTTTTTTTTTTGTATGCCAGAAAGAAACTAGACAGGAACAGAAAAACTCCATTTTTCCAAATGAAGCAATAGACCAGCTTTCACCGTCAGAATTCAGTGTGGATCTCTGAGCTCCAGGGGGCTTGCTGCTTTTAGGCGATACTCAGGCTTCCCGGAGGTGCAGGGGGTAAAGAATCTGCCTGACAACGCAGGAGACATGGGCGGAGCCCCTGGGCTGGGAAGATTCCCCTGGAGGAGGAAGTGGCAGTCTGCTCCTATATTCTTGCCTGGAAGGTTCCATGGACAGAGGAGCCTAGTCAACTATAGGCCGGGGGTTGCAAAGAATCAGACAAAACTGAGCGACTGAGGACAGACACACACAACAGATAGCAGCCTAAAGGCAGGCCCACAGAGCGCTTTATCATCTCTGGAAACAACTGGCTCTATCCAGGCTCCTCCCAGCCTACTGGACCCACATCATGTGGGTTTTAAACCTGTGAAAGGTAAGCTAGGTAACATTCTCTAGGAGAACTGTCTTTGGATTGAAAAGATTTATGACTTCAGGATGTAAAAGTAGCAAATAGCTCAGCAAAGGAAGAAAGAAATCATCTGTGGAAAGTTGTGTTTAGCCATGTTAGACTCAATCCAATAACATTAAGTAACGAATATATTCCATGGAGTCATCTGGATCAGAAATTTAACAAAGTGCGGAGACCATCTGAGCAGGAAATCACCACTTCCCTTTTAAAAACTAATGTATTGATTTTGCTGTTTTTGTTATTATCACCAAATTCAGGAGTGGATTGTTACAGTGCTTGATTAACAAAACCGATCAGTCCTTGCTGTTAATAGTTCAAAGAAGTTCAATATCTGATCATATATAATTTTTTCTTGAAGTCTGTTACTTTACTTTTCAGGAA
The DNA here is from genome assembly GCF_016772045.2 of Ovis aries. Taxonomy (NCBI): domain Eukaryota; kingdom Metazoa; phylum Chordata; class Mammalia; order Artiodactyla; family Bovidae; genus Ovis; species Ovis aries. The sequence continues at coordinate 42,885,702 of NC_056078.1, read as the reverse complement.
TATTGGTTCAAAATGTATCATTTTTAGTGAGTTTTCCCTTCAGTTTCTCAATGTATAGAATCAGAATAACCATAGAAATACATAATCTAATTTCTGATTTCATACATGGGAAATCTAAGGTCTAAATGATGTTTTCATTTTATATTGCATCTTGAAAAGGCAATATCCATTTACTAAGGTTACAGTTATTTTAAAGACAAAATATCATCTATAATTTTACATTTCAAATAATCGTTTTCATTTTTGTAGGACTTTCCACACAGATATTAAGTTTCATATAAATGTGTTCAAAAGTGACATAAATATTGTATTTATTTAATTTATCCTAATTATATTTTTCATACTTTCTAATGATCTTCATAATAATATGATAATGGCCATAAAATTAGTTGGATTGACATATGAGGACTTAGCTGATATACTAAGTCTTAGCTATTAGTTTTTTAACTAAACTAATGGTGGTCCCAGGGTTCTCCTTATTATATACAATGTGGTGAACATCTTTGTGGAGCTTCCCCGGTGGCTCAGACGGTGAAGAATCTGCCTGCAGTGCAGGAGACCTGCGTTCAGCCCCTGGGCTGAGCAGATCCCTAGGAGAAGAGAATGGCAGCCCACTCCAGTATTGTTGCCTGGAGAATCCCATGGACAGAGGAGCCTGGGCAGCTACAGTCCATGGGGTCACAAAGAATCAGACATGACTGAGCAACTAATACTTTCATTTTAAACATCTTTGTACAGTTGTTACTTAATCAAATAAAATAAATTTACAAAGAAGAAATTTATAAAATTGTTACTGAATCTAAGGATAATTTTAAGACAATATTACTTTATTCTCTTTTAAAAGGTTCTTCAGTCGCTCAGTCTGGGAAAAAAAAAATCAGGAGTGCATGTGCACAGAATAAATACCATGTGTGGGTGGGTCTACAGGAAGGTGACCGTCTGCACGCCAAGGAGAGGGTCTCAGAAGAAACCAAACACGTGGACACCCTGATCTTGAACTTGTAGTGTCTGGCTCTTCAACCTCTTGGACTGCAGCACGCCAGGCCTCCCTGTCCTTCACCAACTCCCAGAGTTTAGTCAAACTCATGTCCATTGAGTCAGTGATGCCATCCAACCATCTCATCCTCTGTCATCCCCTTCTCCCGCTTTCAATCTTTCCCAGCATCAGGGTCTTTCCAGAGAGTCAGATCTTCACATCAGGGGGCCAAAGTATTAGAGTTTCAGCTTCAGCATCAGTCCTTCCAGTGAATACTCAGGACTGATTTCCTTTAGGATGGACTGATTGGATCTCCTTGCAGTGCAAGGGACTCTTCAAGAGTCTTCTCCAAAACCACAGTTCAAAAGCATCAATTCTTCGGCGCTCAGCTTTCTTTATAGTCCAATTATCACATCCATACATGACCACTGGAAAAACCATAGCCTTGACTAGATGGACCTTTGTTGGCAAAGTAATGTCCCTACTTTTTAATATGCTGTCTAGCTTGGTCATAGCTTTTCTTCCAAGGAGCAAGCGTCTTTTAATTTCCTGCCTACAGTCACCATCTGCAGTGATTTTGGAGCCCCCCAAAGTAAAGCCTGTCATTGTTTCCATTGTTTCCCCATCTATTTGCCATGAAGTGATGGGACCCGATGCCATGATCTTAGTTTTCTGATTGTTGAGTTTTAAGCCAACTTTTTCACTGTCCTTCCACTTTCATAAGAGGTTCTTTAGTTCTTCTTTGCTTTCTGCCATAAGGGTGGTGTCATCTGCGTATCTGAGGTTATGATATTTCTCCCAGCAGTCTTGATTCCAGCTTGTGCTTCATCCAGCCCAGCATTTTTCATGATGTACTCTGCATATAAGTTAAATAAGCAGAGTGACAATATACAGACTTGACGTATGCCTTTCCTGATTTGGAACCAGTCTGTTGTTCCATGTCCAGTTCTAACTGTTGCTTCTTCATACAGATTTCTCAGGAGGCGAGTAAGGTGGTCTGGTATTCCCATCTCCTTAAGAATTTTTCACAGTTTGTTGTGATCCACACAGTCAAAGTCTTGGCATAGTCAATAAAGCAGAAATAGATGTTTTTCTGGAACTCTCGTTTTTTCGATGATCCAGCAGAAGTTGGTAATTTGATCTCTGGTTCATCTGCCTTTTCTAAATCCATCTTGAACATCTGGAAGTTCACAGTTCACATACTGTTGAAGTTTGGCTTGGAGAATTTTGAGCATTACTTTGCTAGTGTGTGAGATGAGTGCAATTGTATGGTAGTTTGAGCATTTTTTGGCATTGCCTTTCTTTGTGATGGAATGAAAACTGACCTTTTCCAGTCCTGTGACCACTGCTGAGTTCTCCAAATTTGCTGGCATATTGAGTGCAGCACTTTCATAGCATCATCTTTGAGGATTTGAAGTAGCGCAACTGGAATTCCATCACCTCCATTAGCTTTGTTTGTAGCGATGCTTCGTAAGGCCCACGTGACTTCAAACTCCAGGATGTCTGGCTCTAGGTGAGTGATCACAGCATCGTGATTATCTGGGTCGTGAAGATCTTTTTTGTGTAGTTCTTCTATGTATTGTTGCCACCTCTTCTTAATATCTTCTGCCTCTCTTAGGTTCATACCATTTCTGTCTTTTAAAAGATTCTAAAGGCACTTTAAAAAATCCCATGCCGCAGTCCATGTGGTTGCAAAGAGTTGGACACCACTGAGCGGCTGAACAACAACTGGGCCTTAGCTGTGGCTTGTGAACTCTTAGTTGCGGAATGTGGGGTCAAGTCCCCTGACCAGGGATCACACCCAAGCCTTCTGCGTTGGGAGCGTGGAGTCTTAGTCACTGGGCCACCAGGGACGTCCCTTTAGGCACTTTTTATATTTGTTTTTAGGAAATCACAGTATTCTAAAACGTAAAATCATTATCAGTATGAACTATGGATTAGTTTGTTAGACAAATATGTTATATTGACTTAATATAAACAACTCCTTAGGACAATAATTAAATCATTAATCTAGAAAACAGTATGATGTATTTACGTTATGATGAAGGATGTGATTTAATTGTATTCTCTTAGGCCGGCTAGAGTTGGCTTTGCAGCCTGAGTCCTGCTTCAGCCCGTGTGCTCGTGCCTGTGTGTCGCAGGGATGTTTGCACAGAATATTCACCTGAATACCGTCTGTTTCCTGGGCCCAGTTCTGGGCCTGTAGGTTTTGAAAATTGTTCTTTGTTTCCTTTTTCAGTTTCTTGGCTTCCTTTCCCCATGTCTTTTTACCACTTCCCAGCTCGGTGCTAGTTTTTAACTCTAGATACTAGTATTTTCCTCCTGCCACTTGCTTCTCAAGGCCCCCCTCGGCACCCTTCAGGACCCGAAAATTCCCTCTCTTCTTAACGTCCCATCAAAACTCATTCACTCAGTCGTGTCCTGCTCTTTGCAAACCCATGGACTACATAGTCCATGGAACTCTCCAGGCCAAAATATTGGAGTGGGTAGCATTTCCCTTCTCCAGGGAATCTTCCCAAACCAGAGACTGAACCCAGGTCTCCCGAATTGCAGGTGGATTCTTTATGAACTGAACCACAAGGGAAGCCCAGGAATACTGGAGTGGGTAGCCTATCCCTTCTCCAGCGGATCTTCCGGACCCAGGAATTGAATCGGGGTCTCCTGCATTTCAGGCAGATTCTTTACCAACTGAGCTATCAAGGAAGCCCCATTCTGAGCCAGGAGTATTTATTGGTATCTTCTACTTACTGAGGTTTGAATGCTTCTTCTTTTCCCCACTTTTAAGTAGTTTATTAGTAAAAAATAAATAGCTCTGTCATGGTGAATGTTAGGTCAGGCTGTGATGAGAATTTAATAAGCAAGTTCTCTTTTACTGCTCTGATTAATCTCAAGTGCTCTGGCTCATGTGGGGAAAAATTTGCTGCCAGTGTGGAGCTCTTGAGAACTTCTAGCACATTCCCCTAGGAAGAAAGAACTTGACGATTCTTTTGCCGTCTCTATCACTATCTGATCTTTGTTTCTTACCAAAGAAGCTCAGTTATTATCCTGATTAGTGCCCCTGTCCTGGTCTCTGACATGTGAGGGATCTCTCTCCTTACTGGGGAATGGAGAGAAGCAAGGGTTGTCCCTCTAAAGGGGACTCAGAGGAGCTTGCTGCTTCTCTCTGATTGCTGACCTTGGAAGTGGTTGGTTTAAACACAATAAAAGAATTCTGTAACAACAGCCAAGACATGGAAGCAACCCGAGTGCCATGCCCACCATCAGACAAATGGATAACGTATACGATGAAACCTTATCCAGCCATTAAACAGATGGAGTTCTACCTTGCACAGCAGTGTGGATGGGCCTAGAGAGTATTATGCTTGGTGAAATAAGAGAAAGGCAAATACTATATGATATCCCTTATATGGGGGCTTCCCTGGTGGCTCAGATGGTAAAGAATCCTCCCGCAATGCAGGAGACCTGGGTTTGATCCCTGGGTTGGAAAGACCCCTGGAGGAGGGCATGGCAACCCACTCCAGTATTCTTGCCTGGAGAATCCCCATGGAGAGAGGAGCCTGGCTGGCTGCAGTTCATGGGGTCACAAAGAGTCGGACATGACTGAGCGACTAAGCACAGCACAGCACCATTTATTTGTGGAATCTGTGTATACAAAACAGAAACAGGCTCACAGATATAAAACTAGTGGTTACGGAGGGGAGTGGGAAGGGATGGGGGCGCATCAGGGTCATGGGATTAAGAGACACAAGCTATATAAAATAGATACGCAACAAGGATACATAGGACCACACCGGGAATTACAGCCATTATCTTGTAATAACTTTTAATGGAGTGTAATCTGGAGAAATACTGAATCACTTTGCTGTATACCTGAAACTAATATAATAATCAGACCTCTATAAAAAGGAACTTTGTATTTAATCATTAGTTATTCTTTTCCCTGTTTTACAAGTATTTCACATCATTTAATTTCTATCTGATTGCCTTTTTAAAGTTTTATTTTTTTCGATCAAAACAGCAAATGCAGGATAACTTCAGTTTTGTAATTTGTGTCTGTTGTGGCCATTTTTCCAGATTTTTTTTTTAGTAAAACTGGTTAGATTTTGCTTCGGATAATCTAAATATTTCAAATTCTCTGTTGTTTGGCTTTAGTTTCACTAAGCTATTTTTGCTTATTTTAAAGAAAATTTAGCCCAGATATGTAGAGATAGCAGTATTGGAAGAGACTAAAGTCGTTCTGATGGCATAAAGCAGAAAACATTAACTAGGAGGCTAAGAAATTTTCCTCTTCATCTAGGCATGTTTGGAGGATTTGATAGGAAAGCAAGTGGCAAAGTTATGTCTATTCTGACAGAAGGTCTATTCCTTTGTTGGCATAAAGGCAGAGAATCTGTATCTTTCAAGAAGAACCTGCTCAAAAAAAATTGAGCTCTTTGATAGTTTTGACCTGAAAGAGATTTTCAAAAGCTCTGTGCATCTGATTATACAGGTAATTTGTGAGTTCTAGTGTAAGCTCTGTACCACAGCATTGAATAATGGTCTGGTACCAACTTATAATTAATATCTGCCAGGATTTACAGCCTATGAGGAGGTGGAAGAAATAGCCTTGTTAATCCATCCAGACAGTGTGTAAAATAAATTTTTATACCTTTGTAGCAACTTCAGAGAGCAATTTGCAGTATCACATGTGGGCTTCGTAGAGGCGTCTTTCTTTATCCTTGGCTTTCTCTGGGAACATCTGTCACACATTGTTCTTTTTGTTTTATTCACTGTTATACATAAGACATAGTTTAGGCTTTGCTTGGTGCTTGAGAAAGCCCAGGGGATATTTGCTTTGCTATTATATTAAACTTCTTAACATAGTCTGATGGTTTCAGAAAACTAAGAACCCTTAGGAGGCAGAAAGGCCAACTAGCCTGACAGCAAAGAAATGGAAATCAGAAACTCTAGGGCCTTAAACTGCGATCTTCTCAAATATAAAATGAGCTGTTCATTTAATTAATATGCAGCCAGCATCCTCAGGATATACTGTGCTTTTTGCAGGTAACTGGAAAATTTTAAAATAAAGTAATCTAGCTTAAAATACAGCTGTGAAACTAGAGTCTTGGAGCTGGAAGGGATATTAAAGGTTATCTTATAGCCAGGCATAGGAGTCCCTTTTATATATAGGGACTCATTTTATATATAGTCGCTTAAGTGTTTCAGTGGCAAGAAGCACATTTAAAAGCTAACCACAGTTATTAATCTAGTCCCAATAATTCAGAGAGAGAGCTGAGGAAGCCTAATAGTAATAACTCTTTACTGTAATGAAAAATAGTAATCAAAAGTTTTCAAATAAAACTCTGTCTTAAATGCCTTTCTGTCCATTAGTCCCTCATAGTTCATAACTGGAATCCCATTAATTCTTGAAATATCTCTGATACTTTCATTTGTATTTGTTTGAATTGGGGAAGGGGGACAACTGAGACCCGTATTGGCTTAAGGGCTTTGATTTGCCCAGCATCAAAGCAAATCAGTAATTAGAACTGGTCATTTCTTACTCTCTTCCTTGTGTAATCCCAGGATTTTTTTCTTTTTTCCGTCTCCTTTGGCCCCTAGGAAAAAAAGGAGAAAGAGAGAGAGATAACATAAGCTTGATAATGGATACTGATACTAGTACATCAGTCAGAAATACTGCTAGTGTCTAGTCACTCACATTGCTTTGATGTTTCTTTCATTGTTCAGGCTTACTGTGGGTTTCTTCGTCCTGGAGTTTCTTCAGAGAACCTGTCTGCAGTGGCTACAGGAAACTGGGGCTGTGGTGCCTTTGGGGGTGATGCTAGACTAAAAGGTGAGTGAGTCTGTTGTTATAAGAAGGATAATAGTTTTTTGACTAAGGAATAGAGTTAGTCCTTCTAACCAGATTTCTATTGATCTGGACCAGTAGACCACAAAAATCTAAAAGAAAAGAAAAATATTTGATACAATTGTTTTTTTATTGTATATGCAGGAATCTATTTTTATGTTTAAATCTGTATTTTTATTCCCTGCAGAGGTCACATCTCTCTGATCTATCAGACACAGCATTTAGTTGAATAAAGAGGCCAAAATGACTATGAAGTTTCAACCCAAACCACCCATGCAAGCCCATTCCTTTACGATAGTGAGTTTTATGGACAGAGCTGTTTCACTGAGTGCCTCCTTCATTCACCAGACTTAGGGCACGTCCGCCGCTCTCTAGGCACTGTGGTAGGTTCTGAGAATACAGTGGTGGATAAGGTGTGGTCCCTGCTTTGGAATTCGTGGTCTAGCATCTGAGAGAGAGGCCTGGGCAAACGCAGCACAGAGAAATGAGTGCTTCAGTAGAGGCGCATGATGGGTGGGCATGCAGCGTGGGAGAGCTGCATGAGGAGGCATTTGGTACTCAAGAAGGATAAACATTTCTCGCACTTTAGGTTTGTACCTATCAACAGAGCTACTGGTTATCTATCATATCATGACTTTCTTTTCCTCTCAAGAGTATCAGTTACAGCAAATAGTATTATACTGTTACCTAGGAAGGCTGCTCTTGTGTGTCAGCCCAGCTGCTCTGACACAGCTGAGGGCGCTGCAGGACAGCCCGGGCACGCGCTGGAGTCAGTGCAGACCCCGCAGGGCACGGGCGCGCATCCCCCGCTGGACCACCCCGCTTCAGGCTCCGGCTGCGAGTCTGAGGCTCGGCTGTCCTGCGCAGGGCCACCTGCACCTCTGATCAGCCAGCCGCCAGTGGGGAGGCTCCCTCAAGCCTCTGAGGAACTCACAGAACCCAGGAAGGTGCTGTGGCAGTTGTGTTACAAAGCATATACGTAGGGTGAGATGCGGAGGGAATACAGAGCCTCCGTGCCCCGCCCCTGTGGTGTCAAAGCATGTCACTTTCCTAGCACATGAATGTGTTTGTTAGGAAGCTCCACCAACCTTTGGTGTCCAGAGTTTCTATGGGGGCTTCATTACATGGGCGCCATCGGTCATCCCTGGCCGTGCTCCAGTTCCCCTCTCCCTAGAGTTCAGTGACTCTAAGTACAATCCTCAAGCAGTCAGAGGCCCACTGGCAGTCACTCTCACCAGCATGACAAACACCCTATCACTCAGTTCAGTTCAGTTCAGTTCAGTTGTTCAGGCGTGTCCAACTCTTTGTGACCCCATGTACTGCAGCACGCCAAGCCTCCCTGTCCATCACCAACTCCCAGAGTCCACCCAAACCCATGTCCGTTGAGTTGTGATGACATCCTACCATCGCATCCTCTGTCGTCGTCCCGTTCTCCTCTTGCCTTCAATCTTTCTCAGTATCGTGTCTTTTCAAATGAGTCAGTTCTTCGCATCAGGTGGACAAAGTATTGGAGTTTCAACTTCAACATCATTCCTTCCAGTGAACACCCAGGACTGATCTCCTTTCGAATGGACTGGCTGGATCTCCTTGCAGTCCAAGGGACTCTCAAGAGTCTTCTCCAACACCATAGCTCAAAAGCATCAATTTTTCGGCACTCAGCTTTCTTTATAGTCCAACTCTAACATCCATACATGACCACTGGAAAAACCATAGCTTTGACTCGGGAAATGGCAAAGGTTTTGAGGCTCCTGCCAGGAACCCAGGACAAAAATCTGACAGATATTTTGTTTATACTACAGTTGTCAAAATAACAAGAAAACGAAGCAAATATAAAACAGCCAACTGGCCTTGATAGCTAAACTAGATGCAGATGAAATCCTTCTCAAATGCTCATTGGGAATTTCTCTGTAACAGTTTGTATAATCATCTGACATTAGCGGAATCACACTATGTATGCTATGCTCTGACCTCCTCTTCTAGAAAACCCTGTAGTCTCATGGTGGCTCGCAACACCAAAAATTGCCCAGTTTTTAATATTCTGTTGCATGTACCTATCTGCCATTGTTTATTCCACCAATTCTCCATTCATACAGGTTTTTTTATTTTATATAAGCAGAGCAAGTTTCTGCTTATATATGTTATACATAATTATTTTCTTAGGGTTAATTCCTAGAAGTGAAATTAATGACTCAAAGGACAGGGATACAACATATTTAAATGTTTACCACAAACTGTTCTTCTCAAAGGCAGTATCAATTTACAGTGTCTTCTTTGCAAAGGCAGTCTCACCACAGTAGGGTTTTGTCAATCTTAATTTCTCTGAGGTTCAATAGTTTTCATATGTTTTATTGGTCATTTTTGTTTGTGAATTGTTTGTTCATGTCATCTGCCCTTTAGCTTTTAGTCAATAGATTTGGTTTTCATTGGCTTGTAATAACTCTTTGTATATTCAGAAATATTAATTATCTGTCATCCAACTTAGCAACTGAATAACATATGTTACAGGTATTTTTCTCTGTTTTTTCATTTATTTCAACCTGTTGAGTTGTGATCAGCCTATTATCCTATGGGGTTAATTTTTATGTGTTTACATTTTTGTGGCATGGTTAAAAAAATGTCTTCTATTCCTTATTCTAAAGACTTTCATAGACATTTTCTTCATATTCAGAAATAAAAACCACATTATTAGTTTCAGTGTTTTGAATGTCTATAGAAGAAAGAATTTCTGGTTTTTATTTTATGAAATTCTTTATCATCCTGAATTTGTTTGAGGAAACCTGTTTTTCACTCTGGACTTATTGATCTTATGACAGACACTTTTTTCTGTTTTTCTCTTAAGTAAAATAAATGAGTAGATTCACATCATCAATCCAGAAGCCAGGTCTGCCACAAGCCTTGGTCATTTGTGATGGACAATTTGGGAAGCTTTATAAATGTGTTCATTTTGTTTCTTTTCTTTATGGTGTAAAAAAGCCTTTCAGACTGCAGCTTTGCTTGCTCTGGTGACTGCTGAGGGTAGTATTCCAAGATTTTCATTGTATAATTTATTTTCACAGTTATCAACAATTTCTGTTGTGAGCATGTATTTTTTTTCCAGTTTTATTCAAAAATAATTGACATACAGAACTATAAAGTTTAAGATGTCCAACATAATGATTTGACTTACGTCATGAAATTAGTATCAAGTAGGTTTAGTGAATATCCATCATCTTATATAGATGCAACATTAAAGAAGTAGAAAAATTTTTTTCCTTGTGATGAGAATTCTCAGGATTTATACTCCCTGGCACCTTTCATTTATAATGTGCAGCAGTGTCAGTTATCTTTACCACGTTGTGCGTTACGTTCGTGGTGCTTGCTTACCTTGGAGCTGGGAGTCTGTACCTTTTGGGGCCCTTCATTTAATTCCCTCTCCCCCTGCCTCCTACCTTTGGTAGCCAGAAATCTGGTCATATTTTCCTATGCATTGGTTTAAAGTGTGATTGACCTACAGCACTGTTAGTTCTTGGCGCACAGCAGTGGTTCTGTGTTTCTGCACATTTCAGAACGGTCTCCATGACAAGTCTGGCTGGCTTCTGTCCCCGCGCGAAGACCTTCCGTAATTACCGGCTGTGCTCCCTGCACTGTGCACCCACACCCACGACCCCCTCCCACCTCGCTTCCAGCAGCCGCCTGTTTGTCCTCTGTATTTGCTGTTGTTTCTGTTTGATTATGTTTGTCCATGTGTTTCGTTTTTAGATTCAGCCCATAGGTGAAATCGCACAGTCTGTGTCTTTGGTTTATTTCGCTCAGGATAATACACTCTAGGTCGTCCATGTTGTTGCGTAGCGCAAGATTCATTGCTATGGCCAAGTAGTAGTTCATTGCATATACACACATCTCCATCCACTCATCTGTGTATATATATACATCTGCATCCATTCATCTGTGTATATATACACATCTCCATCCATTCATCTGTGTATATACACACATCTCCATCCACTCATCTGCGGATGGGCGCTTAGGTTGCTTCCATATTCGTAAATAATGTCGCAGTGAACGCAGGGGTACATGCGTCTTTCAGGTTACCTTCAAGTTGTCTGGAGAGAGTGGAATGGTTATTACCGGGCTTCAGAGATACCACTGAGTTAATGGATTTGGAAAATGGCTCTGGGAGCTTTTTTTTTTAACTCTCTGGGAGTTGCTAATAATCAGCCAGGTTTAAGAAATACTACATTCTCTCCTTTCGTGTTGCATAGTCACCCTTCAATCTGTGGCCTCATTTTTAAGATGAGGAAACCAAGGTTTTATGCAGAGGCTAATAAAACTGCCCAAAGAAACACAGCCAACAGTCAGAACCAGCATTCATATTTGGCCTGTTTTCCTCAAAAACCAGCGCTGTGGCTGTGGTTGCTATTAGACATGTTGAAAGCGTTCTGTGTTGTACTAAGTGCTTTCCTTAGATGTACGAGTTCGTAGCAGCCTACTAGGTATGAGGTATTTTTGTCTCTGTGACGTAACTGAGGCAAGGAGGTAATAGCCTCAGGTCACGAGGATGGCAAGTGGCAGGACTAGGATTCAAACCAGGATCAACGCCCAGGAGTCCAGTGTCTGTGCGTTTAAATGTCATCTTTATTGGCCACAGACTCTGTATCTAGATTTAGATTTGGAAATTGCCACTCTAGAGATGGTGGCTGAATTCTTGACGTGACTACAGTTAAGGCACCAAAGATTGAGGCCTTCATGATATCCACTGGAGGATTGGGGGTGGTTGGTAGGGTCACATGGTACCAAGATTAGAAACCGTAGCCAGGGCTTCCCAGAATCCACCTTGCAGTGTAGGGGACACAGCTCGATCCCTGGTCCAGGAAGATCCCACGGCCACAGGGCAGCTGCGCCTGCGCACCGTGACCACTGAGCCTGCGAGCCACAGCTGCTGAAGTCCAAGCGTCTGGAGCCCGTGCTCTGCACCCAGAAAAGCCAGCTCAGTGAGAAACCTGTGGGCCACAACTGTAGCCCCCACTTTCCCCAACCAGAGAAAGCCCACATGCAGCAGCAAAGACCCAGCGCAGCCAAAAATAAATAGTAATACTTTAATATATATATATATTTAAAATATAAACAGTAGCCGGAGCGCAAGACCAATTAGAAAATAAGAGTTGGCTGTTTGAGCTTTCATAGTAATCAAGACATGAGTTCACAAAACAACTTGGGTTTCATGAGAAGGACATGAGTAACACTTTCAAATCTATACTATTTTAGCTTCTTGCCAGTATGTATTTAAATAATGTAAGTAAACAATTTGAGGAGAGTCTTCTAACAGACATATGGTAGGTTGGCTTGGAGCATAGCAGGCTGGCGTGGTATGGCAGCTTTCCACCACAGGGGGTGAGGGAGAGCCCTAGCTTGGGCCGCCCACTTCAGATTCAGCTCCACCACTTTCTGGCTCTGTGACCGTAGGCAGGTTACTTAATCTTTTGATGTCCTTATTTTCTGATTTTCAAAATGGAGATAATGCTAATATTTATTCAGCTTTTATAAGGGTTGAGTTAATCTTTGTGAATCTTAAGCTTATCCTTGAAAAGCTGCTGGAACATTCAGCACGCTATAGTATAGAGCCCAGTGTTAGCAGTTGTTACTAATGTTACCTGTTGATGGCCTCAGACCACACCTGTGTATAGGTATCCATGATTTTACTCATTGTTTTGTTTGGTTCATTTGTTGTAAGATGACACTATGATTGCTTTTTGATACTAGTGTAGTGTCTGTGAGTCGCTCAGTCATGTCCGACTCTTTGTGACCCCATGGAATGCAACCCGCCAGGGTCCTCTGTCCATGGAATTCTCCAGGCAAGAATGCTGGAGTGAGTTGCCATTTCCTCCTCCAGGGCATCTTCCTGACCCAGGCATCAAACCTGGGTCTCCTGCATTGCAGGTGGATTCTTTACCGTTGGAACTACCAGGGCAGGCTTTTTTGATTATTCATACTTATTTGAAAATTTTATTGCTTAAGATTGATGCCAAAAAGAAAATTAAAGCCAGACTCCCTGCAGGCGAATTTAAGTGATTATTTTGGCACCTAGTTGCGCTTCAATTAGGGATTTGATGCTTTTGTGTCGTTCTTGGAGTCAGTCCCCACATCCTATTAGATCTGTGATTTATTCTCATCTAACTTGTGATGCAGGAGAGTTCACTTAAATGGTGAGACTTAATTGTCTAGATGCGCAAAGACCTTAGGGATGTAGTGAGGTCTGAAGACAATTTTGTTTAAAATGATCTTTTGTTAGTGATTACTGATGGATTTAAGGTCAAGGTTGTTATATTTCTGAAAATTTACTCTGTGTATTTACAGTCTAATATCCAGTGCAAGAAGAAAAGCTGTAGTAGAGGTTGTGGAACTCCGTACTCTGAAAGAGTCTTTAGGGATGATCTGATTTGACTTCCTCTTTGCATAGATGGGAAAATACAGGCAAGAGAGTGAAGTGACTTGGCCAGAGTCCTAGAGCTCAGATAGCCGGCAGAAAGGTGAGGCCTGAGCTCAGGTCTTCAGTCTCCGGTCCCAGCTTGTCTGCCACATGCTTTTGTTATCATGTGCTCCAAACAGAAACGGATGGGAAATAAGAATGTAATGTAAATTCATTCTCTTATTAGGATTCAGTCTCTTTTTTGGTAGATCTGTGAAACTTAACTCTGTGAGCCTATCCAGAGAGGCAGAATGGCCTGTGAAGCATTTAAAAAATAAACTCTATAGGGAGAAAAAAACAAATAAATAAACACTATAGGGAGATACATTTTAAATGTTCTTATTAATATTTTATTTTCATAAGTGACAAGTGCCCAGTGAGCTAGTGTTTCTGTGTGTGAGGGGAAAACAAGACTAGAAGGACTTTCTTTGGGTCGTTCTCTCCTCTTAATAGGAAATATAGATAAATTTCATTCAAACCAAAAGATAAGAAATACCTCTTGGTAGAAGAAGATTACAGCACCTTGGTTTCCATTTTTATATGTAGTTTAGGTTAATTAGGAACCTTTTAAAATTGATGGTACTGAAGCTTTAATGTTTGCATAAGTTGGTTGAGCAGTTTTAATTAAAATGTATCTGTATTTTGGGATCAGTTACTCCAAGATTAATGAGGCCTAGTCGTGGTGCCTCACATGTTGTGGATACTCAATAAATATTAGTTTGGAAATTAGGAAATACTCGTGTATTCAGAATCTTGTATGTATTATAACATCTTAGATTCTTTCTCAAATCTGGGGATACTCAGCCATATCAAATATACTAGTTCAATTTTTAAAAGTTTTTATTTTGGTTTGATCTCCTTGCAGTCCAAGGGAATCTCAAGAGTCCTGTCCAACACCACAGTTCAAAAGCATCAATTCTTTGGCCTTCAGCTTGCTTTATGGTCCAACTCTCACATCCAGACATGACTCCTGGAGAAACCAAAGCTATGACTAGACGGACCTTTGTCAGTCAGTAACGTTACTTTACTGACAAAGGACAAAGCCCAATATGCTGTCTAGCTTCATCAGCTTTTCTTCCAAGGAGCAAGTGTCTTAATTTCATGGCTGCAGTGATTTTGAGGCCCAAGAAAACGGTCTTTCACTGTTTCCATTGTTTCCCCATCTACTTGCCATGAAGTGATGGGACCAGATGCCATGATCTTAGTTTTCTGATTGTTGAGTTTTAAGCCAACTTTTTCACTCTCCTCTTTCACTTTCATCAAGAGGCTCTTTAGTTCTTCTTTGCTTTCTGCCATAAGGGTGCTGTCATCTGCATATCTGAGGTTATTGATATTTCTCCTGGCAGTCTTGATTCCAGTTGGTACTTCATCCAGCCCAGCGTTTCTCATGATGTACTCTGCATATAAGTTAAATAAGCAGAATAACAATATACAGCTTTGACGTACTCCTTTCCCGATTTGGAACCAGTCTGTTGTTCCATGTCTGGTTCTAATTGTTCCTTCTTGACCTGCATACATATTTCTCAAGAGGCAGGTAAGGTGGTCTGATATTCCCATTTCTTTAAGAATTTTCCACAATTTGTTGTGATCCACACAGAGGTTTTAGCATAATCAATGAAGAAGCAGCAGATGTTTTTCTGGAACTCTCTTGCTTTTTCTATGATCCAACAGATGTTGGCAACTTGATCTCTGGTTCCTCTGCCTTTTCTAAATCCAGCTTGAACATCTGGGTTATCGGTTCCCATATTGTTGAAGCTTAGCTTGGAGAATTTTGAGTATTACCTTGCTAGCATGTGAGATGAGTCAATTATGCAGTAGTTTGGGCATTCTTTGGCATTGCCTTTCTTTGGGATTGAAATGAAAACTGACCTTTTCCAGTCTTGTGGCCACTGCTGAGTTCTCCAAATTTGCTGGCATATTGAGTGAGTACTTTAATAGCATCATCTTTTAGGATCTGAAATTCCAGCTCCTCAGCTGGAATTCCATCACCTCCACTAGCTTTGTTCACAGTGATGCTTCCTAAGGCCCACTTGACTTTGAATTCCAGGATGTCTGGCTCTAGGTGAGTGACCACACCATCCTGGTCATCTGGGTCGTGAAGATCTTTTTTGTATGGTTCTTCTGTGTACTCTTGCCACCTCTTAATAACCTCTGCTTCTATTAGGTCCATACTGTTTCTGTCCTTCACTGTGCCCATCCCTGCATGAAATGTTCCCTTGGTAACTCTAATCTTCTTGAAGAGATCTCTACTCTTTCCCATTCTGTTGTTTTCCTCCATTTCTTCGCATTGATCACGTAGGAGGGTTTTCTTATCTCTCCTTGCTGTTCTTTGGAGCTCTGCATTCAGATGCATATATCTTTCCTTTTCTCCTTTGCCTTTTGCTTCTCTTCTCAGGTATTTTGTCAGGCCTTCTCAGGCAACCAGTTTGTCTTTTTGCATTTCTTCTTGGGGATAGTTTTGATCACCACCTCCTATACAATGTTACGAATCTCCGTCCACAGTTCTTTAGGCACTCTGTCAGATCTAATACTTTGAATCTATTTGTCACTTCCACTGTACAACCGTAAGGGATTTGATTTAGGTTATACCTGAATGGTCTAGTGATTTCCCCTACTTTCTTCAATTTTAGTCTGAATTTGGCAATAAGGGGTTCATAATCTGAGCCACAGTCAGCTCCCAGTCTTGTTTTTGCTGACTGTATAGAGCTTCTCTATCTTCAGCTGCAAAGAATATAGTCAGTCTGATTTCAGTATTGACCATCTAGTGATGTCCATGTGTAGAGTCATCTCTTGTGTTGTTGGAAGAGGGTGTTTGAGATGAGCAGTGCATTCTCTTGGCAGAACTCTGTTAGCCTTTGCCCTGCTTCATTCTGTACTCCAAGGCCAAACTTGTGTGTTACTCCAGGTATCTCTTGGCTTCCGACTTTTACATTCCAGTCCCCTGTGATGAGAATAACACCTGTTGGAGGAACACAGCACTCATGGTCCTTGTCTGCGCTTTCCTCATCATTAGGGTGGGGTTGTGCATTCGGGATCAGAGTAGTGCACAGGTGACAGCATCTAGAGGCACTTGGTGGTCATCTGACCCCACTGGTGATGTTAGCTTTGGTCACCATCTGATTTTTCCACTGTAGAGATATTTTTTCCTCCCTTGCAGTTAATAAGTAGTCTGTGGGAAGACGCTTTGAGTCAAAATTCCCCTTAGGTTTAGCGTCCTTTATTGATCTTTGCCTGATCCAGTCTTTACCCTGATGAATGCGAAAAGGGCTATCTCATTCTAACACTCGCTCTAGACGTACCGGTTAGTCTTTAGCTTTCTCATGTGAGCAAGAGCCCTTCTTCTCCATTTATTTATTATGTGTTATTGTTGTGGACTCAGGAATGGATACTTTTTCAATGATTTGTAACTTACTACTATACATAATATTTTGGTGCTTCCGTCACCCAGATTTGGCTGATAGATGCTCCTTCAAACTGGCTTCTATATCCTTAGGACAAGCACTCATCAATTTTTCCCCATCTGTTTTGGAGTACTTCTTCACTTCCTGGTATAATGAAACATTCTGGGTTTATCTTGTACCTATCCTGTCCCAACCATGGAAAAGTATTCCTTGAGGAATCCAGCTGCTTTTAGGGGGAATGGTATTAGACCACTGCCTGGGCACTAGATATGCTAACTGCTACTGGGGTGTCTTCTTTTTGGCCCTTTCAGCAGATAAAACTAAGAAATACACACACACAGATGTTCATATTTGAAAGCCATGAGTGCACACCCGTTTCTTGCATTCCAGTTGGTGACCACAGTACCTTTTTGTCTTTCCCATTCCATGTTTGCATGTCCCTTCTTCCATTCTGAGAACTGTTAACTCCCAGCAGCATCAACATATCAACTCATTTATTCAGTCCTGAAATATATTTTATTAATAGTCTCAGAACTGTCTCACCTGGACTGCTGTGGTAAGCACATCCAATAAAGGAAGTCTGGGGTTTGTTTGCAGTTCTCTCCTCCTCGTCCAAGACTGAGGCATCTCCGTCAGATGCTGTGTCCATAAGTTCCTTGGGCCAGTTCTTACGCTCGTTCTTCCCTTTTCCTTTCCCTGTCGTGCTTTTCCTTTTAAATAGAATTCGGCTGTTTGTTTTCAGTTGTAAGCTCCTCCCTATTCCCATGTTTTATGTTTTGAAGATGTAGAATATTAACATGCTCTCAAAAGTCAAAATTATATTTATCCTCCATAGTGTTTTGATTCCCACCTCCCCTTTTATGAAGGAGAAGATATGTTACTAGCAACAGGGCATTTATTGTACTATGTTTATTTTTAGTATTTAAAGTAAATTTTGTCTATTGAGATTAAGATTGTAAAGGAATTTGATTTTTGGAAATATGCTCCAGGCTCAGTGATTTGTGCCTCTGATTCCTGGGGACAGGGCTTCTCCATGATTTTCCTATGCCAGCACACTGGAGTTAATGTCCAGTGTCATCAGTAACATTCACTCCATGCTCTAGTGATTGGGTGGAGGCTGGAGTGCGGGAGGGATGGGGGTGTCTTTTGGAACCCATTTGGAGAATGCCTGCTTGCTGTAGAGTTCACAAAAGCAGAACCTCCCAAGTACACTGGTCGGGGAAAATCACAGACCTTTGATACAAAACACCAGTGACTGTGTAGCAAGATAAATCAAGCAAACACAGAAATTTGGGTTCCAGATGAATGTGCACGGGGGAAAGCACCGTACCGCTTCAGATGCACCTCCCTCTGTTTTCCCGCAAAGGTGCTTCTGTGGGAGTTCTGTGGCTTAATGAGAGTCTCAGCAGCATGTCTGGAAAGTCGCACAACCAGATGATTTATATTCATCCTCTATTTGCCATTTCTAATAACGTGTATATTAGGTTTATAAATCTTTAATCCAGGATATAGCTATGGCATGCCAGCTATAATTTAGCTGGCTGAAAGAACTAAAGGTATCCTGATGGGAAGTGTCATAATATAGCTGTGTTTTCCCTCTGTGCTTCAGCCTTAATACAGATACTGGCAGCTGCCGTAGCTGAGCGAGACGTGGTTTACTTCACCTTTGGGGACTCGGAACTGATGAGAGACATTTACAGCATGCATGCGTTCCTTACTGAAAGGAAACTGACTGTTGGTGAGTAGGGGATGGTTGGTGTCTAGATGGATTGTACACCATCCAAGAGGAGCACCTGCTGACTCTGGATAGATCCTAGTGGATAAGAACGAATGGAAATGTGACTTGGGTTGGGGTTGGGGTGGGGGACAAGGTCTCAAAGGGACAACGCCTGCAGACCTTATTTTTCTGGCAAAATTTCATCCTCAATATTCAACGAGTATGTCAGCTTATTAAATGAAGGCCAAAGAAGTTGGAGTTAGTGTCCATTTTTACTTTTGTGTGTATGGAAAGCTGAATGAGGGGATGGTATTGGAAGGTACCTTAAACCTAAGAGGCCTTACTCTGAGTCACGCTTATCAGACAGGCCAGCATGCGTTCCACCTACTGTGTCTCAGCTGGACCTGGAAGGCCTTCCTGTCATGGGAGCCAAATGTAAAATTAAGTCACCGTGAACTCTGAAAAGGACGCGTGGATGATGAACCATGTGTAGCCTGCTGTAATTATGAACTAATAAGTAGTTTAAGGTATTTAAAAAATTTTTAGCTTTACATCAGGAAAGCCTTCCAGGCTTATGGACCTCATGCTCTATTTTCAAAAGCCAAATTTGAGCCTGTTATTTAGGATAGAACTGGGATGTTCTGTAGTCGATTTATCTATCTACATATCTTAATGTGCAAACTGGTTTGGCTTTCTGCTCTTCAGGAGAAGTATATAAGCTGCTGCTACGATATTACAATGAAGAATGCAGAAACTGCTCCACCCCTGGACCAGACATCAAGCTTTATCCGTTCATATACCATGCAGTTGAGTCTTGTACACAGACCACCAACCAGCCAGGACAAAGGACTGGGGCCTGAGGGGCCAAGTGACGAGAAGCTCCTTCCACTTCTGTAACAGGAAGGTGTAACATGGACTGACATAGTATACGTGTGTATATAACCCACATTTGTAGGCAGGATGCAGGCCCTTCCGCACGCGCACCCGTCAGTTGGTACACCTACACCTCCTCCATCCCGACTTACATACACTGAGACATACTTTGTTTTTGGTTTTGTTTTTTTTTTTCCTATTTCAGCCTTGATCCTTTGATTTTTCTTTCTTTTGCCCATCAGACTTCTTGTGAAATTTCATCAGAGTTTGTGCTCAGCCTGTCAGGTGTCTTTTTTGATGCCTAAATATTATACAAATCACCTCTGCAGCTAGCAGATGCCAAGGAAGGTGGTGAAATCCTAGGAGCTGCTTAACTGAGTCTGCTGTAGATCTCCTTGTGAGCCTCTCACCCCCTACTCTTGTTATGATTGTGGTGTTGGAGGTTTTTTGATTTTTGAAATAAGAGTTGGGTTTGTTACTTAATACAGATCTCCTAGGTTAAGAGTTTTATATTTAAGAATACTTTCCAAAAAGTTATTTTGAGATATCACCTTTATTTGTAATGGTAATTTGTCTGTCCCTTTTCCCCTGATCAATTTTTATTGACTGTTTTTGGAAATTGACCCAAATGAAAGGAAATATAAGAATAAAAGAGTTTCCCAAATGGTGTTTAGAAAACAGGCAGATTCAAGAGACTTAAAGAACCTCGTTTCTTGGGATTTTTTTTTTTCTTTTTTTGAATTAGGATTATTGTTTGTTCCTTGGTGCTTGAGACATATTCATATAACCAAAGTTTAGGAACTGGGAACTTCATGGTGATTTGTACATATTGAAGTTTCTCTGGTATTCAAAGGTTATGTAGTTAATAAATTTTCGTTAACAAGTCATTTGTCAAACTCTTATATCATCTAATATATATATATACACATATGTGTTCTTTAAGTGTGTCTACATGCAAGCACATAAAATCTAAATAAAACTGGAATTGTGGAAATGATTAGATTTAGGCTTTATTAGGGGCTCTGTTTAAAATCTTTTGTTTAAAATTGTGTCCATTTAAAATAGGCAACAAGCATAAATAATAATGTCTCTCAGAAGTTAAAAAGTCAATGCCAGTTCTGTGCTAATTAAAAGCAGAGTTTAATTACAAAAGCACTTATTATTTCTAAAGTAATTCTAAGCCATACTATTGAAGTTCTAGCTTACAGTCAGCTGTCAGGAAAAGCTATTGGTAGTCAAATCCTATTAATACGGAGTTTTAAGTAGATGGTCCGACACCTGGTATTAATATTGGCTGAGTAAAAAGGGGCCTTGGCCAGCATCTGCAGCTCTTTTTATTTATATACAGATGCTAATGGAATTTGGCACTGAAGTGCCTGAAGACAGTCACTTGTCATTAACAGAGTTCTTTAAGATTTTTCATCATCTGAGTCCAAGATATCTGGCTTTTTTTTTTCTACTGGTACTAAAATCCTTCCCATTCTATGCTTTTGTTAAGCATTTATGGTATATTTCATTTATTTTTATCTGTCTCCATATTCTTTCCCTCTTATTCAGCCCTAAGACTAAGTGACCAGTTCTTTAAAATGTTACATGAACTAGTTTAGGAGGTTCATGTGGCAAGATATCCTTAAATCCAGGTAAGACCACCCCCCACCCCGAGCCTAGTATTACAGCACACACATTCTAAGACTCGGCTCTTAATGCTGAACAGGTCAGTGACCAGGCCACCTGACTGCCTTTCTCTTCTTGAGGGGTTTTCAAGAATGAAACCTCCTACTTCTTTGTCTCAGTACATTCTTGAATTGTGACTGTGTGATCAAGTGGACTGTACAGAGAGAACTAATGTCCGTGTTCTTGAGGTGGAGAGGGAGGTGGAAAGAACTGATGACTTTGCTCCTAAAGCGTTAGTCGCTTAGTCGTGTCCGACTCTTGGCGACCCCACGGGCTGTAGCCCACCAGGCTCCTATGTCCGTGGGATTCTCCAGGCAAGAATACTGGAGTGGGTTGCCATTCCATTCTCCTGGGGATCTTCCCGACCCAGGGACTGAACCCAGGGCTCCCCCACTGCAGGCGGGTTCTTTACCATCTGAGTCGCCAGGAAAGGCCTTGCTGCCAAGAAAGTGAAATCGCTCCGTCGTGCCCGACTCTTGGCGACCCCGTGGGCTGCAGCCCACCAGGCTCCACCCATGGGCTTCTCCAGGCAAGAGTACTGGAGTGGGGTGCCATTTCCTTCTCCAGAGGGTCTTCCCAACCCAGGGATCAAACCCGCATCTCCTGTGTTGCAGGCAGACACTTTACCTTCCCAGAGGCCCTCTGTAAAAAGGAAAAATCAGACATCTAATTAACATATATATTTTAAGACACTTAGCAGCGCCTTTCTGTTCTCTTCCATCAGGGATTATTGTTTTATTTCATGTTGTTTGCCCTTCTCGTCTTTAATCTACTGAGGCACGAAAGGATGTCTGTAGTGTAGAATTCTTAGGTTTTTAATACAGCTCACTCACTTTTCACTTTCTGTCTGGCTCACTCAAATGTATAATAATTGTTTAAGGAAACAACGTGGAGTAATGGAAAAGGCATGAGGTTTAAAATCAAACAAGCTGGGTTCAAATGCTGGCTGTATCCCTGGCTAACACTGTAACCTTCTTTAAATAAAGTGACTTGCTGAGCCCTACTTAACTCATTTAGAAAGTGGGCTATTAGTAACTATTGAGAAATACTGTATATAAAATGAACACAGGGTCTGGCACATGGTTAGCTCTTAATAAATGCCAACTATTACAGTTGACCAGGAAACATTTATGGGGCACCTGTTGTATATTAGCGACTGTGCTCATTGCTTTTCCCCATGGGCTAACAGACGCCCAGATTAGGGAATTACCATCTCAGCTCCAGGAGTTCATTATGAAAGGAGATTTACTTTGTCATATGATAGAGCAAAAGCTTTGACACTCTTGATCTCTACCAGGTTCCCAGTGTAGCATAGTCTTCATCATGAATGACTAGTTGTCAGTGGGGTATATTAAGTAGTCTCAGAGAACTAACTCTTTTCTTGATGGTTGAATTGACATTAAAGGCAACGAGAATCAGTATTTAAAAAGGAGACTGTAAAGATCTAACCAAGCTCCAGGATTGCTATGTCGAATATATTCCAAAGCAACATACAGTGCTTTGGAAACCAAACGTTAAGGTGCCCCACTCCAAGAATATGATGGTACAAGAACTCACGGGATTCTATTCTCAAACACTTCAGCAGGAAGAAAAGTCATTCCATAGGTTCTCACCTGTTTTCTCCCATCTTCTCCAATCTGTGTGCTCATGGTTCATATGCTTTTTTGATTAAAGGAAGTGAGTCCTGGGATGTCTGCTTCAAAGACAAGCAGAGATTTAGAAGCTTGCATGTCCTTCTCTCAGCCCTGTGGCTCTGACCCAATCCTTTGTCTGGAGGGAAGGGAAAAACCAGCCATTCCTGGAACTTGAGCTCAGGATGTTTAACCCTGTTCTTTGGGGGCCGGAAGTGTGTCCTAACATGATAGTCATCAGAACAAACTGCCCAATCCACAGGCCCACTACTCTTCCTGTGCTCACTGAGGTTCCCTTAGTCCCTCCTTCCCAGATGCACCCAGGTCTGCTGAGCCTTTAGACTGGAAGGGTTCCCAAACGAGACACCAAAACTGTTCATCTGACAACTGTTTTTACTTTTCCTGACTGTATTAAAGATAGTGCTGACAGGTCATGATTTTGAACTTGAGGATGAGGAGTGAAAGTGAAAGTTGCTCAGTCGTGCCTGACTCTGCAACGCCATGGTCTATACAGTCCATGGAATCCTCCAGGCCAGAATACTGGAGTGGGTAGCCTTTCTCTTCTCCAGGCGATCTTCCGAACCCAGGGATTGAACCCAGGTCTCCCGCACTGCAGGCAGATTCTTAACCAGCTGAGCCACACCAGGGAAGCCCAAGAATACTGGAGTGGGTAGGCGATCCCTTCTCCAGGAGATCTTCCCAACCCAGGAATTGAACCAAGGTCTCCTGCATTGCAGGTGGATTCTTTACCAACTGAGCTAACAGGGAAGCTCGTGGATAAGGAGAGATCTGTGCTAATGTTTACAGGATTTTTCTAGGAAGAGAGTAAAGAAATTCTGGTCCCCTGGTCAACACCTCTTTAACATACGTGCTCTCATTTTTTAAATATACTGTGTGTCTGAGGCATTTGTTTAAAATTTTCACTTGTAGATTTGTTAGTCCTCATTCAGAATCAGGCACACAGAAAGGGCCACTGGCCTAAGGAATCTTCCAGAGGGAAAGAGAAGGCTGACCGCACTAGTTTATCTTCCTTGCCAGGTTCCTGCGGTCATGTTCCCTTTCATTTCCTTTTCCTAGTTTCCATTTTCCCTCAAAAGAGCTCAAGTCAGAGAAGATGTCTTGACTTCATTCATTCACATATTCATGGACACTTTAGTGCTTACTCTGGGCAGCCACTGAACAGGGATGCAGAGATGAATGGCTTGTCCTCTGCACTCAGATCTAAACTAAGGCACAGAGAGAGGGTGGGTGATGTAAAACCCCACAGATAGCATTTTCTTTTCACTACTTCGCTTTGGCTCAAATCTAGAAAGACCAACTGAATTTTTGTGTTAACAGTTTTAGGAGCGTGAATGGGCCCATGGGTAATGTCAGACCACCAGCGTCTAGCACTCTGACGCAGCTTTCTCTGCTGGAGAGGTGTGTAAACAAATGGCTAACCGAGAACCTTAAGATGGGCACCTCCCTGGCCTCTCTTGGCTTAATATGGGTGCTGTCATCTCAAGTGCCTGCCGTCCCTGGTTCTTGGGTTCTGAGAAAGAGACACGGGAGGCTAAACAGTAGATTTCCTAATAGAAATGTTACTTTTCCCTATG
The DNA here is from genome assembly GCF_016772045.2 of Ovis aries. Taxonomy (NCBI): domain Eukaryota; kingdom Metazoa; phylum Chordata; class Mammalia; order Artiodactyla; family Bovidae; genus Ovis; species Ovis aries. The sequence continues at coordinate 42,861,545 of NC_056078.1, read as the reverse complement.
ATGAGTCCATACAAGGTCAGTAGAAGGTCAGGTTTCTTTTATTTTAGCTGGAAATTATTATTGTATTGCCTCAGTTTGAATATGCATATTTAATAGATGAAAAATGAAAATTAGCTTTTACTTGATATCAAGTAAAAAAAGGAATTTTACATGGTATCAAAATATTTCAAAGTATGGGAACCTTGGGGATAAAATAAAAGGGTCCTTGGTGGTAAAAAGATGGGAGACCATGTCAGAATATTGCTTTTTCTATTAAGATTTGTCACAATTAAGTATAAGGTTGAGCTTAAAATTTCAATATTTAGGAAGAAATATATTCTCAAAACTATATCCTGATCTGCTCTTGAACATGTATGAAGGCTCTTCATCAGAATCTTGACCTCAGAGTATTCATTTACTCCACAGATACTGTATTTTATTAATTTAAAATATTTTTCACATTGTAGCATCTGAAATCCAAGTACTTTTAAAATAGCATATTATAATTTACTTTGCAGCATTTTTTAATGATACATAAAAGTATTTTTGTAACATTTAAATATTTTGACAGGCTTCCCTGGTGGCTCAGATGGTAAAGAATCTGCCTACAGTGCAGGAGGCCTGGGTTCGATCCCTGGGTCAGGAAGATCTAGAGAAGGGAATGGCAACCCAGTCCAGTATTCTCATCTGGAAAATCCCATGGACAAAGGAGCCTGGTGGGCTACAGTCCACAGGGTCACAAAGAGTCGGACTAGCACACACTGAAGGGCTAGCACACACGGAAGTCCTTTATATCTGTGGCCGCTTATATTTGAGGAAACACGGTAGTTAGAGTGCCAACCATATGCCAGTGAGCTCTAAGCTTTGGGGCTGTAATTGTGACCAGGATAGATGAGGTCGTTATCATCAAGTTTATACTGTAGTGGACAGCACAGACAAGAGACGGTAATAAACTTAGACTGGGAGCCAGGAAATGCTTTTCTTTTCAAGAAGAATTTCAGACATAGAAACTAAAGGAGAGCAATAAACGTCTCCATATGTACTAGTGCTCATCATCAGCATTTATCAGCTCACAGCTGCTCTCGCTTGCTCCACTCTCCTATTGCCCACTCCAATTTGACGAGATCCAGAGCAACAGGGACGGATGCAAAATACGTAAAGCAAAAACGGACAGAAATGAAGGGAAACAGACATATAAAATTTTAATTAATCACTTCATAATCCCTTCCTCAGCAATTTATTAAACAACTTGATAGAAAATCAGCAAAGGGAATTCCCTCATGGTTCAATGATTAGGACCAAACACTCATAAAACACTCGATGATGAGAGAATGCGCAGATTTTTCAAGTACCTGGGGGCAGATATGCCAAGATAGCCCAGGCCTAGGCTGTAGATATGCCTGTCTGCAGCAGAGTTCCAAAGAATAGCAAGGAGAGATTTTTTCAAAAGCCTTAAGTGAACAATGCAAAGAAATAGAGGAAAGCAATAGAATGGGGAAGACTAGAGATCTCTTCAAGAAGATTAAAGATACCAAGGGAACATTTCAAGCAAAGATGGGCACAATGAAGGACAGAAATGGTATGGACCTAATAGAAGCAGAGGTTATTAAGAAGAGGTGGCAACAATACACAGAAGAACTATACGAGAAAGATCTTCATGACCCAGATGACCAGGATGGTGTGGTCACTCACCTAGAGCCAGACATCCTGGAGTTCAAAGTCAAGTGGGCCTTAGGAAGCATCACTGTGAACAAAGCTAGTGGAGGTGATGGAATTCCAGCTGAGGAGCTGGAATTTCAGATCCTAAAAGATGATGCTATTTAAAGTACTCAATATGCCAGCACATTTGGAGAACTCAGCAGTGGCCACAGGACGGGAAAAGGTCAGTTTTCATTTAAATCCCAAAGAAGGGCAATGCCACAGAATGCTCAAAGTACCATACAATTGCACTCATTTCACATGCCAGCAAGATAATGCTCAAAATTCTCCAAGCCAGGCTTCAACAGTACATGAACCGAGAACTTTCAGGTGTACAAGCTGGATTTAGAAAAGGCAGAGGAACCAGAGATCAAACTACCAACACTCGCTGGATCATAGCAAAAGGAAATTCCAGAAAAACATCTGCTTCATTGACTACACTAAAACCCCTGACTGTGTGGATCACAACAAATTGTGGAAAATTCTTTAAGAGATGGGAATACCAGACCACCTTACCTGCCTCCTGAGAGACCTGTATGCAGGTCAGGAAGCAACAGCTAGAACTGGACATGGAACAATGGACTGGTTCCAAATTGGGAAAGGAGTACATCAAGGCTGTGTACTGTCACCCTGCTTATATAGCTTATATGCAGAGTACATCTGTGAAATGCCGGACTGGATGAAACTCAAGCTGGAATTAAGACTGCCAGGAGAGAGATCAATAACCTCAGATATGCAGATGACACCACCCTAATGGCAGAAAGCAAAGAGAAACTAAAGAGCTTCTTGGTGAAGTTGAAAGAGGAGAGTGAAAAAACTGGTTTAAAACTCAACATTCGAAAAACGAAGATCATGGCATCCAGTCCCATCACTTCATGGCAAACAGATGGGGAAAAATGGAAACAGTGACAGACTTTATTTTCTTGGGCTCCAAAATCACTGAGGATGGTGATTGCAGCCATGAAATTACAAGACGCTTACTCCTTGGGAGAAATGCTATAATCAACTTAGACAGCATATTAAAAAGCAGAGACATCACTTTGCTGACAAAGGTCCATATAGTGAAATCTATGGCTTCTCCAGTAGCGGTGTGAGAGTTGGACCATAAAGAAGACTGAATGCCAAAGAACTGATGCTTTTGAACTGTGGTGCTGGAGAACAGTCTTTAGAGTCCCTTGGAACCAGTCAATCCTAAAGGAAATCAGTCCTGAATATTCACTGGGAGGACTGATGCTGAACCTGAAGCTCTAACAATTTAGCCACCTGATGCAAAGAGCCAACTGATTGGAAAAGACGCTGATGCTGGGAAAGACTGAGGGCAGGAGGAGAAGAGGGGAACAGAGGATGAGATGCTTGCATGGCGTCCCTGACTCAATGGACATAAGTTTGAGCAACCTCTGGGAGACAGTGAAGGAGAGGGAAGCCTGGTGTGCTGCAGTCTATGGGGTCGCAAAGAGTTGGTCATGGCTGAGTGACTGAACAAGGCTTAAAACAAACCTCAATAAATTTAAAAGAATTGCAGTTATGTAAAATGTGTCCTCTGGCCACAATCAAATCAATTAGAAATCAGTAACAGAAAGCTAAAATTTCTAAACACAGAAACGAAACAGTGCACTTCCAAATAATTAATGGGTTAAGTCTCAGAATTTCAAGATAAATGTTTAACAGAATGAAAGTGAAAAATATATACACACTACTATGAAAACAGATAACCAACAAGGACCTACTGTATAGCAGAGGGAACTATACTCAATATTGTGTAATAATAAGGGAAGATAGCCTGAGAGATATATATATATATATATGCCCGAATCACTGCTATGCACCTGAAATCAACTATACTTCAATTAAAAAGAATGTCTAAAGTCAATCTAGGAGACTACGTCATGAAAGTAAGGAGAAACAGCAAAATAAAATCAAGAAGAATGTAAAAATTACTAAAAAGCTGAAATGAATAGGATTAAAAAAATTGAGAAGCACAAAAGAAGCAAGAAGCTGTTCTTTGAAACGGTTGATCATATTGACAAACTTCTCATAAGACTGAAAGAAAATATTCAAGTTGCTAATATCAAGAATGGAATAAATGTCACAACAGATCCTGCAGACATTTAAAAATAATAATGTAAGACCACATGCAACTCTATACGTACACTTGACAGCTCTGACTAAACTGAGCAATTCCTCAAAAAGTGCAAACTTCTACAACTCACCGAATAGAAAATGTATGATTTGGTAGCCATATAAATAGTACAGAAATTGAATCTGTACTTTTATAACTCTCACAAAGCAATTTTCACACCTATATCGTTTCACTGGAGAATTCTACCAGCTGTTTAAAGGAGAATTAACATGTCTATACAATATCTTCCTGAAATAGAAGAGGAGAGAAAACTTCCTAATTTGTTTTATTACCTTGATGCCAAAGATGTTAAAAACACAAACAGAATTGCAGACCAGTATTTCTCATGATTTAAGATAGAAAAATCCTTAACAAGTATTAGCAAATAGAACTCACCAATATGTCAATAGTGAAAAATCACACACCATGACTAAGTGGGATCCATCTCGGATGCAAGGCTGTCTCAATTAATGTAGTCCTATCAGTAGGCTAAAGAAGTCATCTGACCATATCAATAGATATGGTCTTGACAAAATCTAAAATAAATTTGTGATAAACGCTCTCAGTAAAGTAATGATACAAGGGAACTTCTTTAACCTGACACACACAGAAAACCTACAACAATCTCCAGTTAGCACTGTGCTTCATGCTTAGAAACTAGATGCTTTCTTCTTAGGATCAGGACTAAGGCAAGATCTGGCACCACGTCTATTCTGTGTCATACTGAAAGTATGCGTTCTAGCCAAGGCAATATGACAGTGAAAATTATACAGATAGGTTGAAAAGGAAGAAATAAAACTGGTTTTGTTCCCAGTTACATGATTATTAATGCAGAAAATCCCAAAGATGAACAGAAATATTCCTGGATATTTTTATAATATCTGGGAATTATTTTATATATATTATATATTATAAACTTATATTTTTATATTTTATTAAGGTTTCAGGATACAAAGTTAATATACAAAAGTCAATTACATTGCTATATACCAGCAACAAACAATTGGAATGTGAAATTTAAACTAAAACAACATTTACATTAGCACTCCAAAAATAAAATATTAATAGTATGACTCAGAAAACATGTACAAGATCTGAGGAAAACGACAAAACTGATTAAACAAACCAAAGATGGTCTAAACAAATGGAGACATAACCTACTTTCATGGATAGGAAGACTCAATACTGTTAGGATGGCACAATACACACTGATCCATAGACTCAGTGTAATCTTGGTCAAAATCCCAACAGGTTATTTTTGGATACAGACAAACTGATTCTAAAGTTTATATGGAAAGGCAGAAGATCCAGAATATCCCACACGATACAAAACAAGAAGAGCTTTATCAGCAGGCTTACGTGACCTGACTTCCAGTCTGAAAGTACAGTAATCAAGACAGTGTGAGTGTGACTGACCTAAGCACAGACTAACAGGTTAATGGACAGAATAAAGAGCCCAGAGATAGAGCCATGTAAATACAAGTGAGTGACCTTTGGCAAAAGAACAAAGGCAATTCAGTGGAGAAAGGACAGCCTTTCCAGTGAGTGTTCAAACTGGACATTCACATGCAAAAAAATTAATCTAGACCTTCCCCGGGTTCAACCCCTTGGAGGAGAAGATCCCCTGGAGAAGGGAATGGCAACCTACTCCAGTATTCTTGCCTGGAGAATTCCATGGTCAAGAGCCTGGACGGTTACAGTCCATGGGGCCACAAACAGTTGCACACAACTCAGCAATTAACACTTACACAAACATTAGCCATAAATAGGTCATCGGCTGTATGTAAAACACAAAACTAAAATTTCTTGATGCTAACACATGCCAAAGTCTAGGCGACTTGACTGGTTATGAGTTTTTAGATACAACACCAAAAGCGTCATCCATGAAAAAAGATAGATTAGTTAAAATGAATAACTTCTCCTGTGCCAAAGACACAAGACAGGAAACAAAAAGACAAGCCAGCCTGGGAGAAAATATCTGTGAAACACACACGTCAGAAAAGACCTATACATTCCAAAACTATGAAAAACACTTAAAGCTCAACAATCCAATATAAAAAACAGCTACTACGCAAGTATTGCAATGGTTAAAATCCACAGCACTAACAACATCAGATGCTGGCAAGGATGTGGAAATAAAAGAACTCTCACTCGTTGCTAGGAATGGAAAATAGTACAGCCACTTTGGAAGACCATTTGGCAGTTTCTTACAAAGGTAAACACAGTCTTACCATATGATCTAGCAATCACATTCCTATTTACTCAAACGAGATGAAAACTATGTCCGCAGAAAATTTTGCACATGAATGTATATAGCAGCTTCATGTCTCACTGTCAAAACGGGAAGCAATCAAGAGGTCCTTCAGTTGGAGTAGACTGGGACATCCATATAGTAGAATATTATTCAGTGATAAATGAAATATCAAGCTACAGAAAGGCATAGAAGAATGCCAGATTCACATTGCTAAGTGAAAGAAGGCAGTCTGAAAAGGCTACGTACTGTTTGGTTCTAACTATACGACTTTTGGAAAAGGTGAAACTAGAGAGACAGTAAAGGCAGCGGTGGTTGCCAGGAGTTTGGAGTAGGGAAGGTGGGGAAGATAAGCAGCAAGAAGCTGGAGCGTGGGATTTTTAGGGTGGCCGGACTATATGACAATGTCATGTTAGATACATAACACTGCTGCTGCTGCTGAGTCGCCCAGTCGTGCCCGACTCTTAGCGACCCCATGGACTGCAGCCCACCAGGCTCCCCCGTCCCTGGGATTCTCCAGGCAAGAACACTGGAGTGGGTTGCCATTTCCCTCTCCAGTGCATGAAAGTGAAAAGTGAAAGTGAAGTCACTGAGTCATGTCCGACTCTTTGCGACCCCATGGACTGCAGCCCACCAGGCTCCTCCATCCCTGGGATTCTCCAGGCGAGAGTGCTGGAGTGGGGCGCCATCGCCTTCTCCATTGTAAAAACCCATAGAACTGAAAATCAGAAACTGAGCACTGGAGTGAACGAGATACGTTAATAATAGTGTCACTGTTGCCTTACCGGTTACAGATGTACCACACTAATACAGGAGGTTAACAGGGGAACCTCTGGGGAAGAGCGAGTGTATGTGTGTGTATATATACACACACGCTATCTGCTCAACTTTTCATAAACCCAAAACTGCTCTAAAAAATACTCTCTTAAAAGAGGGAGAGAGGGAAGGGAAAGAGACACAGAGAGAGAGAGAATAAAAGTATGAGTTGATTGTGGAGCCAGACTGCATAGCTTTGAGCTGCCTCTAAGATTTCACGAAGGACAATGGGTTGCTACTGACAGGACTCAGGTGCCCAGTGTCAAGGCTGAGGGTTAAACGGCCACTGTTCCTGGGCCTCTTGATGATGATGGGGGTCTTGAGACGTTTTCACTAACTACTGAATGTAAGTCTCTGTACCTTCATGTATCTATGAACATACTAAAACTCTCCCTTTTTAAAATAGTAAAACTAAATCCAAAAACCATTCGCTTCATATACTGGAGCTTTAGAGTTTGCAGTCTTTGAGGAAATGAAGGGGCCCAGAGAATTCTACATCTAGCAGTGAATGATTTTAAGAAAACAACTGTACTCTAGATATTACATACTTTTAAGGATTTTTTTGTTCTTGAGAATTCCCATATCCCTTCAGCCTTCCTCCAAGTGAGTTAAAATTAAATCTAGGAGTAGTAAATGGTAAGCAAATGGGAACAAAAGGGTTGTCGTGAGGGCAAGTGCCAATAATTGCACTATATGTCTTACTATACTTTGGCCCAACACAGATGAGGGAATGACTAGGCAGATTAGAAAAAGAATCAACTAAAACCAAAACAAAAAAAGAAAATGAAATTGATTATACAATGGATTAGACACACTAGAAGAGGTTAGAGTGGCAACTATATCTGAAGAAATTACTCAAAGTGAGATTCAGAGTCGAGTCAATGGATAAAATTAAATGGGATGGCGCATTTGAAGGCCTTCATGGGTCTGACTCTTGACTCAGCAGTGTTTGGGTGAAAGATAACCCAGAACTATTCTCCTAGGCTCTGACCACCCTTCAATGTTCTATGAAGCCTCAGCCTCCAAAGTACCTCTTTGCCAACCTGTTCCTCCAAGGTCAGCTAACACTGGATTCCGTGGCCAGCACCCTGTCTCCAACAAGAGCTCTCAGAGCCTTCAGAAGGATTCAAATAAGGCCAAGGGCCATTCACGAGCCACTGGCCAACCTGTATTTGTGAACTAACACCTGACCCTCTCTGGGCTATTTTCATTGCAACAGTGTGGCTCTCTAAAGGATCCATGCCACTTCTGGAAGCTGGTGAGGCAGAAACACAAGGGTACCAGATGCCTCCTTGCAATACCAGTGTGGTGACAGGCTCTTACAGGCTTCTGAAGGACAGGACAGCCCACTCCAGGAAGCGGGGAGTCGTGGCTGTGATCAACAATAAGCCTGGTCTGGACTTGAATCCAAGCTCTGAACACCTGGCTGTGGGGTCATCCAGCTAGCAGCCACTGAGTCCCAGGTTCCTCCTCCGAAACTGGGGCCAAGGACAGCTATCTGGCGCAGCTATGGAACGAACTGGAAGGGAGCGGCTGTGGAGCGTCCGTCAGCGCCAGGACCTAGTGGGAGCTGGCGCTAGAAGCCCGTGTCTTTGTTTTGTTGCCACGGCTCTACATTGCAGCGTGGTTAGTCCTCTCTGCCAATGCTGTCTTTTTCACCTCTCACGCTTAACCCTCCAGTTAATAGTCTCAGTGGCTCCGGGATGTTTGCTCCAATAAGGCAACTTCAGACGCCAGGACAGAAAGTGGGAGGTGCCTGAATTATCCACGGTAGATCAAAGGCACTGTCTCATTTTGCACCCTTAAGAAATCAGCTATCATTATAATAGCCTAGTAGAACAAGTGCTTTCTGCCACTTTTAAAATCCCTGTGGGTTTCTCTGGCTCATTACTGAAAGGATCCAGCCAGTTGGAAGAAAAGGAAGGCTTAGGCCTGCACAAGGACGGTGTTAACACCCAGAGCCAGGATCCTGGGCAAAGATTCAACATCCGGTTGGTCTGATCATGGTTGTTAATCAGAACACCAGATCATTGATCCTGAGCTGGCACTGAGTTTCAGTCACAGTGTGGCAGGGATTCTCAATCTGCTTTGGCTTTTCATGGGGTTGTTTCAAAGACTAAACAGTTGCTACTTTGCCTCTAAGAAAACTTCCCAGTCCCTCTATAATATGTTTTGGTTTAATACCATTTACAGGAATTGATCATTTCCTTGCATTTATTGCCTTCAGGGGAAAAAAGGGGGGCCTTTAGATAGAAATTTTCTTTTCTGCTTCCTATCAAATTCATGGAAACTGCCACCCTCTGTGAGTACACCTGGAGGGTACCAGTCTGCCCCAAACATTCCCACAATGAACAAGGCAGCCGCTCTAATTGCATGGAACACCCTGACACTGATTGAACATCAGCACGGCTCCTAGAGAATGTTCTCCCTCCTTCCTTGATTTCCATACTTAGGAAACAAAGAAACCTACATTCTTTAATATAACAGATGGACACTGTCCAAATCAGATTCCAGCCTATGTTTCCAGCTCAGCTTCCACTCAGTCAGCTCCTTTTTCATTCTACCCCTTCTACTAGGAATTTCCTTCTCTTTTCAAACGAGTAAGTTCCGCTCAACTTCGAAGATCCGGCACAAATGTGACTTCCTCCAGGAAGCCGTCCCCGACCTTCTAAGCCAGTCTTTCTCCTCCCAACCCCATGCTACCCACAGCCCCTCACCATATAGATCAGTGCTTCTGAAACTTTGGGGTTCCTGATAAAATGCAGATGCTGATTCTGAAGCCTGGACTGTGCATTGCTAACAAAATCCCAGATAACACTGATGCTGCTGCCCTCTGGCAACACTCCAAGTGGGAAGAATACAGAGCTCATAGCACAGGCTTTGGTTGTTTAATTGTTTTTGGCTGTGCTGGGTCTTCGTTGCTGAAGACTTTCCTCCAGTTGCGGAGCGTGGGGGCTACTCTCTAGGTGTGGTGTGCAGGCTTCCCACTGCCCTGGCTTGCCCCGTTGTGGAGCGCAGGCTCTAGGGCACGTGGGTCAGCGCTTGAGGCTCCCACGCTCTAGGCCACTGGGTCAAAAGTTGGGGCGCGTCACCTTAGTTGATCCACGGCATGTAGGATGTCCCCAGATCAGGGATCAAGCCTGTGCCTCCTGCCTTGGCAGGTGGATTCTTTACCACTGAGCCACCAGGGAAGCCGAGGGTTTGGTTCTTATTTCTGTATCTCTGGCTCCTCCTGCTTCAGCAGGATGGCAGCTGAGTGCCCAGCCGTGAGTGAGCGCAGTGCTGACTGTGAAACTCTGAACATTTGCAGAATGAGGGTTCCTCCCAGTCGCCCTCACTGACATCAGCTTCCCCGACTCCCATTTATACAAACACTCCATAGATTTTTATGCTACTTTCTTTTTCTTTTTGGCACATCTTTCATTGTTGGTATTTTCTTTATTTTTAAGACAGGCTGTGGGTTGCTTTTTAACTCAAGAAACAAAACAGATACTTAGAGAAAGAATGCACCACCGCCCACCCGCACTGGTCTGGCCCACTTTATTATGCTGATGAGGCTGGTAGCTTCCTTCATGAAAGCTTGCAAGATCACACTGCCACAGTGCCTCGTTTACACACTCAGTTCTCACTCCCTATGCTTCCCATCTTGTGTCGTTGCTCAGTCAGTATAACTCAGATCAAACAGAAGTGGGACTTGGAGGTCATCCTCGTCAGATTCCAGTTAACTAATGTGCGCCCCTGTTTTAGATGAGGGTGATGGAAGAGGTATAGAGTTTGTGAAGTATGAGGGGCCCTCACTGACCCCATCCCAGGACAGTACTGGGTAGTCTTGGCATGATAGGCCTTCAAGATGTGAAATGAGATATTTCCTGCTGTATTTTGAAACACGAATATCACAGCCATCAGGGATTCCAGCCTTTCAAATGTAAATTTCTGAACTCAATAAAATACCAGCTATCTGATAGCCATCAGCCACTTCCCCAATAAGCTGGTGGGGGGGACGAAGAAAGCTCAGAGAGGCAGCCATCTGCCACCCTACAGGTAAAGGAGGAATTAAAGGTACACTAGGAATTAGGAATTTAACTCAGATGACCATTACATCTACTATTGCGGGCAGGAATCCCTCAGAAGAAATGGAGCAGCAATCATGGTCAACAAAAGAGTCCAAAATGCAGTACTTGGATGCAACCTCAAAACGACAGAATGATCTCTGTTCATTTCCACGGCAAACCATTCAATATCACAGTAATCCAAGTCTATGCCTCGACCAGTAATGCTGAAGAAGCTGAAGTTGAACAGTTCTGTGAAGACCTACAAGACCTTTTAGAACTAACACCCAAAAGAGATGTCCTTTTCATTATAGGGGGCTGGAATGCAAAAGTAGGAAGTCAAGAAACACCTGGGATAACAGGCAGATTTGGCCTTGGAATACAGAATGAAGCAGGGCAAAGGTTAATAGAGTTTTGCCAAGAGAACGCACTGGGTCATAGCAAACAGCCTCTTCCAACAACACAAGAGAAGACTCTACACATGGACATCACCAGATGGTCAACACCAAAATCAGATTGATTATATTCTTTGCAGCCAAAGATGGAGAAGCTCTTTACAGTCAGCAAAAACAAGATCGGGAGCTGACTGTGGCTCAGATCATGAACTCCTTATTGCCAAATTCAGACTTAAATTGAAGAAAGTAGGGAAAACCACTAGACCATTCAGGTATGACCTAAATCAAATCCCTTGTGATTATACAGTGGAAGTGAGAAACAGATTTAAGGGCCTAGATCTGATAGATAGAGTGCCTGAAGAACTATGGACAGAGGTTCGTGACATTGTATAGGAGACAGGGATTAAGACCATCTCCATGGAAAAGAAATGCAAAAAAGCAAAATGGCTTTCTGGGGAGGCCTTACAAATAGCTGTGAAAAGAAGAGAAGCAAAAAGGAAAGATATAAGCATCTGAATGCAGAGTTCCAAAGAATAGCAAGGAGAGATAAGAAAGCCTTCCTCAGCGATCATTGCAAAGAAATAGAGGAAAAGAACAGAATGGGAAAGACTCGAGATCTCTTCAAGATAATTAGAGATTCCAAGGGAACATTTCATGCAAAGATGGGCTTGATAAAGGACAGAAATGGTATGGACCTAACAGAAGCAGAAGATATTAAGAAGAGGTGGCAAGAATACACAGAAGAACTGTACAAAAAAGATCTTCACGACCAAGATAATCAGGATGGTGTGATCACTCACCTAGAGCCAGACATCCTGGAATGTGAAGTCAAGTGGGCCTTAGAAAGCATCACTAGGAACAAAGCTAGAGGAGGTGATGGAATTCCAGTTAAGTTGTTTCAAATCCTAAAAGATGATGCTGTGAAAGTGCTGCATTCAACATGCCAGCAAATTTGGAAAACTCAGCAGTGGCCACAGGACTGGGAAAGATCAGTTTTCATTCGCATCCCAAAGAAAGGCAATGCCAAAGAATGCTCAAACTACCACACAATTGCACTTATCTTACGTGCTAGTAAAGTAATGCTCAAAATTCTCCAAGCCAGGCTTCAGCAATACGTGAACCATGAACTTCCAAATGTTCAGGCTGGTTTCAGAAAAGGCAGAGGAACCAGAGATCAAATTACCAACATCCGCTGGATCATGGAAAAGCAAGAGAGTTCCAGAAAAACATCTATTTCTGCTTTATTGACTATGCCCAAGCCTTTGACTGTGTGGATCACAATAAACTGTGGAAAATTCTGAAAGAGATGGGAATACCGGACCACCTGACCTGCCTCTTGAGAAACTTATATGCAGGTCAGGAAGCAACAGTTAGAACTGGACATGGAACAACAGACTGGTTCCAAAGAGGAAAAGGAGTACATCAAGGCTGTACATTGTCACCCTGCTTATTTAACTTCTATGCAGAGTATATCATGAAAAACGCTGGGCTGGAAGAAGCACAAGCTGGAATCAAGATTGCTGGGAGAAATATCAATAACCACAGATATGCAGATGACACCATCCTTATGGCAGAAAGTGAAGAGGAACTAAAAAGCCTCTCGATGAAAGTGAAAGAGGGAAGTGAAAAAGTTGGCTTAAAGCTCAACATTCAGAAAACGAAGATCATGGCATCTGGTCCCGTCACTTCATGGCAAATAGATGGGGGAAACAGTGGAAACAGTGTCAGATTTTATTTTTTTGGGCTCCAAAATCACTGCAGATGGTGATTGCAGCCATGAAATTAAAAGCTGCTTACTCCTTAGAAGGAAAGTTATGACCAACCTAGATAGGATAATCAAAAGCAGAGATATTACCTTGCCAACAAAGGTCTGTCTAGTCAAGGCTATGGTTTTTCCAGTGGTCATGTATGGATGTGAGAGTTGGACTGTGAAGAAAGCTGAGCGCCGAAGAATTGATACTTTTGAACTGTAGTGTTGGAGAAGACCTTGAGAGTCCCTTGGACTGCAAAGAGATCCAACTAGTCCATTCTAAAGGAGATCAGTCCTGGGTGTTCATTGGAAGGACTGATGCTAAAGCTGAAACTCCAATACTTTGGCCACCTCATGCGAAGAGTTGACTCATTGGAAAAGACTCTGATGCTGGGAGGGATTGGGGGCAGGAGGAGAAGGGGACGACCGAGGATGAGATGGCTGGATGGCATTGCCCACTCGATGGATGTGAGTTTGAGTGAACTCCAGGAGTTGGTGATGGACAGGGAGGCCTGGGGTGCTGTGATTCATGGGGTCGCAGAGTCGGACACTACTGAGAGACTGAACTAAACTGAGGAATTGGGACTGTGATCTTGATTGTTCAAGCAGGATTTGGCCCCAGGCAGCTGCGATGCACATGAAAGCGATGTATTCCGTGAGCCCAGATGCTTGCATCTTCCCATACAAAGAAGAGCACTAAACTCCTCGGATACCTGGTTTTCCTTAATTAACAGACTGCCTGCCTCCACCCCTCCATGTTACAGTCTTCCATACATCTTGACTCCTTTCCCCATCTCCTTGGAGCAGTCTCTCTGGGTCACTTGAGATGCTGTCTCCTGGGCCTGAAGTCCTCAGAATTCCCAAAGAATACATCTAACTCAACTTCCAGGTTGTGACTATTTTTATAGTCAACAAGAGTTTTTAAAAGCGTCAAAAAACCCCATTCTCTTTTTCTTTTTCTCTTTGGCTTGCCTTATGCACAATGGGTAACAAACAAAACCAAATTGTATCATAAAGTGATTCAACAACATACAAGGGAGATGACCTGCAGTGAACTTTTGAGGCGGTGCAGTTCAGCACCTCTTTCAAACATCAAGCAGCCGTAGATGTCCCAGCCTGAAAGAAGCTTGCAGAGGTCATCCGTTGTAAAGCTATTTTCAGATAGGGAAAGCCGAGTTTCTGAGAAAATAGGCAGATGGCATTCAAGCCAAGACCAGAAGCCAGGGCTCCTACTCACTCCTCTCTCTCGCATCTGGAAGCCCTTGCTCCTGACCTGGCAGGAAGGGCCAGTCCCCTGCAGAGCACTTCGGTGTCCAGCGGACTCTGAGGCCCCTTTGGGCCACTATGAGATAACTTTCTTTGCTCCTGTTTAGGATCAGGTGCTTCACTGTTTTCTCCAGATTCCCCTTGCTCTTCTCCCAGCTGACTCACCTTATGGCAGCTCTAGCGCCAACGTGACCTTCTCTCTTCTCCGGCCCTGGGCCCCGCGATTAGCACTAGACACACCTTATAAGATGCTGGGTCACAGTCTGTCGTTTGCTTCTGCGTCTCCGCTGCAGAGGCTGCGAGCCTCTTGAGGTCAGAGGTCATGTCATGCTCACTGTCCTGAGCACACTATCTGGCACACAGCAGAGGCTCAGGGAAGCGAGTGTCTCCTCGGCGGGAAGAGGAGAACATTAGTGCCCTCAGGGGGCATTCACGTTTTTCGTGCAGGTCTCTGACAATCACTGAGTAATGTCTGGCTGCAGGTTGGTTGGCTCTACCCTTTGGATAAGGATGCTGAGAGGAGCTCTTCCATGATGACTCATGTATCTTATAAATTGGTACTAGTGTTCAGACACAGCTAAGCTACAACATTCTGAGAAACAGAAAACCATAATTCATCAAAGCAAAAGCCATCATACGCCTACCACCCATTCACAGCAGAAGTGATCAGATCTTAATGACTAAAAACAGTATCTTGTAAGACCAGTGCCCACATTTATCCTACTCCCTAGGCAAAACAAATACTTCACACCAGGTTATTTCATCCAGTTTATATTCTAGACATTGTGACTAGACCAGGTTGACTCAGTGACAGTTCTGGGACTTAGATTCTAAGTCCTCAGTCGCCTCCTTTATCACAGCTTTTCTCCTATGATGAAGCAATAAGGCACTGATGAATTGCGGTAAAGGGCTGGGCTCCCAAAAGTTTGGAGGTCATGAGTTTACCTTTAACCACCAAGGAAGTAAGAGCACATCTCTTCAGCCTCCCCAGATATTTGTTTCCTTAGCCATGCCCTGAGCCAGGGAACCGTCTACCTCCAGTCACAGCTTGGCCCCTCTCCGAGTTGGGGTCTGCTTCACGTCATCATCTTGAAAGGATGGAAAGCCAAAGAAAAGAATGAGAGCCAGCTGTAAATGCTTAACAATAATTACAATGTTTAAAAGATGTGTACTAAAAAGTTTGCGATGCAAACTTTCCTAAGGAGACATGGCTGGCCTATGACTCACGCTCAAGCTAAGCCCTCCTTTTATATTCCTGCAAAATTCCAGAAAGTCATGGTAGAGAACACTCCCCAGCAGCACTTGGGAGAAAAGTAACTGCCTTTCGGAAAGGAAAAAAGGAAGACATTCCCAAAGATTGGGATTGCTGAACATATAGTCACGATGAAGATTTTCATCTGCTTAATAATCAAATGTCAAGCCACGGCTTCCTGGACAAGATGGTGGAGTGGAATGGCCTCGAGCTTACCTCTGCTCATGAGTTCACTGGAGTCTCAACTAACTGCTGAACAACCATCGATTAAAAAGACTGGAATCCAACAACAACAACAACAGACAGTCAACATCCAAAGACATAAAGAAGAACCCACAACGAGACGGCAGCAGGTGTGTGCTCACTATATAATCACACCCCAGACCCCCCAGGGAGGGGCCCATAGACAGGAGAATAACACACTGCAGAAGCCCCCTTACAGGAGTCAGAATTCAGAGCCCCATGTCAGGCTCCACAGCCTGGGGGTCTGGCACCAGGGAGAAGAGCCCCCAGAGCATTTGCCTTTGAAAACCAGCAGGGCTTGATTGCAAGCACTCCAGAGAACTGGGAAAACGGAGACTCCGAGCTCGGAGGGCATGCTCAGGTCACGAGCACCAGGATCCAGGAAAAAAGCAGCGACTTCACGGGAGTGTGGGCCAGACACACCTGCTGGCCTTGGAGGGCATCTGGGGGGAAGCACAGCTGACTCACTCTAAGGGCAAGGACCCGGGGGTGGGGGTATCACGGCACTCATTAGGACACGCTCTTCGGGAGGCCACATTCTGACATCAAGACCTGGCGCCACTCAACAGCCTGTGGCTCCAGTGCTGGGACGCATCAGGCCAAGCAGCCAGCAGGGAGGGAACACAGTCCCACGCATCAGCAGACGGGCCGACAGCCCCACGCATCAGCAGACAGGCTGAGCCCACAGTCTACTCTAGATACATTTGTTCATCTCAATATAAGCAGAAAAAGCTTTTGATAAAATTCAACATCAATTAATGATAAAAACTCTCCAGCAGACACACAGGGACCATACCTGAACATAATAAAAGCCAAATAGGACAAACTCACTGCCGTCATGTTCTGGTAAAAAGCTGAAAGCACTTCCTCAAGATCAGGAACAAGAGAAGGATGTCCACCCTCGCCATTTTTATTCAATGCAGTTTGGAAGTTTAGCCATAGCAATCAGAGAAGAAAAAACTAAAAGGAATCCAAAGGGGACGGAAAGAAGTAAAACAGTCACTATTGGCAGATGATATGATACTAAACATAGAAAACCCTAAAGATGTCCCCAGAAAACCACTAGGTCCCATTGCTGGATTCAGTAGAGAGGCAGGATATAAAATTAACACCCAGAAATCCGTCACACTTCTATACACTAACAACAGAAGATAAGAAAGAGAAATTAAGGAAATAGCCCCATTTATCAGTGCATCGAAAAGAATAAAATACCTATGAATAAACCTACCTAAAGAGGCAAAAACCTGTACTCTGAAAACTATAAGACATTAATAAAAAAATTAAAAATGACATAATATGGAAAGATATACTATGTTCTTGTACTGGAAGAATTGATTTTGTCAAAATAACTATACTACCCAAGGCAATCCACAGATTCAATGCAATCCCTATAAAATTATCAATAGTATTTTTCACAGAAGTAGAACATAAAATATTAAGACTTATGAGGAAACACAAAAGACCCTGAGTAGCCAAAGCGATCTCGAAACAGAGAGATGGGGCTGGAGAGATAAGGCTTCCTGACTTCAGAACATGCTACAAAGCCACAGCTACCAGAACACCCTGTACTGGCACAAAAGCAGATATATGAAGCAATGAGACACAAGCCCAGAATAAACCCATGCGTCTGTGGTCAATTAGTCCACAACTAAGGAGGCAAAAATATACAGTGGAGAAAAGACAGCCTCTTCAGTAAGTGGTACTGGTGAAACTGAGCAATTACATGTGAAAGAGCGAGATGAGAAGATTCTCTAACACCGCACACAGAAATGAACCCAAATGGATGAAAACCTAAAGGTAAGATCGGATACTATAAAGTTCCCAGAGGATAACACAGGCAGAACACTCTTCAACATAAACTGCAGCAATATTTACAGTGACAGAAATAAAACCAAAAATAAGCAAATGGCACTTAATTAAACATAAAAGCTTGTGTACAGCAAAGGAGACCGTGAACAAAATGGGAAAAGACAAATATGGAATGGGAGAAGGTATCTGCAAATGATGCAGCCAACAAAGGGTTAATTCCAAAATATACAAACGGTTCTTAAAGCTCAATATCAGAAAAACAAACAACCCAATCAAAAAATGGGCCGAAGATCTAAACAGACATTTCCCCAGAGGAGATGTGCAGACGGTCAAAAGACACATGGAAAGATGCTCAACATCACTAATTATTAGAGAGACGCAAATCAAAACCACGATAAAGTATCACCTCACAGCAATCAGAAAGGCCATCACAAAAAAGTCTAAAGATAGTAAATGCTGCAGAGAGTGTGGAAAAAAGGGAGCCCTCTTATGCTGTTGATGGTAATGTAAGTTGGTGCAGTCACTATGGAGAGCAGTATGGAGGTTCCTTAAAAAACTAAAAACAGAGCTACTATATGATCCTGCAATCCCACTTCTGGGCACATATCCAGAGAAAACCATAATTTGAAAAGATACATGACCTCTAATGTTCACTGTGGCATATTGACAATAGCCAAGACATGGGAGCCTAAATGTCCATCAGCAGATGAAGGGATAAAGAATACGTGGCCTATATACACAGTGGGATGTTAGCCATCAACAAGAGTGGAGCAAGGCCGTCGGCAGCAACACGGATGGTCCTAGAGGCCATCATGCTAGGGGAGATAAGCCACACAGAGAATGACAATATCGGGCGACATCACTTATATGTGGACTCACACAAATAAACTTATGAACAAGATGGAAATAGACCACAGACACAGAAAACACACCCACCAAGGGGGAATGGGGCGGTGGGGGGAGAGTGGGGAGTGATAAATTAGGAGTATGGGATGAATAGATACACTCTACTATATATTAAATAGATAAACAACAAGGACCTCCTGTATAGCACAGGGAAGCATATTCAACATTTTATAATTTATAAAGTAACTTAAAAAATAGGTATGTATCATACACACAGCCAAATCACTTTTCTGTGCGTGTGAAACTCGCACAATATTGTACATCAACTATATTCAATTTTTTTAAAAAGTTAAGCCCCAAAGTTGGTCCCCTTTAAACATCCCTTTTGCTGGCAGCCTTACCCAGGGCCTAATTTTTCTGAAGCCAAAAAGCTGGAGGATGTGGCTGGACAGAGAGCAGTGCTCCTCAAACTGAGCATGTGTGTCGCCTGGGGATTCTTCAGATAGGAGTTCTGATTAAGTAGATCTGGGTAGGGCCTGCCAACAAGCTCCCAGGTGAAGCCGGTGCTTCTGGTTTGTAGAGCCCACCCTGAAGAACATGGACATTGACAACGCCGGAGCCCAGTTCCTGGAAGATGTTGAACACTTGTGCTCCTGGGCATCTGAGCTTAAAACATAAGGCCTGTTCCTAAGGTTTCCTTAAAGGTCAGCAGAGGCCCTCTTTCTAGCTGTGAATAATGACAAATACCTCCTTCCCTCTCCTGGGTCAACCACTGAGAATACGCTGCAAACTTTTTTTTTCCAGTGGAGTTTAAATAATAAGACAGAGTCTGTATCCAATCATGTGTCTATTCATTGGAAGGACTGATGCTGAAGCTCCAATACTTTGGCCACCTGATGCAAAGAGCCAACTCATCTGAAAAGACCCTGATGTTGGAAAAGATTGAAGGCAAAAGAAGAGGAAGACCGCAGAGGATGAGTTGGTTAGATAGTGTCACTCAGTGGACATGAGTCTGAGCAAACTCCAGGAGATAGCGAAGGACAGGAAAGCCTGGCATGCTGCAGTTCACCGGGTCCCAAAGAGACACGACTTAACGGCTGAACGACCACCATGTATCAACAGCTCAGTTGTTTCTTATGAAATCAGTTTGAATGCAACCAAGAATGGCACTGGTTATTCCCTAGAGCCATTGTCTCTACGGCCACACGGTTCATATCATACAAAGACACTACCCCAATTTTATTAACTAACCTCAGCCCACACTTCATCCTTGCTTCCACTGGAAGTTAATTATACTGCTGCAGTTTCTAAGTCATGTCGCTTAGGGTTGCCCAAATCTTTTTCCAGGAAAAAAGCGTAATGAGCGTGTGGAAGCTAGGTTTCTTACCTTCTGTTCTAATGCAAAAGGCAAGTAAATCAAGTGGACCTGCATTCATAATTTGCAGATACACTGGTGTTTAGGGGTCACGGATTAAACTGAACCTGCCAGGCCAAGATTGGGGTGACCTGTTCAACACGGCAACATTTAAGGTGAACTGGGAGAGTCTGTTACATCATGGGAAATGCCTGTATTCTAAGAAGTGGCTCTGCAAGTTGTGAAGACAACCCAGCCATGGCTGTAGTAGAAGTTTGAAAACTACACAAGGAAAATAGAAACAAAAACTACACAATAAACTCAACTGAGTAGTTAAGTTTGAGTAAAAGGATAGGATATGAATATTTTTCTCATAATTTTCTGTGCTTTCAAACTTTTCTGTAAAGAGTATTTATCGACATTGCAATTGGAAAAAAAAAATCTTGACTGTAAAAATCAACTCAGTTAAGCGTGCTCGTCTTCTGATTCGCTAAACACTCCAGTGGTAGTTCTTTCCGTTCTCTTCCTTGGTTTCTGTTTTGCCTTTCCTGCATATACAGGGTCGAGGACTCTATGAACCTGCTGAGAGCCACCTATGTATTCTGAAACCACCATGAAAGCAGGGACTGCTTGGGTTTCTCCCTCCATTAAGCTCATGTTAGTTTTCCAAGGGTAATGAGGAAATATTCTCTTGGCCTCAAAGAATAGTGCGGCCCAGCGCTGCATGAGGCAGGGCTTCCTAAGAGGCAGTAACCATCTCACAGAGAGACAGGAGGCGTCTTGGGCACCCTCCAGGATCCTGGGGTGCACACCTGACTCCTCTTCCTCAGGACTCAATGCCCCAGCCCAGCTGATCCCTCTCGCATCATACCCCATCACGGGTGGTTCTTCCCCAGACCCCACAGGTACAACTGCAGTTCACACAAGTTTTTACTGTTCTCTCCTTGACTGGGGTGCTTCCTCCTTGCCTCAGCCCTGTTTCCTCCACCACCTTCCAGAACCACATATTTTTCTAAAACAAAATATGACCATGTCCCCTACTTAAACAAAGCTTTGAGGATGCAAAAGTCAGCTAGAACATCAGAGGCGCTTCCCTTGGGCCTGTCTGATACCTCCATTCTGACTTCTGCTCTGGAGAACTAAATGCCCAGCCAGGGAGAACCACCCCTCAACCATCTCCCCAGACCTGCCCGACCCGTGCTTGCCCCCCAAGCCTTTGCTCCTTCACTCGGCCAGTCTTTCCTTCTTTTCCAGGAAGCCCTTCCTGATACATCTGTGCACATCCCGATTCCCTAAGAGGGCAAGCTTGACCGGCTGCTTGGCTCTGCTTGGGTGAGAGCCCCCCCCATATCTAAGTGCTCACCTGTTGTGTGGGATTTCAAGCTGATTGCCTCCATTTTACAGGAGACAGGCCCCTCTTGAGAGAGTCACGGCTTTCTCACATAGTTGGCCGAGTCTCCCCACATGAGAGGCCTGGACTGGATTTCCCGGGATACTCCTTGACAAAGCTCATCAGGAGTGGGCGCAGGCCTGTCTCCCAGGTACCCATCTCAAAAAAAGGACTGGCTCCTTCCTGTCCCCTCCTCCAAACAGCTCGATGACCCACAACTCACCCTGACCGTGGAGCGGGCCGGCTCTAGCAGGAGACGTGAGACTGAGTAGCCGCGTCCGTTGCAACGCCAGGTCCGGGTTCACAGCCTCCTTGGCCGGGCGTTACCGGCGGGGCGCGCTTGGGGCGGGCACAGTAAGGGCCGGGAGAGGCAGCCGCGGAAATGAGGAAGGGATCTTTTTCAGCCCAGACGTCGGGTCTTCGCTGGAGCGCACTGCGGGGCGTCACCTCCAGAGGGAGCCCGAGGCCCGCCCCGAACAGTGCCCCAGCGACCTTGTCGGGCTGCCCCGGGTCCTCGCTGCTGGGTTCTTGTGCAGCTTTGTCCTGGGATCGTGTCCCTCCACACGCGTGGGGGAAGGGATGTCTGGCCCTAACCTGCCGTTGCAGCCTCCCCTCCCTTCTCTACAGCCTCCAAAACCTGCTCTCCAGGAGGCGACTCTGCATGCCCTAAGCAGTCAGGCAAGGTCGCAGCCCGAGCTCTTTCCCTCTTGCTGCTTCCGCCTGCTCGCCAAGTCATCTGTTAAACTCCACCTTCTGTAAAACTCTTACTCGTAGTTCAGGACTCCAGCCCAAAGGCTTTCTTACCTCCCTCCCCACCCCATCCCGCGAGGGACTCCCCGAGCTCCTGGTCCCACCGACTAATACCAACTGGCCCACTCGAGGCCAGCACGCAAGCGGCGTCCATGAACTCATCCGGGAAGACAGTGGTTCACCCACCGGATGCCTACCATCCTGCTGGCGCTGTGGTGACGATTAATGAGTGGGCTGGGAGATCAGCTGCAGGCACAGGCCGGCCACACCCCCTGGACCCCTACAATGAATACAGGATACCCATTAAGAAATAGGAGGTGATCCTACGAACTGAAATTAAAATAAAGATCCTCAAGACCAGTAGGAAAAGGAAGCAAATGGCAGAACTGTCATTTAGTGGATGCATCTTATGTTTTTGTAAGTGTGTATCCATACGAGTAGACTTGGCTAAATGCATAGACAGTTTTGTAATGATGTTTACCAGCTGAGGCCAGTAATTATCTCCAGAGGGGGACAAAGGTGAAGCTGAGGCAGGTCGAAGGGAGATTTTCACGGTTTGGTCTGAATCCTTCTGTATCATTTAAATTCTATAAACAGAGTAAATAGACAACCAGAAAGAATACAACCAGCATATATACCAGAGTAAATACAGACTTGCACACAAGTTCTATCAGAAGGGGGAGGGGGAGGTTTCTGTTTCTGAAGATCTTTGCAGAGCCCATAGCCAGGCCTGGGACCTTCTCAGTCTTCTGAGAATGGCAACCATCCTCCTGGGAGCCTTAATTGCCCCAAATGTTTTCTTTAATCAGTATAATTAGCAGAGCATCAATTAGGCTGAAAGGTTCCTGCAGCAGCTGCTTCCATCTTTCACTGACCCTCACAGCCCTTTCAGTGACTCAACTCCCCTCCATGGCTCTCTGTTTCCTCTTGTGACTCTGAAGGTAACTGTGGGCCAATGGGGGGCTCTAGAGCCTACTGATTGGCTAGGGTTTGGCTCTTGCCTGCTGTTTCCTCTTGTTCTGAAACTTTTTATTTTATATCGGGGTGTGGCCAATTAACAATGTTGTGATGGTCTCAGGTGAACAGCGAAGGGACTCAGCCGTACACATACACAGCACACTCACGCACATATACACAGCACACTCACGCATCCGTTCTCCCCCCAACTCCCCTCCCGTCCAGCCTGCCACATAGCATTGAGCAGAGTTCCATGTGTGTGCTTGTTAGTTATCCATTTTAAATCTTTTCATCTTTCTTAAGTGGCTCATTGGTGGCTCCAACTTGAATACTGCTCTTTCTCCTGAATCTGTATCTCCTATTTTGCAGTTCATTGACGGATTCCACTGTCCACCGGTCACTAAAGCCAGAAAATCTATCAGTTATCTTTGCCCCCCACACTCACACCCAGTCAACCATTACACCCTTTAGAACTGGCTCCTAAATGTCTCTTGAGACTATCCCTCTTTCTCTAACTCCACTGCCAGCCAGTGCGTTATTGCGTCGTACCTGGGGTTTTGCTCTTGCCTTTTACTACTCCATTCGCCCTCCAAATGCCACTGAAATGTTTCTAAAAAACAAATCTGACCATGTCCCTCACAGCTTAAAATATTGCTGGTACCCAGTACCCTCCTGAATGGAGTCCAAGCCCCTTAACATGGTAGACAAAGGCCACGACTTCTCTGCGTGCATCCAGGCAGTTACCATTCCCCTCATGCTTCATAGCTCTGCCTCTGCCTGCTGAGCTTTCCTGCTGGAAGTCTTCTGTGCGCACGCATTGATTATTTTTCTTTCCCTGTATCCACTGCTATTTCTTGTGCTACCTGCCACCCATGAACCATCTGCGTGGCTTCTCAATCCAGGTGTATCTCATATGGCTGACTCCAGGTCCCCTCTTCCTCACTTAAGGCAAAGCCAGATCATTTAATATCTCTCTTCTTGGAATTCGGATTTTAAACATCATAAGCTCCTTGAAGAGTTAGTCCATTGCTGGCTCAGTCCTGCTTCCTGAGACTAATTCTCCAGTTTTCCTGTGATTCTAGTTGTTCTTTAGACAAGTTTCCAGTTAGTTTTTTTCTAAGCTAGCCAGATAATTTTCTGGTGCTTTTAATCAAAGAACTCCCAATGAACCCAGCCCTTCTGCATCAGAGAAACTCTTACTTATCCTTCAGAATCCAAACTAAATATCCATTTACTCATTCAACAAGTATTTACTGAAAATATGCTATGAATTGGGCACTATGCTGACTGCTGGAGATATAATATTAAACAGATATGCTTCTTGGCCATATGGACCTTAAAATATCTCCAACTGAACAAGTTTTTTGGAAAAGGGACTTTAGGTGCAGGATAGAGTTAATGACTCCATCCTGGCACCCTACCAGTATTGGTATGGGCAATCGCTTAATTACCTCATATCTGCATCCCTCAATCATCCCACAGGGAAATTCTACTGTGTTGAGATTAAAATTCAGAGGTGCAAGTGTGGAAGCAAGGAGACCAGTTTGGGGGCTGTTGCAATAATCCAGGGGGCAATTGATGGTGGTTTGAAACACAGGTGAATGTGTTCCTCTAACAGGAACTCTTAAGTATAAACAAGATCAAAGCCCAAGAGAAGTACAGCAGGAGCTCCCCAAGCTAACAAACAAGTCATTGATAATGGGATACAAGTCACTGATAATCAGAGAAAAGTGGATTAAAACAATTATATGACACTGTGTCTGTTTTTCTGGCAAAAATTATGGCCAGACACTGCCAAGTTTTGGTGGGGATATGCAGATTTAAAAATCCTCTTTCACTGTTTATGGGAACGTAGAATTGAGAAGCGACGTAGCACTGCCGACTCAAGTATACACATAACCTGGACTTCCCAGGTGGTGCTAGTGATAAAGAACCCGCCTGCCAATGCAGGAGACACAGGAGATGCGGGTTTGATCCCTGTGTTCGGAAGATCCCCTGGAGAAGGAAATGGCCACCCACTTCAGTATTGTTGCCTGGTAAATTCCATGGAGAGGGGAGCTTGGTGGCCTACAGTCCATGGGGTTGCAAAGAGTCAGACACGACTGAGCGTAGCACAGCTATACACATACTCGTGACCCAGCAATTCAGCACCCTGTTAAATATTCCAGAAAATTTCCACACAGGTTCTTAAGGGAATGGGTAGGAAAGTGTTCACTGAGGCAGCAAGGAGGTGGAAGCAGAGCAGGCCTCCGTAATTTGGATAGTGGATGGGTAAAATTTGTATCAGGTTTTGTGATAAGCACTTAATATGCCTTATCTCATCTTTTCTTCAAAATAACCCTAAGACTGGGACTTTTAATAGTATTCTGTTTTACAAACGATAAAACGGAAACTATCCTTCCATACGCAAACCGTCGTTTATTTTCTGGTTCACTCTCCTTAGTGTTCGAACGAAGATATTGGGGTTCAGGGGCTCAGCAGAGTGCCAAGTTTCCCAGACAGATGGGACCCTCTCTTCCTGGCCCCGGGAGCTTTCCTGTCTGGGCCTTCAGCACCGCGGACAGCGCCAGCGGGGCAGGGCTGGGCGGGGCGTCCTCAAATACGTCAAGACGCGTGGAGTCTCCCAGGCGCTCAGCCCACGTCGCGGCGTCTCGTGACCCAGGTAATTGGTACCTTGCGCTCCGCATCATCTGCTCGCAGCCCCTTGACCCGCAGCCTCTGGATCGCGCTGCCGCGCAGACCCCCACCGGCCGGGTGAGCGCGGCGGCCCCTCCCCTCCAGGTCCCTGCGCCTCCTCCCCTCTCGCTGTCTCTCGGGCCTCCCCGCTGCTCCTCTCTCCCGGGTCCTGGGGCGCCGCAGCCCGGAGCCGGGGCCCCGTGAGGCGGGAGGAGTGAGCGTGACCTTGGCTCCGTCTTTGGCTGGCTGCGGCCTCCCCAAGGACACCCCCGCCTTTCGCGTTCATCCGACCCTGCGGGTGCAGTTCTTGTGAAGCGTTTTGCGCAAAGGAGCGAAGCTCTACCGGTGGGGTTTCAGACATCGGCGTGGGGTCTCTAGCCCAAGACTGCAGACTGTCCACGCCTTTCGTGGCCTGGGGAGGGGCCTACTGCCCTTCCCCTCCTGAAGGAACCTGGGCTGCGGAGAACAGCGCTGGGGAGGGGGATGGTATAGCGTTATGTGCTTGGTGGGACGGGCAGGCAGCTTCCAAGTCTCAGGACCTCGTCGGGGGGAGGCGGGAGGTGGGCAGGGCCCTTATATACGGCTTTAATCGCGGTTTCTGCTCACAAATGGGGAAACTGAGGCCTTGAGAGAGGCAAGACTGGCCGGAGGTGGCAGCCAGCCTGAGAACTGATTCTCCATCTCTCAGGGAAATGCGGGGGATGAGACAAGGTCCCAGCAGGGTACCATGATGTCCATCCCTGCACCCCTCCGCACATATCCTGTAGCATATTAGGACAGGCCCCTTTTACCTTTGTCCTTTTCCCACCCCTGGGCTTTCGCTCAGGCCCTCCATCTCTGCCAAGGAAATAAGCACACCCCCTTTCTACCCTGCTTCCTACCCCAAGATCTGCCCCCTTGACCTTCTCTTGGGTTCAGTAAACTAAGGTTGGGACTTGTTCCTGAGAAAAGGCCACCCAGATCCCAGAACAGGGTGCCATAGTAGGCCGACAGGAGCGAGGGCCTAGGCTCAGCTGCTGCCCAGCTTCAGGGTCTGGGGAGGCTCTGTTAACTGATCTCTACAACGGGCGTATGGCAGAGCAGTCCTCAGCAGGGCCGCCCAGGTAGGGGCTTATGTGAGAGAGGCTTGGTGGCCAGGGCTTCTGCAGTTGTTATGCTTCTGGGGGTGGGGATGGGGATGGGGATGGGGATGGTACTGACTTTGTCCTTAGGGAGGAGACCACCAAGACCTATCCAGAGCGACCTGCCTGTTAGTCCACTGGAGGCTGAGCTGGGCTCTTCCCTTTCACCTGAGTAAGCAGAGCAGGCTGGGACTTTGACTGCAGGTACTGAGGCCGACTCTGTGCCCAGAACCTCCAGGGCTCCTGCACCCCCAAGCCCTGCTGGGGTTGGGCAGGGGTGGTTGGCTGGCTGCCCTCCTGTCAGGCTGGGTGAAGGCCACAGCAACGTGCAGTGGCTTCCCGGATTACTCAGTATTTGTAAAACACAGTGTTCCTGGGCTGGGCCGGGCAGGACACAGGCAGCCCCCCACCCCCACCCCCCTGCCCCAAGCCACCCCATTTCCCAGTGGGAGTGGTTGCCGGCAGGGAGCAGCTCTGTGTTTACATCACGACTGGGCAGTGAGGGGGGCACGGGCTCCGGAACCACAGGGCCCCGCCACTCGCCAGCTTAGCCTCTCTGTGCCTGTTTCTGTATTTGTAAAATGGGACGAGAGAAGTGCCCACCTCCCGGGACTGTTGAAAGGGAGAGAGGGGCACGGTGCCTGCCCCCAGGCCGGTGCCGGCTCACTGTGCTCTTATTCTCATTGCCACAATGGGCATCTTGCGGTCAGGCTTTCTTGCCTTGGGATGCGGAGGTCAGAGTTTCCCCACTGGGTTGTTTAGAGTCTTCTGATGTTCCAGGCCAGTAGCGCCTAGGCCCTATGGCCGTCTGGGCAGGGGCAGCAACCCTGTATTTGCCCAGGTCTCAGGGGCTATTAGAGATTGAAAGGGGGTTGGCACCCTGACCCTCTGACCGCAGATCTCAGACCTTGGGGCCCCAGCCCACATCTGGAGGGTGCCACTCCAGGGAGAGCCAGCCCCTGGCAACCCTCACTAAAGCCTAGTGTCACTGGGCTGGTGGGGCTGGACAGGCCGCTGAGTGTGTGGAAAGGAACCTTCTGGCACTTGGGACTCAGGTTCCAGCTTAACCCATCTCCTTCCTCCCTGCAGTGCAAGGCAGTTTTGCTTTTTAATTTTCCTTTGGACTTGCTGCTGGTTGCCCCGAGGAGCCCACTGTCCCTCACTCAAGGAGACCACCCTCCCCTTCCCTCTGTCTCCTGTAAGTTTGGAGGGAAAAGGGGAGGAGATGCGCCAGGAGGGCTGTGCCCTGCCTTGGAACATGACTCCTTGTAAAATAGAAGGTCCAGCCAGCTGTTCTGGAGACTTGGTTGAACTGGTGGGGAGGGGAGTGCCCTGTGGGCTGGGCACACCTGGCCCCAGGGCCATTGACTTCCGGCCAAGCCTAGGCAGGGAGGTACACTTTCTGGGATTGAGTTATGCAAGGGGAAGCCAGCCCTCTTGCCTGCATGGCCCCTGGTGGGGTGGCTCTGGTGCTGCACCCCACTCACAGGCTGGGGTTCTCTGCTCCGAAGGGCATCAGCAAGTACTCAGAGGGAGCTGCTCTGTGTTCGGGCAGTGCTGGGGAAGAGAAGGGAGCTCTGCTTACAATTGTTTTGGGGGTATTATGAAGGAACAGAGGTTCTAAGAGAAGGCTCTTCTCTTAGAATCCCTGTCTTCTGTCGGCAGGGAAGGAAGGCCCCCACCCCATATAGACATAGACTCCTGAAAGCCCATTGTTCATGCGTTTTTCCTGGGGAAGAGCAGGTGGCTTAGTGGGGTCAAGGAAAGTCGCTTGTCACTTTTGGTCACAATGACCAGAGATCCAGCAGTGCCATGGGCCTTGAGATAGTACAGCTCGGCCAGACCCCTTTCTTCTGGCGTTTTCCTGACCAGGCATGGTGCACCAGTCCTTGAAGGACTTCCCTGCCTGAGTTCCAGGGTGGCTAGGGGGCCTGGCCGACTGTCTGTCTCTCTGTCTTGTGCTGTCTAGCCCAGGGTCACCTGCCCAGTAGGCCCGCTAAAGGCCATGTGAACAGACAAGTGGCTGCCGGAGCCTCCTTCCATCCTGGTCCTGTGGTTTATGCTTCTCTTTTATTGCCTGTGTCCAGGATGAATCAGCTGAGGCTGCTGCCATCCCGGCTTGGGACACAGGCCTCAAGGCTCCTGGCCCCGCATGGAGCCCAGACGTTCAGCTGGTGCAGCAGGTCGTCTGGGCCACCAGCTTCCTTTGCAAGCAGCGGAGTTGGAGGTGGTTCCAGTTATATGGAGGAGATGTACTTCGCCTGGTTGGAAAACCCCCAGAGTGTCCACAAGGTTGGCACCCCTCTATGTGCGAGAGAAGGTCCTGAGGCTGGGCTGTGGAGGGGCAGTGGGGAGAAGCAGCTTGCCTGCTGAGTGACCCTGGGTAGTTTCTTTGCCTCTCAGGTCCACCATTGTCTTTGTTTGTGAAAGAGCTGGTCCTCATATTAGGTGAGGAAAGCTCATTGCTCTGCTGTTGCTGAACTAGCCAGTGGCTGGTAGTCTGGCTTGAGATGCCCAGATGATGCCCTGCTCAGACACACTTCTCCTCTGGCATGCTGCACTGTGCCAGGTGGCCCCTTGTCTTGTGGTTAGGAGCACGAATGGTTTATATATATATATATATATATATATATATATATATATATATGGAGAGAGAGAGAGAGAGGGAGAGAGAGGGAGAGAGAGTGGGTGAAATAAATACACACTGATGGTAGAAAATAATAATAATGAAAATGAAAAAGTAAAATCCGTTGCCAGGGCAAAAGTAAAAAGTGAAGCTGCTCTCTCTCCATTCACAGTCCTCAGAGGAAAGGAATACGTTCACATGATTCAAAACGAAAAGTATCAAGTCCTACAGTGAAAAGCCTTCCTCCCATTCCATCTGCTCAACTCCTACCTGTCTGGTCCCCAGTCTATTCTTAATTTCTTCTGTATCTATTCAGATTTTCTTTAGATAAACTTATTGCAAACATAATTCTGGATTTCCCCCACCTTTACACCAACAAATGGCATGTAATGTCCACCGTTTTGCCGCAGGCTTTTTTCATTCAGCGTGCATCTCTAAGATTTTCAGTGTCAGCACCTTAAGAGCCCCGTTTCTCCCCCCAGCTGTGCACTATTCCACTGTTTGGACGGACGTGCCACCCCCACCCCCAAGGACGGGCCTCTGGCTCGATGCCCGTCTCTGGCTGGCGCGCCTGCTGCTGCACTGCATTGCCTTTGCGTTCATCACCTCGCGTGTGTGCAGCTCACTATGGGATAAACTCCGCAAAGTGCAGCTGTTGGGCAGAGGGCATCTGTACATGCAGTTGTGACGGATGTTGCCCAGTTGCTTCCCGCAGGGAGCGTGCCGTTACCCTCCCACCAGTGCTGTTTGGGAGGATGCCAAGGCAAGCGCGTCCCCTGTGTGCTCTGCTGGGCCACGGAGGTGCCGATGCATTTGTCCGTCTGGTTTTTGTTTCTGCTCAAAGAGTAGCAAACCATACATCCTCTTCTGTTTTGTTCCTTTACAGCATATCTTGGCAATATTCCACATCCATAACAATAGATGCATCTTAAAAAAAAATACTGCATGGTTTTCCAGAATCTAAATTTACCATTTATTTAAATGGTTTCCTATTGGTCACCACTTAGATTGTTTTTATGCTGCCATTTTTGTAAACTGTCCTGTGGGGAACATCCTTGTACCTGTAGGCACACCTGTCCAAGTACATCTGTAGAACAAATTGCTGGCAGTGGAATTTCTGGTTCAAAAGATACATACATTGAAAGTGTTGAGGACCTGCCTGCCACATTGCCCTCTACAAAGGCTGCCTCTAATCCCAGTGTGTGAGGGCATGTTTCCCCCAGGGATGGAAGTCTCTTTCATACCTGAAGCCCCTTGATCACAACTTATAACTCCCCAGCCAACCCTCTACCAAGCTGGGTTCTGGAGAGATCTGACTCTGGATGGGGGCCTGGGCTGGTTGAGAGGGATCCCTGGACAGGGTCTTAGGAAGGAAGGTCCTGAGAGTTATAGTGATGAAGGAAGACCAGTGTCCCCTGGGGTCCCAGTCTGGGCCACACCCAACGACTCTCAGTCCCTAACTCGGCTGTTTTCTTGTTTCTGCCCCCATCCAGTCCTGGGACAGCTTCTTCCGGAAAGCCAGTGAGGAAGCCTCTTACAGCCTGGCTCAGCCCCAGGGTTCTGTCGTCTCTGAAAGCAGGCCGGCAGCATCCAGCCGGACCGAGACCAGTAAATTGGTGGAAGACCACCTGGCTGTACAGTCCCTGATCCGGGCCTACCAGGTGAGCGACTGGAGGGCGCAGGCTCCTGGGTGTGGCAGGCGCTAATGACAAGGAGACTGGCTCAGCTCCAGGCCACCTCAGAGCCCTTCTCCGAGCCCTCTGTGGGGGGCTCTGACCCCCCCTCCTGCTCTTTGCCACACTACCATCCACGTCGCTTGCCATCACCCTTCATTTTTTGTGCGGACTGGTTTGTTTGTGGTCATTCTCATGGAGTGTTATCTCCCACACCACTGTGCCCCAGTACCTGGAGGGGTACTTAGTGGGTGATCGGTTTCAGTGAGTGTTGAATGAAAGGTGAATACGTTGATCCTTGTTGATGTCCGTTTTCTCCTCTTGACTGGGCATTCCAAGAGGACGGGGCTGATGTCCAGCAGGTGCTTAGCCAGTGTTTGTGGGACGAATGAGTGAATGAGTAGTTCATGAAGCAGCCCTCCGCCCATCACTTGCTCTGTCCTGGAGACTTAGACTCCCCGTGGCTGGGTTCCCAGGCTCAGCCCCCGCTATGTCAGAGTCCTGATGATGTTCCCTATTCTCGGTCTTGATTCAACAGTACTAATTGGAGGGCTGTTCTGGGTGTTCACGCCATAAAAATGCAATCATTTAGGATCTCTCTGGGAATCGGTGGCAGAAGGCATTTCATAAGAGAAACTTGTCCTGAAGACACGCAGAAGGGAGGGTGAGGGCATCCTGGCAGCGACTGAGCGGGAGGGTGCCGCACAAGCTGCTGCAGGGCTCCGGGGCGAGAGGGAGGCCTTAGCACATGGAAAGGGCGCCTTGCCTCTGAATGAGGCTCTCTGCGTGGGTTGGCAGCTGCCCACCCAGGGTGTGCCAGCTGTGCTGGGGTGGAAGAGGACGGTGCACAGGATCAGGCTCCCCTGTTGGTCTCAGGACCCATGGATCACGGGCCACTTGGGAGCAAACAGCATTGGTGGTAATGACGCTTGTCTTGGCTGGCTAATAGGCAGGAAGCGATCTAACTGTTGACTTTGAAAAAGAAGAACAAGGAACGTAAACCTTTATATGAAATATAAGGTATCATTCAGAGTGCGGCCCGAGGGCCTGATCTTCCAAGCAGAGTCTCAGTTCTGCAGTGGGCCTTTGGTCTTTCGTTGTCGGAGATCACAGCACCAGGGTCCTTCCAGCAGGTCGGTCTCTGGATTCAGGAAGGTTACTTTGTGCTGGCTTGATAAAAATCTGCCTGATGCTGGGTACTTACGGGTGGGCTGCGGCGCCTCCCAGGCCAACTCGGGGCTGAGCTCTGGTCTGACTTGCCTGCATACACTACTGAAGAAAAACCCCAAGCTGCTGCTTATTTGCAAACATTTAGAATGTAGAAGAATCATGTCTCAAACCCTGAAGCCCATCATTACAGTGCCGCTCTTGATTCATCTTACCCACCTCCGGCTCCACCCACAGGCCACTGATTATTTTGAAGCAAATCCCAGATGTCGTTTCATTTCATTCATTGAATGTTTCAGGATGTATTTCCAGAGATAAAGCCTCCTTTAAAATTTTACAAATATACATAATAGCATTATCACTGCTAAAAATAGTAATAATCTTTAATGTCATCAAATACCCAATTGGCATTCATTTGCGCCTGTTTGTCTCTCGGATTTCTTTTTTCTGCTTATTTGAATCGAGATTCAAACAAAGCCACAGGTTGTGATGTCGACACGGCTCTTCAGCTCTTGTTCTCTTCTCTGCAGGCTCTTCTCCATTTCTTTCTGTATTCCTTATTTGTCCCATAGAGTTTTCTTGAGTCTGGATGTTGCTGATTGCATCCGCGTGGTATCACTTTATCTGATCCTTTGTCCCATGTGATTTCTGTAAAGTGGTGGTTATATCTAGGTGCTTGACCCAACATAGATTTGATTTCTTTGTTGCAAAATCAGCTTCCTGGTGGTGATGGCACTTCATCAGTTAGTAGCTAAGGATAATTATTTCCTGGATGCATTAAGTCATTAGGAGCGGTAAAAGTGGTGACAGTCTAATTCTGTCTTTGTTTGGTACCTGAAATATTTCCGTGGGGAGAAATTTTCCTTTGTTAGCGCGTTTAGCCTCAGGTACAAATTGTATAGGGAAGGTAGGGTCAGTGCTTGATTTTTTTTTCTTTTTATTGATGGATTTTCAAAATTATGATTTGGTTCCCTAGCATCTTCCAAATATGGCAAATAAGGGCTTTTCTTCTTTTTCTTAGTATGATATGAATGCTTGGATTTAAACACATTTGATGAATTTCAGTCTGCTACAGATATTCTCCTTATTGTTGCTCAAAATGTGTCCTTATTCCCAGCCTCAGTGGTGTTTGGTAGGAGAAGATGATTTGAGCTCATCTTGTACGTTTCTAAAAAGCCAGCTCTCCAGAGAGTGAGGGAGTATTTGCTGTTACTGGTTTGGACGTGACTTTTGGATTCTTTTGATGGTTAGAGACAGGAAATATGTAGTTTTTTAAAGATACCATACTTTATAGTTTGTACTGATGCTTCTATACGTGTCAAATATAGGAATTAGGGTTGTCTTTGACCTTGTCAATCTTATATCACCATCTCCTTTTAAAAATATCAAAAATAGAGGTTCTCACAGATGCAATACAATGACATATTTGATTTTTCTCATAATCCATACATGACAAGCTAAGGATACAATTCTAGTACTACCACTGCTGGATGGAAATATAAATGAATTTATGATCTTTTTATTTCTGCAGTCCTGTTTGCCTTTGGGGAGCATTCTGCTAGTCAATTGGAATAGTTCCTCTCTATATAGTTACGCCACAAATGGATGCATTAATTCATTTATCTTACTTTCAATTTTTAAAACTTAATTTTTTACAATTTATTTATTTTTAAATTGAAGGATACTTTACAGAATTCTTAATTTTGTTTTATAGTGATATAAAATATTTATAAGATTCCAAAGGCAAGATATAGTCTTAAAAGTCTAGCTTCTAGCCCTGCCACTCTGCCCTATTTTGTCCTTTCCCTGTAGTAATAATTTTTCTTATTTTTTGGTTTTATTATTTTACTACATGTTGTTCTAATGCTCACATTTATTTGTAGACATTCAAATAGATACAAGTATATGCAAGTCATATATTTACTTTGTCTTTCCTTTCTTAGATAACAGGTAGTTTATTGCAAACATTTTTATATAATTTGCTGTTTTGCTTAAGACTATTTTGTGGAGACAATCTCATTGTAGCAGTTAGGAATTTTCCTCATTCCTTTGAGCAACTCTGTGCCTGCGTGAGTTTCCCATATCCATTTGTCAGTGTCCTGCTGATGGACATTTGGGAAGTTTTTAGAATTTTGCAATTACTGATAGTACCATAGTAATTGTTTTTGTGTATGTGTTCCTTCCTGTTTCTGAAAGCTGCACGATGTACTTTTAAACCGAGTTGAGCTCCTACCACCTCAGTTGCTGTGCTGGGGCCTCACAGGCCTGCTAGGGCCTGGGTGCTGGGCATGTGGAAACTTGAAATTCTGAAGCCGGAAGTGAGGGGCCTGGAGTCTCAGTGTTGGTGGGGGTCTGCCCCACTCTGCCTTGGCCTTTTCTCCTCTCCAGATCCGGGGCCACCATGTGGCCCAGCTGGACCCCCTGGGCATTCTGGATGCGGACCTGGACTCCTTTGTGCCCTCAGACCTAATCACCACCATTGATAAACTGGGTGAGCATCGAGACCCTCCTGTTGCCCTGGCAACGTGAGCCAGCCGATGCCTGTGCCTAGTGACAGGCACCGAGCCTGCGGTGCCCTGGGTCTCGGGTCTCAGCCATCAGTCTGAGAGGCTTTCTTCTGACCCTTGCCCATCTATGCGTCGGGTCCCTGCGAGGGAGGGCTCTCCATCCTCCCCAGCTGGTGCACCCACTCAGCAAGTTTGAGACACCTGTCCAGGCCCTTCCTTGTGATGGCCAGCTCGGTTCTGACTCTCACGCCCTGTGCCCTGCTGACAGAGGGTCCTTGACCTTTAGGCTGGACCTGGTGGGACGGTGCTGGGGGCACTGGAAGGAGGCCTAAGGGTGCAGCTAGGCTCACCTCGTCACCTCCCTCTCTCCTGCCTGCCGCCCGGACTCTGCCCCATGGGCCTCCCAGCCTTCTACGACCTTCGGGAGGCTGACCTGGATAAGGAGTTTCAGCTGCCCACAACCACTTTCATTGGAGGCTCCGAAAACACCCTTTCTCTACGGGAGATCATAAGGCGCCTGGAGGTGAGTGCGGGCAGGCGTGTCGGGCACGCGTGATGAAGCTCGCACACGCTGGAGGCGGGGAGGGCACTGCCTTTCCTGCTCCAGGCCCTGAGGCAGCCCCTCTGCTTCCTGGCTCCTCGCGGAGTGCCCCTGTCCCCGCAGAGCACGTGCTGCCAGCTTGTGGAGTGCCCCTGTCCCCGCAGAGCACCTACTGCCAGCTCGCGGAGTGCCCCTGTCCCCGCAGAGCACGTGCTGCCAGCTCGCGGAGTGCCCCTGTTCCCGCAGGGCACCTATTGCCAGCACATTGGTCTGGAGTTCATGTTCATCAACGACGTGGAGCAGTGCCAGTGGATCCGGCAGAAGTTCGAGACCCCAGGCGTGATGCAGTTCTCCAGCGAGGAGAAGCGGACCCTGCTGGCCCGGCTAGTGCGCTCCATGAGGTCAGGCCCCCAGCACCTTCCTGGGAAGCCCCAGTGGCTGGGGGGCCTGCTCCAGGGCTGTCTGAGACATCCCGAGCCCTAGCTGATGAGGAGATACCTGGCAAGTGAAGGCAGGGCTGGGTGGGGCTCTAGGAAATGACACCGAACGAGGATGGAACGGACATAAGGATGTCCCTGCGTGGAGTGAGTGTAGCAGGGACTTCCTGCAGGTAGGGCAGAGCTGGGCTTCTGTGAAGCTGGGTCTGCCCAGGACCGTGGGGCCCTGGAGGAGCCCCTGGCCCAGCTGCTGGGAATAAAGTGGCTCGCTGAGCAGTGACATGTGGGCTGGAGTTTGAATTGAGCCGTGAGGAGGCCTTTGGAACATGATGAGAGAGCTCCAGGGCACGTGTGCTGGAGGGAAGCGAGCCGAGAACAGTGGAATGGCTCGTGTAGCAGCTTGACTGGAAGGGGAAGAGAAGGTGGTTCCTGGAAATGGATGCAGCCAGAGGCCTCTGGTTAAGCTGGGAGGAGCCTCAGCCTCCCCCAGACCTATGCTCCTTGCTGGTAGGGCATCAGGGTGTCTGTGTTGGGCCCCGGACTGTGCAGAGAGACGTGACTTCATAGCTTCCCCATCCTGGCACCCTACTCCAAGCCCCCAAGAAGAGCCCTCACGAGCCCCTGCCTCTCCACCCTTTTCTTCCCCTCCCCAAGCAGGTTTGAAGACTTCCTGGCCAGGAAGTGGTCTTCTGAGAAGCGGTTTGGCCTGGAGGGCTGTGAGGTCATGATTCCGGCCCTGAAGACCATCATCGACAAATCCAGCGAGATGGGGATTGAGAACGTCATCCTGGGGATGCCGCACAGGTGGGTCCTCCCTGCCTCAGCCTGTGCTTCTCCCCCAGGCCCGGCGAGCTGAGATGGGTGTGAGGCTTTGAAAGTCAGAGTAGGGGTGTTGTTGGGACCCGGGCGTAGAGGCAAAGGGGTCTGGAAAGGTCTGACTCCCTGGGCCCTGGCTTGCTCATCACAGAAAGAGCCGAGAGCGTGGCCAAAGCCTCTGGAACCAGGCTCTCTTGGGCTCAGCTTCTCTCTCACCATGCTGCCCCCATCCCCAGCAATACTGAGATGACAGAAGGGGCTATGTCATCCTACCTGAGGTTCCTGTGGAGTGGCACAGCCCAGAAAAGTGCGATGAGGGCAGAGCCTGGACACGTGGGCCTGGGTTGGCCTCGCCTGGTGGGAGGTCTCTGGAGGTCAGCTGAATGTCTCTTTCCCTGGCTTCTAGCTGACCACTCATTTCCCTGGGACCTTGGTAAAGACTTGGAAGGTTGGCCTGGCCACTGGGCAGTTACCTCTGAGCTGGAGCCTGTGGGATAATGAGGAATATAGCCAAGGCAGACAGGGGTCCTGATGAATGGGCAGGGACAGGACATGCTGTCTGTCTGAGGGGCAAAGCCCCGGTATTTCCCATGCCCATTTCCAGCCGCTCACAGCGGGGCCAGCCCCCTACTGCTTCAGCACTGGGGCATCAGGATGAAGTGTGAGGAGGGTCCCCACCCGTGGGCTGGCCTGCCAGGAGTCCAGGCTTTGTCTCACAGGCTCTGTGCCCTGGAGGGAGCAGAGAGGACCCCGTGGTTTCAGGACGGCATGGCTTCAGGAGAACTGGGGGGGGCAGGGCGAGAACGGTGCTGGGCCAGCAGGCAGCTCTGGGACTCTGATGGCGCGGCACGGGCTTCTGGCCTGAGGAGGCTTCTCGGGGCCAAGGACTGCCCTTGGCCAAGCCTCCGTAGTTGAGACGGGGCCTCTGAGGCTTGAGGGCTTTCCCCAAAGGGGCTGAGGGGTGTTCATCCGGTTCCTGTGTCCACACAGCCCTCCCTCCACAGAGCAAGAGAGAAGCCCGCCGGAAGAGGGCTGCCCTCCTGTCACGGGGCCCCGTGGGGCTGGAGGTCACGCCAGAGTATGTGCAGGCCTAGGGCTGGCGTCTGCTGCTGGGCTATGGGAAGCGAGTTCTGAGTCACGCCTCGCGCCTGGCTCAGGCTGGTGTCCACCCCTGCATGTATTGCCCCGTGATAGCGAGTTCAGGCTGGACTGGAGAACCCCTGGACCTAGCTGCTTCCCCATAGCCCCCCCCCTGGACCCCCTCCCCACCCACCAGACCTGAGCTCGTCTGGACAGGTCCTCTGGTGACTCCTTTAAGGGCAGAAACGTCACCTCTTCTGTATCTGCGCCAAGACGCTGCTAGGCTGGGCTGGGGAGCTGTGTGGGAGCGGTCGCGCTACGTTAGCAGGTTGGGGTCAAGATTCTGGGTTGGGCTCAGCTTTTGGGTCAGGGAGGGAGGGAGTGGACACGTGGCCATGAGGCTGGGTGGCTCCCTGCTCGTGAAGGCCTCCTGAGTCTGAGGGGTGTGGGTGTCTGCTGGCCAGCTGAAGCTGCTCACATGCCTTGCAGATTGAGACAGGAGCAGAGGGCCGTTCCTGCTGGGTCCTTGGTGGGCAGGGAGCATGGTTATGCTGGGGTGTGTTGAGGGAGGTGCCCCCTGTGCCGGGTGAGAGCCCTGTCCCCTCTGGCCCAGGGGCAGGCTGAACGTGCTGGCCAACGTTATTCGCAAGGACCTGGAGCAGATCTTCTGCCAGTTTGATCCCAAGCTGGAGGCAGCAGACGAGGTGGGTGCCAAATGTGGGCACCAGAGCCCCTGGAGAGCTGGGTGTTGGGGGATGGACAGGCACGCAGACGAGTGGGAGAAAGGCCAGGGGTCAGTGTGAGGCTCCTGAGGTGCTTTGGAGCCAAATGCTCTGATCTCAGATAACTAGGAGAATCCTTGGATAATCTGGGCCAACCTGCTATCTCCAGCCAGGGAAACTGAGGCCCAGAGAGGTGCAGGGGAGTCCCTGAAGTTACTCAGTTCAGCCCATGTGGCTGTGTCTCTGTGCCCAGAGTCCTGCCTGCCTGCCCATAGGGACTCCTCACTCGCTTGTTTGCCCAGCACAGTGTTGGGAGGCCAGGACAGTTTCCTGTGCCCGCTGATGAGCAGAGGGTACAGCTTTCCACCCTCACCCACTTCCGGGTATATGTACGTGTCATGTAGGCCTCGTATCTCATGCTTTTGTGAGTGCTGGGCCCTCAGCCACGTTGCCGTCTTCCCTTCCTCTCTCTCTCCCACGTCCTGCCCATCACCCCGTTTGATGGCTCCCCCGTCTGTGCCTCCGTGCTCCCTTTGCCTGAAGAACCGTGTCTACTCTGGCCTTTTCCATTCTGTGTGTACGTGTGATGGTGTGTCTGTCTGTCTGTTTTCCCATCCAGGCTGGTAGCAAGGTGAGGGCAGGGGCCTTTCCCCCGAAGCCTGAGCGCCCAGTCCTGGAGGATGGTTTGTTAAAATGAGCCACGTTAAATGACTGCTCTAGAACCGTCCAGCGCATTAGACCAGAGCAGGACTAGAATCCACATCTGCTGGCTCCCAACTCATAATCTTTCCGCCATCACGTTCATTTTGCTCAAGCACCTTCATTCTCTGAGTCTCACTTTCCTTTCCTGTAAAACGAGGATAAAAATTCCTGGTCCCAGAATAGGTTGTGAGCAATTACAGGTGACATGAGTAAACTATAAAACCTGGCCAAAGAGCTCTTTAAACAAATTTACTTTTTTCTTAATTGAAAAAGCAGTGTGAGCATCATTTGAAGAAAAGATTTCATAGTTAGAGTGAGTTTCCCTTCTGAGCCTGCTCTCCTGCTCCCGGGAGGCTCTGCTGTGGTCAGTTTTCATGTTAATCTGTGTACTTCCAGAAATGTTCCACGCAGTGCAAGCACATGTAGGCGTCCAGCACAGCTTTATTTGTAAGAGGCCAGGTGAGCAGCTTGAGATGCCGCTGGGCACCTTGCTGGTTTCACTTGATGAGTCGTCACTATTTTAGAGCTGCATGCCAAGCTCCCCGGGCTTCTGATGCCCCTCCGGTTTCCACTGTCTCTTGCTGATGAGCATTAGGTGGTGGGATGAGTGTTCTTGCACCCATGCGTGTGCATTTTCAAATAGTGTCTGAGAAATGCAGTGGCTGAAGCTGAGGAGGCAGGACTGAATTGCCCTCCAAACAGCTTGCAGACAGCAGCGAGTCTGCCTGCTGTGTGCCAGAGTCCCAGGCCACGCCCCCCTTCCCTTACTCCATCCCCCCTTTCCATCTTTGCCAATGTGACTGGTCCAGAAGTGACTGCATTTGAACGTATTTCTCTGCTGTGAATTTGAGTGTCTTCTCACGTTTTTAAGCCATGTATTAAACCATGGTTTTAAACCATGCCTTTTCCTATAAATTCCTTTTCCTGGCTTTTGCTTGTTTTTCCCTGGGGTCTTGGTGCAAAGTGCTTTATGTATTGAAGGAGTTAGCCCTTTGCTTGCATTTGTGTGATAAGTATTTTCCCAGCTTGATTTTCTTGCCCCCTAATACTGTGCATGGATCTTCTTCCCCCTAGACAAGCATATTAGATTTTGGCTGCCTTATCCCTTGTGGCTTCTGAGGCTTGTATGTTGTTTAGAAAGACTCCTTGCTCTAAGATCATAAAGCGTGTCGTGTTTCCCCCGGTTCTGTGTTTTTGTCTGTCGTGTGCCCATTTTTGCTTACTTTGGTGTAAGGAATTTAGTAGGGGTCCTGCTCCAGTGTTTTCCCAGAGGCCTGGCCCATGGTCTTAACTCCAGTTAATGGCTGTCCTTCATTCCTGGGCCTTCACGTCGCTGGTTGGCC
The DNA here is from genome assembly GCF_016772045.2 of Ovis aries. Lineage (NCBI taxonomy): Eukaryota > Metazoa > Chordata > Mammalia > Artiodactyla > Bovidae > Ovis > Ovis aries. The sequence goes on along the minus strand of NC_056078.1, from coordinate 42,821,210 downwards.
CCTTCTTAAGGGTGCCTTACCCGTCCCCAACTCTGCCATCATTCATGCGGAGAGTATGGTAGCTGATAATGTGCAGGGGTTCTGATGAGGGATCATGACCCAGGGAACCCGCCGGCCTTTCTTAGAGCAGCTGGAGGACAAGCAGGGTGTGTGCCAGGGTTGGGGGAGGAATGCAGGGGTGAGTCAGGGACAGCACGATTTTCCCAGGGAGCAGACTCCGGGGGATGTCCCAGCCCCTCTGTGGACTTGCATGTCTGGGATGGTGGGGACTTCATCACAGGCCACGTCAACCTTCAGGGTTCCGGAGATGTCAAATATCACCTCGGCATGTACCACGAGCGGATAAATCGAGTCACAAACAGGAACATCACTCTGTCGCTCGTGGCCAACCCCTCCCACCTGGAAGCGGTGGACCCCGTGGTGCAGGGCAAGACGAAGGCAGAGCAGTTCTACCGCGGGGACGCCCAGGGCAAGAAGGTGAGCTCTCCTGGGCCCTGAGGACCTGGGTTCTGTGGGCTGGGCTCCCGAGGGGTGAGCTCCCAGGGGTAGACTCCAAGGTTCACGGTTGGGGCTGGACAGCACAGGCTGGAGCATGGGGGCCCCTCCTGACTGACCCCCTGTCCTGCAGGTCATGTCCATCCTGGTCCACGGGGACGCTGCCTTTGCTGGCCAGGGCGTGGTCTATGAGACCTTCCACCTGAGCGATCTGCCCTCTTACACCACCAACGGTACCGTGCACGTTGTCGTCAACAACCAGGTGAGGGCCAGGGCTGCATGCTGGCCCTGTCAGCGCTATCTGTGCCTGGGTCCAGGCAGCACTCTGAGGAGCAGAGTGGGACAGTCCTGCTTCTAACCCCACTGCTCTGCCGCTTAGCAGAGCGTGACTTCAGCGAGATGCCTGATCTCTCAGCCCTGGTTTCCTGGTCTGTGGAATTGGGAGGAGTATCCATCTGTGTGTCTGTCTCTGTGTATATCTCTCTCTCTGTCCTTCTCTCCCCATCCCCAATGTATGTGTGCGCACACACACACATATACATATGATAAAGCCGTAGGGACAGAGGAAGATGGGTATAACCAGCGTCTACCCCAGAGGCTGCCCATATAAAATTAGATGCTGCCTTTAGCTCCATGAAACCCAGTCTTAGAACACAGCTCTCACAGCTTTTGCTTTTAAGGCAACTGTGGTTAATGACAGCTCGTCTTCTGAGCTTGTAAAGCCCTGGGTTAACGACTTTATTTACATAGTCATTTAAGTCATTTAATCTTCACAGTATAACCCTGTGAGGCAGGAATTTAATGAGCCCTTTTAATCAATGAGGAAACCAAGGCTTTGGGAATTTAAGTGCCTGGCCCAAGGTTGTAGAGTTAGTAATTTGTGAGACTGGGTTTTATCCCAACTTGGGCTCCCTACTCCCACTGTATAAAAATGATTGTGGAGAAAGAGCAGGTGTTGCTGCTGTCCCCGTGATTTCAAGGTCACCCACTGTTACCTGGCCATGTCCCCATCACCTCCCGGCCATGCCTGATGGACCTCAAAGCAAAGGCACCCCTTCCCCAGCCGCCAGGCCCCTGGCCTTCCAGGCGGCCGTAGCCACCCAGCTCTCAGCGCCTGCTGCTTCTGCAGATCGGCTTCACCACGGACCCCCGGATGGCCCGCTCGTCCCCATACCCCACCGACGTGGCGCGCGTGGTCAACGCACCCATCTTCCACGTGAACGCGGACGACCCAGAGGCTGTGATATACGTGTGCAGCGTGGCAGCCGAGTGGAGGAACACCTTCAATAAAGATGTCGTGGTAGACCTGGTGCGTGTGGGGGCCCCGGCTGGGTGGGCTCGGCTGTCCCTGCTGCACCAAGCCCTCCGGGGCTGTAGCATCTCCAGCGGTCAGGGCTGGGCAGCAGGCTTAGTGCCACTGGGTGCAGTCTCTGCAAAGGCCTGGGTGGGGGGTCATTTAGTGACGGGTGATCGTGAGGGCTGGTGAGGTTTTGAAGGGTGTGGCCTGCCAGGTGTGCCCCAGTGGGGAGTGACTGTGTCAGGCACACGCCTGGGCACGGGGACCCGCCCTCTGCCCCTGCAGGTCTGCTACCGCCGGCGTGGCCACAACGAGATGGACGAGCCCATGTTCACGCAGCCTCTCATGTATAAGCAGATCCACAGACAGGCGCCTGTGCTGAAGAAGTACGCAGACAGGCTCATAGCTGAGGGCACAGTCACCCTGCAGGAATTTGAGGTGGGCCCCGTCAGCACCTTGCTGCAGCCGACACTCCGAGGGGGCTGCTGATGTGACCAGCCCAGGGCTGGGTGCTGGCGACTTAAAGAAGTAGCCGCTATCGTCCTTGTCCCCAGCAGCCCCAGGTATCAAGGGGGACAGAGGACCAAAGACACCTACAGCCTGGTGGGATGCAGCCGGTGCGGCGATGCCTGGAAGCCCACCCTCAGGCAGGAGTCCAGGAAGGCTTCCTGTGGGAGGTGGCCCTGAGCCGGGTTGTCCCCAGTGTCTTCTGTGGACATGCTGGCCCTCCCTCTTTCAGCTGCTCTGGGAGCAAAGACCATGAGTCTTTCCTGGGTTCCCACAAGTCCCTTGCCGAGTGCGATCCCGTGGACTGTTTCCAAGATCCCCTGAACTCTGGGACTTTAAACTCTGGCCATAACGTCCCTGTGGGTTAGGGGAAGACCGTTCCGCTAGAGCACGGTCACTCAGCCTGTGACTGCCCAGGGCGTCATTGCCTCAATCCAGGCCTTCACCCTTACTTCAGGAAGAAATCGCCAAATATGATCGGATCTGTGAGGAGGCGTATGGCAGGTCCAAGGACAAGAAGATCCTGCATATAAAGCACTGGCTGGACTCTCCCTGGCCTGGTGAGTGAGCAGCGTGTGGCTGAGAGCCCCCTGGGGCTCTGGGAGAGGCAGGCCTCCAAGTCCTAGGGAGATGGGCTGGTCTGGGGAACTGAGGCCCCACCACCTCCCAGAACTCACAGAGTCTCTGCCCTCTCAGGCTTCTTCAACATGGATGGGGAGCCCAAGAGCATGACGTGCCCAGCCACAGGTGTTCCCGAGGACACGCTGACCCACATTGGTGAAGTGGCCAGCTCTGTGCCCCTGGAGGACTTTAAGATCCACGTGGGTGAGGTTGCTGTCTGGCATGGGCCACTGTCCCAGACATCAGGCCCCAAGGAAGGTGGTGTCAGGAGTCAGGGAGGCCCAGCCTCATCCCTGCTTGGCTGTGGGTAGACCAGCTGAGCTCTCTGTGCTTCCTTCATGCCCGTGAGGGATCTGTGATAATAGCTCTTCAGGTGAACAGATGTGGGTGCCATGCTCCCCAGGGAGTGCCGCTGACAGGTCTCCATGGACACCTTGGGTCTCCCCAGTGCCTTTGTTAGGGGTACCCCTGGATCAGACAGGAGGAAAGCAGGGGGGAAAAGGCTTCCCGTGGAAGGCGCAGTTGGGTCTAGAATGTTAGGGGGCAAGTGTGCCAAACTGGGCAGATGATAGAGGGGGACCCTGGTCTAGCAGGTGGCCGCTGGTGTGCTTCCTGGCTGTAGCTGTTGTGGCCTCCACTCAGGCAGCCTGAAGAGCCCCGTGGTGGTAGTGGGGCCCCCGTGCACCCTCTGAGCAGCTGTGGGTGTTCCAAGAGAGTTTCACCACTCCTGGGGCAAGCCCAGGTGTCTTGGGGCTCCGGCTCTGTGCGCAGTCACAGCAGGTCTGTGTGGGTGTGGGGCCGACGGCAGGCCAGCCTGGGCCAGGTGCCTGGGCTCAGATGCAAGCACCTTCTGTATGAGGGTGAGTGAATGACTTTCCTCTTCTGAGCCTGTCTTCTCATCTGAAAGGCAGTGAAAGTCAGTACCTGCGTTTCATTGGAGAAATGTCCCCTGCTCAGCGTATGTGGCACGCGCACGTGGCCGACGCTCACCTCCTTCTTCCCGCAGGGACAGAGGCGGTGGGAACATACGCGCGGGCCAGCCTAGCACCTTGGCTGCCGTGGTGGGGCTGGAGGAGGGGTCCCCTGCGCCCTGCCGGGCCCCTGGCTCGGGGGAGGGGTCCGCAATGAGTATGCTCACACCAGGCGCAGGGCCCGGGGACCATAGCTGTCCCAGGCGAGGTGGCCAAGCTCCTGCACCCCTCAGGCTGGCCCTTCCCTCCCCCAGGCCTCTCTCGAATCCTGCAGGGCCGTGCAGACATGATCAGGAAGAGGACGGTGGACTGGGCACTGGCAGAGTACATGGCCTTCGGCTCACTGCTCAAGGGGGGCATCCACGTGCGGCTCAGCGGGCAGGACGTGGAGAGGGGCACGTTCAGGTGAGGCTGGGGGCGGAGGAGCCCGGGCCCGGTGGGCACGAGAGCTGGAGTTCAGCTGTACTGCGGGCCTCTCAGTTGGCCAGGGACTCTGGATGGTCATTTCAATGAGGGTTAAGAGGAAAGCTTCTTAGAACTGATTTTTTTTTTTCAATCCCTGGCTGAGTGTTATGGTCTGGAGGAAAAGCCGCAACCACTGACCACCGTGCAGGAAAGGCCCACTTGTGTTTTCCCGACACCCAGTGGCAGGACAGCTGCCTCCACACGGCTCCACTAACTTGTGGCCAATCAAGGACAGGTCCAGGGCCACTGGAAATTGGTACACATTGATCTATACATGCTCCTGAACATTAAATTCGCTGGTGTCCTAATCACTATTTCCTCATCAGCTCCCCAAACTTGAAGGCTGGATACGTTTCAGGAATGACAGGTTAATAACTTGGCAATGCGAGTGATTGTTAACTCCAGTGTCCACAGATTGATTTGCTCATTGTGTGTTTTGCTGAACTTCCTCAAAGGATTTTCCTTGTCGGACCAGGTGCTACAATGAGCTGCATCCGTGCCTCACTGAGGAGATGGATGTGGTATTTCTAGGCTCTACCCCTATGCTCCACCGTTCAAAACTAAGGAAGGAAAATCTCAGAGTCAGAAGGGATTAAAACAAACAGTTGATTGGCTGAGCCCTTCGAATAGATCTGGAACACCTATGATTCAGCAAATGGAGAATAGCTCAAAGAAATACTTATTCAGATAGGCCATCTGAAAGCTCCTGGGCCTCCTCTCCACCCCCATGGGGCCAGCATGCAGAGCTGACTGCTCTGCGTAAGCACTTGGTTGGTTTCAAGTCTTGTGGTCATCAGTGGTCCTCAAGACCCTTTGTTTCCCTTTGAACTACTGCCACGCCGACTCCCCACCGCCATCTTTCTTGTTTGCAGTTTAGAGTTCACACTTCCTCTGTTGGGGACCCCGGATGTTTGGGATCTCCACTCAGTCTCTGCCATGTTAGTGAGTCCTGGAGATGTGGCTTCCAGAATTCAATAGGCTATCCCTCCCTTGCCCCAGTCCCTCATCGCTGCTGGCCCTGCTCCAGCCAGGGCTCAGGGCCACTCCACTGCACCTCCGTTGCACGTCAGTCCCGTGAGGCTTGGTGTTCAGCCAGGGGCCCCTCCTAATGTGCCGCAGTTCCTGTCTCCTGTGATCCTGGGCAAGGCAGGCGAGTGGTGAGGGAGCTAGCAGGGGGCCGGGGGACAGTGCCCCTGGAGTATGGCTTCCTAGGGCCTCGGGTTCCACCCAGGGCCTGGGAGGTTGGCACGGCTGGTCTCGTGGGACCCTCCTTATGTAGGAAGCTGAGACTCCTGTCTGTGCTCCAACACCCTCAGGGCGTGTGTGAGGCGGGTGCCGCTGGGAGGGGAGGCTGCCTGGAGGAGGGGCCAGATGGCTCTGGCTCTCCGCAGCGGCTGCCAGCCTGTGGCCTCTGCCAGGTGTCTTGCCCAGCCCACCGCCTCCCACCCTTTCCTGGTCTGTCTCTCCAGCCACCGGCACCACGTTCTCCACGATCAGGACATCGACCGGAGGACGTGTGTCCCAATGAACCACCTGTGGCCTGACCAGGCCCCCTACACCGTGTGCAACAGCTCCCTCTCGGAGTACGGAGTCCTGGGTGGGTCAGAACTCTGCCTGCAGGCCAGAGAGGCTCTGGCCCCTCAGGGCATCTGGAGCTGGGAGGGGCCGGAGGAGCTGGGAGGCCCCCGGAGGGACCTGGGCCATGAGACAGCCCTGGGGGACAGTGGTTGGGCAGCCTCCACCTGAGGCCACATCAGAGATGTGCTCCTGTCCCATCTGGCCCTCAGAGGGCCAGTTGAGGGTCAGTCTTGCCTGGATGGGGACTCTGGATACCAGAGCCTGTCCCTGGGTGGCATCACTGGGCCCAGACCAAAACCCCATTGAACCCAGTAGGGGCCACTGCCACTGGCTGGCCCTGAGCCTCCTGGCCTGGCCGCCTCCACATCCCTCACCCGCCTCGTCTTCTGCGCCGCCGCGCCCAGAGGCCCTGTCCTCGAGCGAGGCTCTTCTGGGCTCTGGCTCCCCAGACTATACCCTCAGCTCTCCCTCGGCTCAACCTTTAGCTGGCCCGCCTCCTCTGAACCTGCCTCCTCCAAGGAGCAGTAACCCCCGATGCTGGCCACCCCTCCTGGGGAGCAGCCTCTGGGGCTGGTCCTGCACCCCTGCTCGTTTTGGGGGGACTCCTTGGCAGGTGGCCCCTGAGGCCCCTGAGGCCCCTGCAGGGTATCTTTGGACTTGGCTCCTGGTCTAGCTAAGGGTGAAGCCAGCTGTACGTGAGGTCAGGGCTGAGGTTGGCATCTCTGGGCCTGTTGTCAGCTGCTGGAAAGGGAGATGCTGGCCTTTGGTCCCATGGAGTCCCCGGGTCTTCCGGCCTCCAGGGAAGGATGGGCAGGGCAGGGACGGTGGGTGAGGACAGGCTGGGGCTGGCTGGGGCCCCAGCCCTGGGTGGCCGCGCGGGGCAGGCTCTACCTCTCAGTGTCTTCCGTGTAGGTTTCGAGCTGGGCTACGCCATGGCCAGCCCCAGCGCCTTGGTGCTCTGGGAGGCTCAGTTTGGTGACTTCCACAACACGGCCCAGTGCATCATCGACCAGTTCATCAGCACGGGCCAGGCCAAGTGGGTTCGACACAATGGCATCGTGCTGCTGCTGCCCCACGGCATGGAGGGCATGGTGAGAGCCGCCATAGGAGGGCTGTGGCTGGCCTGGAAGGGGGCAGCTGGACGCTTGGCCACTTGCATGGTCGAGGGGGTTGTGTGCCTTCCAGCCCCTTGGAACTGCACAGGACGCAGGTGGGGCCTGCGTGGGTCTGTGTTAGCACTACCGAAGACGATGACGCTACTGTTCTAGGTCAGAGACGGGACGGACGTGTCCGAGTGCCTGCCGTGTGCCAGCTCTGTTTAAACCCTTCTCTGTGTATCAACTCCTTCAGTCCATACAACAGCCTAAAGAGGCAGGTCCTGTTCCCACTTTCCCGATAAGGAAGCGCAGACGCAGAGGGGTAGAATAGCCTGCCTAAGGTCACAGGGCTAGCCACTGAGATTTGAACCTCTGTTGTTGGGGGCCGCATGTCGGGGAGGAGGAGGACAGGCAGGTCGTCAGGGGAGGGGAGGGAGGCGCGTCGTGAGGTCCCACCCTGTGGGCTGTGCGGCCTCCACCCTGCGGGCTGTGTGGCCTGACCAGGTGGGGCATGGGTGGGGCTCGGTCGCTGCCTGGCTGCACTGGATGTCCTGCTCAGCCTGGACCGGCCATGCATTCAGGGTTGATCAGTGCTGCTCGGAGCAGCTCTCGTGGTGCTGGGCGGCGCTGCTCGGAGCAGCTCTCGTGGTGCTGGGCACTTCCCATGCCACGCATTATCCTGTGGCACCCTCGCCAGAAGATCGGTTCTGTTCCCGTTTCACATGAGAAAAGAGAAGTCCTGTGACTGCCCAAGGCCCCCAAGTTGTAGAGGTAGCTGGCCTCTCACCTGGAGCCAGGCTGGATGAGGAGCTGAGCTGGCCTGGCTGGTGCCTGTGGCTGTGGGTCCGCGGGGCTTTGCCCCTAAGGGAGGGGCAGGCCCCCCCTGTCCCAGGGGGAGCCAGCTTGGAGGACAGCGGGGTGTCCTGCCGCTCTTATGGAGCAGAGCAGCCTTGTGGGTGAGGGGAGGAGGAAGACTCAGACCTGGGTTTGCAGTTGCCCCTTGCTGACTGAGTAACCTTGAGGTTGCTTCTTAATATCTTCGCCCTTCACCTTCATCTACATTACAGAGCTGCTTCCAAGACAGAGAATATTGTGTGTGAGGTCTGTAGAATGATGTCTGGCACACAGGAAGCACTCAGCAAATGGTCCCTGCTGCAAGGCAGAACGTTCTAGAGACAGAGCATCTTAACCTGGCCTTTTCACTTCTGCCCTATGTGTTCACACGTTTTGGCTCTGGCTGGACCCTCCTTCCTGCTCTCGTCTCACATTCCTTGCTTTCTATGGTTCAGATTCTGGAGTTAGGGCATCTCCCCCGGAAGCGCTCTAGACCCTGCCCTGAGCCCCAGGTCCCCGTCTGGTGTGACAGACCCCCAAGCCCCCTGAACTCTGGCCAGCCTGGCCCTCTGGCATTTGTTCCAGGGCCCAGAGCACTCTTCAGCCAGGCCTGAGAGGTTCCTGCAGATGAGCAATGACGACTCAGACGCCTACCCTGTGAGTACTGCCCGCTGCCCGCCCCTCCCCAGGACAGGGCCGCACGCTGCTGCTCCCGGCAAGGCCAGGATAGGGGCACCACAGGCAGCCCGCCTCCCAGCTGCACCCGTCCCCCCAGGCCTTCACGCAGGACTTTGAGGTGAGACAGCTCTACGACTGCAACTGGATCGTGGTCAACTGCTCCACGCCGGCCAGCTTCTTCCACGTGCTGCGCCGGCAGATCCTGTTGCCCTTCCGCAAGCCGGTGCGCCGCCCGCGCGGGCCATCGCTGGGATCACGCGGGGGTCGAGGGCAGCGCGCCCTGGCCGAGTGGGGGCAGGCCGGCAGCCAGCCACCGTGTTTCCCTTCCAGCTGATCATCTTCACACCCAAATCTCTGCTGAGGCACCCAGAGGCCAAGTCCAGCTTTGACCAGATGGTGTCTGGTACGTGCCTGGGCGGGCTGGGGAGGTGCCTGAGGGCGGCCCGTGGGGCGGCCTCTGGTTCCGTGGCTCTGTTGGCCCTGCAGCTTCTGACATGGTCCCTGCCAGCAGCTGGATTGGGAGGTTGGTGCGGCGGCCAGATGTCTGGGCCTGCCTGGGTCACTTGGGCTGAGCACCAGGGTCAGGAGCATGCACTGGCACCCCGCGGCTGCCCAGGAGGGCCAGCCTGTCTGCACCGGAAGAGCTCAGAGGCTGGAGGCCTGCTGCAGCTCCGCCTGGTTCATGGGAGGCCGAGTGCCGGTCATTCATCCACTGTTTTCAGTCCTGAGCCCAACAGGCATCACTGGCCCTGGGGACCTGGCACCCCCTCCAAGACCTCTCAGCCCTGGTGTTGGAACTGAGATGTGACCCAGTAGAGGATGAAGGGGGGCAAGGTTAGGGCCTTGAAGCTGGTCACAGCAGAGCTGTCTGGGAAAATGGTCCTGGGCTGTAGGGGAGGGGCAGGAGCTGGTCCGGGGACCTCAGTGGCGTGGGCAGGAGCTTGTTCTCACTTGCGCGTGTGTAGGCGTCTCCTCTGATGTGGCCAGTGGCTGAGCCAGCAGTCCAGAGCCCTGGCATTGGGCTGGACCGCCTGGGCTGAACACTCAGTGCTGGTGGGGCTTGGCAGCCTGTGAACCCTTTGCCTCAGGGTCCTCACCTGGGATGCAGTGACCCCACAATAGCTTCCTCTGGCACCTGGCATGAGATCAGGAAGGAAAAATGGGTGGGACTCAGCTGGGAGCTGGGCTCTGGGGCTGAGGGAGGAAGAGCCGTGCCAGGGTTTACTTTCCAGTTTGATGGTTGGGGGAATTGAGTGTGCCCGGGAGGTGGGCGTGACTGGCTGGAGAGCGGGTCTGGGACAGACAACAATTCCGTAGATGGGAGTGTGACATCACCTTCTCTGTCCCCTCCGGGGGCTCTCCCCGTCAGCCCCGCCTCACTTTGAACTTGGTGTTCCCAGGGCTTTGCCCTTGGCTGCAGCTGCTGTCTCCACTCCTCTCCCTGGGACGTCTCTATCTCCTGTTCTGTTGTTTGGCTCAGGAGGTTCAGGTTGCAGATCTCAATCCGGGGCTTGGCTTGGTGGCCAAGGAGAGCCTGGAGGAGCCAGGAGTGTGGACTTGGTTCCCAGGCTGCTCTGGCCCCTCTGGGGGCCGACGCCCCTTCTGTGTCCTGTGGGTCCCCAGGAACCAGTTTCCAGCGGGTGATCCCTGAGGATGGGGCTGCGGCGCGGGCTCCTGAGCAGGTGCGGCGGCTCATCTTCTGCACGGGCAAGGTGTTCTACGACCTGGTGAAGGAGCGGAGCAGCCAGGGCCTGGACGAGCGCGTGGCCATCACACGCCTGGAGCAGGTGCGCCTGGGCCCCTCAGCTGCCCAGCCTGGTGGGCAGGGCCCAGTCACCAGCCCCCTGGCTCTGGGCAGCGTGCCGGGGCTGGAGCCAGTGAGGAGGGTGGGGGCTGCTCTCCGGGGGGCCTGTCTGTGGGCGTGCCCCCTTCCCCTGGCTCTGCCCCTCATTCTTCCTGCCCTGCCCCAGATCTCTCCGTTTCCTTTCGACCTGATCAAGCGGGAGGCAGAGAAGTACCCAGGCGCGGAGCTGGTGTGGTGTCAGGAGGAGCACAAGAACATGGGCTACTACGACTACATCAGCCCGCGCTTCACCACCGTCCTGGGCCGGGCGCGGCACATATGGTACAAGGCCGGGGGCGGGGGCTGCCCGCCACCCACCCCTCGGGTCTGCCAGGGCCCCACCTGGCCTGCCCTGCCCCATTTGCTGTGTGACCCGGCACCTGCCACTGCCCTTCTCTGGGCTGAATTGAAAACCGAGGAGTTGGGCGCCCTAGTCCCTGCTGGCTCTGGGACTGTCAGTGACAGAGCATCTTCCCCATTAGGGATCCTCTTCAACATGGCCTTATGGAGAGCAAACCTCTGTGTTTGTTCTGAGGCCAGAACTGAACTAGAGAACCTCCTGCATGTCTCAGATCTCCTGCCTTTGATCTTAGGCCACTGACTTTGCCCCTTGGAGCCTCAGGCTCTTCATTCCTGCAGCTGGGTGACGATAAGCAGAGACCCCATGCGGTCCTAGGGTAGCCGCGAAGCCAGCCCTGCCCTTCCCATGAGCTTGTCTCTCCTCCTCCAGGTATGTTGGCCGAGACCCAGCAGCTGCACCAGCCACAGGGAACAGGAACACTCACCTGGTGTCTCTGAAGAAGTTTCTGGATACTGCCTTCAATCTCCAGGCCTTTGAGGGCAAAACATTTTAGAGCCTCTGGGGACATGGAGGATGTTAGGGGTTGGCTGGCTCTGCTGCCCAGGAGAGAGACTGTCAGGAGCCCCAACTTACCCATATGGTGATTGAGGCCCAAATGTAGGTACCACCAGCTTTGGTATTAAGCCATCTTGGGCCTTTGTGTTTATTTCAGAGTCTCTCAGGGCTGAGAAAGCCAGAGGTGTCTGACGGATGGGCTGTAGCTGCGGAGTGCTTCTGCAGCTGCCCTGGCCTCCAGGGTTTCAGGTGGCTTCTCTGTCTGTGTCATTCACGTCTCTGCAGACAGCCAGCCAGCTGCCGAGGAGCCCATGTCTTTGGTTTCTCTCCAGCCCGGCAGACTTGGCTGTTGCTCACCCTGCCCTTGTTCATCTGCAGATTCAAGCCCTGTTCTCTGCTGTGCTCTTAGGAATAGAGGTTTTAGCAGTGACAGCCAGCTGAAGCAAAACCGTGCCAGGTGATATTTATGGGATCTGTTCTGTGGGGCGCGTCGTAATGAGGTGTGTCAGCTTCCATGTGAAATGCGGTCATATTTACCATGTACCAAAGTAGAAAACCAAATAACAGAGAAATTAAAAAGTGCTTGAGAGAGACTCCCTATTGTCACTTCTTGTTGTAAAGTTGGGGGTAGGGGCAGATGGATTAGGGAGGGTAGAGGATGGGAAGAAAGAGAGACTAAAGGGGCAGACTTACCCCTCCTGTGGGCAGGTTTCCCTTTGGGCGTCAGGCAGTGTTTACAGATCTGTTGGCATCTCCACTCTTTAGCCTTTTGCTGGTTTTGCATCCCTGCAAAGATGCCAAGGACAGCGCAGGAAGGATGTTTTGCTTTCTACAAATCATTTGCTCACTTATTCCCTTCTCAGAGCAGTTCTGTCTAGGTGCTGGGACTCAGGGTGAAACAAACACGTGTCCTGGAGCACAGCAGGAAAGACGTTATGAACAATTCACAGGTGGCTCTCCGTGCCCATGGGTTCCACACGGATCCAAGTATGGATCTCAAATACTTGGGGGAAAAAATTCCAGAAAGTTCCTAAAAGCAAGATTGGAATCTGTCCCGCGCCAGCTACTATGTTACAGGGCATTTATACTGTATTTACAATGATTTCTTGGCACTCACACCTTGCTAGGTATTGTAAGTAATCTAGAGATGATTTAAAGTATACGGGAGGATGTGTGTAAGTTACATGCAAATCCTACACCATTTCATCTGAAGGACTTGAGCGTGTGTGAGGTTTGGTACCTTCAGGGAGGTCCTGGAACCAACCCCCCAAGCATACTGATGGACCACTGTAATTCCCTGAGCTGTGGGTTATGTTGGAGGTAAGTGCAGAGGATTGTGGGAGTCAGGGAAGGGTCCCCGGAGGAGATGGTGTTTAAAGGAAATGTCCTACGGGAAAGCTGGAAGAGACGAGCCTCTTCTGGAGCAGACCCAGAAATACTGATCATGGGGTTGGGGTGGGGAAACCTGAAGAGAAAGAGCAGTCTGAAGTTGGAGGACAGAGTGTTAAAATCCCATCTGCTCGAGTACAGCTTCTTGGAGTACGGACTGGATCACGCGCAGGAGCATTCTAAGTGGCACAAAATAAAAACGACTAGAGCTGCCGTTGGTAGTATGTGTATCCTGGGCCCTCTGCCCGGGGTTCTACAGATTTACTAATATTCTTCAACCTTTACCATGGCTTTGCCTGCTGGGAATGTGCCCATTTTACGGATGAGGAATATTCATGAGCCTTGAAGGTCATTCGCCAAGGCTACTTGGCCTGTGTCTGTAAGGATACACTACTTCCCTTGGAAAATAGCCTCTTATTCCTGGCCCTGTGGGGATCTAGTGGTCTGGGGTCTTTCCCTGCAGTTGGGCTGTGGCAGTGGGTGGGATGTATCCTCTGAGGCCCCTGGCCTGGGACAGGAGCCCTCATGCTCTGGAGCTGCCTGGTACAAACTGCCCCTCCTCACTCTCAGTATAGGGAGGCTGCACACAGGCTGGTGGGGACCAGTGGCTGAGATTGCTAAACTGAAGAAAACCAAATACATGAAATGAGGCTCCAGACTTTACCAGGATAATAACTAATGCTAGGAAGTAAAATGGAGCTCATAGAACAAAGGCTTCATGTGAACTGTAATGACTTCAGAGAGCAAGGGTGATCTTGCTCCTATGAAGCTGTAGTAGGCTATTAAAGAAATAATCAGATGTTTAGAAAATGCCAAATATTGCCAACACAAAAACGCCAACAGATGGGCTGAGTGACTTTCGTTGTGGCCATGTCAATGCTGTCAGTGCCCTTCAGAGTTCAATTCCAGGAAAGAACATCTGATTGGCATTTCTTGGGTCACCTATATCTTTCTCGGAGCAATTTGACTGACAACCTGTCCAAGACTCTGCTCAATAAATGGAAGAGGAACTAGAAAATAAAATTGGGGTGTGGCTTCTAGAAGAGGGGAATATGGTTGTTGAACGGAACAAACCATAGACGGGCATCTGCTCTCCCTGCCCCGAGGCGGGTGTGAGAACAGCAACCGTTAGTGTGTATCAAGGACTTTCTCTGCGCCAGCCGCTGTCCTCAGCCTCGTCCCCCCGATGTCACCTCTGGATTCTCACTGTGCCCCTTGAGAGGCATATCACTTTCTCGCTGCCTGTTAAAATGTTGAGGGTCAGAGAGGCTGAGTAACTGTCTTTAGGCCACTAGCTGGAGTTCTCATCCGGCGGGCTGGGGTCTGCTGTCCTTATCCTGCGCCATGAGCCACACTGCTGTCTGGGCTCGGGGGCTTCTTCCTAAGGGTGGCTGAGAACTGAGTGAGGCAGTGTGGGCAAGCCCCTGACACGGCGGTCCACCCGGAGTGGCTGCTCAGTGTTGCTCGGTGGGTCAGAGCGGGTCTATTTGAGCTTGTTGCGTCTTCTTCATTCATGGGAAGTAATCAGAGGTGATGTGAGTTATTGTTTCTTTGAATACCCAAGGAAACTTTCATACTAAGATAGAATTCTCAAGAGTTGGAGGACAGAGTTGAGTTGTATTACAAATCATCTGTCTCCCATGCTGTTTATCATCTCTCTTTTCCAGCTGAAGTGCAAAGTGAAAAATACTCATTTCCTTCTCAGAACTGCTGGACCCAAAAGAAAGGCCAAAGAAACAGACGCTGTGCTTTTCTGCAGAGGAACTTAAACCAACTTCATCTTTTTCCTGATGGGAAACGTAGTGTATGTCCTTTGAGTAACAATGAGACACTCCAGATAATAATAAAGGATAATAATCCTGAACATTTCCAGACAGATTCACGGTGTGCCAGGATCTGGGCTCTGCTCCTTATTTTCTTTCATTTTGATCCTCATAATAGCAACATACTGCTGCTGCTGCTAAGTTACTTCAGTCGTGTCCGACTCTGTGTGATCCCGTCGACGGCAGCCCACCAGGCTCCCCCATCCCTGGGATTCTCCAGGCAAGAACACTGGAGTGGGGTGCCATTTCCTTCTCCAATGCATGAAAGTGAAAAGGGAAAGTGAAGTCGCTTAGTCGTGTCCGACTCTTAGCGACCCCATGGACTGCAGCCCACCAGGCTCCTCCGCCCATGGGATTTTCCAGGCAAGAGTGCTGGAGTGGGGTGCCATTGCCTTCTCCGAAGCTGTTATACCACCCCCAATTTGTAGATGGAAACACTGAGAATTATGGGACTGAGTAATTTCTCAGCTACACAAATCCTAAGGAGGGAGTGAGTGTCCATACCCCGCTCTGAATTTCCACCCTGAACCATGCTTATTGAGTTGGTGGCAAAGAAAACAGCCATCTTTTTTTTTTTCCTGTGTCCCCATTCCATTAAGTGATGCACACGTTTCTGTCTGGCCAAACTTCAAAGCATTTTCTCAAACATACATGTGCCCAAGCTCACTGTGTTCAGTAAAGGAATTGGGGGGCGTTTTTTGTTGAGATCTTACATCCTATAGGGATGTGCTTGGACCACCAAGGGTGCATTCTGGCTGCATCTCTGGACACCAGGGTGGGCATCCCTCACTTTACTAGCAAATCAAGCTCCCTGGGAAACAGCGACAATCACTGTGACAAGCTGAACAAGTCAGGAGATGGAGTGATTGCCCCAAACATATCAGCATTACAATCATCTTTCTCAGGCAAAACTCCACAACACAAATTCCTGTTTCTTTGCCGAAAGCCCTAATGTGTTCTGACAGCTTTTCCGTGTCTGATGAAGTGAGTCCTGGTGTTCCCAGTCACCTCGGCTGCCTCTCCCCGTCCCCACCGGCACGTGGCTTGGCCATGCTGCTCTCCGAGCTTCTTCCGGGTCACGAAGGCAGACTGGGCTTGAGTCCTGACCGCCCAGCAGCCTTGGGGTCACAGGCTAGCTGCTTCACTCTCTACAACAGTGTTTTGTTTTTTTTTTTCCAGTGGCTTAGTTTAAGATGTTTAACTTAATCTCTCCAGAATCTGTTTGTTTTTATTTTTAAATTTATTTTAATGGAGGATAATCACTTTACAATATTGTGATGGTTTTTTCCGTTTATCAGTATAAATTGACCATAGGCATACATGTGTCCCCTCCATCCTGAACCCCTCTCCTGCCTCCCTCCCCTCCCTCTCCCTCCAGGTTGTCACAGAGCACCGAGTTTGAGGTCAACAGTGTTTTTAAGGCTCTGGCTAGCAGGCTTGGTCTCTGGCAGCTTGAGAATTCATTAACATACATGAAGAGCTAGGCAGAGTTTACTAGCCGAGAACGGCTCACCCAGGGAAGCCCGGCAGCCTGCAGCCCATTTTTGGCCTGGAATTGAGTCCAGGAGGAGGAGTTTGCTGTCTGAGGATAAAACAGGAAAGTGCTTCTGCCAGAAGGGTGGAGGCAGAGACCCTGAGGGGACCGAGAGGTGGTGGGAGGAGGGGGCTTGTTGTTGAGGGCTTTTTAGACAAACATGAAGACTGAAAACCCAAAACCCTCGCTGGGAGTGGCAGAAGCTCTTCCTCTCTCCCTAAGGAAACGTCCACAAGTTTGACTCTGTGCACGGCTACCTCTAGGCATGTGGTGTATTTGGGGGTGGCTAAGAGGAAGATGGAGAGTTCAATGGACAGAGGAGCCTGGTGGAGTACGGTCCATGGGCTGACAAGCAGTCGGACAGGACTGAGCAGCTAACACACACAAGAGGAAGATGAGCTGAGTGTCGACAGTCAGCTCCTGTGGGGGTAGGGAGCTGATTCAGGTCTCAGGCTGGGGCGGGGGTGCCTGGAGTGTCAGGGAGCTGCCCCCGTTCCCACAGGCCCTGCAGCTGCTCTGAGTCACGCCCGTTCAATCTTGCCTCGCACCGTGTTGTGTTTGGTGGCTGGCATTTTGGTTCCAGGTGGTAGGAAACCTAACTCACACTGACCTACTCTCGCCTGAGGGTGTCGTGCTCTGATGAGCCGCTGTGAGTTTCAGCTGCCGCAGAGCAGAGCTTGGGATCCCAGTCAAACCAAGAGTAGGGCAGAGGTGAAGCCCTAACAACAGGGCTGTTCCTGGAAGAAGGTGGAGGGCAGGCGGCAGAAGTGGACAGCCACTGCCCACCGCAGTGGCCACAGGGGAGAGCCTGTCCTCCTCTCCTCCATGGACCCGGAGCTCTCCCAGCTCCCGAGAACCCTGGGAGATACTTTTCTCCAGCAGGTCAACTGATTCCCCAAAGGGAGATGCTAAGAAATTGTCAGCAACAGTTTGTACTAAGCACATTTCTCCGAGGCATTTAAATGCTTTCCCAACATGCTTTATTAAGCGAGAATGCCACACTGCCCCTTCAGCAAGGGCTGACCGCTGATAGCTGAGCTGTCTGTTGTCAACAACGTGTTAGTGGGAGCTGGCTTCCTGGGTGACACTCACTGCGCCAGGCTCTGGGGCAGGAGGCACAGAGACGTGAAAGATGACAGGGCTGCCGCTTTGAGGAGCTCTGTGACCCTCTTGGCGCTAGTCATAAAGAACTCATCTGTCAGGGCAGGAGACATAAGAGATGCGGGTTTGATCTCTGGGTCGGGAAGATCCCCTGGAGTAGGAAGCGGCAGCCCACTCCAGTATTCTTGCCTGGAGAATCCCATAGACAGAGGAGCCTGGCAGGCTGCAGTCCATGGGGTCACAAAGAGTCAGACACGACTGAAGCGATGAGCACTCTCACATACGTGACCCTCTCAGGAGTCAGACACACTCAGACACAAGATGCTGGGCATTCGTTCAGAGGCTGTGGAGAATGAAGGCTGCGGGAGACCGCAGGAGGGAGCCCAGCAGGCCGCTGGGGAGATGCGGTGCTGAAAGATGATGAGAAGAGGAGCGTTTGAGTCCGCAACGTTTACCCGATGAAGTAGGGCCCAACAGGAGGGCAAAGGCCTAGGGACCTGGAGGGCCTGGTCTGGTCGCTGAGCGCCGTGGAGTGGACAGCAGCCAGGTGGAGAGGGGAGTGAGGCCCACATCTCTGGTAGGCTGGAGAGTTTAGGCTTCATCTTAAAGCCATGCAGGCGTGTCTCAGTCCTGGTTCCCAGCTGTGAGCCACAGCGCTGACTCTGGCTGAGACAGATTCAAAAGGAAATGTGGAAGGGGAGGCCAGGGAGCTCACAGAATTGCCAGAAAGGCTGAGAAAGCTGGCTGGCTTTAAAAAAAAAAAAAAAAAGGGACAAGACTCCAAGCCAGAGGAAGAACTCAAGTCACACAAAAAGACAGGCCTGGAAGGACCCTGTGGCAACGGCTACTGAGACGGTGGCCTGTGCCTCTAGCCTCACTGGTTGCTGGGTCCTGCGGTTGGCATGACCGCCCTGCTGCCGGCGGAAACTAGACGCAGCCGCCACAGCTGGGGCCGCAGAGCGCTCTGTCTGTCCTCTCTTTATCCTGACGCCAAGAGGTCGAGAGTCAAGGGCTGGGTAAGGCATCCAGTTGCCCAGGTGGGGGTTCCCTGCCCATCAATTCTCGGCTTCCACCAGGGCCCAAAGGTGGGGATCTCCAAGCACAGCAAGATGCTCTGCGGCCCAAACACACCAAAAACGCACAGGGGAGAAGCGGGGTCTGATGTATACTTT
Organism: Ovis aries; assembly: GCF_016772045.2. Lineage (NCBI taxonomy): Eukaryota > Metazoa > Chordata > Mammalia > Artiodactyla > Bovidae > Ovis > Ovis aries. The sequence continues at coordinate 42,802,949 of NC_056078.1, read as the reverse complement.
AGAAAGGCTATTTCGGCAGCGTAGAGAGCGGTTTTCAGGAGGGGATAGTGGAGATAGAATCACAGAAGAATCTAGTGAGTCTAGGCAAGAGATGGTGAAATTCCAAACTAGGACAGAAGCGCTGTCAAGAAAAGGGCAGATCAGCAGTGTTTCAGAAGCAGGAACAAAGGAGATGGTGAAAGAGTAATCGGCTGTCCCCACATTTCCAAACTGAGTGAGTAGGTTGTTGACCGTAACTTTATTTGCTGTGGGGAATCCAGCTGAGCAGATGCGTTGGGTTTACCACAGCTGGTCTATGAGTTGCTGGAGATGCTCACGAGATGTGGGACAACTGATGGGGTTTTGTTTTGTTTTTTGCTACTCAGCCTCTATGTATTCTGGAAACAGGTCCTCTCTTTTCCTTTTGGGAAACTAACCTCTTTCCCGCACACAGTCCCTTGGGTTTCAATAAGCTTGGGTCCCCCTCTTCTCAATTTTAGAAATGTGCATGTCTTCCAGGCCTAATCAACCCAAGTCACTGTGATTAATTCAGAAATGGACACACAACCCAACCTGAGCCAATGAGAGTCAGGCCCTCAGGCTTTCACTGGAACATTTGGGAAGGTAACATTTTCTTCTACTAGGGCTGTTATGCTACTGAGAGGTCAGCCTGAAGCAGCTGGTCATCCTGTCACTACTCTGGGTCAGCTTACGTGAGAATGAAGCCAACACAGAAGAAACCACTTAGCAGAGATGCAGACAGGGCCTCCTGTCACTGACTGAGCACTGGAGTCCAGCCAAGCTTGAAGCTGCACATGGCATCTTCAGTTAGAGGAACCAATATACTTCCTATTTTCTCAAGCCAATTGTACTCGGCTTAAGACATTTGAAGACGAAAATTTCCTGATTAGACCACTGGAATTTGACATCTAGCACTTAGCAAAGAAAGGACTGGGAAAGATGTTGGGAAGTTATAGCAGCAACTGTGAATGTGACCTTAGAGAGTGAAGGGAGAGAGGACCATGGACAGAATAATTCTGTTGCTGTTGTTCAATCACTGAGTTGTGTCTGACTCTTTGCAACCCCATGGACTGCAGCATACCAAGCTCCCCTATCCTTCACTATCCGCTGGAGTTTGGTCAAATTCATGTCCGTTGAGTCTGTGATGCTATCTAACCATCTCATCCCTTCTGCTCCCTTCTCCTGCCCTCGATCTTTCCCAGCATCAGGGTCTTTTCCAATGAAATGAGTCAAATCTTTTCATCAAGTGGCAAAAGTATTGGGACTTCAGCTTCAGCATCAGTCCTTCCAATGAATGTTCAGGGTTGGCTTCCTTTAGGATTGGCTGGTTTGAACTCCTTGCTGTCCAAGGGACTCTCAAGAGTCTTCTCCAGCACCACAGTTTGGTGGCGCGCCTTCTTTAGGGTCCAGCTAGAATGATGGGGTGAGCCAATATGAGGAATGTTGTTGTTCAGTGGTCAAGTCGTGTCTGACCTTTGCGACCCCAAGGACTGCAGCACCCCAGGTTTGCCTGTCCTTCACCAAACTCCCGGAGTTTGCCCAAGTTCATGTCCATTAAAATATGTGGGTACTGGTACAGAAATATGTTTAGACACACTTCTAAATCCCTTCACAGTTATACACAAACAAATAAGTAAGCTTTCTTATAACGTGCTAATGCTTGTCGCAGATTGAGAAACATTTTATATAACATAGTTAACAACACCAGACTAGTTTTATTTTGTATTTCTACAGAAAGCCACTGAGACACTATTGGATGTTTTGGAAGCATTTTTCAAAACCAGAGGAAACAGAAGTCTCTCTGAAGAGAGTTTCCAGGAAGGCGCACACTATTCAAATGCCACTGGGTGCACGGCATGGGTGCAACCGCCTGCTCACTGCAGACAGGGCAGTAGTCAACAAGCAGCCCTGGATATTTCTTCACATGAATCACGGTCTTTGGCACATTTAACTCATTTAACCCATTTCCCCAGCGGTTCTGAATTCCTAGTGAATATTTAACTGACTGGAACACTTTAAAGACAAGAATCTGTCAAGCCTTGGAGCCTGATCACCAGCTGCTATGAGCCTTCTTTGCTGTTATTTAGGCTGTTACTTGATTTTGGTGAACTTTGAAATTTGTTGCCCAAGACTGGTTTATTTTATATGTACGCTTTAACAGGATTATTGTTGTCCTCTGTTACTGTTGAAGTAGACTCTCAGGAGGTCGGTTTGGGGAAAATCACAAAAACAGCTTGAGTCCCATTCCAGCAAGGGGAGGGGGTGAAGCTGAATGCTTAGGCTGAGGACAGGGGCTCAGCCTCCAGACGCAGCCACCTCTCACCTGTGCAAGAGAGCCTGGTTGAGTCCCTCACCTCCTTTGAGTCGCAGTTTTCCTACCCAAGAAGGGAAAATGCTATGTAGGGCTGTATAAGGGTCTTTTAAGGGTGAGATGAGATCAGGTACAACAGGAGGTTAGAACAGTATATGGCATTTGGCAGAGGGTAAATAATTGATAGATGTCAGTAAAGAAGCTCAAATTTTGCCTTTTCCTATTTTTTATTGGATGCTAATAAAATAGAACATACTGATTTTTAAAAAATCAAACAGCATAGACGTACATAAAGTAAGCATGAAAATCTCCCTCCTACCTATTGGTCTTGATTGCCAGTGACCCTGGGCAAGATTCCTGACATATATTTACTTGTGCAAATCTGTGTACACACAGTATGTACACACCGGGCAATTGGTCACATATATGTGACACGGACATCTTTACAAAAGCAACACCTATAGATAGACAGAGATAGTATCTTCTTTTTAAAGTTGTTCAAATAGTTTGGAGTGAGGAGGTAACTGACTTTTTTTTGGTAACGGTTTTATAAACCGCAATAGATGTATAATCACGTGTCATACAATTAACTCAGTTTAATGTATACAATTCAGTGGTTTTTAGTATATTCATGGACTTGTACAGTCATCACCACGATCAATTATAGGATATTTTTATCATGTCGAAAAGAAACCTCATAGTTTATCAGCTCCTCAACTCTCTACCCCCTCCCTGCCCCTCCAGGGTCTGATGCAGCCACGAATCTGCTATCACTGTGTGCCTATTTGGGTATTTCATACAAATCAAGTCATATGTTCTGTGGTGTTTTATAACTGGCTTACTTCACTTACCATAAATATTTTCAAGGCCCTTCCCTGCTGCAGCATGTACTTTGTCCCAGCAGTAGTTTGTTCCTTCTTATGACTGAACAATATTCCATTGTATGGATATACCACAGTTTGTTTATCCCCTTATGAGCTGATGGACATTTGGACTGTTTCCAACCTTTGGCTATTATGAATAAATGCTGTGAATAATCATAGGCAATTTTTTGTCAACGTGTTTTCATTTCTCTTGGGAGAGGAATCGCTGAGTAATTCTGTGCTCTACTTTTCAAGGGACTATCAGGCTGTTTCTCCAAAGCAGCCGCACCGCTTTACTTCTCACCATCAGGGCACAAGGTTCTGTCTTCTTTATACCCTCACCATATGTGCTGATGTTCTGATAACAGCCTGATGTGTGTAAACGGCATTTCACTGTAGTTTCGATTTTCCATTTCCCGTGATGGCTAATGATGCTGAGCTTCTTTTCATATGCTTGCGTCAGGCATCTGTTCATCTTCTTTGAAGAAATGTCTATGCAGATCCTTTTTCCATTTTAAAACTGGGTTCGGTTTTTTATCATTGAATTGTGAGAATTCTGTGTGTATTCTAGATACAAGTCTTCTAACAGATGCACCATTAAATTTTTTTCCTCCTATTTCTGTAGGTTATCTTTCCACTTTCTTGATGCCATCCTCTGAAGGACAGAAGTTTCAAGTTTTGATGAACAGTAATTTATTTTTTTCTTCGTTGTGTGGGCTTTTGGTGTCATATCTAAGAGACCATTGCCTTATCCAAGAGCCACGAGGATTTGCCCTTGTGTTTTCTCCTGAGGGTTTTATAGTGTTGGTTCTTACATATGAGTCTTTCACCCATTTTGAGTTATTTTTTCATACAGTGTGATGTCAGGATCAAACTGCATTTTGCATGTGCTGTGTGAATGTCCCGGCATCATTTCTTGAGGTGACTGATTTCTGGGTCTGCCTCCACATACTGGAGGCAGGCTCTCTCTTTAGTCCAGGGAGTCTTTTAGCTGATTCTTGTTTCCTGTGTTGTTAACAACCCTCTGCTCTGTTGGGATCTGGTTTTTCTGTCAATCTAAACCCAGAAGCGTTATTTTTTTTTTAAGTCATTTATGTTATTTTTATTTAATGTTATTACATACAAATTTAAATACACAAATAAACAGTGAAAAGCATGGGTAGTGAGCAGTCTTCCTCGTGCTGCTCTCCCTCGGCAACCCCAAGCCCGTTTCTTGGTATTTCGTGCAGATTCAGGGTATCTGCATCTGTTCTTTCTCCTTTTCTCACAAATTATAACAGTATGTACACTCTTATGAGCCATGTTTTTCATGCGATTTTTGCCTTAAATAATATAGCTTGGAGGTTGTTCCATAACAGTGCTCCAAAGATCTCTCTTGGTCTTTTTCGCAGGATGAACAGGCTTCCACTGCCTGAACTGTGGTTTATTTAACCGATCCCCTGTTAGTGGATATGGGGCAGCTGCCAATCTTTTCTTACTACAAGTCATGCTGAAAGGATGTTTTGTACATGTAAATGTTTGTATGTGTATAAGTGAAAGAGACATGTACACCAATGTTCATTGCAGCACTATTTACAATAGCCAGGACACGGAAGCAGCCTAGACGCCCCTCAGCAGATGAATGGATAAAGAAATTGCCGTGCATATTCATATATACAATGGAATATTACTCAGCCATAAAAAGGAACACATTCGAGTCAGTTCTAGTGAGGTGAGTGAACCGAGAGCCTGTTATACAGAGTGAAGTAAGTCAGAAAGAGAAAAACCAATCCCTTATACTAGCACGTATACATGGAATCTAGAAAAATGGTACTGATGAACCTATTTTCAGGGCAGGAATAGACACTCAGACATAGAGAACAGACTTATGGCCACAGCAAGCGCAGGAGAGGGTAGGGCGAATTGAGAGAGTAGCCTTGAAATATATGCGTTGCCATATGTGGAACGGCTGGCTAACGGGCAGTTGCCGTGTAGCGCAGGGAACTCAGCCTGGCGCTCTGCGACAGCCTAGAGGTGTGGATGGGGTGGGAGGCGGGAGGGACTTCAAGAGGGAGGGAGCGTATGTGTACCTGTGGCAGAGTCATGCTGATATACGGCAGAAGCCAGCGCAACATTGGAAAGCAATTATCCTCCAATTAAAAATAAATAAATTTCTAAAAAAAGTATATGGGCACATGTGTATCTTTAAGATAAGACGAATCTATTGAATCGAAAGGTGCTTTAAAATTTTCACAAATATTGCCAGATACCTCTGCAGACATTTTATCGATTTATACTGCTGCGGGACTTCCATAGCTGTCCAGGGTTTAGGACCTCAGGCCTCTAATGCAGTGGGCATCGTTTTGATTCCTGTCAGGAAATAAGGATCTTGCATGCCGCACAGCATGGCCAAAGATAAAAAAAATTTTATGCTGCCGCCAGCCACACACACATGCCTATTTCCTACATCCTTTTCAACTGGAAGGCTATGTCATTTTTGATGTAATATCTCAGTTTCGATTTGCATTGATCTTATTGGGAGTGAGGTTAAACATCTTTTCCCATGTTAAAGTGAGTGAAGTCGCTCAGTGGTGTCCAACTCTTTGTGACCCTGTGGACGGTAGCCCACCAGGCTCCACAGTCCATGACCATCTATAACTCCTTTTCTGTGAATTGTCTCTTCATGGCCTTTGCCTTTTTTTTCTATTTGGTTGTTAATCTTTTTCTTATTGATTTGGGGGAGCTCTGTATAGATTAAAGGTATCAATCGAAAATACTTTTCCATGTCTGTACTTTAACTTCTGATGTTAGCTGCATTTTAAAAAATACAAAAAAATTTTTATTCTTATCAAGTTAATTATCCATTTGTTTGTCTATGTCTTTGGGTTTTGAGTCATACTTAGAAAGGGATTCTTCACGCCAAGTTTATAAAAAATTTCAAGTGTGTGATTTTATTTACTATATGTAAATATTTGCTCCATCAGGAATTTATTCTGGGATAAATTTGAGAGGAATCTAGCTTTGTAAAACATTTTTAGAAGAAGTGCTCTTTTTTTAAAAAAACTAATTTGAAAAGCGCTTTATCATACCTACATTCCTCTATCAATTTAAACTTTCTATTCTATTTTTGTACAGTTGCTTGTACATATTTCAATGTAAACTTTATAATCGGGTTTCCTTATTTTCAAAAAGCCCTACTGGCAAACATTACATTTCTAGATTAACTTAAGGAGAGTTGAATTTTTCTTTCTTGGATGCAATATGCTGCTTGCAAGACCTTAGGTCCTTGACCAGGGATCAAACTTGGGGCTCCGGCAATGAAACTGCCAAGTCCTAACCGCTGGACCACCAGGGAATCCCTGAAAGTTATTTTGTGATAAGTCTGCTTGGATATCTAGGAGGAGGAAGGAGATATAAGGAGAGGGGCTTTTGAACACAGCATGGGCATTCCAGGAGGTGGAAGGCAGCAAAGAGAGAGATGTGGTTTGTGTTGAGGAACTGTGAGAAGTATGGGGGGTTTCCAATCTAGGGTATCCTATACCAGATTGCTCTGTGTGTATGATAAATTCTAGGTCAGTGATAGGACTTAAAAGGCATGAAATAAAAGGCATGAATAAGTATAATGAATTCAGGGGATAACTTGTAGCCCAACAGTTATAGTAGTTCAGAAATGTGTCTCTAAGTTTAAAAGTTAAAAAAGAAACACTTTATTAAAAATCATAGGTGTGGTTCTTAAGCTAGGTTCCCCTGTTCAAAAACACTCATGTTAGTAACATTGGTTCAACCTGCTAGGGGCTCGCTCTCCCGGAGAGGGTCAAGTGTGTGTTCCTCTTTGAGTGGCTATACAGAGAGGTCCAGAGCGGAGACCCAGAAGAACGGTAAGCGCCAACATCCTCTTCATGCAAGACTGACAGGCTGGGGGAGGCTTAGCCTGGACTGCGTCTGAGGCCCTCAATATATGGTATTTAAGACCAGAGACCTCTGACTCCAGGAGTGCACTGACACTACGGCCTCTTCCCACAGTGTCTGGACTCCACTCCTAAGCTTTGGTTTAATTTGGCAGTAATGGAGCCCAGGGATATGCATTTTAACATGTGCTTAGGCAATTTGCATCCAATTAGACCCTCTCCACTCTGAGAAGAGGGGCCTTAGGAGTCTATGGCAGAATCCACAGACGTCTGCAGGTTGAACAAGGCTGAGACCTGACACGCCCTCTATAGGGTCTACCCGCCCTCCTCCCTGCCCCCCTCCCCCCGCCCCCCCGTCTAGAATCAGCTGCCTACCCAGCCAAGTGAGGACACTTGCCCTGGCTTTCACCCAAAGTTTTAAAGACCTAATCATGTGAAAGTAAAGTCGCTCAGTCGTGTCCGACTCTTTGCGACCTCATGGTATGTAGCCTGCCAGGCCCCTCCATCCACGGGATTTTCCAGGCAAGGATACTGGAGTGGGTTACCATTTCCTTCTCCAGGGGATCTTCTTGACCCAAGGATCAAACCCGGGTCTCCTGCATTACAGGCAGACTCTTTACCATCTGAGCCACCAGGATCAACCAAAGTGAAAGTGAAAGTTGCTCAGTCATGTCCTACTCTTAGGTGCACCATGGAATATATAGTCCATGGAATTCTCCAGGCCAGAATACTGGAGTGGGTAGCCTTTCCCTTCTCCAGGGGATCTTCCCAACCCAGGAATCGAACCCAGATCTCCCACATTGCAGGTGGATTCTTTAGCAGCTAAGCCACAAAGGAAGCCCAAAGAAAGGCAGTGCCAAAGATGCTCAAACTACCACATGACTGCACTCATCTCACACTCTAGCAAAGTAATGCTTAAAATTCTCCAAGCCAGGCTTCAATAATACATGAACCATGAACTTCCAGATGTTCAAGCTGGATTTAGAAAAGGCAGAGGAACCAGAGATCAAATTGCCAACATCCGCTGGATCATGGAAAAAGTGAGACAGTTCCAGAAAGACACCTACTTCTGCTGTATTGACTATGCCAAAGCCTTTGACTGTGTGGATCACAATAAACTGTGGAAAATTCTTCAAGAGATGGGAATGTCAGACCACCTGACCTACCTCCTGAGAAATCTATGCAGGTCAAGAAGCAACAGTTAGAAGTGGACATGGAACAACAGACTGGTTCCAAATCGGGAAAGGAGTACATCAAGGTTGCATATTGTCATCCTGCTTATTTAATTCACGCAGAGTACATCATGAGAAATGTTGGACTGGATGAAGCACAAGCTGGAATCATGTAAATGTGAGTTTTTATTAAATAGATATTTGTGGTGTGTGCTAAGTTGCTTCAGTCGTGTCCCACTCTCTGTGTGCCGATGGGCCATAGCCCCCCAGGCTTCTCTGTCCACAGGGTTCCCCAGATAAGGATCTGGAGTGGGTTGACATTTCTTACTCCAGGGGATCTTCCCACCCAGGGATCAAACCCGCGTCTCCTATCTCCTGCACTGGCAGGCAGGTTCGTTATCACTAGCGGCACCTGGGAAGCCCTAAGCCTATACAGGCAAATGATTCTTGTATGTCTAACCCAAGGAATGGAGCCCAGAAACTGCTGACAGGAGGCCACAATATCGGTGCATCCCTGGAGTCAGAGTCTTTGGTCTTAAATATTATACACTGAAGGCATCGATGATGCAGGCTGGACTGAGCTTCCCCTCAACTTGTTACTCCTGCATTAAGAGGAGTTGACACCATTCTTGTGGCTCTCAGCTCTTGACCTCTTCTGAATAACTGCTCAAACAGGAACACGCACTTTCAAAAAGATCCATAGCTATGCAGCCAAAGGTAGTCCAATACCTCACTTAGAGAAGGAACATTTCCTATCAGGAAACAGCACCCTCCGCAGCGTCCTGCCCCTCTGCCCCAGGGAGGGGAAGCCAGGGCCAAGGGCAGTCATTGAGCTCTTTGCTCTGCTATTTCCTTTTACCAGCTTAGTGTCACTCAGCCTGGCCTGCCCTGACTGGCCTCTCGCAGGGTGACCTCTGGCCCCCACGGAGGAGAACACGGGTTTCCGCTCCAGACTCAGAACTTCAGTTCACATCCAGGACTGACGCCCTTGATCACACTACCATGCTGCTGCTGCTAAGTCGCCTCAGTCGTGTCCGACTCTGCAACCCCATAGACGGCAGCCCACCAGGCTCCCCCATCCCTGGGATTCTCCAGGCAAGAACACTGGAGTGGGTTGCCATGTCCTTCTCCAATGCATGAAAGTGAAAAGTGAAAGTGAAGTTGCTTAGTCGTGTCTGACTCTTCTCGACCCCATGAACTGCAGCCCATCAGGCTCCTCCCTCCATGGGATTTTCCAGGCGAGAGGACTGGAGTGGGGTGCCACTGCCTTCTCCGGCACTACCATACAAGTAACCACAAATAGACACTTTCCCATGAACAGGACAGGGAAGCCTGGCGTGCTGCAGGCCACGGCATCACAAAAAGCTGGACGTGACCGAGTGGCTGAACAATGACAATGTGAACTGTCCAAGAGACTTGGGGAGAAGATTTCTTCACGCCTTATTGCCAGTGGCCTGGGCTAGCATTTTCTCGTCTTTTGCCTGCATCTGGCCAACTACGTGTTTCTTCTGGAAACCTCGCACCCACAGGGTGTACACACATGGTCGTTTGAATTATTCTCCTCCATGGTGCCGCCCACAAGCTGGGGATGAGTGTTTGGTGTGGGGAGACTTGAGCGTCAAATCCCAGAATATTACCTTGCTTCTGAGGGTGTTCAGGATACTTTGGAGTCCTTCGGAGTCCTTCTCATCTTTCACTGCTCAAACAGCCCAGCAGCTTACCCTGGAAACTGATCTGTGACACAGTTCTCTTGATAAGTTTTGCTTGTCAAAGTTTTAAAGGGTGAACTCACCAAGAGAGCAAGTACAGCCAGGCAGAAGCAGCCCCGGGTGGCCCCTAAAACATCTCCATTCTTTAAAAAATTTTAAGACTAGATGAAAAAAGCTTAGCAATTCCAAATTTCATTACAAAACTAACAAGATAGTTCTATGCTTCGAATGGCACCCCGCTCCGGTACTCTTGCCTGGAAAATCCCACGGATGGAGGAGCCTGGTGGGCTGCAGTCCATGGGGTCGCAAAGAGTCGGACACGACTGACCGACTTCACTTTCACTTTTCACTTTCATGCATTGGAGAAGGCAATGGCAACCCACTCCAGTGTTCTTGCCTGGAGAGTCCCAGGGACGGGGGAGCCTGGTGGGCTGCCATCTATGGGGTCGCACAGAGTCGGCCATGACTGAAGCGACTCAGCAGCAGCAGCATGCTTCTAACTTTAGTCTGAAAAGATACTTTCTTTACACGTTCCAATAGGAAAGAAATAGATTCGGCGTCTTACAAAACTTAAATGTGATTTAATTAAGTGGCACTTTAAAAGCATTAAAAGGCAGTCCAAATGTCTAGTTTGTTGAAGCATGGAGTACTTTTGCCTTCAACTGGGAATAAGCCATGCTTCCTGCATCACTGCAGGGAGATATCTTTTAAAGATGGGAGGCAGAGGGAGGCAGAGAAGGAGGATAAGGGCAAGGTTCCTTAGATCAAAAAATGATTCCATTTTCAAAGGAAAAGCTCTTCTTAATCAATGACAGAGCTAGGTTATATAGACAGACCACTTCTGTGCCAAATTCTTGATTTCATTTTGAATGTTTATTTGAAAAGTACCCCGCTCCCCAACACACACACACACACACACACACACACACACACACACACACACACACTCATATGCAAAGTAAAAATAAATCCCATTGCTGAAAACTTTCACATAAAGGAAGGAATGATAGTCCTGCAGGCCTCCTCTCTCCACCCACCCCACCCACCTCTCCAAGCCTACCATGCAGAAGCAACCCTGGGACTCTTCACGGTAATGCCGATTCATGTATCATGTAGCTCTGACCTAACTTGGAGCACAGCGTCCTGGGCACACGTATCTCCCAGACGCTGTCTGCACTTGTTTTTTTTTTTTTTTTCCTTAGACTCTTGTGTAATTTTCCCCTGACCAGCCTTTCTGCTGTGGTCACGGGGAAGGGGAAAGAAGGTTGGGTGCATGGAGGGTGGGGTCTGCTCTGAAGTGCAAATACAGACCAGGGTGGGGGTGTGTCAGAGGAGGGCAAGGTGACTGCAGAGAAGCTGAAGCTACCACAGCAAATGCAGACGGGGAAGCCTGTGATTCTGTTTCCCAGTCTAAGAAGTTTTGGCACTAAAAGTGGGAATCACTATTCAAGCAGGAAGAAATTTCCCGATTCAAGGTAGAATGCTTAGACAGTCAGCAAATATTTTAGTCACATGGAAGGAAGTTCAACATAAAATGTCAAGTTTAAAAAAGAGATACGTAATGGATATGCATGGCGTGATCCCAAATTGGTGAAATCTATTTCTGTGTAAGTCTAGCTCTTAATGAACATCCAGACACAACTGGAAGAAACCCAGATTGAAATAAACCAACATTATCGAGTTTACTTTACCTGTATTGTTTCATCTTACTGTAATGAAAATGTACTTCTCTTGTAGGGAAGTGTTCGTATGAAAACAATCACTTAAACGGATCTTTGAGAAAAAAGAACTAAATCTAGGATTACTAAAGCCGTGTGACAACTGGCACCAGACAACGGGAAGACTTGTTTTTAGTCTCAGGTTCACAGGAAAGATGATTAAATATTTCCAGAGTCCTAAGCAATTCGTCATCTCTGAATAAAATCTGATAAGTGAAGCTTGGGCTGAAAATGAAAATTCTATCCCTTATTTCATCACATGCGAGAAAGAACTTGTCCGAGTGGTTTCATGGAGCCCCAGACTCCTTTGAAGCTCTGGGGTGCAGGTGGGGGTTGAGGCTCCCTGGAGCAATGGGAAGGATGGCTCTCCAGGTGCAGTGAGGCTGTAGGGCGCAGGGTAGCCGCCTCCCTGTGGGATGTGTGCCCAGAGCCAGCTGCTGCCTATTGCAGGCCCTGAAAGCCCTTCTCTTTCAACACAGTGCCCAGAGTCTTCTGTATCTGGCTTTCTTCAGTGATGCTTTCTTACCATGACCTCACATTTAACATCATTAGATCAATGCCTACATTTCTCCCCTTTCCTTTACTCTACAGCTGAGAATGCATGCTACAGTTGGTACATAGAGCCTAAAGGAAAATGAACACCATTTTGACATGGCTGAGCTTGGCACTGACCTGTACAGCTAAAACTCTTCTTTAATTTCACCGACTTTGTTTTCCTCCAGAGTGAATGGGGAGCAAATTTCCCCTTCTGTCCTGGCCTCTTTGGGGCCCTCTACAGACCAGCCTGTGGGTCTGGCTAATGCAAAATAAGGCAGAGATCATTTGCTTGCTTTAAAGGAAAATAACTAAATATTTTCCGTTAGGTGATTGTATATTAGCATGTTGAGTATTATCCCTCTGGGAGCAAGAAGTCAGCCTGTAGGATTAGGCAGGTTTCCAAATACTGACATGAACTTTTGGTTCAGATTCTCAAAGCCTAGTGTCCTCCCACCCACCATCCCCCTCCTGCCTTATCTTTAATTTTATCACTTCCTCGCTCTTCACTAACTGTAGAGCGGAGCCTCTGATGCTTCTGGCAACTTTGCGTTATTAGCAAGGGATGGCGTCTTGTTATTAGATTGCATTTTGTTATTTCCTTCAGCTCAATGTGTACCTGATATTGGAGGGCTCACTCTCCCTATGGGTTGAGATTGAGAGATGCTGCGAATGGTGAGGTTTTATTACTTTTGTGGGTTCTGTTTCCTTGCAGCCAGGTGAGAAACCTGTGCTGTGCAGGCTGAAGGACAGGGCGGTGTTGTCTTGTCTGAGCCCAGCGTCCAAGGCCTGGAATGGCCGCTTTTGTCTGAACTGCAGAATGGCCGGAGGCAGCTGCGCTTCTGTTGACATGGGATGCCTGTTCCCGCGAGGAGATCAGTAGGCATTTAGTACAGCTGTCCTGGCCTCTCTGCACAGTGGGTCTAGTTTACCGCCACCTCCTAGGGACATAGATACAATTTTCTTTTAGCCAGCTTTACACATTTTACAATGTCATCATAGAAGACATACATACAGCTTCTACTAGGAGAGCACTTCTGAAGGTTCCAGGCGTGTAAATTGTTAACTAGCCTTTAGTAGAGTATTAGTGTAGTGGGAAAGCTTTGGCTTTGAGCAGAGGGAGGCATGCACAATGCCAGCCTGCTAAGCCTAAAGCTCTCTGGGGCAAAGAAACCCATAGACTGTGGCTGATGATGCCACGCACTGCCGGCTTATTGACTCTAATTGTCTTAGCCAGCCTGGATAAAACAATCAAACGGAACCAAAACCATTTTCAAAGCAAGTAATAATAAAACGCAATTATTAAAATGAAAATCAACAACACTAAACAACCTATTCTCCCTGAATGTGCACAGTCCCATTTGTAGTCTGGAGCTAAAGATTCATCTTCTTTCCAACCCTCCTGTTCTCGGTGTCCCGTGAAGAAGCCCGGAGCATCAAGCCCTTTGCTGTGTGTGGTTTAGGATGCACCCACTCGTGCGCAACAGAGTAAGAAGTTAAAACTCGGAAGGGAACCCAGCTTGAATCTGGGCAGAACACAGCGGCAACTAAACTAGGAACGGAAGGGCCCTCGAGAAGCAAAAAGCGGGTGGGAGGGTTTACCAAACTCCAGGTCTTTGATGTTGCAGCGGAAGACAACTTCTCCATTCACCATGAGCTCTACCACGTTCCAGTCTTCGATCTTCTCCAGGAGGACCTGGTGTCCATCTTCAGCCAGCACAGCTGGAAAAGACAGAGAAGGGTGTGGGCGCCCCGGGGACAGGCGGCCCGACGTGCAGATGTCTTCACGGATGGCTGCGACTTGCCTGCTCTCCAGTTGTTCAAGGCCGTAACTCAACCTCCCCGGTGGGTGCCCACCTGGCACAGCCTGACATGCCCTCCGCTCTGCTGGGGAGCACAGCCAGAGGCCTGAGAGATTTCGGTTTGGGCTGTGGTCTGTGCCAGAGTCACATGGTCAGTGAAAATATGAGCTTTCTCTAGGAAGAGTTTTTGAGTCTTCCACATAGCAGGTGATACTCAAGTGTTGGAGGGGATATAGGAAATTAGGTAAATTCTTATCCTGACAATGGAAATATCAGTTGGTCACCTTTCTGGAGGGCAATTTGGAAGTAAATGTCAAAAGTGTCAAATGCCTCAAAAATTAGAATTAAAAAAATGATTCTAATCTCTGACCCAGGAAATTGCACTTACAAAAAAAAAAATCAGAAATACAGGCAGACTTTACAACAATAAGCTCCTTTCTATAGGCATATACTATTATACAATTAGTGATGAGATACTGTGAATCACTTACACGCCCAATAATAAGATGGTCAAGTAAATGGTGGTAAAGGCACATGATAAGATTTTATTTTGACATTTAAAAAATGTCTATGAATTTTTAATAGCAAGAAAAATATTTGTAACATAAGCAAAAAATCAGGGTTACATTTTAAGATGTATTAAAAATATGTATTCCGTGTAATGAAAGTATGTGTATTTATTAGGAAAAAGGGAACTATCCAGTGGTTATCTCTCTGGTGAGATGATGGGAAACTTGAAAAAAATTCTTTTAGCATATTCTAGGCTTTTTAATAATAATGAGAAAAAAATGTTTTCAAAGTTAATGGACTACATTTTTATTCTTCTCTTTGGAATCTGCATTTTAGTTATTATATTCAACAGCGCCTTCCCTAGAGATCAGCTATGGGAAAATGGTTATTTTATTAAAAACTTATTCTTTATTATGGAAATGCAAGGGTATATGGGCTTAGGAGAAATGGCGTGCATGGGACAGCCTGGAGCTCTGTTTTCGCCAGCACATTTCTCCCCAGGTCCTGATATGTTCACACTATCACCTCTGTGTTGGAGTTTGTGCACTGAATCACCACACTTGGCAGTCTCTGTCTGTGAGAATTTTGGTGAGGATGGAAAGAGAAATCAGATGGGAGGAGGGTATGTTTTTCAAAGTTTCAGCATTTCAATCAGGCCTATGTGGAGAAAAGCTAACAGTTATGATAGTTAATTGCATTTAATTACAGAGACAATTGCTGTTTCAAAATGTTGGCGTGTCCACTTCTTCATCTTTCAATCAGTTCAAGAACATCCAGCCCCAACTGTGAACATTTTGATTGTGTGATTTTAATTTCACTTCTGGAAAGGAACTTCAGCAAGCAACTCAGCGAGGATCTCCATTAACAAGATAGCGCCCCTTGGGCGCCCAGGGGTGGCCCTAACTGTCCTCGTGTCTGCTAATATCTCCCTGCACAGAACACCCACAGCTGTGGCATATTTGTGTGGCTGCATTCTATTTCAGCGACTTGAACATCTTTGGAGGGAGGCGCTCAGTTTGGACCAGGGACTTATTTAAATGAAGCCGTCCGCCCAGTTTGGAATAGCGAGTGGATTTTCCAGGGCATAAAGGCATGAAAACTGTTTATAGGTGGTTTTCTGGGGGTCCTATGCCCCCTGGCAGTGCCTGCTCAGGAGAGGGGAGGCACAGCCTGAGAGGGAGAAGCTGCAAACTGGTAGGTGGGAGGAAATTTGGTTTCCACAACCCTGGTTGTGCATTGTCTGAAGACACTCCTAGGACATGTAGTTCAATTTGATTGGAAAAAATCGGAACAAAACAGCTTCTGCACTCTCATCTTACACTCCACCTCTTTCCCACTAACCTCCAAGCCTGGGGGTTCTGGAGAGAAGGAGCGCGGGTTCTGTCTGGGCCTGGCCCCTGTGGCCGCCGGATAAGGACGAGAGGCTTTGTAGGAGAACTGGGAAGACGTGCCCAGCCCCCACAGTCCGACACGGTCCCCTCTCTGCAGGGCACATCTGACCGAGCCTCACACGAACCTCTGGATTTGGGGTTCGTTTTATGAGAAGAGCGGCACTCTTTCCACGCAAGGTGTACCTAAGACATAGGGTTTGATCCACCAAATAACCCACCCTACGGAGGTGGAGGGCAGTGCTGAAGAATGGGCATCTGCCTCAACATCTGAGCAGATGAAGCCTCCCAGGAAGAAGTCCCCGTAACAGAGCATGCCCTTCTTCAATTTGCCTTATCAAGCTCTTTTTCCTTCACTGACCAGAATCCATCCTCCTCCGGGGCGGAGAGGGGCCTGTTAATGCAGCTCACTGAATAAACAAACTCATAATGGCAGTGGACACCTCCAACGACTCTGGACATAAATCTGCGTCTTATTAAAGGGACCAGTCACCTCGGAGTCTACATTGCCTCTTCATCCTCAGGATGCCCATCCGCCTCTCACCAGTCCACAGTCCAGGATGTGTTGAGCCTGGCAGGAGGGCAGCGAGTACAGGCTTAAGGGATCACACTCAGAGAAGGACCAGAATTCCTGCAGTTCATCCAAATGCCACCTCTCTACGTGGAGGACCCACTTTTTTCCTATGAGCTGCTATGGTTGCCTATTCAAAGAAAGGTCAGATAAATATACTCTGCGCAACAAAGTCTTTGCAAAGGCAGTGGCTAAACTCCAGCATAAATCAACCAGAAGCTGTAAGGCCACCTGCAGATAGCCTGACTCTTTGAAGTGGCACCTCATTCTTCATGGGGGAGCTGGTTGAACTGGAGGGATATGGAAAAGCCTCCCTCTTCTCAATGCTGGCGGAACTGTGCCATCTACAAATGATTTAGAAAGTCAAGGCAAGCAAACAGGCATCTCCCCCTCCTCTGCTCACCACAGATGCAAAGTCGATGACCAATAACAAGGGCAGTTAATGCATAACTAGGGACAGGAGGATGGCACCCAGAGCATCTCAGCTAAATAAGGACGGAGTCTATTCCCACGAGTCTCTTACTCTGTAGCAGGTCATCTGGCAGACTTAAGTGCAGCAGGCAAGGGGTGACCGTGGCTAGGGAAATTAACACTCTTTGTTAAGTATGAGTTGGTTTAGTTTTATCAGTCTTGAGGCCATAGTCAGGACATATTTGCTGAGCTTTTATAATTCATGGTAATAAAGAAAGAACTAAACATTTCAGATTGCTTAAGGCAGGGTAAGTTCAGGAGAGATCAGGCATATTTCCAAAGCCAGCAGGGTTTCGGGAAATGATAGAGGACTATGATCTTTAAAGAAACACACAGAACTTGGGGGCAGGTTTTACAGACGCGGGTCTGCAAAGGCACCTCTCTGTGCCTGGTGTGATGTTGTGTGGGCCTGTGTGCTCCGTCCTGTCTGACTCTCTGTGTACCCCATGGACTGCAGCCTGCCAAGGTCCCCAGTCCATGGGTTTTCCAGGCAAGCATACTGGTGTGGGTTGCCGTTTCCTCCTCCAGAGGATCTTCCTGACCCAGGGATCAAACTCACATCTCCTGTGTCTCCTGCGTTGGCAGGCGGGTTCCTTAAGCACTATGCCACCATGTTCATTGGGTCTAAAGGGATGGGGGAGTGTTGGACAGAGAAAGGGGAGCAGATGCTCCTTGTTTTGCTTCTGTAAACACCTTGGAATTTGTCACCGGCCCTCAGTAAATATTGGCTGAGAGAATTGTATAAATTACCATTCAGGGATACACAGAGCTAACTTTAAAAATCAACCACCTGCTGACACCTTGCAGTACTCAAGTCTCCTTCAACCATACAAATTCTCCCTTCAATTTTCTCAAAATACTCCCTCCCCTCCCCTGCTGTGGGGAGAGCTGCCTGGACTGTCTATTTCCTCATCTTCACCCACTCCCTCACCTCCTGCGGCTGTAGCCTCAGCCCCACTTCGGAGCCTAAACTGTCAGGGGCAAAGACCCATCAGTACATTTGATGACTCACACAGTTCTTCCCCACAACCTTCCAGCAGACTGATGCTCAGACCTACCTGCTTTCTTGCTTCCTAAAATACTCGGGCTGCTAAAAAGTATTTTAAACTCTCAGTTTTATCAGATGGTAAATGTAATGCAGACTACTGATTTCTTAAAAACCTTAAAAATTACAGAAAACAAAGGACAAAAATTTAAAAATCACTTATAATACTTCCTCCCCTCTTTGTCTTTTTCAATGGAAGCGAGCTCATAGTGTAGGTAAAATTCAGGAGTGTGCTTTCTTCTTTTAACACTGTGCTGTGGAGATCCAGCCTGTCAGTATGCACAGATCTGCCACAGCGGGTTTCACGTGATGGATGAACCGCAATGCATCCAGCTGTTCCTTTTTCCGGTTGTTTCCAATTTTTCACAATGACCAAGGAATGCAGAAGACGTTCCTGGGCATGCTTCCAGGTGTGTGTGTGAGCTTTTATATGTTGATGTAACTGAGAGATGGAGCAGCTGGATTCCACGGTGTGTGGTAAAGTTTCAGGACGCTGCCAGGCTGCCCTTCAAAGCGACTGTGCCAACTTCCCCTCCCATCACAGGCCTCTGAGAACACTCTTTTTCTGTGTTCTTCATCAATCATGAATTCATCTTTTTCTGAAGGTAACTCCTGCTGACGGTGCGGTGCCCGTTTGCCATTTGCTCTTGAAATTCGTATCTTACCCTATGCCTCCAGGCTGGCTGTCTTTGCCCCCCTCAGCGGGACCACTGCCCCATGTCCTGTGGTCCGCCCAGCTCCAACTTTCCTTTGTTTCCTCCACAGTCTCACCTTCTGTGGCTCCAGTGTTCAGCTCTCTGCAGGTTCATTTTAACTAAGATTTGTCCATCCTCAAGATATTCTAGGCACAGTTTCAGACTCCAGGACACAGTGGAGAATAGAACAGACAAAAATCCCTGCTACCCTGGAATCCTGGTAGGAGAGAAGGATAAGGAGAGAAATAGGTGAAACAGAGTTATGTTGGATACTAACGAGCACTAGGAAGAAAGAGAGGAGGAGGGAAGGGACATAAAGAAGATGGAGGCAGAGGGAAGTGCTGACATTGTCAGTGGAGGTGCTCGAGGAACAGCTGCCCATGAAGGGGACTTCTGAGAAAGACCTGAAGGCTGAGCGAGTAAAGACCAGGCAGCAATGTGCAGAAAGAGCTTCCCAAGTAGAGTACTTCCAAGCTCCAAGGTAAAAGTGGGCTAGGTGTGTTCAAGGTCGGCGAGGAGGCTGATACGGCTGGAGTACAGTGAACAGGAGGCGAGGCTAAGCAGCAAAAGGAGGAAATGAGGTTAGGGAGGTCACGTGGGGCCTGGTTGCCCACTGTAAGCCTTTGGCTTCTCCCTTGAGTGAGCTAAGAGCAACCAGAATGTTCTTGGAGGCGAGGGCCGCACTCTCACTCAGGTTTAATGGCATCGCCTGGCTTTGGGGCTGAGAACAGACTACAGCGGACAAGGTGGTCACAGGGGACTCAGTGAGGAGGCCAGGGCAGGGACCCAGGCAGGAGGTGACTGACAGTGGCTTGGACAAAGAGCCAGAGGGTGGTGGGAGGGAAGGTAAGACATGGCTGAATTCTGCAGGGTGCTTTGAAGATAGAGCCAACGGGATGTGCCGCTAGACGAAAGTGGGTGTGAGGGAAAGGGAGGCGAGGAAGGTGCCTGCAGGGCTTTTGGTTCAAGTGAAAGAACGGCACTGCCAGGCACTGAGACGGAAAAATGCAGGAGAGACTGGTGAGTCCTAGGGAGGCTGGTTTAGAAAGCCTACGAAGCTTTCCAGTGACAATGAGAGGTCCTGCTTGCAGACGTATGTCTGCAAATCTTTTCCCCATTCTAGATTTTCTTTTTACTTTCTTAGTATTGCTCTTTGATGCACAAAAGTTTTCAATTGTAATGAAGTTCAGTTGTCCTATTTTTTCTTTTGTTACCGATGCTTTGATGTTTAAGAAATACCTGACAAATCTAAGGTCATTCAGATTTGCCCTTATGCTTTCCTCTAAGAGTTTTTTAGTTTCCAAATTTAGACCTCTGATCTGTTTGGAGTTAGTTTTTAAATATGGTATAAAAAAGTCTAATTTTATTCAAAAGATATTCATGTGGACATCCAGTTTTTCCAGTAAAGTTTGTTAAAGAATAAAAAATTTGCCCATTGAAGAGTCCTGACACTGATGGCAAAAGTCAGTTGACTGGAAATGTGACGGTTTTACTGTTAGAGTCTTGATTCTATTCCATTGTTCTATGTGCTTATCCTTATGATAGGATCACACTATTTTGATTACTATAATTTCGAGTAAGTTATGAAATCAGCAAGTGGGATACCTCCAACTTTGTTCTTTCTCAAGATTGTTTGGGCTAGTCTCAATCCTTTGAAATTACCTATAAATTTTAGAATGACTTTTTCCATTTCTGCAAAAAAAACCATCATCAAGATTTTGATATGAATTGCACTGAATCTGTATACCACTTTGGGAAGTATCGTCATCTCAGCACTATTGAGTCTTCCAATCCACGCACACGGCGTATTTTCCCATTTACTTTGGTTTTCTCTCATTTCTTTTAGGAATGTCCATAGTTTTCAGTGTATAAGATTTGCACCTCCTTGGTTAAATCTGTTCACATGTGTTTTGTTCTTCTAGACGCTATTGTAAATGGAGTTGTTAATTTCCTTTTCAGATTGCTCATTGCTAGATATAGAATTACAACTGATTTTTGTGTGTTGATTTTGTATACTTAAACCATGCTGATTTTATTAGCTCAAGCAGTGTTTTTGTGAACTCTGGGGTTTTCTAGCCAGACACTGGCTGGATCCGAAGCACATCCTCCTGACCCGCTCCTCCCAGCTCCATCCTCGTAGGGAGCACCAATACTTTTACTTTAACCCACCACCCCTTTATGGCCGTCCTGGCCCAAGCTACTATTCTCTCTCCGTTGGACCCCTTATCTCCCTGCTTCCATTCCTGGCCCCCTCTAATCTGTCTTACTTGCAGCAGCCAAAGCTTCATTCCCCTGCCTAATACAATACAGCCTGCTGGATCTGGCCTCTGTCCACCTCTCCAGCCTCACCCTCTCATCAGTTCAACAAAGACACAGGTCATTTGTTCATGCTTCCAGCTTGTGCAGACATCAGTCCCCCTACCTGGAATGCTCTTTCTTCCTTTTCCCTAGTTAGCTTCTCCTCATTCTTTAAAGCTCAACTCAAATGTAACTCAGGCAACTAAGTCTTTCTAGTTCTCTTTCCTCTCCCCTCCAGTTATGGCCAGTGGGAGGTCCCACTGTGATTATGCTGCTCTACCAGAAGCACGGCACAGCTGACAGTTAGTAGCCGACAAGGACACACCCACTTCAGGGTCCTGCATCTCGTTCACCAGAGTGTCCTCAGTACCTGGAAGAGTGTCCAGCAAATATCAGATGCTCAGTAAAGGCTTACTGTATGAACAAAAGATCAAGGAATAGATTGTCTGCCATTTTCCAGCCAAGTGACCTTGGAAAAGTCAATACTCCTGATCCTCAGTTTTCCAGTGTGCGAAGCAGGCATGTAACCTCGGGAAGTTTACTACTCAGCACCCAGCGGGCTCACCGTGTATGTCTGCTCTCCCCTTAATACTAGGCAGCAGGGGTTTAGGGAAGATTTCCAGAGAAAGGAAGGAAGGAAGCCTAGGCAGAGGGCACAGCCTGCGCAGATGCTCAGAGGCGGGGGTGCCCCTGAGTCCATGCAGCTGGATGGCCCTTTGGCCCTTGGATGGCCCTTCGTGGCTCGGCTGCCTACCTAGCAGGCCCTCCAGGCGATAGGTGCGGTGCTCCACTGACAGACCGATTGAGCTGTATGGCCCATAGCGCACGATGACCTGCGCGTTCTTGGGCATGGCCAGGACTCTTGCCGGGGTTACGGCGCAATACACACTGCTAGGCAACTGCTCTTCCGGCCTTTGGCGGGGGTGGGCGTGGTCACGCGTGGGTGGGCGGGGCCACGGAGGTTGTGGGTGGAGCCGGAGGATCTGCACCCCATGTCACCAACCAAGTGCCTGGCGTGGGGACTGGGGATGAGGAAACTTGAATGCCTACTATGTGCCTACGTCTGAGGGGCAGAAGAATGTAGTGATGTCGGAAGCCACTTGCTCTCGCGACCCTCACAAGCCACCCTCACAAGCCGGTAAACGGTAAACGGTAAAAATTTCAACCTGGTGTGGCAAGTGTTAACGATAAATAATAGCAGTTAACAGCATATAGGGCTAGTGACAGAAAGTTTATGTCAGGCGACAAGCTAAGCACGTTCCGTGTTATCTCATTTAATCATTTTGCCGTTCCTATGAAGTAGGTTATGTTTTCTATTTACAGAACAGAAGCTTGGAATGGCTAAGTCACCTTCCCAGGTAAGTCAGGCACGTGGTATAAATTGGAAACCTTTGTAAGGTCTGTATAATGTCTTTTTATTTCTCTAGCCTGGTATTTGTTGGAACTCTTGAAACTGTGAGTTTAAGTCTTTCATCTGTTTTTGGACAATTTTGAGCCATTATCTCTTCACATGTTGCTTCTGGCCCCTTTGCTCACTTTTCCCGGACTCCAGTTAAATCTGTTACACTTTCTCAACGCATTCCCATTGCATTCCCACTGTATTATTCTCAAGATCTCTCCTGTGTCTTTCTTCCATGCTTCTTTTGGGATTGCGTGTGTGTGTGTACATACGTTCATTTTTGCTTGTAATCCAGTTTACTAATTTTCTCTGAAGTTGTGTCTTAAATGCTATGAAACCCATCAATCTCATGCATTATTTCAGCTGTTTTTCAACTCTAGAATTTTAGTTTAGTTCCTTTTCAAATTTGCTGTGCCACTTTTTCATACAGTTGAGTTTCCTGCCAAGGTTTTTAGGCCTGGTATTATCTTCTTGATCATATAAAAATACTTGTTTCATACTCTGTGTTTGGGAATTCCGCTGTCTGGAGACCCTGTGTGTCTGTTTCTATTGTTCTTTCTGCTAGTTTCTGTCAATTTGTCTTGTCTCCTAGAGTGCTTGGTTTACTTTAATTGTGTACTGGACACTGTATTAGAAAAATTATTTGTAAAAATAACTTGAGGCCAAGCATGATGTTATTTTCCTCTATGGAAGACTTTATTTTTCACTTCTTGCCTGGGCCTGGTAGCATGAGCAACCCAGGATCATCTTAATACAATTTCAGGGTTTGAGATTTGCTTAGCCATCCAGATGGCCTGAAACTGGGCTGCAGTCCATGTGGAGGTTGGTTTATTTGTATTTTTTCCCTCATTACTGTGGTGCAGTCTTTTTTGAATCCTGGCCCAATGAGGGTGGTGGCTTACCAAGATTCATTTGGTGGTGTTTAACATTCCAGTTTTTGGAAGCCTAACTCTGCAAACTCAAAATTGCATCTCATCTTTTAGGTTGCCTGTTCAAGATCACTAGATAGCTCCAGAGAAAAAGCATCTCAGTGCTGTGCTTGCTCTCACTCTCTCCCCGATCTTAATCCAGTTAGCTCTTTTATGATTTTCAAGAAGATTTTAAAAATACATATGCCAGGTTTTTAAAGATATCTTACGTAGGAGGCATAGTCTGAGTTAAACTACTCTACTGTAACCAGAAACAGCAGCTTTCCCACTGAGAATTTTGCTGGAGTTGCATTGAATCTGGAGATCAACTGGGGGAAACTGAATGTTCCTGAGGCCTTGCTATATACTATACTGAAATATCCCTCCTATGGGGCTTCCCATGTGGTGCTAGTAAAACACCCACCTGCTAATGTAGGAGACATAAAAGACAGATCCTTGGGTCAGGAAGATCCTCTGGAGAAGGAAATGACAACCCACTCCAGTGTTCTCGCCTGAGAAATCCCATGGACAGAGGAGCCGGGTGAGCTACAGCTTTTGGGGTCGCAAAGAATCAGCCACGACTAAGCACATGTGCTTACACACCTCCCCTTTACTTAGCTCTTCCTCAATGCCTTTAAGTGTTGTTTACCATTATCTGTGGATGGTTTCGCGTGTGATTTGTTAGATTTATTGCAAGTCATGTATTTCTTTTTCTTTTTTTTGGGGGGGGGGTGCCACACTGTGTAGCTTATGGAATCTTAGTTCCCTGACCAGGGATCAAACTCATCCCCATAAGTGAAAGTGCCGAGTTCTAACCACTGGACTGCCAGGGAATTCCCTAAGTCATGTATTTAGCGTTGTGATTTTATTGTTGTATAAAATGAAGTTGACTTTTATATATTGATCTTATGTAGCTACCTTAACCATTTCTTATGATTTCTATTAATTTTTTATTAATTTATTTATCCCCCGAGTGGGAAGATTTTAAATCACCACTTCAGTTTAAGATTATGGCACTATCCAGAAATTTTCTTTCTTCTTACATCAGTCTTAATTAATTATATTTTTCTAAGAAATTTTCAATATGAGTTTTTTGACATAAACTGGTTGATGTATTTTTGCCATCTTTTTATTGGCTACTTTATTGTGGTTATGTCAGTTTTTATTCATAATATTACTTATTTCTCACCTTCTCCTTTTATTTTATTGGTTTTACCTGCGACCTCTCTATTTTGTTAGTCTTTTCAAAGAATCAGCTTCTCCGTTATTTAGCTTCTCTGTCGTTACTGTTTTTCTTTCACTGATAGCTGTTTTTGTCTTTATTACTTTCTTTGAGTTCACTCTTCCTTCTGCTTTCCTTGAGTCTACGGTTGGTCCTTTTTCTTACTTTTTAAAGCCATCTTTACTCATCAGTCGAGTCTCCTCTCTTTTCTGTTGTTAAGAATTTCCCACAAAGCATCACTTTTGCTGTATCGCAGAAGCTTTTTTTAAAAAAATACAGTTTCCTGTGCTATACAGTAAATCCCTGTTACTCATCTGTTTATCTTATTTTTTAATAAACCTTTTGGTCACTCCATGAGGTATATGGGATTTTAGTTCCCTGACCAGGGACTGAACCTGGGCCCCCTGTATTCGAAGCACAGTGTCTTTTTTTTTTTTTTTTTTTGAAGCACAGTGTCTTAACCGCTGGACTGCCAGAGAAGTTCCTATGCCAGAGGTCTTGATATGAGGTCTCTATTTTCTTGCTCTAAATATTTTAAAATTTCCATTATTATTTCTTTTTTGACCATGGGTTTTAGAATGATGTGTTTTTTTGATTCTGGAATATTCTTAGCCATTTTCTCTTTGAATAGTGCGTTCCCCCCATTCTCTCCCTTTTTCATAGATTGTCTTTCTTTGCAATGTTAAGTGAATCTATTTCACGGCTTCTCTCAGTCGTCTCTTTTCTCTAGCCTTTGCAGTGTTGTTCACCTGTCTGTCTTGTCTGCTGCTTTCGCTCCCATGAGCCATTTCTTGTTCTGTTTATGTTTTTTGCCCGTGACCTCATTTTTAATGGAGCGTCTTCCCCCATGGGGGTTTGGTGTGTTCAGGGTTGTGGAAAGTGGTTTTGTAATTGATCCTGCTGAGGTCCTTTGGATCTTACTGACCTAGGCAATTTAGATAAATTATTGGTTTGGAATTCCTGCTTTAAAGATAAGATTCTACATCCACATACAGCATAAATTTATAATTAAATTTCTTGTGGATTTTTTTTTCCATCATCTGCAGCTGTGCGTGAATAGCATGGCTCCTCAGTGCTCCCCTGGACTGATGGGAAGAGTGTTTCTAGTGCTTTTTACAGAGTTAGGACACCTCTCTGAGGTTCTGGTTTAGTGTGGGGCATTTAGTTGCATCTCCGACCCTGGCTGGGCTGAGGTTATGTCCTCTCAACTTGCAGGGGTGGAAAAGACCACTGTCGACCACTGGAGTCTGTGTCTGGTCCGATACACCTTTAGCTCCTGCTCACCACTCTGTTTTGGATAGCATTTTCCCCCCTAGAATGTGGGTTTATTTTCTTTCTTTTGAACTTGACTATGTGTTTAAACTTTTTTCCTCTTTTTGTGTATGTTTTTATAGGTGGACGGGCCCTCCTCTATCAGTTCAGCCTGCTGTTTTGCAGTTTCTTATGTAAGAGATAGAGACCAAGGACAGAAACTTGGGCTCCAATGACGTGAAAGGAACAGAAATATGAAGTGAAATCCCACGAGGAAATGGAAGAAGCAGGAGAAGAGAGCAAAGAGAGAGCTGGTCCTTGGGACACGAGGGTGAACGGGGCTTTGAGAAAGGCCCTCTCTTGTGATGTGAGAATGCCGCACTGTTCACCCTGCAGACTCAAGAGGCCGCTGTGGAAGAAAGACTCAGAGAAACAGAGAAGCCGAGAGGCTGCCTCAGTTTATAAAGGGAAGCCACGGCACTGGTTCTCCCTCTGTCCCCAAGGGCAGCTGCTTAGGCGTAATTTAGAAACTCGTGGTTGCTCTTGTGAACCTGGGCGGGACTCCTCCTTACCTTTCTACCTGAATGTGCCAATGTCCACTCCCAGGACCTTCAGACGAACAGGAGAGGGGTGGCATTATTTTGCTCATTGGGGTTGGCTTGCCTGTTACTCTTCTCTGTCACCTACATCTGGTTATTTTGGGGCCAACAAGAGCAAAGCCACATTACTTTCATCCTGCTCCTTCGTATCCCCTTCATTGCTCCTAGAATATTCTTAGCCATGTCTTTTTGGACAACGCCTCCTTTGCATCCCAATCACACAAATTCATACACTTGAAGGTTCCTGTTGGGCTTTGATCAGAAAGCATTTGGGCTTCTGTTTGGAGGGATCTTGGTTCTCGTTCAGGCTTCCCAGATAAACAATCTTCCTGCCAATTCAGGAGACTCAGAGGTTCGATCCCGGGTTTGGGGATCAAAGGAAATGGCCACCTACTCCAGTATTCTCGCCTGGAGAATTCCATGGACAGAGAAGTCTGCTGGGCTACAGTCCATGGGGTTGAAACAAGTTGGACATGACTGAGCGAATAAACGATAACAATGACAGTTCCGGTTCTGTGGACTCTTGGGGTTGTGGAGGGGTTTGCAGTTTGGAATATATCTGCGCCGGCTGCAGGGCCATGCAGGGTTCAGGAAGTGTGTGCGCATGTACTTGTGAGCCTGCAATAAGAATGCAGAATTTTTATATCACTTCTAAGTTTTCGAACAATGACCATTTTATGTCATTTTGCCACAACCCTGGAAATGGGCAGTGCTGATATCAATATTCCCATTTTACAGATGAGGAAACTGAGGGCTAGAGAGGTGAAAGTGACATTCCCCAAAGTCACTCCATCTTGCTATCAGAGCTAGAGCTGTGTCTATAGTTTAGGCATCCCCCCTCCAAACCTGATGCTTTTCCCTCCGCTTCATTTTGCTTATGTATGTTCTTACAGACTTAGGTGGAGACACCCATCTCTATACCCAGCCTGATCACAAACACCCCATGAACCCTCTCTGTCCCTCACCCTATACATGCCACACGCTAGGAGAAACTAAGTTCTTTCCTGCTCTTTCTCTCCCAGCTCCTGGTTTTCAGACATCCACTGTTGCTGTTGTCAGACCTCAGACAAAGGCGAATGAATTGTTGACCCAGCTGAAAGAATTTACTACGCAAGTTTTTATAGCATTTCTGGGCAGCAACAGCAGCCAATGCCATCTTTCTTGGCATTACTTTTTATTGAATATAGACTTACAGTCTTTAAATAATTTGAATATAGTGCTTTCAATATACAGTTCTTTCATCACACATATATTTCTTTAAAGCACAAAACTATAACTTAAAATCAAAAGGCTATAAATACACATGTACATATGGCCATAAATCTAGAACTGTTTTATAAAAATAGAACTCAAATATCAACTTTATATATTTTGGCAACTGAGCAGTATTGTAAGGTGGCCACACACATTTTTATTATGCATCACTGTCCCCCCAAATCTGAGTCTCCAAGTTTCATTTTCCACCTCTCTGAGGACTCTTGGGACAGTCTCCTTTACCAGGGTCCCCACAGAGATGGCCGTGGCTCAGCACTGCCTTTACATAAACGCTCAGTGTGCCCACCTGAACTGGGAGGGGGAAGACCAGCTTCCAGCCCCTCCCTCAGAGGGAGGAGCTGTTCCCTCCTGCCAAACGTCTGCCGTCCACACATGGTTGATACCGGAGCACACAGTCAGTTCCCTTTCCCTAAGCTCAGAAAACGGCAGATGTGTTTGGTTCTGACAAATGGGTGTTTGAGAGAAAGTGTGAAACAAACGTCACCTGGACAGTGCTGGGGTAACATCATCCCGACAGTGGGGCCCTTTACACATGTGACCTATCATCCTGACAACCTCACAAGGCTGGGACGCGCTTGTCCCCATTCGATGATAGAAGAACTTGAGCCTCTGGGCTTTTGAAGTCTCTTGGCCAAGACCAGTGAGGTTGCCTGATCCCCAAACCAGAGCTGTCTACCTGCCCAGAAACTTTTGGAGAGAAACCAGAAGAGAACTTGGATCTTCACTGCGGTCATTTGCTGGAAACAAGTGGGTAGCTTTGAGTCAGCTTACAGCAGGTGGACAGTAGTTCCTCAAACATTCCTGGGACTCTTGGGCTGTGCTTTTCCAGGGGGAGCAGAAAGGTGGACGCGTGAGGGCAGCAGCATGGATCTGCAGACCAACGGTTCTGAAGGGGCAGTGCCAGAATCTCCCGGATCATACAGTAGAAATTCTCAGCCTAAACCCAGCGGCGCAAGGAATTTACAGCTTAGGGTTGTCTGTGTTATCAAAGGTCCCAGCAAAGGTCAAAATGTTCCCCCCATCTCAGCCCTGCCTGCTTCTATGTTAGTCAAAGGGCAGAGAGCTTGCACAGTGCTCCAAAGAAGAGACACATTAAGGGTCCCTGGGCCACAGGGGAGGGCGATACAGAGCAGGATGGGCAGGTCATCGCCTCGTGTCTTTGCGGGAGGAGTAGAGGGCTCTTCTTTTTTTCAGGAAACCCGCAGGAAGCATGGCAGAACTCAGTGGGATAGGAGCCCAGTGCTGCACCTCCTCTGGACAGAAGCAGGCTGCCTGGCTATTTGCAGTTTTGATTTTTCTGGTTGCTTTCCCATAAAAATATGCCCTAGCAGAAAGTGCTTCTCATCTCCTCCACGATCACTGCCTCCCTGGACATTCTCAGCTCGGTTCTATGGACGGTTGGCCCCTCCATCAGGGCTGGCTCTGTGCACAGCCATTCCCTCCCCCCAGCCCCTCTCTTCACCAGCTGTGTCCTCAGCCCCCAGGCCGGTGAAGAGCTCTGATTTGGGCTCCTCCACATGCCTTTTAGTCCCAGCTGTCTAAGGATGTCCAGCTTAGGCCACTGAGATCGTATTCTGAAATTAATGTGTCAGTGCTTTTCTTAAAAGCCTCTCTTAAGAATGAACGAAACAAAGCAAGCAACAGCAGCAGAAAACCCCTGAAGCACCCTGCTCTCCTCCTAAAGGCAGATCACCGACCAGGGCATGTTTCTTGTGAAGGCGAGTGGGAACGCAACCAGAAAAAATGCAAGCGGCAGGATCCCTGGGGAGGTGGACCGGTCCCTGCCAGGCCCCCAGGGAAAGCAGGGAGCGGCAGCTACTCCAGGGCAATGGCAGACCATTTTCTTCCCCTTTCAGAATAGCCAGACCAGATTTTCTGAACTCAGTGGAAGGCTGCTTCCGGGAGGCAAAAGGAGAAATGTGTTTGCAGGCCCAGATCACTGTATTTTAAATTAACTTGGGCTGTGTGTGTGTGTGTGTGTGTGTGTGTGTCTGTGTGTCTGTGTGTGTGTGTCGGGGGGTGGGTGCTGCTTACAGGACCACGTGTCTCAGGGCGGGTCGCTCTGAATGCCGTGATCAGACTGCTTTGAATCTGAAAACAAAGCCCTCTGCTCCTCCCTAGGAGACGCAGGCAGTGACCTGGGGTTGGCCTCTTCCTTCACGGTTCATTTGGGTACACTGCACATAATAAGGTGACTCACTCTCCCACTGGACATGCTGGGTCCTGCTGGGAAGCACACACCAACACTGAGCTGCTGTGGCTATGGAGGGAAGTCAGTGGGCTTCCCCATCTCACCCGGGCCACCTCAGAGCCAGGCTGGTCTTACTTTCCAACACACAGGCCCGAGGACACCTTGATAAATAATGATGATCCCCGTGCCTCATGAGGAGTGCACTCCTCCTGCCAGTCCAGCTCTGTGTGAACCCTCAGTGTGGTCTGTGTTGGGTCTGGAGTTATAGGGAAGCTACAGAAAGCTGTGGTGAAGGCTGGGAGCAAGGAGTTCGGCGGGGTCTGGCAGCTGCAGAATGCCGGATTGAGGAGTTGAAAGCTGGTGGCAGCCATCAGGGTTGGTGCCCCTGACTGGGCCTTGTTACTTTTCCCTTTGTTGCCGGTGGCTTGCCTGTGGCAGACAGTGGCAGACTGCAGAGGCGTCTCATTTCAAGGAGGCTTTCTTCCACAGCTTTTGCAAACTTGGTTGACGATGTCTCCTTGCAGTTGTGGAAGCTGGAGATGCAGAAAAGGATGCTCTCTGGCTGGGGGTTGTAGCAGGCACCATACCCATTGGGCACCACGGGACCGTAGCAGCAGAACATCTCCATGGTGGTGGGCACCTGGGGGAGAGGACAGGTCAGAAGCCGCCTGAGAGCCTGCTCTGAGCCTGCTCAAAGCATGACGTTCTAGCAGTCCAGGGGCCTCAAGGAGATATTTGCTTCTCTTTGACTATTTCCCACCTGGGTGTGTGACTGAATTAAGCACATCACCTGATTGCTTCATCATGGATGGCCACAGCCAGAGTCATCAAAACAAACCCATCTAACTGCATGAATCAGAAGAGAGGCCATAAGCCCCTCCCTGGTGTGAAATCTGCTCTGCTCCTGGAGTCGGAAGCCCCCAGAGTGACCCGGTGCTGGGCCGAATCTCTCCTTCACCTGGGGGCTGTTTGAATCACCCAGGCAATCAGAGCAATTTACTAAATGGCACCCTGGTGGCACCCAACAGTTAGATGGCTTCCCAGAGGGAGTAATTTATGAACTGGAGGAAATCTGGCTCCTCTCCTCTGTCGATTTTTTCCCACATCCTTAATCACTGTCGGTATTGCCTGGCTGGCCTGCTTGTCTCCCCACAGCCTGGTCACGCACAATTACCCAGCATCGGGCGTTTCAGAGATTGCCATCAACTGGAGTTTTTAGTTATGGACCTGATACATTTTGAATTCAGAAGGCTGCGATTTTGTAATGCGGATCACAAGCCAAGAGAAAGTGCTTCTGAAGGCACTGAAACCATCAATGTTCATTCCAGTTGGAGAAAAAAAAAACCCACCACACCCTGAATTAATTGTATTAGCTGGCTTCAGAGGGGAAAATGGAGCACGTTCCAGAGCAGGTGCAGGGCGGTGTGTGTTGTAAACCCACAGGCCTTCAGAAATGACACTGGCCGTTTTAATGGGGCAGAACAGACCATTAGTCTTGCTAATAGAGTCACCTCATTGTCAGATAAATTTGCCGTGCAACAGCCGAAGGCCATAAAGCGTTCCGAAGCACTTTTTGCCCACGGATGGTTTCCTGAAGAATTTATGTTGTTCTGTTCTGCCCTCGTTTACTCACGTCTGCAAGCTCACTGCCGTAATGACAAAGCGAAATTACCGAGTGGGCTTTTATCCTCAAACACAGCTTTATCAGCCCTTTTTATTGCCCCCGTTCTGCTTTTCGCAGATGAGGTGGAGTTTTAGTAAACTGACATTTGCAGGGCGGGGTGGGGGTGGGGTAGGTATTTTCTCTTCTAAATGGCTGCCTTTCTCTAACAGATCATGCTCTGCTTTTGTGTCGGCGGTCCTCCAACAGAACAAGGCTGTAGCGCTGGTTTAGGAGATGCCAGAGTGGCCCCTTACGATGAGGTCTGTGACCTGCTTGGAGGACCCTGTCCATGCCAAGCACTGGGGTATGGGCTTTCTACCTACATCATTGCATCTGATTGAGCCAGGACTTGCCTCTGGGCCCATAGGACACTGCCTCTTGGGCAACATTGGAAGAAGGAGGCCTAATGGTTAGGGCACCAGAGTGGGTATTCTCCCATCCTGCCCACCTCTGCTAAGGAGGCATTTGTGATCACGCACATTCAGAAGATGGGGAAAACAGCACTCGGAGCATTTCGGTCCTTCTGCTGAAGGGCATGCAGTTCCCTGGAAGCAGAGCCAGGACCGGGCTGATTCCAAGCAGTGGGCTGTAATCACTCAGCTTGTGAGAAAGCCCACTGCTTCCACTAAGTGCTCTCGAGTGCTGGCTGCGCTGGGGCAGTACCTGGCTGGTGGAGAGCACGAAGCGGTTGCTCATCAGGTACGTTTCATCCGTGAACATCTCGGGCAGCTCCTCGCACGTTTCCCGGGCCAGCTCCCGCAGCCCCAGCAGGTGGTTGTCGATGGCCATCCCTGTTATGGCCTGGGACAGAGAGCAGGGCTTGAGGCACGCGCTTCCCCTCCTTCCCTCCTCTCTAGTCTGCAAAGCTCGTGGGGCCTCTAACGGCTCTGGCCCACCCAGTGCTTGCTGCGGACCACGTCCGCGTGTGGTGGCTGCCCAGGACCAAGCACTCCTACGTGGCCTCTGCTCCTTGTATATTTCTCCACACCCAGGATAAGCCAGAGCAGGGAGGGTTCTAGATGAGGATGCCCGAGTTAAAAGCCGGTGAGTCTGACTGCCCGCCCCCCAACAGCATGGTCCCTGCCGATGTTCAGCGTGTATAACCCCTCATGCTCCAAGTGGAAACAGCAGGGCTGGCTTGGCCCTCCTGGGCACCCCTTCAGGGGCAGAAGCTGGGCAGGAGCACAGGTGCTGGCTGGAACCCATCCAAGCACGGGTAGGGGTACCCCAGGCTGTCCCTGGATGGGCTTTCACCACAACCAACACTTCATCCTCCAGCAGGAGCCCAAGGAACGGGGGCAGAGGGTGCTGAGGTGTCCTGGAATCTTGGCTGCTATTTCACAGGCTCAGAGTCAATTCAACTAAACTGGACTCATAATCTAAGAGTAATTTTGAGACAGGAGCTAGACAGCTTAGCAGAGGCTCAGCTCACACTTTCAAGGGTTGTTGGAGGAAAGAAAGGGCCTTTCTTTTTGTCACAGGTATTTGAAATCTTATCAAAGGATAAGAGAATAGCAGTGGAGACTCCTACGTAGGAGGAGCTCAGGGGTAGTGGTGTGGCTGGAAGGGGACAGTGGAACCAGGGCAGGCACAGGGGTTCTGTGCAGCAGGCAGGGGTTTTGCACGGATTACATGTTTGATTGGGGCAATTTGTGGGGCCTGATTTGTGAGACATAGAGGCCTCTTTCTTTTAAAATAATTTTTAAACTTATTTTATTTTTGGCCATGCTGCATCTTCGTTGCTTTCTGTGGGCTTTCTCTGGCTGCAGGGCGTGGGGGCCACTCCTCTTCGTGGTGTGCGGGCCCCTCATCGCGCTGGCTTCCCTTGCTGCAGAGCACAGGCTACAGGGCCCATGCGCTTAGGTAGCTGCAGCATGTGCGCTCAGAGCTGAGGCTCACGGGCTTAGTTGCTCCACAGCATGTGGAACCCTCCCGGACCAGGGATGGAGCTCGTGTCCTCTGTATCGACAGGTGGAGTCCGGGCCATTGTGCTCCCAGGGAAGTCCCTCCTCTGGCCTCTTGTAATAACCTCTGGATCCACATCAGGGTAACTGTGAGTAACTCCTGGGGGTTTCACGGTTACATAAGATGGCCCCTTAGCTGTTAATGCCCCACATAGATGGAAATCTTCAACCACAGTGAACTTTGCTGAGGTTTACAAGATACCTTTTGGAATTTGACTGCTGTTCTCTTTCAGTTTAGAATGGATGCATAAAGATGACTCAGGGGCCCCAGTCCCTCCAAACACACCTAATTATAGGCTGGAAAGACATGTTATACAATCACCACTCACTTTGGATGTGCCCTGTTAGGACAGAGGCGAAGCCCTGTGAGACGGGCCAGCTATGAAGCAGATGTGCGTCCAGCTCTCAGGTCGCCGCTGTCTGACGGCTGCTCTGTGTGGATTATCAGAGCAGCCATGCTGTCCAGCAGCCAATCCACCCCGGCTTTCACCGTCTCTGAAGCTACTGTAGCAACTGGGGTTGATTCAACAGACTCTTTGGATCAGAGCCATGAGAAGTAACGAGCAAAATGACTCAACATCCAGTCTTTCGTTCATTCAAGAACCTTACCTGCGTGCCTACTATGTGCCTGAGAAGCTGCTAGAGAACAAAGCAGTCGCAGACTCGGCCTCATGGAGCCTTGGGTGGCGTCATATCAACCAATCGTACAAATAGACTTGCGATCATCAGCTGAGAAAACGCCAGGAAGGAGACGCACACGGCGCTTCGGGAGGATGTGTCTGGACCACATTTGCTCCTTTCCTCGGAATTTCCTTTCTCCATAACCTCTGCCAAATACACTCACCAGATACACGGAGGTTTCCTGGTTTCCCCCTCCGTCCCTTACCCCGCATATCCAACCAGGGGCCTACAGAGCATCCTTACGCCTCTCCTCTCCCCACCCCTGCTCTCTTTCATTTAGCTGTTTTCACCAGCTTAAAATAGTTAACACAGCAGAACCCAATGGCAATGCTTTGGAGAATATTTTCCTAAAATTTTCATAAAATTTTAAATTATTATCAAAGCTGTATATTTATAGTTTGAAAAAAAAACCCAAATAAGCCAAAGACTTATGCCACTTTGCCAGCACTGAGCCCCACTCCACAGAAGCAATCACTTGGAGCCCTTTTAGTGACTGGCTTTCTTAGTTCAGAATAACAGGCTTCGACTGCTGCTGCCTTATTTTTCAATTTCCTTATTATAGAAGATGAAACTTTGGCTCTTTGCTACCCTCCTTCCCAAATATACTTCCACTCCCCTATGCTTCCAGCAGAGTTAGACTCGAACTCCTTGTCACTTGATCAACATTCACTGTTTACATGGCTATAATTATGCAAGTATTCACAGCTGAGTCCTGAGTCCTGCGTGTGTTAGGATTAGATTTCCTAAATCAGTTTTTTGCGTTCCCTAGAATCGACGGTTTGTAAATGATTAAATTATGATTTTCCCACTTGCTTACCTTTCTATGTATCTACGATTTATTGATTCGTAAATCCTCAGCCAGAACTGTAAAACTTCCCTTAATGCATAAAAATGTATCAGATAATTTATCAGCTTAATTTCTCTTTTCACTTCTTGCTTCTCCGTGGACTGACTGTTCCCGGGGTCTGCTGAACAGCTGTCAACTTGGGACCTCCCTTTGCTCTCATCCTTTTTCTCGACCTCTTTCTGGTGTTGAATCGTCTGATGTTTAAGTCTATGATTTTCTTTGTGTTTTATTCTCTTACGTTAGTGGTCTACATCCTCCAATAGCTTTACTAGAAAGAGAGCTTAATAAGGAAAAATTGTAAGGCCTTGCCTTTGCACGTGCTGTCCCCTTCTAGGGCCGTCCTTCCTGTCTACATCTCCCTGACAAACACTTCCTGCTCTAAGTCTCATATGAAGCGCTACTTGCTCTGGGGACTCACCTGGCGTTCCCAAGCAGAAGGAACTTATTCCTCCATGTTCTCTGCTACTTCCTGAAATACTTAAGGCCTCTTTTCCCTTCTACATAGTGAACTCCCCAAGGACAGGGCTTCATTTTTTATTTGCCAGCACCTAATGCCTTGCCTGGCATAGAGCAGAAAATCAAAGGATACCCATGGAAGACATGAGAGCAAGCTTGATTTTCCCCAAACAGAACAAACAGCTATTCAGATGAATCAGGGACCTAGCAACTGAATTGGAGAAAAGCCTATACTGGCTAGTTCTAAAACCCAGATCTACGTCGTGCTTGCTTTCAGATACACAGAGAGTAAGCAAAGTAAATACAAAGTAAATTTCTTTTCATAGATTGTATGATCCTTCAAAGACTGTATCAGAATGATTCACAATTGATATATTGATCACCAGTCCAAGCAGTAGCTTATTTTTGGTTTGTATGCAAATGATGGCTTTGCAATGGCAGAAAATATATTATTTTCCTAACCCAGGAAAGCATTTCCCTTACCATTTCAATTTCATCATTAACTTTCAGCAAAAAACCTTTTTATTCACAAGCAGTATAAATAAATAAATACATGGAGAATAAGAAGGCAGAAACAGCCCTTGGTGGGAATAAACACTGCCTCACTGAGACTGCACGAACCACAGACTCTGCCTTCTCTTATATGAACTGTAAGGCGCTTTACATGTTGGTGCTATTATTACTGGCGTTGTTTCAAAGACCGTTCATTGTGTTCCTGCAAAATCCATGTAAAAAGCAGGAGTGCTGTGCTACCCAGCTTTTAAAATAAGAAAGAGGAGGCTCTGAGAGGCAAGGTGGCCTCACCAAGTTGCTGCTTAGGAGGTGGCCCAGCGGTCACCCCGAGTCCGTGCTGAGGCCCCGGCTCTGGGTGCAGCCGGGGTCCTGAGCTCAGGCGAGGTCACTCACCATGACTGTGTACTCCGTCTGGGCTCGGATGGCGTCCTTCAGGAGCAGCAGCTTCTCCGAATCCTGTAAATGGACAGAGACACAGCGCACGGGGCTTTAAGAGGCTGCTCAGGTACAGACCAGCCAAAGGAGCTGGGTGTCCCGGGGCTGAGCCACAGGCGGCCCACAGCTGCCCCACTGACCTCCCTGAGACCCCTCAGGCCAGCAAGCCTTACCGGCACGGCGGCTGTGTGGTGGTCAGTGATGGCTTTCACAAAACGCAGTGCCTCCGGCGTGGCCGATCGAATGTTGTCCACCCGTCCCTCGTGGAACCGGCGGATGGAGGCGCTCTCGTAGGTGGGCACGAGTTTCCCGTGGAGCCTGCACAGGATGAAGGGGGAACGCAGACAGCGCTGCCTTCTCAGGGAGCATAAATGCTGAAGGAAAAATAGCCTTGCCTGCCTTGATTTTTACAGTCCTGCCTCCACTCGGCACAGTCTTTCATTTTAATGCTAATAGAATTCTGGAGGAGATTCCCCAAAGATGAATGTTGGGGAGCCTCTGATATGAAGAGCTGAGCACACTTTCCTGCGAGGGTGATACTGTGTGGATATAAAATATAAGGAAGACATGACTGGTAGCTGTTTTGTTTTTTTTTTTAAAGTCCCAGTCTGGTGGGAAACCTAGAATTTTCTGCAAGACCCAATGAGTGAGTGATTAATAGCACAGCATGGAATAATTCATCATTCCCACTCTTGAGGGAATCCTGTTTTATTTAAAAACAATTCAAGCATGACCTATGGATCGGGGCAAGGAGGGGGCCTTAGTGGCCATGGGTGCCAGCTGCTGCACAGGCCCGCCGTCCAGGGGCAGCGTTGCTTCCAAAGTGACCCATGGGCACCAGGGCTGTGTCTCTCCTTCCTCACGTCTGTGACTGCTGCCCCCACCAGCCAGGGCGAGTCTCTTCCTCACATATGTGAACTGAGCAAGCACCCTTAGGCTTGCGCACCAGGCTGGCAAACACCTTTCCCACCAGTCCGTGAAGCTGTTGGTGTTAAGCGGTCAGGGAGGGGAAATACACAGAACTCGGAGAGGGGCAGTGACCGCCCGAGGTCACACCGCATGTTGTGGCCTTGTATCTTGGCCTTCTCCAGGCAAGTCTCCCTCGCCCTGCGTGAGTTCAGGAGTGGGGAATCGAGAGTCTGATTGGGTACAGTGCTTGACACTGTATGACTCGCCAAGAAACTGGCATTTCCTGCGCTCATGTCCCATTTTCCCCCAAGACTCTGGCAGGGAGCTCATCTCCTGTATCTCTACAGCCCCTCGGAGCAAACACGATGCTGAGCACAGAAGTAGACGCCACCACTGACTGGCTGATCAGCCCCAATGTGGGCTGCTTCCAGGTTTCTGCTGAACCTAGAAGCAGATTAAAAAAATTTTTTTCTTATAGTTGAAACTCCGAAGCCTTCATTCCATAGGCAGCAGGTGGTATTTTGCCTATTCAATGAGCCTGGGAGCCTCTGGCCTCATCGATTCCTGGCCATGTCCAGTGACAACAAAGCTCCCTGGAGGGTAGAAGAAGGGCGCTCTGTCCCCATCCCCTCTGGGATTTGGATCGGAAGCTCTGAAGTGCCTGAGCACCAGGGCAGCAGTGTCCCCATCCACGGCACGAGCAGGGCACTGACCTCACGGCCCATTTCAGCCACATGCCATCTGAGTATCAGAACGGCATTGACTGCAGTTCCAGGCTGGGTCCTTCCACAGCCCGGTGCCAGCGAGGTCTACACATCCTGGTGGTGAGCACAGTCCTTGTGTGGGGTGACATCAACCTGACCGATGATATTCGGAGTGGCTGCACTCCCTTCCCCGTGAGTCACACCCCCTGCGGGGGACACTGGAGTCTGGGATGCCACGCACTCATTAGTGATACCTCCATGCCAGGGCCTTCTCCAAGTTGCTTTATGCCTCTCCTGATTGCAGACCAAGAGCAGGTTCTGGTGGGGCTGTGGCGCCATTTACTACACAGCACCTGTGCTGGTTTATGAACGGCTGCTTCTGGAATGCTGCGACCAACAGGAGCCAGCCCTGTCTCGAGGAGGATCCATTTTGCATTATTTTTCGCCTCTCATAAAAGGCCAGTTTGGCTTCCTACCCTGCCTTCAACTCTTACTCCCAACTCTGCATCTCTTCCCCAGGACAGAGCTACTACTTAAGGGATTTTTCTAAACCACACACAGACCATGCCACCCCAGGCTAAAACCCCTGCAGTGTCTTCTCAGGGCTCTGACAGTCCCTGGTGCCTACTCTGTCCCAGGCACGCAAGATAACCGAGAACATCACACCTGGGGGAGACAGTTTAGAAAACAAAGTCAGCAAATCCATGAATAAGGGCGCTGACATGCATAACAACTGCCACGAATGAAAAAAGAACGCAGCGTGCTGTGAGAGAGCTGGTGGCAAGAGGCCTCTGAGGGCTGACGCCCGAGCTGAGACCTGAGCTGTAGGAAGGAGCTGGTGTGTGAGGCGTGGCGGCGACAGGTGGGTAGGCAGAGGCACTGGCACAGAGCAACGGTCTGGAGGTGGAAGAGAGCTTGGGGGCAGGGCCCCGGGAAGGCTCGTTCACAAAGACCCTATCTAAGCCTGGACTTTGTTCTAAGCATGATGTGAAACCACTGGGAGAGTTCGAGGTGGTAGGTGATGGAATCTGATTTGGATATTTCAAAGTTCATGCTTCATGAAGACAGGATTATTGGGGACAAGAGTGGAAGCAGAGGCCTGCAAAGGCAGCCTGCAGTTGACCAAACATCGGATGGCGGGGGCGTGGAGGTGGAGGGCAGAGGATGGAGGGGAACTGCTGTGGGGTGCGGGGAATGAGCAACGGGAACCAGTTAAGCCCCAGATGTTTGACTTGACCCACCAGGGCGTGGGCAGGGATGCTAGTTCCATCTCCTTGTCAAGACCAGGAAAACTGGGTGGAACAGGCCACAGCTCCAGCGCCCCAGCTGGGCTGGCTGAGATCAGGAGGGGACCACCTGACGTTCTCGCCACCTGCCTGGCCTCCATCAGCTCTGCGTCCCTCCACCCCCATGAACTCTGCGCCCCTGGGCCATTGCTTGCCAGCTTTAGGTGACAGAGTCCTTCCGTGCAGCCTGCCCTGGTCATAACCCCATCCTCTAGGCTCACAGAGAGTCATCCTTCCCGCCAAGATGCTTCTAGACCCAAGAGTAGCTCATCAGTCAGTCCCCCTGGGCAGGCTGTGCTTACCTGTAGAAGGCCAGCTGGAGGGCCACCTGAATAAAGGCATCGGGGCTGCATTTCTGCTGCTTAATGAATGTTTTCCCGTAGTCATCAAACTTATAAACGGTGAAGTCGAGATTCTTTACTATTCTGTGGAAGAAAAAGGAAAGCAGCTTTCACTGCATGCAAAGTAGAATGCACTCACCACAGAGTCTAACGAAGTTTCTCGAGCCTGGTCCATGTCAAAGCAGTAAGGTGTCCAGGACACAGTCAGAGACAGGCCTTGGTGTATGGAAGTGGCAGAGGGCATGCTGACCAGGGGGACTCTGAACTGAGGGTGAGGCGTGGCTGGATAGGGCAGTGGTTTTGTGCTGGGGGTGGGGGAGGTGGGCCTGGCTGCAGGGAGGGACACAGAAGCACAAGGGTCATTTGCGAGGGCAAGGAGAGCACAGCCTACAGAGTCCTCGAAGTTCATTGCCCCCAGAAGCAGGCCTCATAGAGGCCATGCATTTTGACCTGTTTGTGAAGTGTGTCCGGCATCCCCATGGACTCTTTGGGCCTCTTGGCCATCTTGCCAGACCTGCCAGCCCCCCATGTTCAGGGAAAAGCCTGCTTCTCTGATGGCTGCAATCAGCATCTCTCACTGAGACTCATCCCTGTTGTGCTGTGGGAAGAAAAGCTTGGGGCCTGGTGGCTGGTGACAGTCACCACAGCTAAAGCTGCTCATCGGGGCTTTGTTGGTGACTGAAAATCCATTTTACCCAGAAATTGATGCTGAGCCTCCTGTGATATGCCCAGATCTTTGCCGTCCACAAAGCACTGTTAAGTAGAAGGAAGGCTCCCTGAGTCCACACTGAGACAGACCTTCAGCACTGCTCTCCCCACGCCCTTCCCCTCACTAC
The DNA here is from genome assembly GCF_016772045.2 of Ovis aries. NCBI lineage: Eukaryota > Metazoa > Chordata > Mammalia > Artiodactyla > Bovidae > Ovis > Ovis aries. The sequence goes on along the minus strand of NC_056078.1, from coordinate 42,762,495 downwards.
ACTGACCAGTTTCCTGCATAATGAGTTTGGGGTCCGGGCTGCCGGCTTGCAGGGGCAACATGTAGCAAGGTCCCCATATCTGGCCACCAGCCGTGCGTGTGTGTGTGTGTGTGTGTGCAGAGCCCTGGGTGGGCAGCCCTGACCCCTGCTCCCACCCTCCCTCAGGATTCGGTGTTCCTTGCCTGCCTTGCCTTGAATTATTCCTCCAGTCATGTGAGCTCAGCTCTTGGTTGGTCCATGCCAGGTTCTGAGGACCCAGCAGGACTCGGAGAGGGCTCAGTTCTCATGGGAACTCACCCTTCACTGTTCCTGGACAGGCTGAGCCCACAGTCACCCCAGCCACCTGGAAAGCTTCTTGGCCAAGCCCTGGCCCCTACCTACCTTCCGTGGCAGCTCAGGACCCCACGGCTTCTGCTTCCCCACCCACAGGCCTCGCTTGGCTCTTCCGGTCCTCTAGAAAGGAAAGCTGGGCACTTGGGACCACATGCCAGCTGCCTGAAGCCCTGAAATAAGCCAACTCTTTCTTCTGCCCAGGGCTCACCAGCCCACCAACTCACCTTCACATCCCAAGAGCAGCCCCATGGGGCTGAGATACAACCACTTACAGATGAACACCTGAGGCCTCTCTCCTTCCCCCTGGAAAGTCCGTCAACACCTCCAGCAGCTTGCTTTGGGCTCAGCCTCCCCATCCCTCGGCGTCTGAGCCCAGCCACGCTCTGTTCTGCTCACCCGCGCCATCCTCAGTGTCCTCACTGGTTCCCTGAAACTCCAGGCGCTAAATCCTCCAGGGGTTCCTCGCTGCCACAGCACAGCTTCCAGTACCCATAATGTAAGGACATGGAGCTCTCTGCAACGTGCCCCCAGCTTCCCTTTATTGCCCCAGCTCTGGTCATTCTCTCACTTGCTGGCCTCCAAACAACCTGATCTTATGAACCTGTCTCTTTCCCAGCTGCTGGCACCACAAACTCCTAGCTATCCTTCAAGGCCCATTTCTGCAAAGCCCTCGCTCTACCTCCTGGCAGAATCCAGCTCCAGTGTCCTCTGTGGGTTCAGGACCAGATACCTGTCTCTGGTTTGGGCGCTTATTGCACCTGACATTTTTGCTTTGGGGATCCAGTTCCTCCACCAAAGTATGGAGGGTGGGACGCGTGGCACCTTGATTTCTGTGTCCCCAGAGCCCTCTCGGTCAGAGGCCTGGAACACCCCAGAGCTCTGCACGTGTGTGCTGAATGAATGAGAATGGATGAGTGCCCTCCTGCTCATTTACTGAATGAGGGAGCGAACAGCCGAAGCCCCATCTAGCTCCCAGACCACGGCTCCCAGCACGCCTTGCGGCCACTAGCAAGGGCTCATAACCCCCCGGGACCTCCTGCTGGGTCCCATTAGGGCTCCTCTTGGGGGAAAAAAAGGCCCCTTGTCAAGTTGCAGTGTAAATTCAAGCAAATTGAAATCTCCTGGATTCAAATGACTTATTCAAACCAGTTGGCAATAACTCCCCTCCCCCGGAAGCTGGAGATGATTTCCCCGCCTTGACTCAGCTCAGTCAGGTGAAACCTGCGGAAAAAAATAGATGCACGTTTGCATTTTATGGAAATGAAGGATATTCGGCAAGGTCGTTTCCTGAGAGGTCCAACTCCCCTTTAGTTTGACTGCGTCTCCATGAGGGCAGTGGGCGGAGGCGGATGAGGGGAGGCAGAGGAGCAGGGTCTTTGGAAGCTTCTAGGACACCTTGGCAGCTGGTGGGGTGGGGGAGCGGTATGATGATCCCCCCTGGAGCGTCACCCCCAAAGACCTGGCATTCTCCTTACTGTTGAAGTTTTTCTGCTGAGGAGGCTAAGAGGCCTTGAATTTCTGGGGAGCATTTCCACCTCAGCCTTCTGGGTGCTGGGAGCTCGCTGACCGAGTCAGCTCGGACCATCTTCTTGCTGGTCTTCACCCTGCAGGATAATGGGGTGACCTCCTGTGGCCCTGCAAGCTGGGGGGCTGTGGGCAGCTCATTTCTTTGCCCTGCAGTCATGTTAGCTGTTGAAGTTTGGTGTGCCCACCAAACCACGACACAGATGAAAGGGCTGAAGCTCTGAGAGGACACCTCAATTAGAGAGCGGTCGAGCCAGGATTCCATCCAGTTCCACCTGACTGCAAAGCCCGGGATTTCTGTTCATGTTCTCCTGTTTGACCACGCTACACCAGTAACTCTTAAACACAAACAAACAAACAAAACACTTGGGAACAAATGGAACAAGCAATTTGTGCTTTTCCATCGATGAGGGCTGGTTTGGGTTTTCAGTGATCCTAAAGAGTCCCTTTAGGGAAGTCCAGGCGGCGCTAGTGGTAAAGAAGCTGCCTGTCAATACAGGAGACATGAGAGTCTCAGTTTCAATCCCTGAGGGGGAAAGATCCCTGGAGGAGGACATGGCAACCCACTCCAGTATTCTTGCCTGGAGAATCTCATGGACAGAGGAGCCTGTGGGCTACAGTCCATGGGGTCACAAGAGTCGGACACGACTGAAGTCATGCTAAGTCATGACTCAGCATGCACGCACAGAGTCCCTAAATCATGGAAGAGATTCAGAACTTATAGATTCAGGCAGAAGATTCTAGGAGGGGAGAATGAGCAAAATCATGAATGGGGGAAGGGACCCAGTGTGTCCCAGGGACAGAGAAGTACTCAGTCTGGCGACCTTGGAAGGTAGGGAGAGAGACCCAGGCTGAGGGGAGAGAAACAGGTGCAGCTCCCCTCTGCGCTGGGTCAATAGTGGGCCCACACCTGACTCCGGACAAGCAATAGACATCGACCTGGGCTTCCCTGGACCAGAGCAAATGTTCCCTTAGAGCTGAGAATTCTTGGCCAAATGCTGCCCTAACTACGCTAAACTTGCTGCCCAGTCTGCCCCTTCCGTCCAAGCTCGGAAAAGCATATGATGTTTCATTCAAGCTGGTTTTCAAATTCGCCTATTCCTAGGACATGTGCCAGACTAATGCAGCCCCTCAGCGGCCGCCCACATTTTTCCTGGCCTAGCTTGGCCACTGCTGGGCAGTCTGGCTTTGCCTCCCGTGGCTGCTCAGCGGCTCAGGAGGGGCCCTGCCCCCAGACTCACATGTGCTTGAGCAGATGCTCCGTGCACTGCACCAAGACGATGCCGTCGAAAGGGGAGTGTTCACACACCACGCCACAGGTGCCATCTCGGCCCACCACGAACTGCAACAGCAGAGAGGGTGAGCAGGCCTCTGGGTCAGCACTTCACATCAGCTGCTTGGCTCCAGGCCAGGACCCCTGTATCCCTCCCACCTCCCCCACCTCTCAGGGAGACCTTTTCTCCAGGAACACCAAAGCACATCATCTCTTGAAAAGAACACAGTCGCCATGGTCTGAGAATCGAGGAGCCTCAAGACAGCTCTAAACTGTGTGACCTCCTCCCAGAAATGCCCTGGGTGGTGAAGGCAGAGCCCACAGCTGCCTGGCTCAGGTAGCCCAGCGATCCCTAAGAGCTCAGCCGAGGCTGTGCGTGCTCTCCTCAGGTCCTGGGCAAGCCCCTTCGGCTCCTGTTGGCCCCGCTTCCCCTTCCTGGCGCACATCAGGGCCACCGCCTGGCTCTGCTTTGTGTGGCTGGCCACCCCTGATATTATCCCCAGGACCTAGTGTCCACCCCAGGGCAGGTGCTTAACGACTTCTCTAAATGAGTAATGAAGGATGATGACCCAATTTGGGTGGCATGCAGATTCCCAGGGAGAAACAAAATATCTCATGACAGGAGTGAAAGAAAGGTGTGTCAAGGATGGCCCACCCACTGCTCCCTGGGCTTCAAGTCAGGATCCCTGATTCCAGCTCTGTGGTTACCGCCTTCCAGCCGGGAGAGCTTTGACAAGGCGCATCAACGCTCTGGCTTCAGTTTGCACTCATTTGAAATGGATCCAATAAGGCTCAGTTCACGGGATCAATACAAGGATTAGAGAGACGGTCTATGTAAGGCCCATGGGAACTATAAGGGTTACTCATGGTCTTTCTAACTATACAAAGGCTGGATTTAGCTGACTTCGGAAACGGAGATGCTCAGTGTGTACAAAGGTCCTAGCAGGAAATCACGAAAAGGATGAGGTCTTGATTCTAAAAGCATAACCTGAATACAGTCAAGCTGCCTTGAAGTCCACCTCAGCACAGCATTACACTCCAGAGGTACTAACCCAGCATCCATAAGCAAAAAACCAACAAGCCAACAAATACACAAGCTCCTGAAATCTACACGAGACCTTCCGGGGAACTGTGGCAAGGCACACCTCTGAGCCGACTCCCAGCCTCCCCCAATCTCACAGCATGCCAGCTCCCAGAATCACTACTCCTTTTCTTCACACAAGCACACTTCCCACAGAGTTTTTCTCCAGGCCCATCCATGCAGGCTCTTTTCTCTCTCTCCCCGATGCCCTCTGCCTTTCTGTCCTGAGACTTGCTCTCAAACCTTTCCATTCAGGTTCACAGAGCTTGTTGGCCTTCTCCAGCTCCCCTGAGAATCTGTCCTGCCTGCAAAAAAGAGCCCCGAAGTGGGCTCACATAAGGCAGGAGGGGAGGGCACGCCCACTCACACATTAGTGCTTTCCTGTTCCTGTCACTAAAAATAAGGGTGGAAAACAGAGCCTTTTAAAAACCACTACCAAAGCTTACTGTGTTTCAGGCCCTGTACATCCATTATAGCATTTCATTCCCACAGCTGCTCCATGAAAGATTGCAAGCCATTAACACCACTGGTGGAGGCTAAATATCCAGCACAGCAGGGAGAGAACTCATCAGAAATAGCAGAATCAATATGCAAACCAACAAAAGGGATAACCTGCAGAATGTAGGGGACAGAGAGAGAGAAAAATGAGGCTGTCTAGAGAAGCTTACCAGTGGGAGCTAAACCAAAACCAGAGTGACGCTAAACCACAACATAAACATGGTCAGGTACCACTTAATACAGCTATTGTGAAAGTGTTGGAGCTTTACAAACAAACAAGGTTCAACTCAGGATCAGCGTGCTGGAGAGAAAGGATGGGGGGTGGGAATGAATGGCCCGAACCTCATCCCCATCTGTGTGAGCACTTTCCTCTAGGCCACAGTGAATGTCTTATTTCTGGGCTGATGTCATGTGAATGAGACACCTGTGAATGGCTTTGCCTCATTTTATGACTCTTCTTCTGTGGAGATGCTGGGCTGCCGTACTCCTCGGGGATGAAGGGAGGTGTGTTGAAATGTCGGGGCCAGGGTGATGGAAATCAGAAACACTGTTGTCTTCGGGCATCGGACGTGACTCTTGATGAATGCGTTGAGGATTTGTTTGAAGGGAGTCCCCGGCATGCCCCCACCTGACAGTGTGGGATGGAAAATGGGGAATGAGCCCCAGGTCTAACCCAGAGGCCCCCTGGGCTGAGCACAGGCTGCGGGAAAGTCAGCGAGTTAGCACTAGGTTTGGCCACTTGCTCCCGAGAAGAGTTCTGGCCAGTCCAGGGGCCAACACGAATAGCATGTCTCCTTGGTTCCCCTGGCCCCATATGCAGCATCCTGGGTGGGCAACAGAGGCCACTGAGTGAGCATGCTGGACGTAAGCACGAGGTGGCTCAGGCCACTGGCCGTGCCATGGGGAGGCTTACCTGCAGGGACTTGTCATACCAGCGGTTGGCCCCGTTCTTGCTGCAGCCCCCGCCGTGGAGGAGCTGGAGTGCCCGGTTGGTGTCACTGAGCTCCATGCCTCCAGGGGCGTCCAGGCACACCAGGCAGAGGCAGCGCTCGATCATATCCAGAGAGTCCCGGTTGGTGGAGTCTGCAGGGGGGGCCAGCACGGCCTGACTTAGCACCCGCCCAGCCCTCGGCCTGGGGTCCCTTCTGCAGAACCCATACCAGAGGCAGATACACATATGGACACCCAGACCTTGAGCCAGTCCTGAACCCCCTCCCCTGTACTCCAGGGGGTAGGCTGGTAAGTCCAGGTTGCTGTCCTGAGCTTCACTCCCCGGGGGTGGCACACCCCCAAGATCCCTGTAAGAGTCCCGCCCTCCAACTGTAGCCAGTCCCGCCCCAAGATGTGCAGTTACTAGTCCTGCCCGCCAAGATGAAGGGGGTGGTATGGGGTCTTCCCCAGACGCATTAGACTCTCAGGCCAGGTTGTGTCAGAGGAGCCCCAAGTCCCCCATCCAGGGGCCCCCTTAGAGGAGCCCCAAGTCCCCCATCCAGGGCCCCCTTAGGGGAGCCCCAGTCCCCCATCCAGGGCCCCCTTACTCACATCTGCCAGCCATGTCTGGCACATAGGCAAGTTCATTTGTCCTGAATTGTGATTTTCAAACATCAGTTGCCAAAAAGTTTTAATTAGTCAATTCCACATGAAAATGGGAAGTAAGGAAGTGAGGGTGTTGCTCTCCCAGGTCACCCCTCACCCCAGCTGTTGCTTCTATGTGGAGGGCAGGTGGAAGGGCCAGTCTGCCCCTGAATCTGTAGCCAGATGAGCTACTGGGGCAGTTTCGGGCATGCAGAGTTCATCAGGACAAGCAGACTGAAGGTCACGGAGTTGTACCAAAGGCATGCCACTGAGAGAGCCTGACTTCTCCACAGGGGACAGTGGGCATGGAGTTCCCTCCAAAGTAGAGCCGGGCCAGCCAGATGGGCTGCCCCAGGCAGCTTCCTCTCCTGAGCGGAAGGAGGTTTGAAAAGCCTGCCCGGTGGGCCTCACTATGGCCACAGGTGCCGTGACTGTGGAGCCAGACACCTTTTCTCCCAACCAGGAGTCTTTCCTGTGACTGCGTTATTTCTGCACCACCCCACACAGGTGCTGGGGCATCAGGACCCGACGGTGAGGGCTGCCATCGGCCAGGCATCCTGACCTCTGGGCCAGACGGGGTGCAGGGTTACCCCCCTCCCCCAGTCCCAGTGTGTTCCAGGCATGGGAAGATGCGTGCGTGTTATCTGAGGCAAAGGACCATTACATGGCATGTTGCGATACCCACACCCACTTCAGTCATAGCACACCTGGTCTGCAGCTTGGCACATAGATGAGCGGGACTAAAGCTACATTTCCCAGCTTCCCTCACAGCTGGGGAAATCATGTCTCAGCTCTGCCAACAAAAATCTAGAAACACCATCTGACAGCTTTCAAGAAACCTCCTCAAATACAGTGAGCACATTCTCTTTGCTCTTTTTTCCACCTTCCTGGGTCCTGCTGCCTGGATCACAGGTGTGGTGGCCAGAGGCCTAGCCTCCATTCTGGGCCAGGAGGATGCAGGCCACACCCTTGGAGTGTGATGGAAGAATTCCAACCATCTATCAGCTCTGGAGGGCTCAGTTTGAGTATATATGCAAGAGACGGAGAGAGACAGAAACCTCTGTTTTCTTAAGATACTAATATTTTGGATTTGGGGTCACATGTGACCAATTCTAATACTAATCTTATACCGTGTAGTGATGCTGAACTTGCATCCTCACACTGAAGGGATGAGCTGGAGTTGAGAAGCTGTGCCCTTGGTTTGCCACAGTCTTCCCATTTATTTAACTGTTGTGTCTGCAGATACTTAAGGTCCTGTCCAGGATGTTATTCTCTGTGTCAGACAGAAACATTCTGGGGGCTGAAGAGCCTTCGGAGAAGGCAGTTGGTTGAGTCAGCTCCGGGCCCCTTCCTGTCCTCGCATGCAGGCAGACCTCTGGGCGGCCCTGGCCCTGGCCCTGGCCCTGGCCCTGGCCCTCCTGTGCTCCCCGATTCTGAGCCCACTATGCAGCCCTCTGCTTCTGCAGCTACTTGCTCCTCTCCACGCAGGCTCTCCCCCTTCCCTCTGGAAGCCCAGGGACTAAGTCTGAACTCCTCTTTTCAGAGCCTACCCCCATCCCACCCCAGCCCCCAGGTCTGGAGCCTTCTTTCTCTCCAGAGCCTTAAGCTAAGAAATATACCCATCGCGTGTCACAGTTATCTGGAAAATGCCTTCCTGAAGTCCAGGGAACGGGTAGGAGCAGATGTGACTTCCACACCCTGAGGCTCAGATCTCCCCGCAGCCTTCTTTCACCAGCCGGGTCCTGCCTGCGGGTTGAGCCGGGCATAGCAGCACCTTCCCCAGTCAGGGGGCAGCTGAATCCACAGCTGACGTGCCGATGAGGACCACGCCTGGGGCCTGCCCGTCCTTTCCTCTGTCCAGCTAAGGGCCTGGAGGGGCCATCGAGGAGGTCCTGTCTGCTCCTCCCTCCTCTCGGCCTCATCCCGGGCTCTCTCGGCTGCTCCCCGCTCCTGGCACAGGCAGCCTCGAGAGAGGCTCTCAGGTGCTCTCAGCACCTCCCCAGACGCTAAGGCCACTTGAGCAGCCCCTGCTCTGCTGGGGTGAGTTCTCCAGGTTCACGAGAGGGGTCCACAGGCGTCCTCCAGTGAAAGGACACTGTGGTCCTTATCATCGCCTTCCTCCCTCCTCTTGCACACCCTGGGGAAGGAGAAGTCTCTCACGCTGGCCTTCCACTCTGGAACGAGGCTGGCCAGCAAGCCAGCCCCTCCTTGGGTCTTCCTCCCCTCCCACTCGTCTGGAATATGGATTAGGGGAGCCCACTGTGTTCAAGATTCTTCTTGATCCCTATGTGTCCAGAGTGACTCATCACCTTCCGCTTGGCCTCTCGGACTTTCCTGCCTCCTCTGATCAGCTTGCAGGCTTTGGTAATCAGCTTGCAGGCTTTGGTCCCAGCCCTGGGGACTGAACGCTCAGTGAGACTCCACTGTGGTGGCCAGTGTGGCTACGGGGAGGAGGAAACTCCCACTCCTCCTCCCTTGAGTGCGGTGCAGTCACCGCTTCACCCTCTTCAACCTGAGCAAACTTCTACTACCCACAAGGTAGACTCCAAACCTCTCAACACCACCCTCTGGACACCATGGCTTGCCCATGCCGCCCCACTGGGCCACCTCCTCAGAATCCTGGCATGGACCTCACAGGAGCTCCTGCCGCTCCTGGATACCTGTGCACATCCATCCCCTCGGATCGTGCAGGCTGCCCCCTGGGTGGGAGCCCTTCTCCCTCTCTGCCTATCAAAGCCCTACTCATCAAATGCTCCTGAGATCCCAAACCCTATCCAGTGTGGGCCCTGCGTCCCGTGTGGGTGAGAGCAACCCAGAGGGCTCCTGCCCCGCCCCGATCGCCCCATCCTGGTAACATGCTGGCTCGGGCGCCTGCTCAGGGCAGACAAGGACCCTCTGCTTGCCAGACTGGCCTCACATAGAACCTGAGCCAGCGCCAGACCAGTTACCTCTACACCCACTGCCTCCTACCACACAGTGTGTGACCTTACAGTGTGGGACCCTGTAGCTGCCCCAGACCCCAGCCACTGACCATCCAGCCCTAAAATCTTGATCTGGCCGCCTCCTCTCAAGCTTTGAGCTCACAGAGAGCAGGGCCTGGTTCCCTGGCTTAGGTGGGCACAGGAAGTGTCTGTGTCTGGCAATGGACTTGAGTGTGCATGGCCAGGTGGGGCTGAGATCTGTGGGCATAGCTCAGACTTCCAGGCCCTTTGGAAGACAGGAAACCACTACCTCTGGGGCAGGGAGTTTCACAGGATGAAAGGGGTGGAGGAGAGACGGAGACAGGAAAGGGATTCCTAATCTCTGCAAGACTCCCCACCCTGGCTGCTGCTGGTGCCCGGCCCTGCACTATGTTACTCTGGGAGTCCTTGGGTGCAGGGGGGCTGGTGACTTCAGAGCATAGAGAGGCCTTGGCCAGGCCTGGGTCTGATTCAAAATAGGTGGAGAGGAAGGAAGGAACACGTCAGGAAGGAAGTAACAGTGCTGGGAAAGGCTCTGAGGCTAGGCAGCAGACACCCAGGCTGGTGAGCGGAGCTTGCCAGCGATGCCTAGCTGCTCGGGGAGGGCCTGGGCCTGGGGACCACGGGCAGCCCCAATGCTATACACGTTGGCCTGGGTCTCAGTGAGCTCTGAGAGCCCAGGCTTGGTATCTGCCTATGAAACAGCTCCAAGGGCAGTGTGGAGTAGGCAGGCTTCAGCTCCCTGGGAAGCCCAAGGCAGACCTGTCCAGCTCAGAGCCTGGGGAGCAGGCCTGATGCAGCCGCTGGGCAGAAGAGTGAGGGTTGGGCACCCTCCTTTTCAGCTGGGTGACTTGAGGCTGGTGGCATAAAAGGACAGCTCCCTGGGCATCAGTGCCCCAGCCGCCTCCAGGCAAGACAGAGGGACCCCTGAGGAGGGGCTGAACCGTCACCGCTGCATGCAGGTCGAGCAGGACCCCGGAGCTCAGCACCGCTCAACAGGAACCAGGTCCTGGCTCATTAAACAGAGTGAAATAGGAGCAGGACAGCAGAGCCAGGATGCCAGGTGGCCTTGCAAATGGAGTCCCTGCATACGAGCAGCTGATCGGTCAGACCCTGACAAGTTTATCGTGTAAGGCAGAAAATGAACTACATCCAAACTCATCCACCACGACTCTGGCCCCAGCGTGATGGAAACGTGGGGCGGTGGGCCGGAGGCACACGGCAGGAGCCGTTTGTCTTGTGACGTCCTCATCGAGCACAGGGAGGCTCGTTTAATGTGGTAAATCAATCTTCCTCAAGGAGCCCCTGCTTAATAGGTAGAAGTCAGAATTGAGTAATAGGAGGAGCTTGCTCTGCCACCCATGCCTGGGGAGTTGACAACTTTGGTGATGCAGAAATTCCAGAGGCCAGGAGGCCTTAGAGGACCCTAGAGCTTCTACTAGAGGTTGAAAGTTCCCAGTCTGTGACTAAGGTGAGCGAAGAGAAAATGAACACAGCACCTCTGCCTTTGAAGGCCTGCAGACCTCTCAGGTGCTGATCCCCAAAACACCCACCTGGGCACACGCATACACACACAGGCAGCCCTCTCTGGGACACTTGCCTTCTCTGATCTAGTCCCTGGGAAAAGGACGCATATCAGGCTTCTACTGCCCTGCCTCACATAGTCTGGGGAGGGGAGGCACTGGGTCCCTTGCAGATACTTAAGAGCTTCTAAATATTTGTCATGCACATCTGAGTATCTTTACTCCGCTGACAAAGGAATCATAGCCCCTTTTGGGAGGAAAATCTGTCATCCCACCTTTCAAATCCTTCTCTACTCTATGGCTCATGGTGATCTTTACACTCTCAGCCCCTAGAGGCTGCGAGGACGCCAACAAGTATACATCCAAGCTCTATTCTATCTCCAAGAAACTCACATCAAATATACGGATCTTGCAGACGTCAGAAGGATATTAAGAGAATACTATGAACGTTACAGCGTCTGCCTGCAATGCGGGAGACTTGGGTTCGATCCCTGGGTTGGGAAGATCCCCTGGAGAAGGAAATGGCAACCCACTCCAGGATTCTTGCCTGGAGAATCCCATGGACGGAGGAGCCTGGCGGGCTACAGTCCACGGAGTCGCAAAAGAGTCAGACATGACTGAGCGACCTCTCAGACATAAATTCGACAGCTTGGATGAAATGCACTAACTACTTAAAAAGTATAAACTACCACAATGCATAAAATATGAAACAAATAATTTGGAGAGCCCCCTAATTATTAAGGAAATTAAATCTGTAAGTTTAAAGTTTCCCCTCCTCACTAAAATCTCCAGGCCCTGATGGTTTCACTAGAGAATTCTACCAAACATTTAGGGAAGAATTAACCCCAATCTACACAATTTCTTCCAGACAATATAAAAAAAGCAAACACTCCCCAGTTCATCTTAGGAACCCAGTGTTACCACGACACCAAAACCAGATAAGACAGTACACCGCCCCGCCACCCATAACCACACACACACACCACACACACACACACACACACACAACAACCCGCTACAGACAAGTAACCATCATTAATACAGAAACAAAGATAGCTAACAGTGGAGCAGCAAATAGAATTAAGCAACACGTAAAAAGTATATACTGTGACTAAGTGGGGCTCCTTCCGGGGATGCAAACCTGGTTCCATATTTGAAAATCAATTGACGTAATCCACAGCATTAACACACTGTTGAAAAATCACATGATTAGATCAACTGGTGAAGTACAAGTCACACAGTTCAACATCTTATCATGATAAAGTCTCAGAAAGCTAGGAATAGAGTGGAACATCTTCAACTTCATGAAAAGACTCTACCCCAAAACAAAAATGCATACAGCCAACATACGTAAGGGTGGAAAGACTGTGCCTCGCTCCGAAGATGAGGGACAAGAAAGGGTACCCGTTCCCACCACCGCTGTTCAACTAGTACTGGAAGTTCTGGCCACACAAAAAGGCAAGAAAAGGGAATAAAAAAGAAAAATATCAGTAAGAAAAAGCTGCCTATTTTCATATGACATGATCTGTCTGTGTAGAAAATCATAAGGAATCTACCCCCAGAAAACTCCACCTGGAACTAACAGATGAGCTGGAAGTTCACAGGATATAAAATGAACATACAAAAACCCAACACCAGTGACAAAGAGATGAACACCAAAGAGAAAATGCAGTGTCATTTAGACCATCAAAACGAATGGAATTCCCCAGTGGAATCTAAGAGGCATGCAGGGCGCATCTAAGGAAGCGCAAAACACCTAAAGCAAAAATCACAGGTGGAAGTAAACGGAGAGGTGTATCGTGTTCATGCATGCGAAAAAGTGCAGTGGAGATGCCAATTCTCCCCAGGTTGGCACACAGGCTTAACCAGCTCCCATCAAAACCCCAGCAAGACTCTTCGTAGCTGTAGACGAGATTATTCTGAAATCTGTGTGAAAAGGCGAGGGAACTAGAATAGCTAAAACAGTTTTTAAAAAGAATAAAGTTGGAGGAATCAGTGTATCCGATTTGAAGACTTATCACAGAGCCAAGACCATGCAGTATCGGCAGACAGATGAACACACGGATCGATGGCAGAGAACAGAAAACCCCAAAATAGACTCACACAAATATGCCCAACTGATTTTGACAAAGGTGCAAAAGTAATTTAACGGAGGAAGGATGGCTTTTTCAGCAAATATTACAGGAACATCTGTACATCCATAGGTACCCCTCCCTGAAAACCTTGGATAAAAATCTGATACCTTACAAAAAATTAGCACAAAATAGATTGTCAGCTTAAATGTACAATGGTATAAAACTTTTAGGAGAAATTCATCTTTGGGATATGAGGACTTTGGGATATGATCCAAAAAGAAAAAAAACTGATAAATTGGACTTCATCAAAACTAAAAACATTTCTTCAGTGAAACACCCTGTTAAGATGAAAAGATAAGCTCAGATTGGGAGAAAATATAAAGCCACATATCCAATAAAAGGTTAATGAAGAATATATAAGCAGCTCTCAGAACTCACTGGTTAAAAAAAAAATCCAAAACCCAAAACCTAAGCCCCAAACAATCCAATCAGAAAATGAGCAGAAGACGAGAAATATTTCCCAAAAGGTGAGACTTGGAGGGAAGAGTAGCACATGAAAAAATATTCAACAGCATTAGTCATCAGAGAAATGTAAATTACAGCCGCAATAAGATCCCTGCACACGTATCAGAAGGCAATAATAAAAGTAAAAAATAATGACAATGAGGAGAAACTTTCCCATGCATTGCTGATGGGAAAGTAAAATGGTACAGTCACTCTTAAAAACACTTTAGCGGTTTCCTGTAAAACGAAGCATGCAAATATCATATGACCTAGCAATTTCATTCTTGAACATCTGAAACGAAAACTTATGATCACACAAAAACCTATGTATATATTCACAGTAGCTTTATTTGTAGTAGCCAAAAAGTAGAGACAACTCAGATGTCCTTCAATGGGTGGATGGTTACGTCACTTATGTTGAAACATTCAAATTGTGGGATACAGAATGAACTATTCACACATACAATAACCGGGATGGATCTCTTCAGAGTATTATACTGAGTAAAAACCCAGTCTCAGGAAGTTACACGCTGCATGATCCCATTTATATGACATTCTTGAAACAACATCATAGAAATGAAGGATGGATTAGTGGTTGCTAGGGATTAAGGCGGGGTGGAGTTGGAGGGAAAGTGGGTGCAGCCGTAAAGGGAACACCAGGGGTCCTTGTGGGGATGGAGATGTTCTCTGTCTTGACTGTATCAGCATCAGTGTCCTGGTTGTGACACTGTAATTTCGCAAGATGTCACCATTCCCTGCGGGGTAGGGCTGAACGGCACAAGCACGTTTATTCCATACAAGTGCATGCACGGCTATAATTATCTCCAAAGTCTAATTTAACTTTTTTAAAAAAGAAGTCAGTAGCCAAGAACTGCTCTTCCCTCTGGGTTCCAGCTACCCTTCCCATAAAGACAGATTTAAAGAGCTATCACACTTTCAGAATTTCAGAATTAGGGGAGGGGTGGTAAGTGGTGAAAGGCAGGAGATACAAAAAGACAAACCAACCAACCAAAAACCCGCAACCTCTCAGCTGCCCTGAAATGGAACGTCACAGTGCTGCCCGTGAAATGGACAGTGAGGGCCAGAAAGAGGGCACACAGGGAGGAACGAGGGAGTGGAGGAGTCTGGAGTGTGTCCACGCAGGGCACGTGGCACCTGGGGAGCCGGGGGAGGCAAAAGAGCTCCCCAGAGTCAGTAAGAGTCAGGGCTCCACACCAGGACGATAGCCATTCAGTCTGAGGCCACGGGCCACTGTCACTGACTGCAAGAGCTGTGCCCATCCACACAAGTCCATTTTCAGCTCGCTGGATTTTTCAGGGTGGTTTTGGGCTTGGGAGAACATCCCCAGAGCGTTTCCCTGAATCTGGTAAGAGGTGTCCTGAGTGATCGCCCTCTGTGCAGCAGGCCCGGGAACCCCAGCTTTGGATCCCTTAGATGGCTGCCATCTCCCCATCCTGGCTTAAGGAGCCAGACTCAGAGCCTCAGCGAGGGGCCGGTCAAGCCCAGACCTCTCGCCCTGGACCACAGGCCTCTCCCTGTCTGGTTGCTCTCAACCAGGAAAGCCTTCACGCTTCCACTGTGAGAGGGAGGGGTTGGCCCAAAGAAAGAAAACAGCATTCAGCCTCAAGAGCCAGGAGATATTTCTGGGGCAATTGAATCAGAGAGGCTGTTATTGCTAATGTGTAATTGGTTTTAAAATCAGCAGGCTTGCCTATCTCTGGATGACAATATTTAAAGAGCAAGACGCCCCATCCCGAGTGGGTCTTGTAAACCATGACCGAGGAGGCCCTCTGCAGACACAGCAACCTTCTGTCACTTCCCTCCTTGGAAGCTGTGGCTCAGCTCTAATTGGCTGCTGGGAATAAATATTTACGGGACTGTGCAAACGGAGGCATCTGCTTCCAAAGTCTGTTCACAGGATCTCCACTGCACCCGGGCAGGCGAGCCAACAGAGGGGCGGATCTCCTAGCTGGCGATCCTTTTCCTGCAAATTGACAAGTGCTGTAGTCTTCCAGACTCAGGGCTGGATGTTTAATTAAATTTCTAGACAGAATAACGGTGTTGGCTCCTCCTGGGTTCAGGAAGGCCATAGCTTCACTTTGGGTGGGGAGGGAGGTCGTGAGAGGATGCACACAGCCCTCCTGAGGCCCAAATCTCACCCGAGTGCCAGGCCCTGAAGATGTCAGGCTGGGAGACAGATGTTCCCTGGTCACTCCCGGCTCCACCACCCTCCACCTAACCTGTGGGAGACACAGCCTCCTCTGCTCGTGAGCGTGTAAGTCCCACCTCACAGGCTGTTATGGAGACTTGCAGCAACAAGGGGCAGAAAGCACCCAGGACAGGGCCCAGCAATAAGGGGAACCTCCACACATGGTGGCTGCTAGCATCTGAATAAGTGGGTTCCACCCTGGACTGTACCTGAGGGTGCTTTAATAATACGAATTCCTTAGCCTCAATCCAGTGCTACTGGAAAATCACCAGGACCCAAGAATCTGGTTTGGCTTTTCTGATTTGTTTTCTCTGATTTCTCTAGATGACCCTCATATGGTCAACTAGCCCCAGCCACACTGACCCCACCCCACCTTGGTTTAGCCTTAAGTCTCACTTGGCACAGCAAGTCCTCGTGAACTATGAGATGCAGAGGGGTGAGGTCCCCAAATTCCCACAGGACTCCTAAGGGAGACCTTCCCTTTGGTTCTATCTTGTCTACTCTTGTCCTGACGATTCTGTTTTTTCTAGTCTCCCCAGCAAGATGGCAAATCCCAGGGGCAGAGACAGTCCCCGCAGGTCTTGCAGCCCTCAATGCCCCCAGGAGGCCCCTCAATGTGGACTGTGTCCCACTGGCAGCTCCTGGACCTCTGTGAGCTCCACCCTCTCCATGTCCTGGCAGAGGGTCAGGCTGGGCAGCCTGGGAGCTTACAGAGGGGGCCAAGCTGGTTGGGGGATCAGGGACCATCACTGGAAGGAGAGCGGGTTGATGCAATCAACCGCCTCTGTGGGTCTCAGCTGACCCCGTGGAAATTCAAGGGGGAATTTTGTCTGAGCTCAGGCTTCCTGCTCTAGGCATCCACCAGGACAAGGGGAGCTCAGCTTGGCTGAAACTTTCTACTGCACAATGCCAGCCTGGACCCAGTGCCCATGGACACTGGTCTCTGCCGGGGTCTCTGGAACGGAGGTAGAGACCTTGGGACTTCAGCTGAGATACCCTGGAAAGCTCAACCCATTTTCCAGTGTTAGTGGCGGTTCTCTCGAGAGCCAGAAAGACCCCCGGCCTCACCACAGTCAGCAGCTGCTCCTGGAACCAGGAGAGAGAGGGGCCTCAAAGAGATCAGAGCTCTGGGAGCGTCATTTGCAACGATGGCCGCCCTCCCCAGCGCTCCCACCCCTGATGCTCCAGTGTCCCCTGGGTGGGCCTGGTCCTGCCCTGCTCTTCTCTCCTCCTTCCTGGGCTCTCCACAGTGCTTGACTGGCTCTCCCCTTGCCCTGTTAACCTTCTTTGAAAGTGTTCTGTTAACCTTTTGCAGCAACTGAAGGGTGCCCCCTCTGAGGGCCCACTTCCTTGCACCCCCTCCTAGAGGACTGTCATCTTCCTTCACACTCAGCCCAGCACCAGATGGGCAGGGGGCGTCCCCTCCCGGCTCCCAAATGACCCCCGTCCCCTCCGGCTCTCTCTGTGGAGCTGCAGCTGGTAGGCTTTCCTCTTCCCCCCACGCATTATCCTCCCTGTTGCTGTGCTCCTCTGGCCTCCTCACAGGGCCCAACCACCAGGACCTGCCTCTAGCTCTTCCTCCCCATCACCACGCTGGTCATCCTTTCGGTAGCTTGAACATCCCTGTGCGTGGCCTGGCTGGCATCCTCTCTCGGCCGTTTGACCTCTCACCTTTGACAGTCAACCTCAGCACCTACTCCTACCACCACATCTGGAGGCATGTCACTACCAGGACCCAGCCCCTCTGGAGCATCAGCTCATCTGGAGGCATGTCACTACCAGGACCCCCCTCTGGAGCATCAGCTCATCTGGAGGCATGTCACTACCAGGACCCAGCCCCCTCTGGAGCATCAGCTCATCTGGAGGCATGTCACTACCAGGACCCAGCCCTCTGGAGCATCAGCTCATCTGGAGGCATGTCACTACCAGGACCCAGCCCTCTGGAGCATCAGCTCATCTGGAGGCATGTCACTACCAGGACCCAGCCCTCTGGAGCATCAGCTCATCTGGAGGCATGTCACTACCAGGACCCAGCCCCTCTGGAGCATCAGCTCATCTGGAAGCATGTCACTACCAGGACCCAGCCCTCTGGAGCATCAGCTCATCTGGAGGCATGTCACTACCAGGACCCAGCCCCTCTGGAGCATCAGCTCATCTGGAGGCATGTCACTGCCAGGACCCAGCCCCCTCTGGAGCATCAGCTCATCTGGAGGCATGTCACTACCAGGACCCAGCCCCTCTGGAGCATCAGCTCATCTGGAGGCATGTCACTACCAGGACCCAGCCCCTCTAGAGCATCAGCTCATCTGGAGGCATGTCACTACCAGGACCCAGCCCCCTCTGGAGCATCAGCTCATCTGGAGGCATGTCACTACCAGGACCCAACCCCTCTGGAGCATCAGCTCAAGCGCCCTATACCTTGACCACTCCGATTCCTGCTTCACACACTGTTACCTCCCACTGCAGCACGTCTCACCGACATCTCCAAGACCCTTCAGCCCCGCTGCCTGTTTCCACTCTCCACCATCCACCTCCATCTTTCACTTCCCTCCTGTGATGGGCTCAATTGTGTCCCCCCCAAAATCCCTAAGTTGAAGTCTAACCCCTGTCCCACGGACTGTATTTGGAGACGAGGGTCTTTATACAGGTAATTAAAATGAGGTCACTGGGGTGGGACCTTAATCCAACATGACTGGTGTCCTTATAAGAAAAAGAGATGAGAACACAGACATCCTTGTACACAGAGGGAAGACAAGTGTAAAGATACAGGGAGGAGGCAGCAGTCCTGGTCAAGGAGAAAGGCCTCAGAAGAAACGCTCTGTTGACACCTTGACCTTGGACTTCTCGGCTCTGAAAGTGGGAGAAGAGAAGTGGCTGCTGTCTAAGCCCCACAAGGGTATAGCAGGGTGTTGTCGCAGCCTGAGCAGACTAACGCGCCGGCTTACTCAGTTTAGATCCCAGCATTCGAACCGTTCCCCTCCACACCCGCCTTCTCTCCCTCAGTTATACTCACTGACCTTGGCTAGACGACGGGCTCCTGGTAGAAGAACCAGCAACCCACCTTCTCAGCAACCCACCTTCTCCTTGCCTGAACCTCAGCACCTCAACATTATGTGTGGGGGAGAGGGGGGATTGCAAAATAATGGTATTGTTTCTTCTAAAGTGTCTGGCCCTCAAATATGAGCTCAACACAGTCCATGAACCTTAGCGAGTCTCCTGAGCAGGCTGTCTGTCTCACTTCCCATGAGGCTCTGTCACGCACTCTCTTCTGCCTCCAGGGCCCCGCTCACCACTGCTGGCCTGAGGCCAGGTTCGGCTTCCCTGTATCAGTCAAGGGCTCTGATTCTCTGTGCTCCATCTGCTTTTGCCTTGCAAGAATCCCACCCCTCCATCCGTCTCCTCTCTCCTCACTAACAATTTCACTTGCTGCATCACTTCCAGGCACTTACCTCTCCTACTGAAAACACTTCCCTTGACCCCCATCCTCTTCCAACCACTTCCGTTTTTCTGCTCCTTCTAGTACCAAAACGTCTGAAAAGAACCACCCACCCTTAGCTGCTTCTGCTCAGTGACTGTCTCGTTAACAGTTTCTTCCTGCTGTGGGATGGCCTCCACCACCGTACACCTTCCCCCCCCGTCTAGTACTCTGGCCTGACTTTGGTGAAGGTCATGGCTGACTTAGGGTTGCCAAGCCCAGAGTCTCCTCTCTGTCCCATTCTCCCCAGAGTTCTCAGCAGCATCCGACATAGCTGGTGGCTCGCTCTCTTCCCTCTTGCATTCTGTGACTCATCTCCGGCTTTCGTCCTGACTTCACAGCCTGCTCTTTCTCTGTTCCCTCTGCATCTTTTCCTACCTGACCTCCAAGGCCCCGTCTTCCGTTTCCAGATGATCTCATCAAGGTCCATGACTTTAACTATCACTTCTGTGCTGATGGCTCTCAAATTTATATCTCTGTACCAACCTCTCCCTTGAGCTCCAGACACATAGATCTAACTTGACGTCTCTACTTAGATGGCCCGAGGCGTCGCATCCCTGATACACCGGGAGAGGACCTCTCCCTGCTGTATCGCTCCCCTCGGCTGGTTCTCATCTCAGTGAATGGTCCCACCACCTACTCAGTTGCTCACATCAAAAACCTAGGACTCCCCTGCGTCCACAAGCCCACTATCTACACCTGTTTCTCTACGCTTGCCCTGCAAACAGGCTCATCAGTACCGTTTTTCTAAGGGGAGGGTGGGACGAATTAGGAGCGTGCCACTGACGTACATAGACTCTGATGTGAGGCAGACAGCGAGCAGGAGCTGCTGCGCAGCACGGGGAGCTCAGCTCTGCTCTGCGATGGCCCAGGGGGCTGGGATGGAGAGGGTGGGAGGCAGGCTCAGAGAGAGCTGGCGCTACATACATACAGCCGGCTCACTTTTGTTGTGCAGCAGAAACTAACATAATATTGTAAATTATACTCCAATAAAAGAAATACATTTCTAATACATTTATTTTTAAAAAAAGCTCATTCCTCTTTTCCTTGTTGTTGCTTCCACTTTGAAACTTCTCTAGACCCCACCCGTGTCTTTCCATCTTTCCGTCTTATCTTCACTCTCAACTCTAGCCCAAGCTGCCTTAATCTTTCACTTTGACACTCAAATCATTTCCTAAGTGGTTTCCCTGTTTTCCTTCCGTGGGAAGGGGCGCTCCAGAGAGGAGAGCTCAGTGAAGGATCAGATTCCCGCTGCAGATGACACAGCCAGTGCTAACTGGATTAATTAGATTTCCAGAGCGAAGCTGTGTGTGCACTCCCCTCCTTTCTGTCATGCTTCCTTTAGAAACAGCACTTCCATTCAGAAAGCCAGATCAAGTGCCATTAACAAATTAATTCCGATTAGCGCACCCAGGCACTCAGACCCCAAGGCAATCCTGGTCAGTCGTGCGGGGTGATGGCTTGGGCCTGGCCTGCTAATAAAGTGGGAAGCCTCCTGGAAGCAGAGGCAATTCTTCTGATGCTTGTCTCTGTCCCTGGAGGGGAGAAGAGTAGATGTGATTATACCATGGTCTCCTGAGGGAATTAACTCACTTTCAAATCATAAGTTATTAATTCTCCCATGTGGCCATTAGACTGGGAAGAAGAGGGTCACCTCTGGCATCTACCTGTGACCCACACAGCCTCCAATTCAAGACCATGCACTTGAAGGTGACCAAGATCTGAATGAAAGAAAATTAAGTGGTAAGTGGGAAATAAGGCTGGGGCCCAGCATCCTTACTGTCCTTCATTCCCTTATTTAACAAGCATGATTGGGGATTAACTGTGTTTGGGACAGCAGATTCAGAAGTTAAGCCAGGTAAGGCCCCTGTCCTCCTGGGTTTTACAGACTTGGGTGGCGGTGTGGGAAAGGGACAGATAATCAGCATGAATCAAACAGACAGAAAACTGACTTCAGAGAGGAAGAAATGCAACCAAGATGAAAACCAGGACAAGGGGCAGAGTGTGCTGGGGAGAGGCGGGGTGCTCCAGGAGAGTCTGGGGTGGACACCTAAGCTGAGCTGGGGACAGTGCAAGGAGCCAGCCAGCCCTGGAAGAAGAGCTTTCTAGGGAGAAGGGTGTGCCTGCTGCTGGACAGTCAAGCCCCATCACCTTCTCATTCTCCCGGTACGTCCAGCACGGCCATCTTTGCCGGCCAGACTGCTCTCCTCACGGTACTGGGCAGGTCAGATATGGCCCTGCTGGGCAGTTAGTGTTGCCTGCAGTTGGCCTGCCTGCCTGGACACTGTCCCTGCCTCCTGTCCCTCTCACTCATGTCACAGGGTTCCTACCTCTTCCCTCAAAGCCTTTCAAAAGCCTCCCAATTAGAAGGGCTCCCTCCCCTCTCTGAAGTCCTGGAGCATTTATTTGGTTGCTACTGGCTCTACTGCCTTACATGGGGAGATACTGCATTACTAGGTACTTGAATCCATCCCCGATTCCTATCGAGGGGGCTGCTCAAGGCCAAGGGCTCCATCCTTTTTGTCCCTTACACACCCCAGGCCTAGCCCAGGTCCTCAGCTTACAGACACTCAAGAACTCTGAATGGTCACCTGGCTGGAACGAAAGCCCAAGGAGCAGATAAAGGCTCAAAGAAGTCCCGCTCTTCATCTGGGAATGTAGGCAAGAAAGCAAGACTCTCCACACAGTTCCTGAGAATAGGGCTCGCTTTGGGTTTGAAAAGCAGTTTCCAGAAGGACAATGTGAAAAATGTACTGCTGTTGCTGGATTTCTTATGCAAAAGCTTAGAAACTTTCTTAAGAGCCGCAGCCAGAAGGATAAGAGCAGCTTGACGATGAAGAATTTTGGGACCAAGAAATCGCGTGAAGGAGGCAGCCAAGCACCCTTCCAGAGGTGGGCCCATCCCAAACCCCTACCTGACAGCCCTCCCAGCAGCTCAGATCCCGGAAATGAGCACCTCCCTTGCCCACCAGTGAAACTCCACTGCTTCACTGCAGCTGGCCTTCCTTCAACTCAAACCTTGCCCCACACCATGCTCCCAGACATCCTCGGATTCCAGGGCTAGTCAGCCTCACCCAGAAAGCCAGCATGCCGTCAGATGAATTACAAGGGTACAAAAGGTGCCTTCAGCTGACCGCAGGCCAACTGCAGGATATGCCTTTGGGTCCTGGGCTGAAAGGAGGCCTGAGCTTCCCACGCTATGGCAAATGGGGATGAGGTACACCCCTGGAGGGAGGGAGGCCAATGGGTGTGAGGATGAGATGAGCATGGAGTGCTGGGTGCTGCTGCTGACCTTTCATGAGGACCGTCCTGGCCTCAGTCCACTCGCTCCTCCCGTCTGACGTCAGCAGGCCGATTGGAGGCAAGCGTTCATCCTCGTTGGAAGCCATTCTGACTATCTTTCTCAACTGAGTGAACAGATCCCCCTCACTGAGACGGCGGAAATTAATCACAACATCCAAGACAAAGAACTGTGGGGGAAACAGGTCAAAGACGTCACTCAGGGCGGCCCGCCCTAGACGTCAGGCCTTCCCCGAGCCTCTGCATGGAAGCAGGACGGGGGGGGGGGGACACTCAGGCCCCTGGTTCCCAAGGTACTTGATGGTTCAGAAGAGCCACAATGTGGGGACCAGCCTGACACTGTCTTCTGTGCTGGACTCCAAGCTCTCCCAGATCAAAGAAGGCCAGATTAAACTTAACTAAAGAAAGTTTCTTTTCTGTAGTTCCTATTTGACGTAAAACCATTATATTTGTAGGAAACGGAGAGGAAATTGATACATCTGCTTGCTGTTGGGGGCTGTGTCCATCAAAACTGAAAATGTGTGTGCCCTATGATTCAGTAACTGCTCCTGTAATGCATACTTTAGTCTAAGGCTTAGAGAAACATATTTGTGCTCCGGGAGACATATAAAGGACTGCACATATCAGCCTTGTTGGCAATAGAAAATTGGTAGAGAGACCCCACATGCTCTGCAGTAAGGGAATGGTTAAGCAAAACGGGCAGCGCCTGTCCAATGCATGTCTATCCAGCAGTTGAAAGGAGTGACCTGGCTCTAGATACAGCTACAGGGACAGATTTCAAACACACTGGTGAGTGGAGAAAAAAATGGCAGCAAATAACATGCAGAGAAAGATTAAAATGGAAGAACACCGCACAAAATGCTCCATGCATGCATATGTACCTATACACGTGCTCGGGTGAGCTCTGTAGGTGAGGCCTGTGAACTGGCACTCAGTAGTTTCGCAGCTAGAGCCTCAGCATTGTAAAGGGTTCTACTCATAGTCCCAGGTCAAGATCGCTTCTCTGCTGACTGACGTGTGCCTGGCCCCATGCCCTGAGCAGCATACAGGTGGTTTGGTTCAGAGCGGGAGTCTTGTCAGCATTTCTAGAAGGGATGGATACTATGGTGTGTGTGTGTGTGGCGGGGCGGGGGCCGCTGGGATACTCTGGGTTTGACTTTTGAATGAAGGTGGAGAAAGCTTCTGTCCTGTGGCCAGCCAGGTGTCAGGTGGACTTCCAACCTGGGAACAGCCATCTTTTGATGGCAAACTTAGGGCTCCCAATTTAGACCGAAAATGTCAAATGAGCCTAAGAAGAAACCACTACAGAAAAAAATTCCAGGGGAGCCCCCGGGCGGGCGTCAAAGTTGGGTTTTACTGAAAACAAATAGCTTTTCATCAGATGAAATATTCATGTGGAGCCTCAGTATATAAAACACTCCGTCTGGCGTCCCCTGGGCCTGCACAGGCTCTTCCGTGCTCCCTGGAGCCCAGTCTGAGGACCTGAGCTGCAGAGGATAGAGCGTGGACTTGCAACATCGGCAGACTGAGGAGTCCTCCCCACCCCTGGACAAGCCGCTTAACCTAAGTCTCGTCTCCTCGTGTGTCAGTGGAGACCCAAGGCCCCCTCTGCAAGGCCACCTAAGATCAGATGGGATGAGTGTAGACACCAGGACCACCTGGACGGGGGTGCCCAGACAGTCTGTAAGCTGTCCATCTGTGTGTGGTCTCCAGGAAGGCCACGACCTGGGTGACTGCATGTGGAAGGGCTGAAGACATGCTGGGTCTCATCAACGACCCTCAGTCCATCCAGGCAGTTCACTGGACCTGACTTGGCTGGACAGGACTGAAATGGGAACCTACCAAAGGCATCTCGACTGACGACGCTCCTCCTTCTTAAAATCCAACCAGTGGAGAGAAATGGGACTCACAGAAATCAAGAGACCCCATTTCGGGCCACCCTGCCCCAGCTCACCGTGTGACTCTGGGAGGGGGCTGAACACCGTGGAGAAGCAGGGAGGGATGAACAGGTGTGCACCCTCCCCAGGCCCGAGAGGCTGCAGGAGCGAGGGGCCACTTACCTGGTTGCAGCAGGCCACAATGACGTGCTCTGGCTCAGGCATGACACTGCTCTTCTGGGCCACCAGCGTGTCCTGGGTGTGGCCGGGGAGCCGGTAGGAGGAGAAGAGCCCGTAGTATTGCTTCATACAGAGCGGCTGCCCTGATAGCTGGCCCTTGGCACAGTCGGTGGGGATGGAGCGGCTGGAGGGGGAGGGAGGGAAGAGAGGCCGGGAATCAAAATCGGTTGTACTCTAACCTGACGCCAGAACTGCATGGTGATGGCCGTTCAGGAGCTAGATTCCCGTTTTCCAAAGTAGCAGAAGGCCCCAGGGAGCCCCTCGTGTCCTCCGGCCTCCACTGGTCTCCCTCTCTCCAGCCTCACGCGCGACGTGTGCAGGCAGAGATCTGGCCGCTCCGGGCCTTTGCTACTGCTGCTGCTTGGCACGCCTTCAGCCTCGGCCCTGCACGCAACTATCTGTTTAGAAAACTCCCTTCACTCTTCTGAGAGCTTCCTCCGTCATCAGCTCTTCCGGAAGCCTCCTTTGAGTTCAAGGTGGAAAGCTCTCTTTCTCCTAGATCTCAGCACGTCTCAGGCGCTTCCTTCCTCCTCCCCGCTTCCTCCTCTGCCTCCTGCTCTCTCCCTCTGTCTTTCCTCTTCCTGTTCCACCCTCCCCTCCACATTCCACCTCCCTTTCCCCTTCCTGCTTTTTTCTCTCTTTTTCTGCCTCTTTTTCCCTCCCTTCTTCCTTCCTTTCAGCCAACAAATGTGACTGAGCACCTTGCTGGACCAGGTACCATTCGAGCCTCTGGGGAGGCAGGTGCAAGCAAGAGCTGAGCTTCCTGTTCTAACGGGGCACAGGTCGGGGAGCAAAGAAACAGGCAGGCAGTCAGATGGGGTGAGGAGACAGCGACTGGCAGGGCAGGAGTGACCAGGGATGGTCTCACTGAGGATCAGACTCCAGAGCTGAGCCCTGGGGTTAAGAGGCAGCCACGAGGTGAGCTGGGGCAGAGTGAGGCCGAGGGGGACTGGGTGGAGCATTCCACTGTCCTGTTGCTCCAAGTGTGGGTGTCAGATTGAACTGGAAGGACCAGCTGATGACAGGCTGGTTGTGGGACTCCAGGGGGAGCTTTCAGAAACTTGTAACAACTTGACAGAGGACGTTTATATGTGCTAAATCTAACAAGGAAACAAGGGGTCTTGTGTTTTGTATCTATATGCCGTTTTCCTGCTAATTCAGTTGGTGGCTCAGATAGAAAAAAAAAACTGCCTGCAATTCGGGAGACTTGGATTCGATTCCTGGGTCAGGAAGACCCCCTGGAGTAGGAAATGGCAACCTACTCCAGTATTCTTGCCTGGAAAATTCCATGGACAGAGGAGCTGGTGGGTTACAGTCCATGGGGTTACAAACAGTCGGGCAAGATTGAGCAACCAACACTTTCACTTTCAAAAACATTTTACTAAATAAAATATATATTGGTCCTTCGCCATAGATTGTTTGAGGAACACTGGTCAAAGATGAAAGGAAGCCAGTCAAAGCTGAGTAAAGAGATGGACAGAGAAGTGGGGAGGCCTGTGGCCTCTTTGGCAGCAGAAGTCAGTGCCATTTCATTCTTGGGGCAGTGAAAGCCCCGGGAAGGCGAGAGCACTCAGAGGCATGATCTGATCCGCTTTGCTGTCATAAAGGCACTGGTTCTGGGTGGAGAATAGGTGGAAGCCGGTCATGGGAAGGAGGCTGTGGGCTGCTGGGAAGGTGACGGGCCTGGGGAGGGCGATGGGAATAAGAGGAGGGTGTGAGTATGGGTTCTGGCTGCTGCTGCTGCTGCTAAGTCGCTTCAGTCGTGTCCTACTCTGTGCGACCCCATAGACGGCAGCCCACCAGGCTCCCCCGTCCCTGGGATTCTCCAGGCAAGAACACTGGAGTGGGTTGCCATTTCCTTCTCCAATGCACGAGAGTGAAAAGTGAAAGTGAAGTAGCTCAGTCGTGTCCGACTCTTAGCGGCCCCATGGACTGCAGCCTACCAGGCTCCTCTGTCCATGGGATTTTCCAGGCAAGAGCACTGGAGTGGGTTGCCATTGCCTTCTCCGATGGGTTCTGGAGGGAGTGTGATATCCCTGAGCTTGGACTAGATGAGCAGGCGAGGGAGAAAGATACTGCGGGTGACTTACAGGACCCTGGATTCACCACCGGGGCTGCGTGGCACGTTTACTGAGATGGCAGGACAAGGCAAAGGGCCTGCGGGGCATGGGGAGGGGGCCCAAGAGCCCACGGGGGACGGCTCAGCTTGCAGTGACTAGGAGGCGCCCCAGTGGGGATGTCAGGGGCCAGATACTGGAGTGAGCGGCTCAGAGAGGATGCACACAGCTGCATTTGGTGCTGTTCATGTGCCTGTTTCGCTAGAGAGTCTGAGAACCTTTTGAAGACGGGGATGGGGCCTTATTTCCCTTCATCTTTCCAGCATCAATTTGAAAAGTGAAAAAAATCGGCAAACAATAAATGCTGGAGGGGATGTGGAGAAAAGGAAGCCCTCTTGCACTGCTGGTGGGAATGTAAATTGATACAGCCACTGTGGAGAGCAGTGTGGGGATTTGCTTAAAAACTAGGGATAAAGAGCTATCACACGACCCAGCAATACCACTACTGGGCATATACTCTGAGAAAATTGTAATTGAAAAAGACACATGTACTCCAATGTTCGTAGCTCCTTGGCTAGGCAGACAGATGAACAGGGCACTACCCTTCCCAGGTGGGGCTCAGTCCTACCTGTCCAGCAGGGCCTTGTAGCTGAGCACACCGGAGATGAGGTTGGCGGCAAACCTGCAGAGAGAGATGAGGCCTAAGTCTCTCCTCTCTCCCAAGGCTTCTGGGAGGTGCTGTCCGCAGAAAAAGGCACCAGAAAACCTTCCCATTGGACCCTATCATCTTAACTACCCATGGACGAAGAGCCTGGCTTAATTGCATCAGGAGGAAAACACCCCCCTTCAATGCAGTTTTGGGAACTGCACCCAGAAGTCCACATACTTCTCTGCCCAGGGAATGCCCAGCCGTAGGGGAAGGGGGAAGGCTGCCCACCCCCTCCCCCTCCAGCCAGCAGGTTGATTGGGCTGGCTGAAGAAGGAGGGGCGGGGGTCTTCCAGCCTGGATCAGAGGCCAAGGTGGACCCTGCCTCGTTTTTATTTCCTCCCTCTGAACTGTCCTCACGCTGCGCCACATTTTGGTCTTGAGGCCAGAGACCTGGGTTTGGCTCTTAGAGACCCTCCGCCCTGCTCCTCTCCTGCATAAATGGCCCCTCTGTTGCAGTCATCAGCGCACCCAGAGGCCGTTCCAGCGGCTCAGTGAGCTCTGAAATTGCAGCAGATGGCAGAGACTCTGGTGGCGGCTGGCGGGAAGGAGCCATTCCCACTCCCCGGGAGCCTCTGCTCAGAGCTGGGGGCTGCAGGGAGCACAGGCCTCTGAATCAGCCTGGGGCCGCGCATCCCAGTGGCAAGCCCCAACTTCAAGCACCAGTGGGATCAGAGGCTGCAGGTTTCCTCCCAGGACCTCAGCCAGGCCTGACTGCCGTGGGGGCACCTGGGGCCCATGACCTCCCCACCCCACCCCACTCCACCCCAAATAGATATACCTGAGGAAGACCTTGTGTTTGTTACCCACGTGCCCCTCACCTACCCTTCCTCTGACCCCTTGGCCTGGATGGCCACTGTCTCAGGGCCATTTGGCCTCAGAAAGCTCAGCCAAGGCACGAGCTTCAGCCTCTCCTTCCTGTGGGTGCGGCCAGGCCCCCTCCTCCAGGCAGACTCCCAAGCTATAAGCCCGGGAGCCCGGTGTCCTCACCTTAACTGGTCATTGGTGTCTTGGAAGTGCTGCCGGGCAAAGATCACAGCTGGGCTGGAGTTGACAGGCAGGGCCAGGCGATTGTTGAGATACATGTCGTTCAGCCAGTACTCGGACACCTGCCAAGGAGGGTGCCGTTACCCGCAGTGGCTGCACACACCCCGCCTGGGGAACACGTCACCCCCACCTTGGCATCCCGGAAGCGAGACGGGGACCCTTCACGAGATCGTGTACTTTGTTTCATTCATCCATTCCACAAGCATACACTAAGCCCCAGTTACGGGCTGGAGCTTGTGGCTCCCTGAGCCACCCGCCTGCCCCTCAGCTCCACCCAATGCTTCCCCTTTCTTCCATCTCACTGTTCATCCTGCGTGAGGGCCGCTACATCCGTGTCCCTTGCCCAATCCTACGAGTGTCTCATTCCTGCCTTTCATCCCTCTCCCCTGACTTCATGCTACCCCCGACTGCTCCCAACCCTATTACTCACCTGCCCCCATCTGCCTGCCATCTCTGTACCCTGTCTCTCCCCATGACCCCATCTCCATCTGCATCTGTCCCCTCTCAGCCTCTCACCCTTGCCCCTCACTACCCCTCTGGTTCTCCCCCATGCCTGTCCCTCCCTCTGCCCCGTCTTTGTCGCCTGCCTGCCCTCTATCCAAACCCCTCCGTCTTCTCATCTAGCTTCTGCCCTTTGCTCCAGGGGCTCCTCGTCTGCTGCCCCAGCAGCTCTTACCCAGTTGGCAGTCTTCTCCTGCCGTTCCAGCAGCTTCTGCTGCAGGGTCTCGCCGAGGCCGCCAGGGGCCCCAAACTGCTTCACGATGGCCTGGCTCCTCCTGAACTGCTCCTGGGGCACCAGGTGCTGCACGCACCGCAGGTAGGTGGCCAGGGTCTGCTGCAGCGGGGGCACAGGGAGTTTGGGCAGCCCCTGGAAGACAAGGTTCGCAGGCTCTTGTGCCTGTCCTTATGTGTGGGCCCTGCCTGTCCCCAGATTGATCCCCTGGGTCTGCCTCCATCTGTCCCATCCCTGTTCCCTACCCTGGGACGTGTCTGTTTCTAGAGCTCAGTTCAGCAGAGCTGTGAACTGAGGAGGCACCTGTTTGCTTTGTCCCACACCTCAGCCCTGCCCCAAGCAGGGGACCAAGTGCAGAGGAAAAGACTTTGATGCCGATCCCAGACAGAACAAACTGCGGCCCATCCGTGTGACCTCTGGCAAGTCACCCCCACCTCAGTGCCTCAGCTTCCTCCCCTGTAAAACGGAAGTAAGAAACTCTACTTCTTATAAGATCAAAGTGATCATGGATGTGAAAGTGCTTATAAACCATTAAGAATGAGTCTACGATCTGTTACTGATACTGACTGCTGGTCACTCTTAGTTTAGGAGCTGTTCGCAGCTGGGGCTCCACAATCCAACTGATCTCTGGACCCAAAGGGTGTGACTCTAATGGAGGGGTTTGGACAGGTGAAAGATGGAGAGAGGAATAGTTAGTTCACTGCCTGCCCTAATGACCAGAATTCTGCAAGATACTCCGATATTCATGATATGGGAGGCTGACTCGTGTACTCCTTATTAAATCCCTCCCTGTTATGAAACCCAGGGAGGGGCATTTAGCTCCATGTGGGACAGGGATGGGGGACGATTAAGTTCTTCCACTCTTAATCTCTCCAAGCTTCAGCTTCCTTATCCATAGACTTAAACAACAATCCCTAGCTGAGAGGGGCACAGGTAAATAAGAGAAACAACTGGCCCCAAATAGGCACATCATAAAGCGTCATGATGGGACCATCCTTACACCTCCCAAAGGATTGCTGAGAGAAAACCCATAGCTCCTGGGGTCCCAAAGCATCTCGAGAATCTCAGAGGAATTCCCCACCCACGTCCTCCTGATGTGAGTTTCCCAGTTAACAAGCTCTATCACTGCGGGATCTTGTGTGTTCAACAGGGCTGTGGCTTAGCCTGGGCAGGAATTTTTGTCCAGTTTTCAGGCGAGGAAACTGAGGGCCCAAGAGTGAAGAGACTATTCCAAAGTCATCCGGCCGTTCAATGGCAGAGTCAGCACCTGAAATAATCCACCCCCCGCCCCCCGCCCCTCCCGCTCCTTCCCACTCGGTCTTTCTCATTTTTGCTTCCTTTTCCATCCATCCTTCTTCTCCCTCACTTAGCTGGTCACAATGAGAAGCCAGGATTTTTCATATTACTCACTAAACTTTACAAAGCCGGCAAAAAGCGGACAGCCTTCTTTCAGGGCTTTCTCCTTGGTGGGGCGGTAAAGGGAGTGAGTTTTCTACCCCAGCCGGGCTGTGGGGTGAAGCGGGTCCCCTGAGTATTTGCCTGTGCCCTGCCCTGCTGCAGGGACTGAAGCGAGCTCCCTGCCCCTGGAGAGTGAGTGAGCTGGAGCGCATGCCCGGATGAGAGAAGGGGACCCGCCTGTCTGAGCCTGCTCCTCCAGAGCTCACTGCCCTAGCGGGAGGGAGGAGGGCTGCCCTGGGGAACACTCGAGGATGGGTCTGGGCAGCATTCTAGGTGGCCCAGCCCACTCCCAGAGAGCCAGGTCCAGCCTCCCTACCCTCTTCTCTCTCCTGGGGTCTTGGGGATCTGCGTGGTGGGTGAGTGGGGAAACGTGTACAGAAAGCCCAGTCCAGCTGGTGACTTGTCCAAGAGTGACTGCAGGTCTGGTTGGAGCCACGCTTCTTCAGGGCTGTGACAGGGACTCCGCCTGGGTCATGGGGGATCAGTGATGCGGAAGAAGGAATGAAGCAGGAACTCTCTGCTGAAATGTCTCAGCCCCTCAGGGTTCTTCGCAGACTCTCATGGATTTCTGACTTTGCCTGGGTACAGAGACAGGGGCTTGTACGAATTTGGGTCCTGGGATCTTAGGTCAATAAACATTTCTGGGCAATTTATATGAGCCAGGTCCTGGGCTGAGCTCAAGAGACAATGGGGAGACAGAGCCTGCTCTCAAGGCAGCCGCAGTCCAAAGGGAAAGACAACAACAGAAGGGTTTGTCAGACTGTTTATCTAGACAACGTGGTGAGCAACTTCACAGAGAGAAGCCAGAAAGTTCTGATCAAGTTTTCAAATGAAGCCCTGGGGTGCAGGTTGGGGTAAAGAGGTGTCAAGAAGACAGCTGTGGCACACTCACTTTGGAAGGCGAGTATGATACGGAAGGAGGATGCCTGCCCAGGGAAGGACGGCAGTGTCTCAAGCTGGTGGGGAAGTTGGAGCCTTCAGGCTCCGGGGGCTGCGATGTGGCAAGGCTTAGAGCAGAGAATTCAGGCTCATCCTCAGGCAATCCCACTGGGCTCAAAGCCACTGGAAGCAGAACTTGCAGAGGGGGAGGCTCTGGGAGAAAAGAGAGTACCGGGCCCAGACCAAGGACTCTCCCTGGCTTTGGGGGTTAGAAAGTGTAGCTGTCAGCATTCCCTCGGTATTCCCTGAAGACACTCCCAGCTCCACCAGGCCCTCCCAGGCTCCTCAGCAAACTAGAGGCAGGGTTACAGCTGGCATTCATGCCCAGGAGAGCACAGGGCTAGGGGCCAGGCAACATTCGGAGGCCAGCCCCACTTAGTACTGTTCTGGAACAAGGGCTTGGGGATGGGGAGCAGGGATGAGAGAGGGGGCTCGAAACATCACTTACAGGCTCCTCCTCACTGCCCGGACTTTTTGCTGCCTTCTTCGGGGGAGCTTTTTCACAGATGGGCATCTTGGTGACTTCTGATTGTGGACACAGAGGTGTGGACCTGGGGACCAAGAAGCAGACAGACATCAACACAACAGCCACCTAGACCTGCCACAGCACCCTTCACCTCCCACAGCCTGTCACCCTGCCCCTGTTCTGATCAGAAGGGTTCCCTGCGCCTGGGATCACCAGTCCCCCTGACCACAGCATCCTCTCTGCAGCTGCAAACAGGAGGGGGTGGGTCCTGAAGTGAGTCTCCGGCTGGCCCCTGCTCCACAAGACTGCGGTCATCCAGCCTCGACCTACCAGCCCAGAGCAGCACGGAAGGCAGCCGGGCTGGGCAAACCGACTCCAAATGCATAGGGGCCGCTGGCAGAGCCCTCGTGCTGCCTCGGCCTGCGCTGCGCAGGCTAAAGCCTCTCTTTCCCACTGACTGCGAGCTTCTCCAGCTGAGACTGCATCTGTCATGCTCAGTTCCTCACCTCTGGGCCCTAGCCTGTGCCTGGCAGGAAGTAAAATCAATGTTGGGTGGCTGAGCGCAAGGAATGCTCAGGCCCATGAATGGACACAAGGTCCTCTAAGTCTCTGGGCTGATCGCAGACTGGCCTGTGGCCGAGGCAGGGAGGACCCTGCTGGATGGGTTGTGACAGGCAGTCTCGAGGCTGCTGGCTCCCAGTGTAGGTGGCGTGAGAATGCTGCGGGGGACGGTACAGGGAAGCTGGGCAGCCCAGGCCCTAGGGGCCACCTGACCAGGCCTAGGAAGAGATGGATTGATTGTGAGGGTGCAGTAGAAGTCAGCCAGGCCAAGAGGGGCAAAAGCTTGTTTTTAAGGCTAGTGGGGCCCAACCTCTACCCCTAAGCATAAGTTTGAATCACCATGAGCTCCCACCCGTGGCTTCCAATCATCCATCCCCTATTATCTCCCAAGAGCCTAGATCTAAGGCTTAGCCCATTCTACCCTCAGGCAGGCAAGGTGGCGGAGGGGGTGTTGGGTGCAAGGCACAGTTAACTCAAAGACAGCGCATCCAGAAAGACAGATAATTCTGGCCCGGGGTGGAGGAGCCAGGGCTTGCCTGGCAGCACTGGGCAGAGAAGGTAGAGTCCTTGTGGGTCCCATGCCACCATACTGGGGACCAGGAGGGCCTTAGACCAGTGAGCGCCCTGGAGCATAGGCCTGTGGCTACGCACTGCAAGGCAGAAGCCGCAACATTCAAGGGCGAGTCAACCCTAGTGCCGTGGGAATTTTGAGAGGGTGAGGAGGGCAAGGTCAGATTGGTGAGGGCCCTATAGACAGTGAAGCCAATGCCTCTTCTTGCAGCAAAAGCCTACTGTCTCAGTATGTGTCTTTGTCTCTGGATAATATTGCAGAAGGTAATTTGTAATGAGCTCTCGGCCTAAAGAAGAGTAAGTGCTTATAAATCAAACAGTTCTGAATATAAGAAAAATTAAATGAATTTCAGCTTCACGTGAACTGGGAAATATTCAATATTAAATTAGTACCTAGTATTCATGCTTCAGTTAGTTGATCTAACTAATATAGACATGTCTTAAGAGTCATCAATATAATAATCAGTATAATACCTTCATTGTGCCAAGATTTAATATAAGCTAAATAAGATCCTATTATATCTGTTACACATTTGTCAGCAAGGAAAATAACTCAATGTGAAGAAACTTTTAAGACAAGATAATGTAAATTGGATAAGAGCTTTTGATAAACTCTCTTAATAATTATGCTTTAGGAATGTCTATCTATTTTAGTCCCTCCAGACAGTCAACACCTTGAAATTTTAGAGTTGTGCTAAATTAAGTGATGGAAGTTTGTTGAACAGCTAGTTCACTCCCAAATAAAATAAGACGCTAAAACATTAATTACTGAATACTGTCTTCCTCTTACAGAGAAACGAAAGATGTTTGGACTAATAACGAATATGTTTGGTGCCATCCTGAGACTGTCTCTATAAGAAAGCAAATATGCTCAGAAATTATGACTGGTATTCATGCTCACCAACCTATAGAATGCTAATATAAAGGACAGTCCATGGTTGCTTAAGGAGAGTGGACGTGAGTTTTCAGGGAAGAAGGCAGGAGAAATGGAGTTGCATTTCATTAAGGGAAAAGGAATTGGGTCTGACCCACAGGTTTGGGATGAGCAAATTAAGTGATGGCTACATAAAATTAGGAAGGTTTGTGGCAAGTGGACCCTGAGAAAATTCAGGGCTGACTCTCCCCTGAATTTTGTGTATGGAACGATTTTTCTTAAGATGTTGAACTGCCTCTAATAACAGATTTTAAGTTTCTTTACCTCTTAAGGGATCTTCTATTGTAACTTTGGCTAAGTGAGTAATTATTGTTTCTCAAGTGACCTATGACCCCATTTGCCTGAGTTTTCTAAACTCTTGATATTTATTGACCAAACTTCCTAAATCAAATTCTAATGAAGTCTTTTTGACCTCTCTCTAACTTTGGGATGCTTCAAAGGGCCCCTGAAACATCCCAAAGAGAGATACTAAACTAACTGTGTTCATTTGGTCTGTCAAATTACATGGGAAGCATTGTCGAATGGCTAATAAACATTCTTAGGTCATATTGTATGGCGACTGTTACTAATGAAAGTAGTCTAGAAAGTATACAGCTTTCCTAAAATCTGATCTGTTCTGGTAAAACGTCACCAGTCCTAATTCTGGTTCTTCTCTTAAAGCGCTGTCTGTCAGAGCAGTACCCAACTTTCTGTGTCAATTGCACGTAATCAGACTCTAAACGTGCCTTCTTAAGCCTGCTGTCATTACTGACAGTTATGATTTCATTCTGGTGCCTTTGCAAAATGCTGCCTCTTCAAAAGGATTAACAGAAAGAACCTTGGAATAAATACAAGTTTCTGGCTTTCAGACTATAATGCTGAACTAGGTGAGAAACTGGAAACCCCAAAGAGAAACCTGACAGCTTCACAACCTGTTAACAAAAATTAGTTACATCAGGATAAGTGAACTGTTGAATATGGCTAGGATGCTTACGGTTTCTGTCTGCAAAATTACAAATCTGAATCTGCATTTTCCAGGTGTAAGGAAAATCTTCCCCTCAAACCAATTAGGACTTAGAGTAATTTGGTAAATTATACTTTTGTAAGCAGAATTGAAACATGTATCTTTTTGCTCTATCTGCTCCCTCCAGAGATTGTAAACTCTTACGTTTCCAGCAACTTTATCAGATAAATTAGGAAAGCTACCTCACCAACAGGTACAAAAATCTCAAGGTATTTGGGGGAGCTTGCTAAGGGAAAAGTTCACCTGGATCTGTAATGTGAAACATGTGATAAACATTTGCCATGACTTTCCTAGCCTGGAGTGGTGGTTTGTTTTTTTTTTTTTTTAAAGTTCAGTCTGAGACTCCTTATAAAAGTTTCAACAATGCAAAAAATTTTGATCAATTATAGTTATCTAAATATCAGGCCAAGTTTTTTTTGAGATCAGACTTTTTTTGCAACAGATTAGTCTTAATTTGAATATATGTGGTAGAAATGAGGGTAATTTTAGAGATAAAAAGATTACATTTCAATGAATATTAAATCCCAGTTTTGTAAATGGAGGTCTGTATTTACTGACTCACATCCCACATAGTCCCTTGCCTTTATGCCATACTAATGTAAAGTTTAACTGATTTATTAAAAGAAGACTCTAAGTTTTGTTTCTGAAGCTTATCTCAGTAATCTTTGGATGAAGATCAGATGCTCCATATGATCGTGGGGATTATATAAACTGGACACTTTATATACATATATATACAATACATGTTATATATATACGGGACAAGACATACTTTAAAGTACCTTCTCCAGCCTGGATGGAAGGACTTTTTATCAGGTACTCTTTAAGTAGCTCATGTATGGTGAATCTTAAGGTGAACTGACCCTTGGGTTACTTCCCACTTCCAAAGTCCCCTACACCAGACTGGTCTATAGAGAGGACTGCTGACCTCAAACTCACCTTAAAACAATGTTCAAATGTTCAAATACTTATACCAGGATGAGAAGAAGACAGCATCAAAAGTAGACAGCTTACCCAAGATGCAGGACTGATTTGTTTGATCATTTATAATGTTTTCTTGACTTCTTCGACCTTTGCGTATGGACCAAATGTTTTCTATCATGGACACAATCCTATGCTAGGTTTGTTTTTTTTTTTTTTTAATCAGTCTAATTGTTGGGTTGGGGCCAATTATCTGTGTCTAGTACTTTTAGATTACTTGGTGGATTTCTCTACTCCAAAGCTCTAATTGGACGAGCCTTAAAAAAATTTATTTTAGAGAAAGAAAGTTCAGTCCCATTCAGGCTACTCTTGATATTACTAGGTGGGATCCTCTCACCTAGTCAATTAATAAAACCTGCTCTGGTACTGGCCATAAATATGAATTTTCCTCTAAGTTACTCAAGATCAATCAGAGAAACAAGCACAGATTCAGCCAAGGAATAAAACCTTCCACAATTATGGGATGGATTTATGTGGTTAACACCAGGCTGTGGTCATTTAAGATTTAAGAGGAACCTTTATCTTGGGAACAATTAAATTATACTAAGGATAACCAGCCTAGTAACTAGAAAATCAGGTAAGAGCCTTATGGATAGTGCCAATATATAACATCCTTGAAAGATAAAGACTGGAATAGAATAGACTAAGTTAATTGACCTGAGGATATACTGGACTGCACCTAACGGAAGTTCTTGGCTTAATTCTTGCTCACGACTTTAATAACGCTGCTAGCTATGGTATTTGTACTTTGCCTGTATTACAAGATTATTGTTTCTCGCGTTACCAAATGTGTCACTGAGCCTCCAATAAATATAATGATGACTAGGTGATCTGAAGCAGTTGATCAAACATATAGCTCTATATGCAATCAGTGGTTGCAATAACATAACTCTAGATATGGGAAGACATAACAAGAGGGAATTTTTCCTCGACCATAACAGATTGAGTAAGACAGGTTGGTCCAGAGCCCTTTGGTTACTGTTGATAAACCCAGTCCAGTAGCTGCGCATTAAGTGGCTTTTAAGGGAAATCTTCGCCAGACTTAGAAATAGGCCTTCCTAGCACTGTGGGACAAAATGGTCTTGAAAGGTCTCCCAAAGTCTTGTTGAACTTATAACCATGCGGGGGCCCTGTTAACTTCACACTGGCACTTGCCATCCACCTCCACGAAGATTAAATCAAGTGCTGCTGCGGCTGCTGACCTTCAACACCCCCTGAAAGGAGTTCAGGGTGGAGAGCAGAAATGGGGGTGGGGGGCCCGGCGCCACAGGTCTGCAGATGAAATGTTTTCAGGAGCTGATTTCATGGGTCTGCTACAGTCGTTCACGTGAAGACTGACCTGGTGACTGGCAGGAAGCTTCCCCAGACTAGCAGAAACCCTCTGGAAAAATATGTGCTCGATTGCATGTATTCTCCCTTCACCAAAATCACGTATATACTGGCCTTCCCCAGCGCCTCTTTGGAACAGCGTCTCAGAGCTTTCTGAGGTGCTGTCTTACTGCAGCCTTCATTTTACCTCAAATAAAACTTAACTTGCAGCTCACTTGCACAACATGTTAAATTCGACATCGTCGTCTAGCCCCCTGTCCTCCTGTCCCCACCCTGAGGGGGGAAACACCAGAGCCAGGGAACCCCGCATCCTCCTGGTTTTCCCCGACGGCGGCTGCCCTGGGGACTGCGGGAACTCCGCAGGTTCTGGGGGTCTCTCCCCCGCGCACAGTCCCTGGACCGAGCCTCCCTCTGATCGTAAGCCCAGCTCCCCGCTCCCGCTCCGCGCTCCCGCTCCCCGCTCCGTGCTCCCGGAGCCCAGCCCTGCTCACCTGCTCTCCTCCTGCTCTCCTCCTCTCTGCCGCCGCCTCGCCGCACCCAGCAGGACTAGGGGCTAGAATGTGAGCCGGAAGGGATTCCGGGGCGCGTCAGCCGTGCGGGGGTGGGGGCTGCCGCCTGGGTCCGTGGTAGAGCCTCCGACGTCGCCGGGTCCGCAGGCCTCGCGACTGGCTGCGAGCTAGCCGGCCGCGCCAGTCCCCTCCCCGCTTTCACCCGGTGCCTCCTCCCTCCCCTTTCTCCCTTTTCCTCCCTCCCCCAGCCCCACCCCTGCCTCCCTCCCTCTCCATCTTGCGTCCTCCCCCCTCCTCCCGCCTTCCGGGCTCCCACCTCCCAGACCCCAATCCCGCGCTCTGACGGCCTCCCGGATAGAGCTTTCAGAAAGGCACCAGAATCCGGGCCCCAGAAGAGGGGTCCAAACAAGTCTCCGCCGGTGCCCATCGCCCTCAGCTCAGCCTTCCCAGTTCCCTCGCTCCCCCATCCCCTGTATCCTAGCAGTGGCGGGCTGACTCTGCAGAACTCTGGGGAGGGGTGAGTCTGGGTAAACCTGTGCCCTCCCCACCGTCTAGGGCAGGTTCAAACCTTATTACAACTCCTTTTAGGATATAATAGTGATAATAACATTAGTAGGACTACGAATGAATCTGTCTATCGCTGCAGGTCCTCCCCTTTCTATTCCCACTGATCCTGGCTGGTACTATAAGGAATACGGCCGATACACACCTGGGGATGCTCAGAGACACGCAGTCAGAGGCAGACATTTCTCCTAGACAAAGCGTGCCCCCTCCCCTACAGATCTTTACACCGCAGGCACACAGAGCAGACCCACAAAGACAGACCCTGCTCAAACACGCGCAGAGCTGGACACGCAGACTTAGAACACACGTGCGCACACCAGGCGTGCAGACCCCCACAGACGTTGTCGGACACGCAGGCATACCCCCAGCGCGGCAGCCTCTCCACGGCGGAATCCGGGGACTCTGTGGCCTTCAGCAGGCGGCGGGGCCGGGAAAGCTGCACACATGCTAGTCTGGGACTCTGGGGACCCACACTCAAGGTGGGGAGACTTTCTGACAGCCCAGGGGGCTGCTTCTTCTACTCAGGGCCAGGGAGGGTGGAGGTTGGTATCAGCGCACACACTCGCATCCTCTCCAGCCCTGACTCAAGTCTGCACAGCCAGGACCAGTTGACACACCGACAACTGTTCCCCGTATTCCTCGTAGGATGGAGTCTAGCTCTCTAGGGCACACACACACACACACACACACACACACACACACACACACACCACGCACAGTTTCCAGATACCGAGCCCTTAAACACACGGCCGATTTTTCTTCCGCTGCACGTAACAGCTCGGGCCCATTCTCTCTTGGAGCCTGGACGGGACAGGCTGCCAGTCTCAAGGGAAGACCGGCGTGAGCGCCTTAGTGCAGAGCTCTGTGGCTGATTCAGGGTGTGTCCTTAAGGGGCGGGACCAGCGCACCCGGAGGGAGCGGCTCCTCTGGCTCCCCGGGGCGGCGCCCTGGAGCGCAGCGCTGGGCTTGGGTTGGGGAGGGGCTGCGGCGGGCTGAGGGCGGCGTGTGCACCAGAGTGTTCGTGCGTGAGAGCCCTTGTTGGGTTGGCTTCTTCCGTATCTCCTTTTCCCGGTTGCAAAAGAGCCACGGGCTTCCTGCATGCCCGCTGGACTGAGACCAGGATTGGGGCTGGAGGCACAGCCCACCCTCCCGTTCTCCCCAGGTCCCTTGCCCGGCCGCCCACCCCCATCAGTAAAGAGACTCGGCCTCGCACAGATATAGTTTATTGAGTCGGCCCGGAGGCACCGTGGTGCAGCGGGCCCAGTTGGCACTGGAAGGAACGAAGGAGGACAGGCAGAGGCTCGGCTCTACATCGGGGAGACCCGAGGTGGCGGCCAGCGCGCCTCTTCATCTTTTCCCGAAGCACGTCAGCTTTCACGTGCCTAGATGCTCCACGCCGGGTTGGAGGAAAGAAAGGAGGACACAGAAGGGATTCTAGAGAGGGGACTTGGGCCGGGGAAATAGAGACAGCCGAGGGGCTGGGTGCTCGCTGGAGGTGGCAAGCCCTGAGAACGGGCTGCCGCCGAGGAGCCCCCTTGACCCGCGGTGGGGGGTGGGTTGGGGAGTAGGAGGGGGCCTAGAGGAGGAGCAGGGCCGCTAGCTGCGGGTGTAGTAGTCGTAGTCGCCCTCCTCGCAGGCGTCCAAGGGGCCGGGCGGGCTGCGAGGTGCGGCGCCCCGGTCGGACATGGGGCGCTCCCGCAGGCGCACAGCGTCATACAGACCCTGCGGCGGCTCGTCCAGCAGCACGTCCCTCTCCGAGCGCGAGCGCTTCAGGAGGCCCACGTTGCGCAGCAGCAGCAGGACGGGCGCGTAGAGCAGGTTGGCCAGGCCCATGCCAAGGCTAAGCTGTGCAAAGCCAAGCGAGTGCACGATGTGGCCCGCCACGATGGGCCCAAGCGCATAGGCCACGCAGTAGGAGATGTCGGCGATGGCGTAGACGCTGCCATAGACCGAGACGTGGCGCACGTCCACAAGAAAGGCGAGCGTGGGCAGCAGCGCGGTGTCCACCAGCGCAATGCCGAAGCACAGGCCGCAGAGCGAGATCACTAGCGGCGCGAAGGAGCGGCAGGCAGGCACCAGGCACGAGCTGGCGCCGATCACCGCCAGCCCAAAGGCGCCATACAGCCACTGCAGGTGGGGGTAGCGCGCCGCCAGTCGCACGGTGAGGTAGACGCCCAGCACGTGCGGCACGAAGGCCGGCAGCCAGGCTATGCCTGCCTCCCACTCGGACGCTGCCATCGTGCGTTCCATCCACGTGGCGATGGTGGGCTCCAGAAAGGCGAGGGGGATGTTGCAGGTGGTGAGCGCGCCTGCCACCACCGCGATGTAGGGGTCCAGCATGAGGCGGTGGATGGGCGTGCCCACTGGCAGGTTGGCTCGCGCCCGCGCCGCGGCCGAGAAGGGCTTGGCCACCACCAGCAGCAATAGGGCGTCGAACAGCGAAACGGCGGCGAGCACCAGAAAGGGCGCTGACTTTCCGGCGAACTCGTGGAGGAACCCTCCGAAGGGCGGCGCCACTAGGCTTCCGAAGCTGATGAAGGCCAGCGCCAAGCCCAGGGCGCGGCTGCGCTCTGGCTCCTCCGGATACTTGTCTGCAATCATGGCGATGCCAGACGTATCCGCGAAGGCCGAGCCAAGCCCCTGCAGACTGCGTGCAGCGAAGAGCGTCGCGTAGTCCTCCGCGAAGGCAAACATCACCGTAGAGGCGAACAGTACGCCCAGGCCCAGAAGCAGTGGCAAGTCATAGCTCATGCGGTCGATGAAGGTCCCACTCAGGGGGTTCACCAGCAGCTGCAGGATGGCCTTGGAGGCGAACAGCACCCCGATCTTCACGTCCTCGTTGTCCCTGGGGTGTCGGGGCTTCACAATAGGCTTGGCCGGCAGATCAGCCGTCGGGGGCTCCGAGGTGTTGCCCGTGACGGCGCTGGCATTGGTCGGAGTGGGCGGCGTGGGGCTGGAGGTCGGGGTGGGCTTCTCGCCGGCCGCGTGCACGTAGTAGGGCACGATGGGCACGATGACCATGTACAGCATATTGTCCAGGAACAGCGCCACGCACACGATGACCAGCACCAAACGCCGCTGCCGCCGGGGGTCTTGCAGCGCCGCGCCCACCGCCTCCGACAGCTTGCTGGCTGCCGCCGGGGCCCGACCCGCCGGGGCCTCCGGTTCCATCACCCCCGCCCCGCCGCTCTTCCGAGGACGCTGCCGCCGGGGTCGGGCGCGGGCGCCCTGCAGTGCAGAGACGAAGGCGCGGGACTTCGGGGGACCCTGCGCGCCAGAAAAGGCAGGGACCCTCCCTACACGGCGAGGCGCCGCCGCTGTCCGGAACCGAGCCCCGAACCCGCCGCCGCTGCGCTCACGGTTAGTCAGGAAAGGAGGGCTGGCCCAGGGGCCGGGACCGGAGACTCAGCGCGCTGAGCCTCGCGCGCGCCGGGAGCCGCCCCCGCAGCGCCGAGAGGCCGCCGGTGCCGGCCGAGGGGCATACTGCTGCCGCCAGCCCGCCGGCTTGCTCGCCCCGCCGCTCTCCCCTCCCCTCGCGTCGGCTCCTGCCTCCTCCTCCGCTGCCTACTCTTTTTTTCCCTTTACACTCGGGGCTGTGACGCGGCGAGTCTCGGCCCCCGAGTGGTGCCCGGGCCACTCGCGTCGCTCATGCTAATGCGGCGTCGGCGGGCGGGGGCGGGGGGCGGGGCGCTGCCCGGGGGGGGCTCCCTCCCCAGACGCACCGAGGCTGGAAGCCCCAGGAGGGGGTCTCGCTGTGCAGAGTCCTGGCCAAGCCCCTGGGGATGGGTGCGCCGCGCGACAAGCGGGCTTTCGGCCCCAGCGGTTCCAGGACTCGTGGGGCCCGCGTGCGGGCTCTCCTCGCGGAAAGGGGCGCACAGCTACCGCTCCCCCCGGCCAGGGGGCAGAGGGGGGAGCGAGGGGCGCCAGGGCTCCTCCTCAGGCTGCATCCCGGCGCGCGGCGGGTAAGGAGTCCCCGAGGTGAACCGCGGCTTCACCCATCTGTCCTCTCAGCGGGCCTGCGGGGCGGGAGCTGGAGGGGCGCCGACGACAGGCTCCCCCAACCATTTCTCTGGCTCCGCCCCCCGGCCCCTTCCAAGCCGGGAAGGGAGGCTCAGAGATTGCTGGACCGGGTTCAGACCGACCGGCCCTTCGGGAGAATGCCACAGCAGAGAATTCCCGACCGTGAACACCTGGGAACGGAGGGGAGAAGTCGCCTCGTCCCCACCCGAGGTCCTCAGGATCAGCTCTGCCCGCCCACCCTCCCGCCTTCCTCACCACCCTCTCCTCACCGGTGCTCCCCCCTTCCGCTTTAACTGCCTGGGTCCCCCAGCTCCGCCTCTTCTCCCTTCCCTCCTCCGCACGCCCTCCTAGTTCTAACTCCTCCCAGGCCCCGCACTACACCAAGGCCTCCCTCCGCTCCAGCCCCACCCCCACCGCCCATCTCTAGAGCTGCCTCCAAGTCCCGGTGGGCTCAGGGAGTGATGCAGCCACGGGCTACCCTTGGAACTGTAAGAGGCCCCGCGTGGGCGCCGCAGCCACTTTCCAGGCAGGAGCCACCAGTTTTGCTCTCAGCAGGGGCTCAAGCGGGGAGCTCATCTTAAGAGGGCCACACCCACTGAGACACCCAGTTCTCAGCACACACGGTGAGCAGCCCTGAGTGTGCTCTGGGCCTCGTGCGTCCCCAGCGTTGACCGTGGATGGCACATGGAGTCCGTGTTCTGGCCTGCGGACTGCCCGGCAGAGAGGCTCTGAGGCAGTGGAGGCAGGGAGATTTGTGCTGTTGAGATTAGAGTTTGTCTCTTTCTTCCAGAGTCAGAGAGAATTCTTCCCATCCTTCTGGCCTCAAAAACAAACTACAATTAGGTTCAGCTTCTTCCCTAATGGTGCTCCCCACCCCAAGGAGACATCAGGATGCAGTGGAAAGAACTTGAGGCAAAGCGGTCTGAGATGGTTCTTGGCTCTGCCACATACTACTTAGGATGTCTAGAGGGAAAGGGGGAAACCACTTCCCTCTTCGTCCCTCAGTTTCTTTATCTGTGAAATGGATGATAGTTCCTACTGCTTAGGATGCTTGGGACATTGTAATGTAAGTGCTTGCTGTGGTTATTATTATCGTCTGCAAAATGTGTTGTTTTACCTTCGTTTTACAGATGTGGGTCTTGTGAAGAGTAGATGAAAGTCTCAGGGGGTATCCCTGGCTTCCTAGCTAGTCCCTCTGGTTAAGTTGTCCAGGCTGGTGGGAGGCCCAGAAGGCACTGGAAAGCTAACTTCTCTTCCTGAGACAGCTATGGAGATGGGTGATGGAGCCCAGCACACCAGGGTGAGAACTTGCCACCTGTCACCCAATCTCTTCATTCACCCCAGGGAAGGAGAAGAAATTCTTCCATTTAAGGAGCTGCTGACACTGGCTCTGAAGTGTCCAAACTGTCCTTGGTCTGAGGGAGGGAAAAAGTTCCAGGATGGATACAGGCCCGCCTCTGGATGACCTTGGGCAAGTCACAGCCTCTCTCTGGGCCCCAGCCTTGGTCTCTGTTAAGTAAGGGGTTTGGGGACTCCTAACTTGCCACAGCCTTCAGGGCCAAATGGGTGCTATAGAAGGGCTCTGTTGGATGATATAATTATTTTACATTTTATTTGAAGGCCATAAGTCAATACATACCCTCTCCAGCTCCTTGCAGTCTCTCTCCAGCTGGCTTCACAAATATATGTCACCTGCTTCGTGCTCTCTGGCTCATTTGAGTTTAAGATCTCTAGTTCCTTCTGACTTTCCCATTATGAGGCTTTTAAAGGGAGAACCTACTGAGCAATTATTATTTATATTGTTTGCTTTATGTGATTTGAAAAAGGGAGCTTGAAATTTAAGGCAGGCGTTTTCTGTTTCATGGCTAAAGAACAGTGAAATCTTGGAGAAAGGCGACTTTCCCAGGGCTTTCAGATCCCTCC
Source organism: Ovis aries (assembly GCF_016772045.2). Lineage (NCBI taxonomy): Eukaryota > Metazoa > Chordata > Mammalia > Artiodactyla > Bovidae > Ovis > Ovis aries. The sequence goes on along the minus strand of NC_056078.1, from coordinate 42,718,248 downwards.
TGGCCCATAGAATTCATGACTATTCCTGAGCATGATGGCAAGTTATCTCTGGGCTCATGCGAAATTCTCCAGTCCCCCTTTCCTCTAAGGCAGGAAACAGGCTCACTTATTAAGCACGTCTCTGTGCCAGACGTGTTGTGTATGTTATTGTATTTAACTCTTACTCAACCCTGGTTCAGTGTGGGTGCTACTGTGCCTGTCTTATTGATGAGGACGTTGGGCTTGGCGAAGCTGGACCACGTGCCTGAGAGTCCAGCAGCAGAGTCTGGATTTAAACTGGGGCCATGGGACCAGTCTTCTGATCCTCATGCTGCTTCCAAAGCGCCTCTGCAGCTCGTTGTGCAAGGCAGACACACTCTCCCTGGCAACGCCAAGGAGAGGGGCAGATGAAGATCCATGGAAGGAAGAGGGAAGGTCCTTAAGGAAATTCCAGGGACACCAAACTCCCTCACCCAGCTTCCAGCTTAGAAGGGCTCCCCACCCATGTATCAGCAGCCCCAAGGACTAGGATGGAGGAGTTAGCAGGGAGGCCAAGACACCTTGCCTCAGCAAAAGGCAAGGAAGGGAGTAAGCTCCATTCTGGCCCTGGCCTGCAGGGAGCTGTCCAGGGTGCTGGTGCTGGCTTTCCAGTTCGCCAACCAGTCTCCCAGAATGGCCCCAGCGCTCCACCTTCCTGCACCTGTGGCTGCTTCTTCGCTAGAACTCTTGATAAATTCCTTCCCAGAGACTCCTGTATCTGAGCATAATTTGCAGTCGAAAGGGAACTTCCTATCCAGTTCTGTAGGAGAAAATGGAAGCATTTTCCCCCTCTTTTTTCTCAACCAGATATAGTAACTGTTGCTACAGAGTACATATCTGGTACTTGATATATAAGTGGAATGAGTAAAGGAAGGAACTTACTTATAAGAAGCATAAATGTGTTTATATAGTGCTAGGGCGCTGTTTCAAGCATTTTACAAACATTAATTCATTTAATCTTTTTTAATCAACCTTCATAAAAAGGTAGGGACACCAAGGTATAGAAATTCATCACAGCCAGAAAGCTCAGAAGTCGTGAAGACAGAATTCAAATGCAGGCTATGCCAGCATCCAGCTCTCAGCAACCATGCTGTCCTGCTCCAGGATGAATGAAGATTATGAGATGGCCTAGCTCAATGCGTGACACTTAGTGGGAGCTTAATTATTGTTGCTTTGTATGGACTGGTGACTTCTTACTGACAATCTTTCTTCTCATTTTATCCATTGTTTATAGTTGTGACCTCATTCTGCTAGGAAAAAGAGTCCTTTCCACTCTGTCCCAGAGCCATAGTGGGGCTTGTTGGGGACTTGGGGGTCCTGGAATATGGCAGCTTGGGAGAGAGTGAAAGGAAAGCCATCATGCGCCTGTGCCCAGGTGATGTTTGGTGTGTGTGTGTGTCTCTGTGTGTGTTTGGGGCAGGGGAGGCCTGAGGGAATTATGTGTGGAGGGTGTTGCTTTGGAGGCAGGCATCATCCATCCAGGACTCTTTTCTGAGAAGGTCATGGACCAAGTCATCTTCAGGGCCTTGCCATTTGTTGCTTCATGGAGATGTCTGTTCCAGGAGATGTGGGAAAGCAGGTTGATGGTGGAGGCAGCGTGTGGGCGGGGCACCTGCTCCTGATTTATTATTTCTTTGTCTCCCAGAAAGCACTTAAGTGCCGGCTTAGTTCCAGGGATGCTCCTAAGCTCTCTGGATTCCTGTACAGGGAGTGGAGGTGCAGTTTACCCTGCCCTCACTATCCCCTCCGCCCTCACTATCCCCTCCCTTGTGTGCTTCCTCAGGAGGGCCTCGGGGCCTCAGCATCACTTAATTAATTTAGGCTTCCCTAGCCACATACTTTCAGATTCAAAGGAACACAGCGGCCCTGTCAGCCTTTCCCGGAAGCCTGTGAGTCTGGTGGCTGGAAGCCAGAAGGACTACGTGCCCGCCTGCCCCTGGCCAGCCCGTCCTTACGGGCCAGACCTGCCTGTGCACAGCATAGCTAGGCTCCAGTGGGAAAAGAAAGGGGTTGCAGCTCCCGCACTATGTGCGGGGCTTGTAACTCCTCCGTACAGCTCCCAGAGAGGGGGCTGCCCCGGCCTGCTTTCCTGTAAGTCACTGAGTGGAAGCAGAGCCTCAAAATCCCCTTTGTCTCTGCCCCTTCCACTCAGTTCTCACCCCAATCCGATGAGTCTCAGGTTCATCTCCTTCCTCTATCAAGACCACCCCTTCTGGCCCTGACACCATATCTTCTCCTGCACTGGGGCAGTCAGCTACCTTCTGACCTGTCCCTTCCCTCCTAACCTGGCCAACTCACTCCTGCATGGATGCCAAACTTCTTTTCTCTGTAAAGTTTCTGGTACATTCTCAGGGACCAGCAGACCTTGCAGGGGCCCTTGCTGCCCAGGACTACAGTCCAGCTTCTTCTCCCAGCCTTGTGACTTCCTACCACGTTCCCCCAAGCCCCGGTTCTTCCTGTCTTCCCTGATGGCCACAGGAGCTCCCACCTCTGCACTTTGAACTGGATGTTCTCTTGGTCCATGCCCAGCTTTGCCTCTCATCCATTTTTGTACTTCCCTGATTCCTGAATTGATGTGAATAACCTCTGTTTCCTCTCACCTTGAATTCTGTTGTGTCTTCTACTCCTCTTCATGAATTTATCACACATGGTGTTGGACTTCTTCCCCAACATGAAGGCAAGATCTGAGTCTGGGTATCTAATAAGAAGATTTTGCTTTGGACGCATTCAGCAGAGTGCTGGTCATAGGACTTTGCATAGGAACTGATGTGTCAGTGGTTTATTGATCCATCTCTACATGTATTAAAATGAAAATTAATCACATAAATAGTATATAAATAGAAATTGCTTGTAGAGATGGCTCATAGAAACTAGGGCATTGTAAATGTTTCCTTCTGGCTCCCAACCCTGGTTTGTTCTATTACCTCACAGATACTACCACTGTTACTGTTTTTAATATGTATTTTCCAAGCCCTTTCTAAACCCTTTCTATACATATCCATGAATGCATATAAAATGTAATATAAACAGCCTCTATATTTAAATAAACATTTTTACATAAATGCTGTTATATATGTATCCTTCTGGAGTTCTCTCCTTTTCCACTCAGCAATGTATCCACTTTAGTCTACACAGAAATAGCATGAGTTTCTTAGCTGCTGCACAGTATACGCCAGTGTTTACAGCTCTTTCCTTAGGTGGACATTTGGGTTCTGTTTAATTTCTACATGTGACAATGTTGTATTGAACCTCCTTGTGTTTCTATTGGAGGTGCTTTCCCCAGAGAAATAGATATGAGCAATCTGTGTGCTTTTTAGATTTGAAAGACATTTCCAAATTGCCCCCCAAAATGACTGTGGAAGTGTATACCCTCACAAAGCAGAGGACACGGTCCTCAACACCCTTGCTAACAGTTGCTCTTTTCTTGCTCCCTTTTGTCAGTCTCATGGGAGGTGAAAATGGTGCTCCTTATTGTTTTAATTGTATAATTGTTCTAATTGGCATCTTTCCGTGCGTTTACTGAGTGTTTGGATTTTCCTGCTTTGTAAATTTCCTGTTACTTTTCTTCCCCATCTATTAGACTCCTCATCTTTTTCCTTCCTGAGCTGTAGTAGTTCTGATTAAATAGAACATCATCATTCAATAGAATAGCCTCATTAAATAATAAATCTTTATTCTGAACAGGTCCATTGTGGCTATAGCTGATACTACTTCTTCACTACTAGAAATTGTCAGTTGTAGTTGCTGGGCAGGATAAATCAGAGTGGGCGTGGCAAAGCTGCCTCACCAATTAAAACCCTTCATGGCAACTTCATCTTAATGAGAAAGAGTCCAAATTATTTAGCTTGACATGAAAGGTCCTCTATAATTCATCTACTTCTGTGGTCTCAATATGATGCCTTGGTTTGATTCCTTATTCCATCACCTATCTAACCTTAAGTGAAGTGAAGTGAAGTCACTCAGTTGTGTCCGACTCTTTGCGACCCCATGGACTTAGCCTACTGGGCTCCATTGTCCATGGGATTTTCCAGGCAAGAATACTGGAGTGGGTTGCCATTTGTTTACTTAAATGCTCTGGATCTAGTTTCCATCATTTAAAAAACTGTACAGAGTTGTCTTTCCTCTGCAAGTTCCTAACTCTCTAACCTTGTGCAAATTGTTTAACCTCTCCAAACCTTACTTACACCATCTGTAAAATGGGTGCATTGACAATGCCTCACAGGGTTTTGTGTTCTTGGACTGAGATTCCTTGTGAATTAAGTTGATGCTGTTGTTATTTATACGTCTCCCTAGCTTCCTAGATGACTCCTACTCATCTTTTATGATCAAAATCAAGCCTCTTTGTCCCACCTTCCAAACAAAGCTGATTTCTTCTTCCCTTGGGCCAGTATTAGGTTTCTATCACTGTTTCTGTCATATTGTATCAGGAGGATGTGTTCCCGTGTCTGTTTCCTCTACCAGGGTGTGGGTCCTTGTGGAATGAGTCTGAGGTGGCTGGGTTGTGCTTAGCACCTGTACACAACACCCCCAGGAGATGACTGTGCAGTGGAAGAATAAAACTGTTTATCACTTTTGAAAAATGATAGACTTTCTCATTGTGCCAAAATTCTGTTGAGCCTGGAATGGATAGAGGGACACTTAGAGAAAAGCTTAAGTGTTCCTGAAAAATACTCCAGATATACCCTGGGGAAAGCCAGGAAACGGATTGGCTTTAAGGCATATTGACAATGTAGCCTCACTGAAAATCTCCCCTGATTGAACAGTCAGGTAGGCAAAAGATATTTAAGGGAAACTCTGTATTTTATATTCTGAGTTGGCTCTGTTGAGAAAACCAGGATCAATGAAGGCTGCGAGTCATCTCTCTTGGTTTTGGAGGCTTGTCTTGATCCAAAAAGGGAGCGTTGATTAGTCAGAGTCACTTCCATTGTCAGAGGTGAGACATGTAGGTTTAAGGCAGAGAAATCTTGGCAATCAGCATGGAGGGAAGGTGGAGGATTACCCCGGAAGGATGTTCCTTGCAGGTGTGTGCTGCACAGGGCCGCAGCCTGCTTGAGTGCCCCCAGCACCCAGAACACTCTCTGCACACAGAAAATCTCAGTGAAAACCCAAAGGCGATGCCTGCTGTGGAGCAAGTTGTTCTGAATGGGTATGCAGTGACCATCTTTACAGAGAGCCAGGGAAATCGCCTGTGCTCAGGTAATGTGGCCACACTTGCAAGATCATCTGTCTTAAAGCCTTTGAAAATGGATTCCCCTCTTGGAGACCTCTGGTGTGGATGGTGGGGCCCTCCTCGGGTGAGAGAGCCAGCCACACGAGGCTTGCATACTACAAACCCTGAGGCTCCAAGTCACTGGGGAGGGATGGGCCTGAGTTGTGAACAGGGGGCTGGAGAGGGCAGCAGTATTGTAAAATCAGCCCAGTTTTCCTGACTTGTGAGTGGCGAGAAGTTGGTCCTTTCTCAGGCTGCCTGCCAGCACATTCTCTGGGCATGTCTGGGATGTAAGAGGTCAGCAAGGAGTCCTAGTGTGATCCCTGGCCCAGTGCCAGACACAGTAGAAGGCTTTTACCGTTATTAACTTTCAACATCATAACACCCTTGTGAGCTAAGTGTTCTTCTAGGCCAGCCCCATCTTATAAATTGGCAATGCAGGGGCTTGAGTAATGTGCCAAGGTCACAAGGCCCTGTCTGACTCATGCCCGTGGGTTTATCCATCTGACCATGTGACTTCCATGCTTTTTGGGGGGTGCGGAAATTTTTCTGTGACCTCCAAAGCCCTGCTCGTTCCCCTTGACGTATGTGCAGAGTCGTGGCTACCATCCTCCCCTGGGCGTTGGGGACCAGCCAGCCAGACACAGAGGCTGCACCTGTCTCCTTCTCCAGACATTCTGACCTCTGGCCTTATTATCTCCTGCTAGGACTATTGCAGTAGCCCCACAGCAGATCCCTCTCTCTGCAGTATTGCCAGTAGCTCCCGAGCCCCCAAACTGCTCTCGCAGTCAACTTTTTACAACATGAATCTTCCCTACCGTAGGCACTCAACAGATGTTTGTTAAATGGGTCATCCTGCTTTAAACTCCTATTTCCTAGGGCCAAGTTCAAAAGGTGACCTTGACTTTCAAGGCCCTCAGTATGTGACTTCATTTCTTCTTCTTGCTGTTTCTCTTGGCACTGTCTGCCACACAGGCAGAGCTGCCTGTCCAGGACACCAGGGCCCTGACATGCCACAATCCTGCCACCCATGTTTTCTTCCCAACAGCACAGGCTGAGAAATAGGGTGCTCACCACAGGGACTACCTTGGTCCGTGTACTCACACCTTGAACCTAGCACTTGCAAGATGGATTCCAGGCTCGGGTTGCACGTCTTCCCCCCAGCTTGGCCTGTATTTAATCCATCCAATGTCTCCCAAGCTCGCAGTGTTGCCTCATAGGCAGGAAAACATCTGGGGATGGTTGGTGCACCTACGCACGCAGATGAGTGCCAATGCCTCCAAGGCGAGGCATACTCTTGCTTCCACTCTATGTTAAATTCTGGTCATAATCCACTAACCTGGGTTTATAACCAAAAAGATAATGGTTGGTGACTCGCAGCTTGAAACCTTGACGCTGGCTCTCTCGTTCAGACGGTGTGGCTCATGCGTGGGCGGAGACTCTCTCAGATCCGTCCCCACCACGTCCCCAGCACCCGGCACGGCACCGTGACCGAGGAACCAAGAGTGGCTTTCTGGGGAAGACATTTGTGGGAGGAAAGTGAGAGTGAGTAGTTCAGCCCTTTCTTGTGGAAGCACAAAGGCCTTAAAATACAACTGAAGAGTTGAGGGCGCCTGTACTGCAGACAGGTGATAAGATGGGGCCCTGAAGGGAAGAAAGTCTAGGCCACTAAGTGCGGGATTCCAGACCCCAAACTCCTGGTGATGTCTTGGTAGGTTTTCCAGAAAAAGCTTCTATCTTGGTGGAAAGAGCTGCCCCCTCGGGGCACAGACAGGTGGCCCCAAACACCTCTGACTGACAGTGACTCCAGCCACACTGACCACTTGGGTCCAGTCCCACGGCAAGTCCTGACTCAGCGTGGGCGGAGGAGGGGAGGGAAATCCCCTGCATAGCCCTGTAACCAGGGATGGTGAAACTGGCAGGGACAAAGAGACTTCATAGCCGAGACACTAATGCGGTTGTTGGGGGCTTCTCCCTATGTGGATGTGGGGACCCCTCCCTATGTGGATGTGGGGACCCAGAGGCTGTGGGGAATATCGTCTGACTCAGTTAAAAGCATGATCAGGTTTGAGCATCAAGAAACTAACCAGAGCGTTGCTTTCCCAGGTAATTAAGATGCTATTAATTAAGCTCCCATTGTAAAGCTAGTTTCAAACTGATTCTTCATGACACGTGTGCGCACCCCTCATGAGGATTGTCTTGTCTTTGTCCCCTCCGGGCTGTAATGCCTCAGCTGGGGGCTGAGCCATTGGCTGGCACAGAGTGGACTGTCCGCGGGTTTGTAAATGAGTAAATGACAGGTGGACCGATGCCATTGCCTCACTTGAACATCTCAGATGTCATCTGGTAGCAGACGGTATGACCTGGAACGTTCTTCTTGTCTGATCCCAGAGACTGAGCAAATTCCAGCCTCCCTTGTGGAGGTGTAGTCTGCACAGCTGAAGGGCTCACAAAGCCTCTGTCCTTCTAGTTACTGGAAAAGGGGGTGGGGCAGGCATGCCTTAGGCGCGCAGTGCGGGGAGGAGACCGAGGCCATACTCTAAGGCAGAAGTTCCAGACGGGAGTGCAGGCAAGGGGGCTGGGGGAGGGAGTGGAGTGCTGGAGTGCAGAGGCCTGAGTCTTGGGCAGAGGGCAGTGGGCCAGGGCTCCAGGGAGCCAATTGGCTTTTCATGGCTAATTGAAAGGAGCAATATAAGGATCCCTGTGTTTGGGATTTCTCTCAAGGATACAGTCCCAGATGTGGAATGACTGGTTCAAACGGTAAGATCATTTTTATATGTATAACCAAACAGCTTTCTAAAAGCAAGATGTGGATTCCATCCCCACTGGGAGGGTGCTTCTTTCCACCTGACATCACCCAGGGTTCTTACCTTAAAAAACGAGCAAGCTACCTGAGAACTATGCCATCTTGTTTAATTAATGTCCTTGATGACTAGATGTGAGCATCCTGCCCTCTGGTCTAGACCCCGCCCTCACCAAAGCTGACCTGTCCTCTGAGTGCCTGCTTCCCCTGCCCCAGGCCCTTTGCACCTACTCTCCTCTCTGCCTGGAAAGAAGTTCATCTGCATGCTCATCCCCTCATCTTCCCATCTGCGCTTAATGATGAAGCCTTCCCAGGCCACCTTGCTTAAAATCGCCCCCCAAGACTTCCTACCCCTCCCTGGTTACTTTACTTTTTCCAGTGTACCTGTCACCATAGGCAGTTTATAGATTGTGCTGACTGTCTGTCTCCCTTTCCCAGGATGGATGTTCCAGGAAGACACATGGAAAGGGAAAGGAGAGGGGGCAGAGCTGAATGTAAGCTAGAAAGAGAGAAGTCATGCCCTCCTCCACCAGAACCTACCCCTGGCCCCCTAGACTCCGGGACCCAGCAATGCCTGCTCAGCTGGAATGGAGGGAGGAGCTGAGGGAATGGGGGTGCCTCGTGGGGCCTGACCTCTCTTCTGCTCTTCGGGGAGGTCTGGGAGCATCTCACTCACCCCTGTCCCCCAGCAGAGTGTTAATGCAAGGGAGACCTCCGGGACATTCTCTGCTTCAGCTGCAGTTTGAGTGACAATGCATGGGGCTGAGTAGCAGTCCTTCTGACAGGGATGTGTCAGAGGTGAAGTGGCCTGGGTGGGGCACTGGAGGTGACAGGCACTGGTACCTTGAGGAGCTGTTGAATTAATCCAAGGGAAGGGTGGGAAGGAGATATCGTCCCAGGAGAAAGCCAGGCTTCAGGAAAGCCCAGAGGTGGAGGGGGCATTTAAAGGAAGCATAATGGAGGATTCATCCACAAAACCAGGTAATGAAGGAAGGGCTCTGCTGAGCCAATGACTTGTGACTTTGAGAAGAGAAGCAGGAGGGGAGAGGGTTGATGGCATCTACCGGCTGCTGGGATTATGGAAGTGCCAAGATGCAGCCCAAGTGTCCTGAGCTGTGACCTTAGCTGACCTCTGCTCCAGAGCCGCTGGTGGTCCAGACTGCCCTTCAGCCTATCCAGGGGCAGCCTTCACTGAGATTGTCACCCAGCCCTTCTGCCTGGGGGACATGCCTCCTTCTGTCTCAGAGCCTCTGGCTCTCAGGCCTTGATTCCTGAGTTCCTCCTCCCCTGCTCAAGACCACTGGGCTGGAAGGCTGCATCAGCAGAGAGCTGGCCACAGCTCCTTAGAAGAGAGCAGGCCAAAACCAGGCCCAAGCAGAAACGGAAGCTTCCAGGGTGAAGCCTGGGTGGGCTCTGTCTTAGTGAAAACCAGAGCTCACGCCTCGTGAGTGGAGACACTCCCTTAGCAGTTGGCCGCAGGCTGGGAGCTGTGCATCCCACTTTCACTCACTGGGGAGGCAAGGCCGTGTCCCCCAGCAGCCAGACCCGAGTGAAGGAGCCCAGAGAGTCTCTGAATGGCTCATTCCGGAGGTCTGGAAACCCCAGGAGACCCGAGGAGCTGCCGAGAAGCCTCTAGCCTCCCAGTGTTCTGAGTAACCCAAGCATCAAGCTCCATGGAACTGGACAAGCGGATTCTGCTCTTGACTGATGGAAAGACAGGAGACACTGTGAATTCTTTGGGAGGTCCCCCCTTTTAATTGGTTCTTCAGCATCAGAGGTGGGGTGTGGCAATCTCTGGGAGGCAGAAGCAGGGAGAAAGCTGCCTAGCAGAGCTGGCTTGGCCTTGCTCTGAATTTGGAAGGCCTGACTGAGGGCTTGAGGTGTATGAAGGATGGGCTCTGGGGGCATATTTATGGACAGGAGGGCCATACCTGATCTATCCTGGGAGGGGGGCTCACCCCGTGAATAGCTGCAGAACTGGCAAGGCCAGAGGGGACATCGAGGCTGGGGAGAGGACAAAGAGCCAAAGGTGCCCTAAGAAAGTAGGTGAAACCAGGGGAAGGGGGGTGGGGGGCGGTGCAGGAGGAGGAGGGTCTCACCAACATGCAGCCACACTCCTGATGGCTCCCTCGCCCAGCACTTGCCATATGCTCTACCCAGAGCAACTTTCCATAGCTGCCACGTTTACTCCCCAGCCACTCTGTGACCCACAAATCCTTGTCTGAAACCCCGAGGCCTTGGGTTTTGGAACTGAAAATCTTTCCTATTTTAGCAAAAAAAAGATAATGCATATACTGAATGTTTTCTGTTTCTAGCAGGGTCTGGAAGAGCGCCCTATAATCTAATGCATCAGTATTTTCTGCAGGGACATGTGTGAACAGCCAACACTTTGCAGCATCAATAGAGACCATAAGAAACAGAAAAAGGCTCATGTCAGTTCAGACAGGTTTTGCCACCCAATGAGTTAGCAGTGGCGCCCACTTCAGTGCTCTCCCCTGGGAAGTCCCATGGACGGAGGAGCTTGGTGGGCTACAGTCCATGGGGCTGCGAAGAATCAGACATGACTGAGCGACTTCACTTTCACTTTTCACTTTCATGCACTGGAGAAGGAAGTGGCAACCCACTCCAGTGTTCTTGCCTGGAGAATCCCAGGGACGGCAGAGCCTGGTGGGCTGCCGTCTATGGGATCGCACAGAGTCGGACACGACTGAAGTGACTTAGCAGCAGAGTTAGGTCAAGACAGATTTTGCAGCCACGTGAGTTTCAAGCCGTCTCTTGGCATTTAGTTCTTCTTAGATTTTGAAATGGCAGATTAGAGGCTGTGGGTCTGCTCATCCCCAAACTGAGGTTCTGAGAGGCATAGTGAGGGCAGAACTAGGGAGTGGCAGATCCGGGATTCGGGGGCAGGCTCTCTAATTCCAGTAACAGTCTCTGAACCTGCGCAGCACTTGGTGGGCGGCACCTACTGTTGTTCTTCACAGCATGTCTGCAGGGCCATTGAGGAGGTGATGTGAAGAAACTGACTCCTAGAATCCCAGATGGCCAGACGCTTGGCTGTTTGGAATCTGGAGCAAGAACGGGACATCCTGGTAGACACAGGAGGACCCAGGTCAGAGGGTGGCTATGACTCAGAACTAGTCCCATCTCCAGCCCAAGTTGGAGCCCCAAGAGAGGGATTATCAGACAGAGCATCCCACATGACCTTACCGTTATGGTTTCCAAGCAAATGGGACCCGAGGTCCCACCTCTCAGAGAGGAGCCCGCTACACACAGCCTTTCTGTGACTTGGTTGTGTCAAGCACTGCTTTGTCTAGACGTGTTCCTGTGCGCTTCCTTCCCCCACCCCCCCAGCAGCCCTGCTGGGATGCCCTTGGCTCCCCACCCGTGGCGGGCAGTCTCCTCAGCTGTCCATCCTAATTTTGCTGGGCCATGGTTGTGCATCCCTAGCGGTCTTTATCCCGTGGGCTTTGTTATCACTGATTGACAGAAAAGTCTCAGAGCCCTTTCCCACACGCAGTTGTACTCAACCCCCACTATAGACTGGTGAATTCGGGGTTATTGCCTGCCCCCATTTTACAGATGAAGAAGAGGAGGCTTGTGTTGGGGTACAAGCTTGTGTTGTACCCCAACACCCCAACCTCTTGTGCACAAGAGGAGGCTTGTGTTGCGTTACACGGTGGGGTACAAGATCTCATGGTCAGAAAGTGCTGGAGCCAAGATGCAGAGTCGTGTCTGCTGACTGGGAACCATGCTCTTCCGTCCTGTGTGTTCCTGGGGGAGGGCCTCCGAGGTTGATGGCTTCAGTTTGTCACTCACAGCTGTGTCTCAGCACGTGGAGCCCCTCCTCTGTGACCCTCAGGAGGCAGGTCAAACTGGATTTCACATACACAGCTGTATTTCCAATTTCTCTCAAGAAATAGGAAACTGACCACTCGGGGCCCTGTTTTTCTCCCTGCAGCAGCCCACTTAGCCGAGCAGCAGCATCCCCGTATAGACAGGCCATGCGGTCCCCAGCCTCTCACAGGCCCCATCTGGCTTCTGCACTAACTTCTGTTAGTCCGCTGCACACCGTGAGCATTTGAGCTCGTCATCTCTGCTCCTGACAAATGTCTCTGGCAAAAGGGGCAGCGATCTTTGTTTACACACTTCTTGGGACAGAAAGCTCATTGCTCCCTAAGGGAAGGGAAGACATGCAGAGAGCCATGTAGGTACTAGGCATCGTGCTAGACGTTGCTTGACAGCGTAGTAAGCCTGTGAGAAATGCAGGTTTAGCTCCTCCATTTCACAGATGTAGACACTGAGGCTTGGCAAGACTTGGGGATTTGTGCAGATCCTGCGGAATGTGGGGTCACCAAGACTAGACTGTCCGGCCTGTCTTCTCCTGGAGCCCCTGCTCTTCCAGCTGCTGCACCCAGAGCTTGTTCCAAGGCTCTGTGGACGGTATCATCTCCATCTCATTACCTCCCTCCACTCACTGTTGGTGTGACATCCCCGTGGGGTGTGACTGTGAGTGCCGCCCGGGCTTTCACAAGAGAAACCAGGGCTGACCCCGGGTCAGATCAGGATGTTCCCTCTAATTTACTAACTGGGCGACTATGGAAAGAAAGAGGTGCAGGGTCTGACGGCCAGCACCTGGGTGGGGAGGGGCCAGGACCCAGGAATGCAGATCCTGCTTCCTGGGGTTGATCACAGGGTACTTTTCCATGAGGAGAACCAAGATTCAGGGAAGTTGCTATCTGTGGGTCATCAACGTGAGAAGCATTGAGGTGAGAGAAGGAGGTTAAGCTGGAGACAGGACAGTCACAGTTCCCAGGCTGGGAGGACAGGGGATGAAGGTGTCCAGCCTGGGAGCTGTGGCTATAGACACAGGGCTGTGACCTGCCCATCCCTGTGTCAAAGCTGGAGACAAGGTTTAAAGCGGCAGGCTTCCAGGTCTGACATAGAGTCAGTCGCTTTCTATTTCATATAAAAATAAACAGTTTTAAAAGTCTTAACATAAAAAATGTTATATATAGTGGAACTATATGTAAGTTTGTTCTGTATTTTCGAGGTCTCCTGTAAATGTTATCATATCTTTGTAATTTAAAAAAATTTAAAAAGAAGTAAAAAAAAAAAAAACCCACTAAGAGGGAAGAACCGTGAAGGCAGGTAATGGAAAACGTATGGAACGTTTCTAAATGATTCTATGTAACTGAGTCACTGCTACACACCTGAAGTTAACACACTGTAAGTCAACTGTGCTTCAATAACAGTTTTTTTAAAGAAAAAAAAGCAGTTTATTGGCTAGGCAGAAGCTGTTTGGTGAAATAAGGAAGCATGAAATCAACTCCTTTAGTAGTACCTGCCAATTGCAGAGAAAACTGAGCCGGGCTTGGAGGCAGGGTGTCCTGAGCAGGTACCAGAATCCCCTGGAAATCTTGATAAAGTGCAAAGTCCTGGGCCCTACCACCGGCAGCGTTTGACTCACTCACTGGGTTTGGGATTTGTACTTCTAACAAGGTCTTAGCCGGGCTTTGCTCTGTTCGCTAAACAGGCTTCTGGTCCAGAGACCACAGTGGCCTGGATGATTCCATTCCTGGCCTTTGGTGCCACTGTCTGGCTGCTCTTGAGAATGACATGTTCTCCCTCCTACGGTATCAACATTCTTGGACAACTGTTTCAACAAAAGCTGGGGGTGTGCTGACCTCTGTCAGTTTCTCCCGGGCAGCACTGTGTGTGACAGCTATAAAACATTGCCTTAGTCCTCTTTGGGGCACTAAGCACAGCACACACAGAGCACATTTGGGGCAGAAAGAGACTAAAGATTTCCCCCAATTTATCTATTAAGGGATACAGCAAAAGAGTATGCAAGCAGGATTTTGAAACTGACTTATGCATGCTTTACCATATATAATTCATTCAAAGTAGTCCATAAATGAAACAAGCAGAATGTTTAAAGAAAGAGGACTTCATTCTATGTGGAATATAAAAAAACTGATACAAATGAAACTTATTTACAAAACGGAAATGGACCTACAGACGTAGGAAACAGATTTATGGTGAGCAAAGGAGAAAGCGGAGGATATAATCGAGGGTTAGGGATTAACATATGCACACTACTACATATAAAATAGATGACCAGTAAGGACTTACTGTTCAGTGCAGGGAAAGGGAAAGTGTTAGTCACTCAGTCGTGTCCAGCTCTGTGCAACCCTGTGGACTGTAGCCCACCAGGCTCCTCTCTGTCCATGGGATTTTCCAGGCAGGAATACTGGAGTGGGTTGCCATTCCCTTCTCCAGGGGATCTTCCAACCCAGGAATAGAACCCGGGTCGCCTACATTTTAGACAGATTCGCTACTGTCTGAGCCACCAGGGAAGCCCCAAACCAACTATAATTTTTTTAAAAAGTGGCTTTCAAACATCTACTTGAGACAGGAGATAGATGTCCACCTTTCTCAGAGCAGATCCCTAGACCACTTTTCTTTTGGAAGACACATGGAGGGCTGGCATGCATTGCTGAAGAACAAGGGGACAGTCCATCTGTCCCCAGGAGAAGAAAATTAACTTCCCAGCTGTGTTCAGCACTATGAGACACATATAAGGCATTTCCCTGGGATCTCTTACAGCAAGGAGCGTCATTATTTTATTTGCGTCGGGGAAATGCTGACATCCAATGTCGGGCTATTCAGTGATTGAAATTTGACCTTGGTTTGCCTAATTTTTAATCCCTCCAAGCTCTCTGATTTCTGGCAGTGGGCACATCATTTTCTGCAGGTATTTCAGACTGGGGATGAAGGGCAAGGTCCTGAACTACATTAAGCAAAGTAGAACAGGTTTGGTTTGGGGGTTGGTTGTTGTTGTTGTTGGTTGTGTTTTATTGTACTGCAGAACTTTTTGGAAACTTTCATGAGCTTATCCAGTGATTTCCAAACTATATGCTTAAGTGTAAAAGACTTGTTTCATAGCCTGGAGTATCTTGGTGAATGTTCCATGTGTCCTTGAGAAAAATGAGACCTTTCCATGGAGCCTTCTACAGGTGTCAAACAGGTCACGTTGGTTGGGAAGGTTCATATCTGCCATATTGCTATTTTCCGTGTACTTGTTTTATCATCTGTGGAGAGAGGAGTATTGAAATTTCTGAGTATAATGTAGATTTGTCTGTTTTTCACTATAGTTCTATCAGGTTTACTTCATATATTTTTAAGTTCCCTTATTAAGGGTCATGAATGTTTGAGTGTTATGTCCTCCTGAGAGATTGACCCTTTATCTTTATGAAATGATGTTCTTCATCCCTGATAGTACTTTTGGTTCTGAAATCTTCTTTATCTGATGTTGATGCAGACACTGCAGCTTCTTTTTTTTTTTTTTGACTAGTGTTAGGATAGCGTATGCTTTTTTTTTCCACCCTAATGTTTAACCTATTCCTGTCTTCATATTTAAAGTGCATTTCTTTCAGGCAGCATGTAGGTTTGGTATTGCTTTTTAAATCCAGTCTGACAATCTCTGAGTTTAATTGGGTGTTTAAACCATGTACATTTAATATGATTTTGATATGATTAAAGTTAAAGTGTTTCCTCCTATTTGTTTTCTGTGTATCCTGTCTGTTCTTTGTTCCCTTTTAACTCTTTTGATGCTTTCTTTGGATTGAATATTTTCTAATATTCAATCTTATCTTCTGTTGACCTATTAACTCCTGGTTTTGTTATTTTAGCAGTTGCTCTAGGGTTTACAGTATATGTTTACCTTAGTCTACTTTGAAGTGATATTAAACTTTTTTGTATACAGAGGTGGGTTTCTACTGGGGGCAATATTGTCCTTCAGAAGACAGCATGATCTAGAGACTAGGGCCCTCTAATGGATAGAAGACAGGGATGCTGCTAAAAGTCCTACTGTGCATAGAATAGTCCCTCACAATGAAAAACTCTGCAGTCCAAAAGATTAACCGTGGTCGAGAAACACTAACACACAGTGTAAGAACCTGATAATAGTATATTTTCTCCCCAATCTGTATTCTACTGTTGCCACTTTTTGCCTTTATATATGTTATAAAATTTATAACATATTGTCGTCATTTTTGTTTAAACCGTTATCTTTTTAAAATTTTATCTCTATTTATTTTTATTGGATGTAGTTCTTTCACAAAGTTGTGTTGTTTCTGCTGTACAACAAGGTGAGTCAGCTCCATGTATCCTCTGTCCCCTCCCTCGCACCCTGCCTCCCGCCCCCAGGGCATCGCAGAGCTCCGAGGGAGCTCCCTGCGCTTCAGCAGCTTCCCGGGGGCTATCCATTCCACACGCGGTCACGCATGCGTGCCAACGCAGCTCCCACCGTTCGTCTCCGGCGCCTTAACCCCTGTGCCCGCAGGTCCGCTCTCCTAGTCAGCTTAAACACTTAGGAAACCTTACACGCTTCCCCATATAGTGACCACTTCTGCTATTCTTTCATAGACTCGGATTTCTATCTGGTGTTGTCTTACTTCTGCATGAAGGATGCCCTCTAACATTTCTTGTATTGCTGATCTGCTCGTGATAAATTCTCTCAGCTTTCATGTCGGAAACAGTCTTCATTTCACTCTTACTTTTGAAAGGTGTTTTTCGTGGGGTATAGACACCTGGATAGGTGCTTCCCCGCCTTCACTCTAAGCCTGTGCCTCCACTGTGCTCCTGGGGGCACTGTCTCCAAGGCGAAATCCTCAGGCGTCCTCATCTTTGTTTCTCTGGATGAAACCTGTCCCTTTCCTCTGACTGCTTTTAAGATCTTCCCTCAATCACTGGTTTTGAGCAGTTTGATTATGATATGCTGATTTCTTCATGTTTCTTGTGCTTTGGGTTTGCTAAACTTCATAGACAGATGGGTTCATAGTTTTCATCAAGGTTAGAAAATTTTCAGCCTTTATTTCTCAAATATTTCCTGTTCTTCCTTCAGGGACTCCAATTATACATGTATTAGACTGCTTCACATTGTCATATAATTCACTGATGCTCTTTTCATCTTCAAAAAATTCATTTTTTTCAGTGTTTCATTTCATATAATTTTATTGCAATGTTTACAGATTCATTAATCTTTTTAAAATTAATTTATTTTTTGGAGGCTAATTACTTTTCAATACTGTATTGGTTTGGCCATACATTGACATGGATCCATGACGGGTGTACACGTGTTCCCCATCCTGAACCCCCTCCCACCTCCCTCTCCACCCCATCCCTCTGGGTCATCCCAGTGCACCAGCCCTGAGCACCCTGTATCCTGCATCGAACCTGGACTGGCCATTCACTTCACATATGATAATATACATGTTTCAATGCCATTATCTCAAACCATCCCACCCTCACCCTCTCCCGCAGAGTCCCAAAGACTGTTCTATACATCTGTGTCTCTTTTGCTGTCTCGAATATGGAGTTATCATTACCATCTTTCTAAATTCTATATATATGCGTTAATATACTGTATTGGTGTTTTTCTTTCTGGCTTACTTCACTCTGTATAATAGGGTCCAGTTTCATCCACCTCATTAGAACGGATTCAAATGTATTCAATAGCTGAGTAATATTCCATTGTGTATATGTACCACAGCTTTCTTATCCATTCATCTGCTGATGGACATCTAGGTTGTTTCCATGTCCTGGCTATTATAAACTGTGCTGCGATGAACTTGGGGTACACGTGTCTCTTTCAATTCTGGTTTCCTCGGTGTGCATGCCCAGCAGGGGATTGCTGGGTCATAAGGCAGTTCTAAGGAATCTCCACACTTCTCCATAGTGGCTGTACTAGTTTGCATTCCCACCAACAGTGTAAGAGGGTTCCTTTTCTCCACACCCTCTCCAGCATTTATTGCTTGCAGACTTTTGATCGCAGCCATTCTGACTGGCGTGAAATTGTACCTCATTGTGGTCTTGATTTGCATTTCTTTGATAATGAGTGATGTTGAGCATCTTTTCGTGTGTTTGTTAGCCATCCGTATGTCTTCTTTGGAGAAATGTAAAAACACGGAGCGCTTCACGAATTTGCGTGTCACCCTTGCGCAGGGGCCATGCTAACCTTCTCTGTATCATTCCGGTTTTAGTATGCGTGCTGCCGAAGCGAGCACAGATTCATTCATCTTTTATACCGTGTCTGCTCCTCCGTTAATCCCATCCAGGGTGTACTTCAATTTACACATTATGGTTTTCCCCTCAGGGATTTGACTTGGGTCTTTTTTTAAATAACTTTCTTATTTTTTAATTAATTAACTTTTGGCTGCACTGGGCCTTTGTTGCTGCACGTGGGCTTTGTCTAGGTGTGGCTGCTCCCTGGTTACTCTGAGCTGGCTTCTCTCTATGGTGGCTTCTCTTGCTGTGAGCCCCAGCTCAAGAGCCTGTGGGCTTCACGAGTTCTGATGCCCGGGCTTAGTTGCTCCATAGCTTGTGGAATCCTCTTCGACCAGGGACTGAACCTGTGTCCCCTGCGTGGTGGGCAAATTCTTATCCCCTGGACCACCAGGGCAGTCCTAAAAATACCTTTTTCATCCCCATCAGGGACCATGTCCTCCTGCCCCTTTGTGTGACGTGTGATCAGTTGCGTCTGACTCTTACAGCTGCATGGACTGCAGCCGGCCAGGCTCCTCTGCCCAGGGAGGTTTCCAGGCGAGAACACTGGAGTGGGATGCCATTTCCTACTGCAGGGCATCTTCCCAACCCAGGGATAGAACTCAAATCTTTTGCGTCTCCTGCATTCATGGGCAGACTCCACACTAGCACCATCTGGGAAGCCCCTGGCTGTTTGCTGCTGCTGCTGCTGCTGAGTCTCTTCAGTCGTGTCCGACTCTGTGCGACCCCATAGACGGCAGCCCACCAGCCTCCCCCATCCCTGAGGCTCCCCACGCAAGAACACTGGAGTGGGGCCTGGCTCTCTGAATGCCTGATACTCTCTGACCAGATGTCACACTTGTTAGGTGCTGAATAATTTTTTAATTATAAATCTTCTTGAGCTTTGTTCTAGGATGAAGTTAATTTACTTGGAGACAGTTTTATCCTTTAAGTTTTGATTTATGATTCGTTTGGTGAGTCTGGAGCAGTGCCCAGTCTTGGGTTAATTATTCTGCTTTATTGAGGCAAGATTTTCCTAAGTATTTCTGTTGTGAATTATGAGGTATTCCAGTCAGCCTGGTGGGAGCAGGCATTATTCCAACCACTGTGTGAGCCCTGGGTATGGTCCCCCTAATAGTCTTGGACAGCTCCTTTCCCAGACTCGGGCCATTTCCTTACACGAAGGTGCTGGGCAATACTCTGCTAAATGCCCAGGAGGGACACACTGTAAGTCACCGTTGTTCTCTTTCCTCTGGTACTCTCTTCTTGGAACTCTGTCTCTGTTGCCCCCAGACTCTCAGCTCCATGTTCTCAAATCAGAAAGGCTTCTGGTTCTGTTTGGGTTCTCTGTGTACTGAGGGCTGAAAAACTCCAGGTGGCAAGCCAAGGCAATAATAGGGCTTATCTCAATTTCTTTTTCTCTCTCTCAGGAATCCCTGAATTTCCTTGTCTGCTGTCCAATATGTTGAAATCCATTGTTTCATATATTTTAATTGGATTTTTTACTGTTCCATGTGGGAGGGTAAATATGGGTCTTATTATCCCCTCTCAAAATCTTGTTTTGTTTTGTTCTGAGTTTCTCATCATTTCTGACCTCTTAGCATCAAGCGTGGAATCTGGAAAAGAGTGAGTGATCAACAAATGCTTACTGGGTGGGCAGGTAGGCGGGGCATTTTACACGGCTCGTGAGTAATTAGATGACCAAAGGTAGAGCAAGGTCCAGCTGAGCTGCCAGGATCAGTTATCATCAAAGAGGATACAAACAACAAATGCTGGCGAGGGCAGGGGGGAACGGAACTCTCGGACCTGGTTAGTGCAGCCGCTGTAGAAAACCGTGTGAAGATTTCTCAGAACACTGAAGATACAATTACTGTATGACCCCGCAACGCCACGCTTTGGGTGTATATATATATATATTTTTTAGGGTATATATTTTTGAAACTTTGATAGTGCACATGCATCCCAATGTTCAAAGCAGTGTTATTTACAATCACCAAGACATGGGAGCAACCTAAGCGCCTGTCAGCAGGTCAGGAAGCTGTGGCACACACATACAGCGGAATACTGCTTAGTCATAGAGAAAAGCGAGACTTTCCCATGTGCAGTGACATGGATGGACTTCGAGGACGTTATGCTGAGTGAAATGTCAGACAGACATTTCACATACCACATACCACATACCACAGTGTGTGGTATCACTTAAATGCAGAATCTAAAAAAGTAGATCAAAACAGGAACATAACAAAAGAGAAGCAGATTCACAGATAGAGACTACAGATTAGCAGTTACCAGTGGGGACAGGGGTGAGGGGAGGGGCAAGATACGGTAAAGGAGTAAGAGGTACAGACTGTTAGGTAGAACATAAGCTGTAAGTATATATCGAACAAATGGGAAATACGGCCAATATTTCATAACAACTATAAGTGGTGTATGACCTTTCAAACCTGTGAATCACTGTATTGTACACCTGTAACTTGCACCCATCCCATTTGGGATGGGAGTTTCCTTCACTGGCTTCTTGCGCTTGAGTTCTAAAGATTATAGGGTACAGAGCTTGGTCCATCTTTTCTATTTACATACTGCCTCAGGGTGCTCTCATCTGATCTCATGACTTTAGGTTCCACCCAGGTACTGAAGACTTCCAACCTTACCTTTCCACCTGGACCTCTCTCTTCAACTCTAGGCTCTTATCTCCAACTGCATACTTTGAATTTCCACTCACATAGATAATAGGTCTCTCAAACATAACCTGGCCAAAACATTCTCCCTGCTTCCTCCCCTCACGCAGATACCTGCTGGTCTTCCAGACTTCCACATCTCAGCAAGTGGCACCACCAGCCAACCAGTGGCTGCAGCAAAGGCTCCTAGACTCACCCCAAATTTCCTCAACCCTCATATCAAATCTACTGGCAAGATATGTTGGGTTTCTCCTGAGGCATATTCCAAATTTGTCCCTGTTATACTCCACTATTTCCATCCCAATCTTTCTTGGGCAATAATAGTCACCCACTTCTGTTCCACCCACTCCCAATCCCCACCCCCACCCCCCACCACCATGGAGTTCTGAAAACTGCAGTCGGTTCTCCTTCTCTTGGGGAAAATCAGCCAGTGGATTTCCGTTACAACAAGAATTAAAGTTAAACAGAGGATCCTGTAGCTCACAGGACCCTGCATGATCCAGCCCCACCCTTGTCTTAGAACTTGTCACCCTCCACTCTTTGTGCTCACTGCCCTTCTGCTCCTTGAGTAAGTGGAACTTGTTCTGACCTCAGCAACCTTTCCTCCACTGGGTCATCAGAGCTCATCTCCTAGAGTGGCCCTCGCTGACCCCACTGTCCAAGTCCCCGCTCCCCTGCCTAGCCACAGCCCCCCTGTCCCGTGGACCTCCTGTGTGGCCGGCACCACCGAGTGATGTCACTGCCTCCTGTGTGGCGGGCACCACCGAGTGATGTCACTGCATCTAGTCATCTGGTTACTCATTTATCGTCCTCCTGTCTTTCACTGACGCGGCGGCTCCGGGAGAGTAGAGGTCGGATCTTTGCTGTTTATTGCTGTGTCCTCCGTGCCTAGAGCAGTGCAGGCACACAGCAGGCATTGAATGAGAGGCAGATGAGGAAATGAAGGCTCCAAGATGCTGACTCACTGGCCAGGACGCACATCGGGACTGCCCAGGGCACCAGGGCAGCCATGTTGCCGCGTGGCTCCAAAACATGTGCCCTTTGGTGCACTCAGTGGACATCATGAGCAAGAGTCCCAGAAACCTCTCCTCCAGTTGCCTGCATAGACAGAAAATGTGCCCATGACTCAGGAGAGAGGGCCAGATCTGATGTCCTTGCTGCAGACTTTTAGAATCAGCCACTTGGGGAAGGTGTGTGGCTGTGTGTCCTGGATGCCAGGCATCAGGCCTGGCGGTGGCTGCCATGGGCTGGGGTGGGCCGGGTGCCAGCACTGGTATGCCATGCT
The DNA here is from genome assembly GCF_016772045.2 of Ovis aries. Lineage (NCBI taxonomy): Eukaryota > Metazoa > Chordata > Mammalia > Artiodactyla > Bovidae > Ovis > Ovis aries. The sequence goes on along the minus strand of NC_056078.1, from coordinate 42,696,211 downwards.
GGCTGTCTCTACAGGGAGAAAGCTGCTCCCACAGAACCTGGCTGTGGGCAGTGGAGGAGCCTTCCTTTCAGGAAGCTCTAACCGCAGAGAAACTCTCTAGGGCCCTTGGGGCATGCTGTCTACCATCTGAATGAAATCAGTCAACAGAAGGAAGATGGGGTTCAGCTTTTGAGGTGCTAAAGAGACCTCTCAAAGCTAGGGTGCACCTGGGGAGTGTATGGTCAAGAAGTCGTGGTCTGGGTTGCCAGGTGACCATGATTCCATGAGGAAGAGGTCTGGCATTTTGACAGCTAAGTGTATGGGGACATCCGAGACACCGGATAAAACATGCCGCCTTCTAAAGGGGAGTATGACTTGTGAGTACAGCACCATGGTCCTCAGCCTTTCCTTGGATTGAGTCTGGGGATAACTGGGGATGGAGGGAGATGGACAGGAAGAGGCTGTCAGGCTCAAAGGAGGTAAAGGCTGTGTGTGAGCGAGTGCAGATGCACGGCAAAAAGAGGGGCTGGGTCTAGGCGAGGACTGCCTGCCGGAGCTGGTGACAGGTGGGCTGGGACGCTGGCGGCAGAGAGGGGCTCGAGGCCGCTGCAAACACGCCTCTGCAGGCCTGGAAACTTCTGTAGGTCCTGCCCCGGGGGCATCTCGTCCTGCCCATTCTCTGCGTCCCTCTCTTCCCAGTCTCTCAGAAGCGTTTGCTACACTCCCGGAAATCCTGCTGGCTGGTTTGGATGGAAATGCAGCCTCCCTGGGTGCTCCATTTGACCGGAAGGCTGGGGCTTCCTGTGGGGAGAAGGTACGTGCGCCCCCAAACCTTCATTTTCCTTCAGCCCAGCACTCCATCCCTCATCTCCACAGAAGCAGTCCCACGGTAGGTCAGTAACGCTTCCAGGCAGGAGCTGCCCCGGCTGTCCAGAATCTGCCTGCCAGTGCCGGTGACATGGGTTCGATCCCTGGTCTGGGGAGACTCCACGTGCCGCAGAGCAACTAAGCCCATGGGCCACAAATACTGGGCCTTCGAGCCGCAACTGCTGCGCCCTCTTGCTGCAACAGCTGAAGCCTCAAGGCCCCAGAGCCTGCATTCCGCAGCCAGAGAAGCTACGGCAGTGAGAAGCCCGGGCACTGCAGCTGGAGAGTAGTGCCCCCACCCCCTGCCCCCAGGTTTCCCACAACTAGAGGAAGCCGTGGGCAGCAGCCAAGACCCGCCGCAGCTGATAAATATGCACCAATCGTAAGAAAAACGGCCTCAAGGCAGCCAGTTTTCTATCACTTCCTCTCTGCTGGGTCCAACAGGCTGAAGAGCTGCCCGCCCGTGCACCTCACAGCCCTGTTTGGTTTCTTACGAGAATGCACATATCCGACAGGCCACAGCCTTATGTTTTCAAGCTTTATGATGTCAAAGATGACTCATTAGGTCGATGCTAGCTTCACTGATTAATCTTACTTATGCACATGTCTTATTTCTCCCTGAAGGCTTGCGGGCAGAATTTATTTCTGCTACACTAGGAACAAAATAGTAGGCAGGTCTCTTGAGCATTGCATAATGCAGACTCCATCTCTTTGGCCTTCCACATTAATTTCCCTCAAATGACACCAAGGGGCCAATATGTTGAGTGCACACATCTTTGCTTTGATGAAATTTTTGCTTTTATTTCTAATTGTCTGTGCAAAAAGCTCTGGTTTGGGTTTGTTTAGGCCTTTTGGGCAGGGAATTGATCTCCAAACCATTTTCAAATTGCTTCCACTTTGGCATCTTGCTGAACCTGACATTTTCCCTCCTAGACCAAAGGCCTCAGTTGTTATCAGTCAGAAAACAATACACACCATGCTGGCTCTGGTACACAGTCCTCATCTCCAGTATGGATTTTTAAAACTTTAGAGCTGTGATCCCGAGCCATTGATTGTTTGGAAGGGTTTTGCACACTTTTCTTGAATATTGTTTTGTTAAATTAGGATTTTTCCTGGGACCTCTGCTGATTTTTGTTTGTTCCTCCGTCCCTACCTGTATCAGTTCTGTATTGACTCAAGCTAGGACAGCCAACTACAAATAAAGTACCATAATTCTTTTTCTAAAAAAATTTTATCGGAAGTATAGTTGATTTACAATGTAGTGTTAATTTCTGCTGTACAGACATTTCTGATTCAGTTTACATACATATATATTCTTTTTAATATTCTTTTCCGTTACATTTTATCACGGGATATTGAATATAGTTCCCTGTGCTACATGATAGGATCTTGTTGTTTATCCATCCCACACATAATAATTTGCGTCTCTAACTCCAGACTCTCCATCCATGCTTCCCCCACCCAGCCTCCTCTCTGCAGCCACGAGCCTGTTCCCTGTGTCTGTGTCTGTTTCATAGGTAAGCTCATCTGGGTCATACTTTAGATTCCACACATAAGAGACGTCATGTATTTGTCGTTCTCTCTCTGACTTAGTTTGCTTACGCGATAGTCTCTAGGCCCGTCCACGTAAAAGGCGTGGCTTCATTCTCTCTTACGGCTGAGTGGTATTCCATAGCATGTAGGTCCCATATCTTCTTTATCTATGCACTTGCCAATGGACATGGAGTTTGTTTCCATGTCCTGGCTGTTGTGCATAGCGCTGCTATGAGCAGGGGTGCACGAGATACCACATTTCTTGAGCGGGAAATAGAAATCTGTGTAACTTTACAGACAACATTACCACCAGACTCCACAATAGTTATACTGGTGTGCAAAACAGGCCAAGCTGATAGAGGGAGATGTCAGGAGGTGGAGGTAAATGCAAGGAAAGGAATTGTTGGTTAAATCCCAGGGTGGGGGAGGTGCATGAGGATGAGGACGAAGGAGGAGAAGAGGTTCCCTGAATCCCTGAGGGGAAAGGAGTGAAAAGGGCCTCCCCGGGTCCAAAGTCCCAGGGGCCTCTCCTCACGGTGTATCGGGTCTCATGGAGCTGGGAAGATAGTCCTGTTCCCAGCCCACTCCTGGGAATTCCAGCTCTGCGGTCCAGGGGAGGCCTGGGAACCTGCTTTTAATAAGCACGTGATGCTGATGTAGGTATGCATCGGTCCCCACTTGGAAAACATTGTTCCAAGCTTAAGAAGAAGGTGTTAGGACCCAGGAAGGCAGAAGGAACTCTCCAGTAGACCATTCCAGAACCTCACGTGTCAACCTCCCATCCATTTCATAAACACCGAATGGAATCACGTGCGAGGCACCCGTTTTTCTGTAATACGTATTTCTTGCCACTCCCTGCACATTTGCACAGTTGTTTGAATTCAGCCCCAGCTGCATAAAATAAAAGGGAAGCAATTCATAATAAAGGGAGATTCGTCTGAACACGTAACGCTTGGGCAGGCCTCCACTGAGGGGCAAATGACTCATCAGATGCCTGCGTCTGTGCACAGAATCACCTTCAAGGTGACCAGCTACAGCGCAGGGGGAGGCGGGTCTTTCGCCAGAGAGGTGGATGTTGGGCGGGGGGCTGTTTCCCCTGTCTGCACGGTCATTGCGTCCCTGGAAAATGCCTCGGTGAAACCGAGCAAGATGGACTTTATGGTTAAATGGAGTCCAGGCCTAAGCCCAAACAGTCATGAGCAGGTTTTTACTTACATGAATGGCTGGGAAAGCCTTTGAAAGGCAAGTGGAAAGGACTTCCTGGGTGGTTCAGGGGTTGGGACTTCACCCTCCAAGGCAGGGGGTGCAGGTTCAGCTCTGGTCAGGAAGCTAAGATCTCACATGTCTCTTGGCCAAAAAAACCAAAACGCAAAACAGAAGCAATACTGTAACAAATTCAATAAAGATTTTTAAAAAAAAAGAGAGAAAAGCAAGCAGGATGTGGGGCACTTCTCGCTTTTATTTCCTCCACATTGAGAAAGTCAGAATTCCAGACCTCTGCCCGCTAACCGCCTACAGTGCGGCCCTATTGTTGTCTACTGCTCCCTTTCTGGAGATCAGAACATTAAAGCATGCCACAGTTACACAAAGGGACATCCTATGTGCTACTGTCTTCTTTCTTTTGGGGGGCGGTGGGGGGTGGGGGAAGAGCCAGAAAACTGGAACAGTTCCTGTGGAATTAGTTAATAAGTCACACCAAAATGGGGATTCCACCTCCTTGCAAATTACACCCCAGTGGAGGAGCTCTCTGTGGCCTCCTTTCTGCTGGCCCTTCACTTCTGCTAAACCATATCACTTGCCGTGTGACACTTTCATTATTTACTGCTCTGAGGCTCAGAGAGCAAAGCGGCCAGGCTGGTCTCCACTCACTCGTTCATTAGTTTTAATTAAACCTTCTAATTTTATTTATGCTGCCACAAACTGATTAACAATTTACCAGCAAAGAACAGGAAGTCTTAAAAAGCATCTTGAGGAATTCGTGGGTCTCTAAGCACAACCTTCGCAGAAATGAGGTGGGTTGTGGGTAGAGGCACATGTCAGGCTGGAGGAGGCAAGTTTTTAAAGCTTCACCGCTTGGTACAACCTTGGTACAATAACTGATGGCTCTGAGATCAGCAGGTCCCCAAGGGCTGATGCATTGAGAAGCAGTGGCTGGATCTCTTTATCTGAAGTGCTTGACAGTCCTTGTAGCTCTGGGAAAGGGGACAGGGCTAGAGAGGCATTTGGTGCCTGTGGAGGGGAAGGGTGAGCTGGTGGGGGCAGCAGAAAGCCCAGTTCTTCATCAGTGGGGGAAATGGACACTGGCCCAGCCAGTTACAGAACAGTCTGCTGAGTGCTGTGCTGGACTCAGAGAGCAAGGAAGTGCGGCCTGAAGGTGATGGGAAAGCTTTACGAAAGGACGGGAATTTGAGGTAAATAATAAGGACTTACAGAATATTACTGTGCCGACAGCACAGAGAGAAGCGCTGGAACAAAGACTCAGACGCTTACTTCCCCACTTTCCGAGGGTCAGACACATTGCTAGCTCCAAATGTGGGGGAGAGAAAAACGAGCAAGGATATAACAGGCTGGAGTGGGAGTTTAATCTTGCAACGCGCATATACACCCCATCCCCCTCAAAATCACTACTATTAACATTGCTTTTTTAGATCCTTCTTTCCCGAACGTGGGAGGAAAGAAAACTGGCTTTCTTTCTGGACAATATTAACTCAGACCACATCTGATAAGTTTAGCCAATGTTTTTTCAGAACTGTTTATTCAAGTTCTTTAACTGGTTTTTCTTTCCTTTTTGTTGTTGAGTCAGAAGAGTTCATTATTCTGAAAACTAGACCCTTATCAAATAAAAGACTTGCAAATAAATGTTTCCTCCAGTTCTGTGAGGAGGCAAGTTTTTAAAGCCTCACCGCTTGGTACAACCTTGGTACAATAACTGATGGCTCTGAGATCAGCAGGTCCTTTCTAGAGTGTCCTTTGATGCACAAGACTCTCTGATTTTGGTAAGTGCAATTGACTTATTGTTTTCTTTTATTGCTGTGCTTCTGGTGTCACGGTTAAGAATGCATTCCTAAATCCCAGGTCATGAAGATTTACCTCTTGAGTCTTCATCTAAGAGCTTTAGTTTTAGCACTTAGGTCTATGATCCATTTTGAGTTGATTTTTGTTTGTGGTATGACGTAGATTCCAACTTTATTCTGTTACATGTGAAAATCCCGTTTCCCAGTCCCGTTTGTTGAAGAGCTAACCAGTGAATGGTCTTGGCACTAGTGTTGAAAATCAGTTGACCATAGCTATGTGGGTTTATTTCTGGACTTGGAATTTTATTTCATTGACCTATGACTGTGCTGTGTGTTAAGTCACTTCAGTCGTATCCAGCTCTCTGCAACCCTGTGGACTGTAGCCGCCAGGCTCCTCTGTCCCTGGGATTCTCTAGGCAAGAATACTAGAGTGGGTTGCCACGCCCTCCTGCAGGGGATCTTCCCAACCCAGGCATCAAACCTGCACCTCTTGCATCTCCTGCCTCGGCCGGTGGGTTCTTTACCACTAGCCCCTCACCTGTGACTACCCGTATACAAAAATATTTTTAAATAAAATCTTATCATGTAACTTCCTTAAACTTCTAGTGGATTTGATTTGCACTTGGAATAACATCTAAATTCTAGGCCTTGCTGACAGAGCTCTAGGTATCCAGCCTCTGCCTTCCACGGCTTTAGCCTTAGTGGCTCAATTTTCTAGTGTGTAAATTTGCCAAGTTTGTGTTTCCCTGCTGTTGGGCTGCACCCCACAGGCCTACAAGGATTGTGCTTGACCAGCTTTAAGACCAAAGAAAGAGCTGAGTCAGTGACAGGGACATCAGCGGTTTAATGGATGGGGGAGTGTACAGGTCTGAAGTAGCGTCCTGGAATGACATCTCACTGTACGGGTCGTGGCAGCAGCCTCTGCTCTGGCAAGGGGAAATTGCCAGTTTCAGGGGGGACTGACATCTGTGGTTGGCTCATTGGTTACCAGAGAAACTAGCAGGCTCCTCTCTGCCCCTTCGATAAGAACAGTCACTGGCTGGGCTTGGGGCAAGTATGTAGGAAGGTCAGGCATGTGAACAGGGTGTAGGGGAAACAGGCGTTCGCCACGCAGCGGGTGCACAGAGAAGGGCCGCTGAGTGGTCCAGCCGCACACGTGCCCTCTTCTGCTTCTTGTCCAGGACCCTCTTCTGCCTAATGCCACACGGTGACTTTCCTCCTGTCATTCAGATTGCAGCTGCAATGCCTCCTATGGAATACCACTCCACCCTGGCTCGGGGCCTCGCAGTCACTCTCGTAAGAGGTCATCCTGTTTCATGTTCCTTAATAGCATTTATTATTTCATCTTTTTGCTTAAAGCATTTGTGGTTTCCTCCCTCTGATTCTATGAAAGTCTCATGAGAGCAGGGACTCTGCCTCTTCACCTGCATCCCCCACGCTGCCCTCCCACGCAGCCGCCTATATCCAAAATAAAGCAAACTTTCCTTTCCTCCAACCTTGCGTTTTTATTGGCTTTTGAACAGGGAGCACCCTGACTTCCACTTCCGGTTACAATAGTGGCAACTCAAGCAAATGTATCTGTGGAAATCAGCCCAGAGCTGATGCTCTGCTTCCTCTAGCGGCCATCGGCGTAACAGCATGCTCCGAGAGTTGGCTGCTCAGAGGGAGCTATTCTGATAAAGAACAAGCATGCGAAACTGCTCCACGTTGTAGAGCACACAAAGATCCATGTCAGTCTACTCTCCAGGAATTTCAGCTGGAATCCTATATCCTGCGGACACGTCCACGTCCTCAGGTTATTCTTACAGTTGCTTAATTCCTCATGCTCACCCTCAATCAGTAACCAGTTTCCACTGATACGAAGAATACATCAATGATAACTTTTCTTCTCATGTGTTCAGAATCGCCACAAGTTCCTTAGACATCTCCTTAATGCACAGCTGCAGAGAACAGTCACAGTGCTGGTTACTGACAATAAAAAATTACACTAAGATTGTGGAACCTGCTAAAATCAGGGCACACTGCTACCTCCTTCTTAAGTTTAGGTAAAAGAGCTGCTTACACATATTGGCTCTCTTCTTTCTATATCAGCTTTGGAGAGCAAGGTGTTTGCTGAAGATTACCAAAATGACCCTAATGTTTAGGTAAAAAGCAAGCAATGCCCAAAAGTAATGGGGGAGGGATTTGTGAAAAATCGGGAAAATAACAGAGTTGGACAGAATACATGAAACGATGAGATTAGGACACATAGAGGCTGTATCAATGAGAGACACAGTGGTGGAGGTGTGACTGAAAGTAAGGAGACCATCCCTTATGCTCCCCCAGCGTGCACACTGCACACAGGCACACACACATACAGATATACATACATTTTCAATGGAAGCATATGGCTTTATATGGCCTTTGTTCGCTCATTTATTCAACATACATTTAACGTTATCTTCCAGTGGCTGCCAAGATAATTCTAAACAATACGCTTTTACCTGTTTTCGGATTTATCAAATTTGCGCAGTATTCAATGCACTTCCAGTACGCATTGTTTTCCACCATGGTTATGGGGAATGAGAACCAAACTGATGCATCGTCACTACCCTGAAATTTTTAACAGAGAGAGTCGACTTAGCTCTCCTGCTTCGTAAGAGCAGGGGGAGAGTTTCTTACACTGATAACTAAATAGAAAGTAAAGGTAGGAGGGGGACTCTTGTCATATCTAAATGAGTTAATATTTGTAAAGCACTCAGGACAAAACCTGGCCCCCAGTCAGGGCTGTACCAGTGTTTGTTAAGTAACATGCATTAAAATCCAAAACAATAATGCCGGACCAATAGGGACTGAGTGAATATGGAGGAAAGAAGAGGTCTCGATTGACATCTAGAGATCTCAGTCTGTAAATGAGTATTACGACTAAGTTACTAAAAATCCGACTATTACATTCTATGTCCATGTAGGCTGCTAACAAAACATCATAGACATCAACAACATACAAACATCAGAAATTTCTCACAGTTTTAGAAGCTGGGAAGTTCAAGATCAAAATGCCAACAGGTTCTGTGTCTGGTGAGAGCCCACTTCTGGGACCACCACCTTTCTCGTGGTGTCCTCACATGGCGGAAGGGCTGAGGGAATATCCCTTTTACAGTGCACCAATTTCACTTTTAAGGGCCTGGACAAAAAAAGGGTCCCGTATGTTCAGGAGGGCACAGGAATCAACAAAATCTGCTGCTAATAGGACTTTATTACTACTCTCTGTCTAGAGAGGTCAGGGGAAGCTTGGCTGAAAGTATAAAATCCATTAGTTAACTAAATACAAATTCATGTAAAAAAGCTTTACTGAATTGACTCAGAGTCATCATGCATTTTCTAAATTAAAGGGCCATTAAAAGGATAATTATAATTGCATGGGATATGTTGCGTATGTTTGATGTTCTCATCTCTCTCTACCCTGCCCTGTGCTCTGAGAGACTGATCCGTATGGGTGGGCGTCTACAGGCTCCCTCGCCTCTGGCTCTCAGTGTTTTCTGTTTTGCTTGTGGTTGTGCCACTCAGCCCGTGGTATCAGTTCCCCACAAGGATTGAACCTGTGCCCCAAGAGTAGAAGTGAGGAGTCCTTACCAGTGAACTGCCAGGGAATTACTGCTCAGTGGTTTTGAGAGGGGAGGCTCCAGCAGGTGAAATAATGGAGGAGAGTGGGGCCAGGGTATTTATCCCCCCAGGTCCCCCCTGCTGAGTGAGCACAGGTTGTTGCATTTCTCTGGCCCAGTGGTCTTCTCCACTCAGCTACTGTCTTCTGAACCCATGTCCTCCCATGATCCCTTCAGGACCAGGGATGATGTATCTATTAGTTCATTAGGGCTGCCATACAAAGTGCCACAAAGTAGGTGACTGAAGTCACAGAACTTAACTTCTGTGCAGCTCTGGGGCCTGGAAGCATGAGATCAAGGTGTTGGCAGGGCTGGTTTCTTCGGAGTCCTCTGTCGTTGGCCTGTAGATGGTCATCTTCTCCCCGTGTCTGCACACGGTCTTGGTTCCATCTTTCTGTCCTAACCTCCTCTTCTTATAAGGACACCAGTTACATTAGGGGCCACCCTCATGACCTCAGTTTAACTTAACAGTTTTTAGGGTTTTTAAAGACCCTATCTCCAAATACAGTTCTGTATTTGGATGTCCTGGGGGTTAGAATTTCAAATGAACCGAGGGATGCAATCTAGCCCAAAACAGATGGCAACAGAGGCTCCTGGCCTCTCACTAGCCCCACCGTTACTATCCCATCCTGAGTTATTTTCCTAAATCCTGCCCACACCTCTGTAAACACTGTTACTAACTCTCCTCAACTACCTAGTCTTGGTGTACCATTTGCTTCCTGTCCAAATTCTGAATGATTTATAGGGGCTCACCCAAAGAGTGCACAGTAAAAAGGGGACCTCATTCTCAAAGTGGTAACCACTATATACCTGGGAAAACTGCTCTCCCATTCAAGCACTCCAACTAATATCTTACTAATGCATTACTATTTTCAATATTTTATTCAAGGCATGACTAGAATTCTTTATTCCTTTTGAGAAAAGAAACAAGTTATTTTGATGCGGGATGGCTCTAGGCATATGCAGATTGGCAACGCCAACAGGACAGATACGGTGCCATTACTGAGTGTTACAAGTACACTTCCTACCCCCTTTTCCTACTCAGACCCGGAAGGTCCTTCCCACAGTCACTAACTCCCAGAAGACTCTCTGGCGCTGACGCCTGGAAAATCCACCCTCTCCCAGAGCAGGAATCTCTGGGCAAAGAAGCTGCTGGTTGATACAGCTGCCACCCAAAGGGGGCTACTCCTTCCTCAGGTGAAGCTCAATTTTCTCCCTTTGTTCTGAACCTGTGTTCAGAACAAAACCTGTGACCGTTTTGTTTCTTCAAAAGTTCCGAGCTGAAATGTCACCCGGCTCAAAAATCCTCCTTTTTGATCTGAGGACAAATATTAAGTGACTGACTAACGCAATCAAGACACCGACGTAGGCCCACTATGTACACACACCACTCGGGGAGCGTATGTGTGTGTGTGTAAGAGGGGGAACAAAGATAAATAAGCCCTCTCCCTATTCCTCACGTACTAACAGCCGTGCCAGATGACATTTCAGCCGGCTACTGAAGCGTGCGGAGCTCCAGACGGCTCCTCTCCCCAAGCTTATTTTCTCTTTGGGGTTCATGGTTGTCAGCATAGTCGCTCGGCACACTGCGTATCCCTCTCTGCCTTTTCTGGAAACATTCTTATTATACCTTCTTTCGATTCTGATAATCGCCTTTACTAAAGATGTATTTTTCACCACGCGTGAACCGCTAGCCACAATCCAGAGATCAGCAGCCAGGACCACGTCCGCACTCGGCTCCCGGGTAGAAAGCACGGCTGCGTCACGAGCTCAACCCACGTGGCCTCACCCCCGCGCAAAATCGCCCCGCAGCCGGCGCATGCGCTCTAGGCCCCGCCCGCGCCCGGCTGTCGGGTCAGTCCTGGGGGCGGCGCTTACGGCGCAGGAGACGTGAGGACGCACGCGCCGCGCCCGGTCCTAGTCCAAGTCCTGCGGCGGCTGACTGCGGCTGCTGCGTGTACGTCTCCGTACGGGTGGCCGCGCGGCCCAGGGGTGAGTGTTCTGGCGGCCTGGCTGAATGTCTGGCGGGACAGGTCCGGGGCCCGCGCCGACTCTCCGGGCGGCCGCAGCCCCGCCTGGGCCCCTGGCGGCGGGGCCGGGGCGGCGGCTTCCGCGCGGGCGGCCGGGAGCGGGCCCTCGTGTGGGCGCGCGGCTGTCGCGCCAGCCCACCTGCGGCCGGAAGTGCCGCTGGGGAGCGCTCACCTGGCAGGACCGGTGGGGCCGGGCGGCCGCGCCTCTGGCTCCGCCGAGGGCAAGGAGGGCCGGCGACTAAGCACCGGCTTTCCGGCTCTGTGTCCTTCCCCGCCCCCCGCAATTAGGGTCAGCCCGGCCCTGTTTGATCTCGGTTAAAACTGGAGCTGTTATTTGAACGAGACGGTCGGGGTGAAAACAAGTCAGGCAGTTGATACAGTAAAGTGGGAGTATGTGAAGGAGGATTGAGCAGTCCGCATATAAATGCTGAGGCATAAAGGTTGCCCACGTAGCATCTTATCCTCGCTGCTGTCACCCTCTTCCAAGCTCCTGCCACTTTTCACCCGCACGGGTCCCAGCGTGTCCATGGTGCGCTGTCTCCTCCAGTCCATTATCCGTACTGTAGTCCAGCTGGTCTTTTACAAACATAAATTGGGTCATGGCATTGTCACCCTGTTTGAAACTGTTAAGAGTCACTCCGTTACACTTGGAGAAAAATCCAAGCTCACGTTTCCCTAGGCTCCCTGTGATCTGGCCCTTGCCTATGGCTCCATCTCCAAGCACACCCCTTCGGCTTCCCAGTTCTGCACATATACAACTAAACCTCCAAACCAGTATCCAGCGCCTCCCACAGACGCCCCAGCGCTTAAAGGAGGACAGTGAAGATACTGTTTTTCCAGATGGTTAAGTCTTGCAGAGTGTTAGACGTTCTGTAAATGAGTGATTATCACTTTCTTTAACTCTGTAATTCATGTACAATAGAGATTTGTCAGAATGCTCCAGCCTTCTTCCAGTTTTTCAATAGCACCAACTCTTACCAGCCTTAGAAATCACACATGCTATTTCTTTGCAAAATATTCACTTTTGGCCTGTTATTTCATCCTTCAGATGGTGGTTCACATATCAGTTTATCAAAGAGGCCTCCCTGACCTCACACCTACTTCTATAATACCAGGCTCCTCTGTTATTTTGTTATAAAGAAGTCTGTACTTTCCTATAGCAGTTACCAGTTATATTTCTGTGTGTGTAATTTATGTGTAAATACTTACTAATGTTGGAGAAGGAAATGGCAACCTACTCCAGTATTCTTGCCTGGGAAATTCAGTGGACAGAGGGGGCTGGCGGTCTACAGTCCATGGTGGGGGCAAAGAGTCGGACATGACTGAACCACTAAGTGCGCATATCCCAGGGAAGCCCATGTATGTAAATACATATATATATAATTCTTAAAATACGTGTCATCTGCAAGAGCTTCTAAGTTCTATGCAGACAGAAACTCGTTGGCAGAGTACATTGTCTGGTGTAATTGACTCAGTAAATATCTATTGAATGTCAGCTGATTTATTTCATTTCTGAAATTCCTCCTTCTAACCAAAACTTCCTGGTTTTCATCTCTTATTCCCAGGAGACTTGCCCTTTGGTGTATTCTCCAAGTGGCTTCTTGATCCCTTTCTTCCTTCTTTTCTCCTTTTCAGCTGTCTTTTCCTTCCTCGCTCTTCAGTGCCTCCTGGCTTTTTTTTCCCCTAATCTGCCCAGCTTGGACCCCAAGGTCAGTTACGTCAAATTCTCAGCATCTTTTTGAAAACATGCATTTATTTCTAATTGGAGGGTGATTGTTTTCACCACATTGTATTGACTTCCGCCACATCTCCTCAGCATCTTTACCCCAAGCGGTCCCCTGGGACTGCTAATTACTGAAGAAGGCAGTTGGGCTTGTTGGCAGTTCCTGGTTGGGGAGCTCGCCTCTGGAAGGCCTTCCACCCCCGTCACCAGTGTTTGTTCCCTGTCACCTTTTCGCTAATACAGGTTGCTTGGTTCAGACTCTTGCTCTCCCCCCACCTCCCATCCCAGCTGTGTCCTTTGACTCAGGTAATGCCCACATTTCCTGCCTTGCAGAGCATTTTCTCTGTGGTCCAGCTGAGCTGCTCTCCTCTGCATCTCTAGTTTAGGTCCGTCAGGGGTCTTCCTCCTGCCAGAGTCGGAGAGAGGTGAGCTGTGCCCTCTTCACTCTGTGCTTGCTGCTGTCTCACGCACCGCTTTCTGTGCAGGTTATCTCCCTAGCCCCCACTCGCTATTCATCCTGTAGTTTTTCTTTTTTTTTTTTTCCTATAGTTTTTCTTGACCAAATTTTCCTTCCCCATCCTTTGATTACTTTATTATTCCAGTGATCTCTCTGCCATAGCCTATCCTTAGGCCTCTGTTTCCTTATCCTAAGATTACCACTGCTCAACTTTCCAAATCCACTGGAACCTTTGTAGTTTCCTTAGAACTTGCCCTATTATTTTCCACGTTTGACCATTCCTTCCTAACTCCTTATTAGACGTTTTCTCCAGACATCGTTATTTTAACTTCGTCTTTGCACTACAGAATTATTACTTAATATTTTGATTGATTAGTATATTTTTTAAGAACTGAAAAGGAAATCCTTGTATACATACAAATAAGAACAATTTAAAAATTCCAGCTAGTATGAAGGCTCGGAGCCAGAATCCCGCTCACTGTTGAAAGTAATAGAGTGCCAATCTGATCCTTTCTCCTGGAAATAATCAGAAGGGCCCCAGATAGAGGAATTTTCTTTCTCTGCTGTTCTCGTTTAACCTTTTCAACCTGTGTCTATTTCTTATCCCCTGAAAGACTTTCTGGTCCCCGTCAAGAGCCCTGGGGTCCCTGGGGCTGTTTACTCTGCTGCTATTTCCACATCTTGTCCAGATTTTCTCTAGAGCCCAGATTCATATTTCTGCCTGCATTCTGGCCGGACGGCTTTGGCTGCTTCCCATCTGCTTCCTTTCTGATTCAAATTTCGTGACTGAATTCACCAGTGACTCAGTTGTCCAGACCAGACTTGTTAGATTCCTGTCTGAGCCTTCCTTTCCACACGTATGAACACCTTATGTGCGTCAGATCGTGGGCCACACGTGCAAAACTCTGCCTGGGGTTTTTGAACTCCAGATCCAGTGCGCTGTGCCGCCCTCTGTGTCTACCAGGCCTCTGTATCCACCTGGCCTCTCGTCGGTGCCTCTTCTATCGACCTGCCCCACTGGCATGCTTCTGCAGTAGAGAGTGAGCCCCTCGGGGCAGGGGGACACTAAGTTCCTGGCATCTTTGTACCCTAGTGCTTGGCCACTGGCATCACTTTATTTAATGAGGAATGAGTGGAGCTTGTTAGGGAACTTGTGAACATTTCATAGAAATAAAGAGTTTATTCACAGTTAAATAAAAAGATAAGCTGTCACTTAAAAAAAATCTGTTTAAAAGTATTTATTAGATGGAGTTCCACAGGCAGTATAGCAAACACATTTTCATTCAAGGAGTTCCTGATTTCTTGTAAAATGTGAAAGTTCCCCTTTATTCCTACCTTCTGTTTCCCGCCTTCCGATGCTGCAGGTTTAGTGTGTGTCTTCAGATCGTTTTGAATGCATTCCATACACACAGATGTGGGTACCCATTTTTTCCCAATATAAATGCCTTCATACGACATGGCTTTTCATTTTATTTGGCTTTTATATTGTTACTGTTGAGAATATTTAATGCCAGTTTAAAACTGTTAAACATGCTACAATAAGTAGCCTATGTATATGTGAATATTTCTCTGGAATAAGTCCCTAGTAATGTGCATTTTAAATCTTGGTAGATATTGCTAAACTGCCTTCCAAAAGAATTTTATGAATTTATATTCCCACCAGCATTATGTGAAGGTGGCTCTTTCTTACCTAAGTGGAGATTATCAGTCATCATGTTTTTGCCAGCTTGTTGGTGAGAAATTAAATCATACATTGAAATGGAGTTATTTTTGAGATTTTTAATTAATCTAACTGAGGTTCTGATTTGAGTGGTGTTATTTATTGTCTCTTCTCAGAGGTTTCTACTTATTGGAATAAATAGTCAACCTAAAAGTTTCTAGTGTTAGATTTGTAGAGAATCTCTCTACGAGTCTGTCTTCTTAAGTCACTAGAGCTGTGTCACGGTTGATCATGCAGCTCTAATGTAGGTCGTTTGTGCCATAATGCAGTGAAGAGGCTCACTTGGAAAGCAGCAGGGAAATGACTTCACTTGATTTGGAGAAGTCTCTGTGGGCATCACTTGGGATACTGGTTGCCAGCTTTCTCAGCTGGCTACCCCAGGGTTCTTGTTGATGATACTGCATTTCTTTTTCTGTTGTTGCTGGGAGTTTTTCTTAATTATTATCAGAACTCAAGAATGTCTATAGTTTGTGCTCTTTTAAGAGAAATAATACTTGGAAACTTGATTTTATATAATTGGAGGATTATTGCTTAGTCTTTTGAGAAATCAATCTGCTTTAATTATAAAATATTTACTTAACTTTATAAATACAATTCTATATAACTGATGGGCTTGCTGAAAAAATTTTCCCTTTTAGATAGTCTGAAGAGGATGCCAAATGAAAGAATCCCCCACTCAAGTCAAACTCAGGAGCCAGACTGTTCACAGAGCCAGGATGTCAGTGGCAGTGAAGAGGGGACGGTCAAGCAGGAGAAGGATGGTGACATGGACCTGGGGCAGAGCCTCCCCTCTTGTTCCTCTGCTGATGGACCCTCCACTTCCACCGAAGGGTGTCTCTTGGAACTTCCCAGGAGAGGGCCAGCCCTGCTGCACATCGACAGGCATCAGATCCAGGCGGTGGAGCCCAGTGCGCAGGCCCTGGAGCTGCAGGGCTTGGGTGTAGATGTCTATGACCAGGATGTGCTGGAGCAAGGGGTACTTCAGCAGGTGGACAGCGCCATCCATGAGGCCAGCCGCGTGGCCCAGCTTGCGGAGGCGGAGAAGGAGTATCGGTCAGTCCTGGACGACCTCACGTGAGTATGGACCACGTTCTCTCTCATTTTACGCACGGCTGAAAAATTAGACAGTACCTGTGGTAGTCCAGAAACTGAGGGGGTTTATAGAACCTTTAATCAGAAGATGGAGTCAGTAAGTCCTTGACCAGTGTTAAACCTGAGCATTGTAAGCAGTAGTTACTCAGTTCAGTTCTTGGCTGCTTGTTTACACATGATGTCCTGGTGAGCAGTGCTGTTCTGAGTGGCCCAGGTCTCACAAGCTTGTGTACAGATGATTCCCAGCAGAGGTGTTTCTGAAGATCTGATGTGTCCTACTCCAGATAGCAGGAGCATCCCCCGGCCCTCTCTCCCATCCTATAATTTCTTTCTAGTTTCCTGTTCCTGAAGCGAGGACCAGTCTTTTGGTACCTTTTCAGGTTTGCATTTCTGGAGACAGTGAGAAATTCCTCCCTGCTTTTCCTTTCTTCCGTTGTACTTTTGGCTGTCTAAGGAATGGTGAAGTTCCAAGGAGGCTCACTTATGCTTTAGAGGAGAAACAGACCTGGGCTGTGCTGAGCAGAATGCGTTGGTTGTGGAGAGGCCTGGACCTGGGTTGAAAGAAGGGGCAGAGGACTGAGGTGAGCTCACGCTCCATTGCCAGTCTGCCCCCTCATAGCCAGTGTTCTCAGCAGAGTGTGGTGCAGGCAGGGAAGAGAAGGGGAGGCCAGGTGGAGGGGTGGAGCAGTGGGAGGGGGCAGCAGTGGGAGGGGGCAGCAGTGGGAGGGCGGGAGGGGAGAGGATAGAGCTGCTGGCCCCCCGTGGAGGGCACCGTGGCACTCTTGGCACCCAAAGGGCCTGTTTTCTGCCAGCGGTTTTCTGGTGTGTTCTTTGAGCCTCTTGAGCAGCAGGTGTTCTCCAGTAGTTGTAGTCTGACCTTCAGGTGCGAGGGAAATGTGCCCACTGCTTGCTGAGGTGACAGAGCAGGGTGCTGCAGGGTCATGAGACTGCCTGACACTCGACAGAGGGTGGCACGTGGTGCCAAGACCACCAGTAAGTCGCATTGATAACACCTTTCCTGCTGAAATCCACAAAGGACACAGACAGAAAATTACACAAGTGTAAATATTGAATTTGTCTTTTGAAAGTTGGGAGTTGCAATTCTGTGTCTATTTTAGGAGCAGTCTATTATAAATTGGCTTTTTCTGTTTGTACTACAAAGTGTAATAATATAGCAGTAAGTCTTCTAGTCATGCAAAAGAAAAATACTATCACAGATGTCTGATTTATATTAGAAAATGTTTAAATATGTTTAGTACTTTTCCAAACTCTGGGAAACTCCCATCATGGGCTTTAAAAAGCCATATTTGGGTTGCTGCTCATGGGGTAGTCTGTGCATATTAGGGGCAAGGAGTATATGGGAAATCTCTGCCTTCTCCTCAGTTTTTCTGTATACCTAAAACTGCTCTAAAAAAATCATCTTAAAGAAAAGTGTATGCATTTTTTCATATAAAAGGACAACATTGCCCATCGTTTTTTCATAGTCTCTTGAATAGACACTTAAAATGCTTATAGAATGAATGAATCAGTTTGCAAATGGGAATAAGCAGATTAAAATTAGTCAGATTAAAAAGAAAAGCATGAGCAGTCGTCTTAGATTTGTGACAGCTCTTCGAGTTCTGGTAGTGGGCAAAACGTGTTAGTCTGGTTCGGTTTCTTTTGTCTTGTAGTTAATGAGAAGTAAAAGGGACATGTTTTTAGCATTCCTCTTTTCATATTATTCTGTAAAAAATGTTACCAGAGTGGAAAATAGACATTTTCTCTTACTTTTCAGGTCATGTACGACATCCCTAAGGCAGATTGATAGAATTATTGAACAACTTGGCCCTCAAGCTGCCACCAACAAAGATGTCAGCAGGAAGCTAGACTCTGTAAAACGACAGAAGTATAACAAGGTGACTCTAGAAAACACTTAAGGCTTGGATTCTTGAAAAAAGTCATTATCTAAGCTCATGTAATATTTAGGAAATAGGTATTTCTGAAAAGTACTTGAAGATGTGGAGCAGATTTACAGTAGAGAATTAACTTTTATGCATTTAATGTTTTGGCTGTTTCCCGTTAACATCCTCGGCTTCAGGAGTGTTTCTAAGCACACATACACGTGTGCAGGCCCCTTCCCAGCTGGGAGGCAGTGCCCTGTCTTGGCTTTCCGCCTCGGCTCACGCGCTTCCGTGGCCCCCTTGCGTCGCCGCTTTCTCTCCCCCAGCCGAGGCCCCTCCGCGGCGCCAGCCTCTCGCGCCGTCTGGCCTCGCGTGGACTTGCGCTCTTCTGCTGGGCTCCTGCTTGTGCTGACTGTCTCCACCGTCTTTCCCGCCAGCGCGGCCCTGCCCACCCCCGACACTCACGCGCTCTCTTCTAAGAGGCCGGCCTTAGGCGTTCAGCTGCCGCCCAGCCGCACTGACTGGCCTGCACTTAGGGCTGTTGGACTTAAGGCTAGGGAAGTGTCTATTACTTTTGACATTGTTCTTACGAAGTCTGAAATGTTTCTTTAGACCCTGCGTGCACTCCGTAACAACGTGGCAGGAGGCAGAAATGACTGGTTTTTTAGTCACTCTCTTGCTGCCGTCCAGAGTGACTGACAGATGGCCTTGAGCTGGCGGTCGATTCACTGCAGCGAGTAGGGTCCTCACGACGCCTGCTTGGGCTTTACCTTTGGGGGTCTCGGTAGCCTTGGCTCCTTTTGCTTTCCTCTCACCGGTTCATGGTCTTCGCCACACCGCCTCCTCACTTAACTGCGTAGCAGCAGCTCACTGGTCATTGCTTATAGTGGAGTGAGGCAGCCGGGGTCTCCCCAAAGCAGACAGGGGACCATCTGGCCTCTGTGGGAGCGTGTGAACAGTGGGCTTCTGGTGGGTTGAAGTTTCGAAGAGCAGCGAGGACCGCTTAGGTGCTAGTCTCACTTGGTTGTCTGCTCCTGTTTTTCTGTAGCTCTTCTCTGACGTTTAGAGAGAGACTGTTCAGAGACAGGCTGTTTTAAATGAGAATTTGCTGAGAAAAAACCTGCAAGATAAAACAATTTACAAGTCGTTACAACGTGGTGTCCATAATCAGGATGTCCCCTCGCCCCGCGCTCATGTCTGCTGTTTAAACATTCTTGACCTTGGAAAGAAGAACCACCTACCACAGGCCTCGTTAACTGGGGAGTCCCTAGGAATGCCCACATAGCTGAGCTCTGGTGATATAGGAGGAAGACAAAGGGGGGCCCAGGGAGACAGAGTAAGAGGGTCTGTCAAAATAGGTTTCATTTTCGAATGTTGTGATTGAGTAGTGTGCTGCAAAGGACAGTCACAAACGTGGTACATTATCGAGGGGCTGGCTTGTTCCACCGTTGGAACTTTGATGCGTTTCTTTGCCATGGAGCCTGTTGACCCCGTAGCCCTTTGGAACCAAATGTAGTGATTTACCCGTGTGTGATGGGGACACCAAGAAGAGCAGCGCCACCTTCCAAGTCAGTGGGGTCAGTGCACATCGGGCTTAGGTGCTGAGCAAGTAGCGGACTGCGCCACCCAGTCAGGAGGGTGGGGAAGGTGCCGCCTGGGGGAACACGCTACTTCCTGCGAGAAAAGTAGCAGTTACTCAGATAAGTTTCTCTGTAGTAATAGTAACATATGGCCCCTGTGTTTTATTTTTATTTTGCGCTTGATTAAAGTGTTTAAAATTTTTTGATGCTGCCTTTTGTATTTAATCACTTCACTGCTATTTTTTGTATTCAACATTTACCATTTAAGGAACAACAGCTGAAGAAGATCACAGCAAAGCAGAAACGCCTCCAGGCCGTCCTTGGAGGAGCAGAGGTGAAGGTGGAACTAGGCCCTGGCAGTCTGGAGGAGGAGGATGCAGGTGAGGGTCCTGGGGGTGGCATCTCTGTTTGTGAATCACTGCCTGATGCCTCTGCTCAGTGGAGGGTGTCTCTTCAGCCCCAGCCTGGGTGTTTGGACAAATACATTTATTTGCTTAGTGTCAAAACAAACACAAGACATTTTATTCTCGACACCTCTAGAACCTAGTCTAACCCTAATCTTAATAAATTAGAAATCTTAACATTTTGTATAATTAACTTCATAAAGACACCTAACATCTTGATTGAATTATATTTTGTTGACCCAGTATCATCAGTCAGCATTCATAGAATTGCTTTTACAAATCTTTTTGGGACCTATTTGACAGGCTTTCTAACCATCAGTTCTGTTGTCAATTCAGGTTATTTAATTCATGGCCATGATTTTGCTTATATCACTGCCCTGGATGGGTGTCATTTGGAAAACCTTTTGGGAAGATACATGAGCTCTGAAACGAAATGTCTTGAGTGTCAGTGTGTGTGTATGTTTAGAAATTGTTGGTAGCTGTTCAGCTATTTACCAGTTGAAATACAGATTTAAGCCCTTCAAGCACATATTTTGTGCTGGCTCCATTCAGTGAGGCAGAGAATTGTGAAGATTTAATGGAGGTGATGGGAAAATGTTAGCCAGCATTGCCTCACGGGACCCACTGGGCCTGTGACCGGTGCTTCCTGCTGCTGAAGTGCTGTCATTTCTCACTGGTAAAAAATTTTTTCTTGACCTGGCCGCCTAGAACTTGCTGTTATCTTTTGCTTCCTATTATTTGTTTGGTAAAAGTCGACCTGGGGTAATTGTTGCTTCCCCCAATCCACGAGCTCCGCTTGGCCTGTCTGTAGCAGCTGCTACTTCCCTGCCTCTCAGGAGCCATGTCTCTCTGCTGGTTTTCCTTTCAGCCTTCTGACCATTTCTATTTAGTTGTTTTTGACCAGATTTTCTAGGCTTATCTTAAATAGTAATTACTCTCAGAATTTCTTGCTGAGCCCTCTTTTTATAATACTGCGTCTCCCCAAATAATCTTACCCCTTCCCTACGGCTTCTCTGGCCACCTAGGTTCTAGTGTCTTACAAATCTGTCCACTTACGGCCTCTCCCTTTTTCTGAACGCCTGTTTCTTATTATCTCTTTCCACTGGGGCTCTAGCCAACACTTAAGACTCC
Source organism: Ovis aries (assembly GCF_016772045.2). Lineage (NCBI taxonomy): Eukaryota > Metazoa > Chordata > Mammalia > Artiodactyla > Bovidae > Ovis > Ovis aries. The sequence goes on along the minus strand of NC_056078.1, from coordinate 42,675,160 downwards.
TGGTCTCTCTTGCCACCCTTCCTCTTCCATCCTTTCTGGGGTCCCTCCCGTCCCCCTGGTGCTCTGCGCCCTGTCTGGAGAGGCAGGAGAGCAGAACGTCTAGGCTTTACGCACCCAGCTCTTTATTGCCCAGGTATAGACCTTGGCTACATTCTTTAACCTTCCAAGTCTGTCTTGAGATGGGCATAAGCATAGTAGACCTTCATTTCTTTGCTCCCGTGCTTTCCTGAGATTTCCTTTCCCCTGCTGTCCACATAATGACCCATCTCTTAATCGTTGTGAAGATTATCTGATTGAAGAATCCTTCCCTGGAATTTGGTGGGATAAACTTCGCAACAGTTGGCTTTGCTCCTCTGATCTGGGATGATACGAGGTGCTTGCTGTCACCTTTCCTGTTACATTGCACTGGGTAGGGTAGTAATGTAAGAAAAGAAAGAAAACCATCACTATTTACCGAATGTGTGGTTGGTCATCATATTGAAAGTCCGAAAGAATCAGTGGGTATTCTGTTGGAATTACTATGTGAATTTAGCAGTGTCATTGAACAACAGGTCCGTATAGAAAAATCAGTCATATTTCTGCATATGAGCAAAAGTAAAAAATAAAAATTTATTAAAGACGGCAATTATAATAAAAATCAAAATACCTGGAAATAACTGTTAGTTTAAAAAAGTAGTTTTCTTTGGTGCTCTCTACATTAAAGACAACAAAATGTCATTGAAAAATTGAGAGAAGACAAACGAGGGAGATACGCCATGGTTATAGATGGAAGATACAATGTTGTAATGACGTCAGCTCTATCCTGCTGTAGTTCCATTCCCCCCAGCATAAACCTCAGGGAGTTTTCTGAGGGAGAGGGTGTAGGGCAGGAAGAGTAGGCTGAGGTGAGTGACGCTAGTAAGCTGATTCTGAAATTTGTATAAAAATGCATTGGGTCGGGAGTAGCCACGGCAATCTTGGAAGAAGAATGAACTGTCCAGCCCCGTTATTAAGCTACAGTAAGGAAGACAGCAGTGCAGCGGTGGCGTGAGGGCAGACCCAGCGCACCAGTGGGCAGAGTGGAGGCCAGCAGGCAGACCCACCCCTGTGTGGCCACTTGCATTCCTGATACACGTCGCGGTGCAGTGCTGTGGAGAAGGGTCGTCTTTCCATGAAGTGTGCTGGGTCAGTCCACATGAAGATGAAGATTGGCCCATTACATGGCGTACTAAAGTAAATTCCAGATGGATTCTTCCAATGTGACGGATAAAAAAAACTTTTATGTTATAACATAGTAAACACTTTCATGATCTTGGGGCAAAAATTTAATAAGACAACAAAAATACTCTCTGTAAAGGAAAAGATTTGATAAATGAACCATATTACAACTAAGGTCTTGTGTTTGCTGAAAGATAGCATTTAAGGGAGGGAAAAGGCAAGCTGCTGCAGAATGGGAAAAAATGTTTGCAGTATCTGTGTTAATCCAGGGACTTGAGTCCAGAATGTATGAAGAATTCCTAGAGACCTTTTTTTTCTTCCTTTTAAAGACCACCTGTGAGAAAAATTGGCAAAAGATTTGGACATTTTCCTTAGAAGAGGCTACCCAAAAGATAGCAAATCTGTGTAGATGTTCCCTAGTTCATTAGTCATTTAGAGAAATATAAATTATAGCCACTGAGTGGTACTACTACACACCTACCAGAATAGCTAAAATGGAAGGGCGAGAATATGGATCAGTTGAAACTCTGAAACACTGTTAATAGAACCTAAAATTGACAGAACCACTTTGGAAATGTCTGGTGTTGTCTACCAAAGCTTAATACACCCAAAGAATCATATACATAGCGCTACTAAAGGACGTGTCCTGGAGTACTCGCAGCAGCGTTATTCTCTGCAGTCCAAGCCTGGAAACTGCCCACGTGTCCATCAGCAGCAGAATGGAGACGTTGTGGTAGGGTGGCATAGTAGAGTTCTGCGCAGCAACAGCAGTGTGCACCAGCCAGCCGCAGCCAGATTCAACAGCAGGCGCGACTCACAGGCACAGTTTCGGACAGAAGCCAGACACAAGCACGGACGTTTCCGAGTTCAGTGCCAGGCCCAGCTTATCTGCAGTGTTACCAGGTCAGGCAGTGTCTTGTGGGCTAGAAGCTGCGAGACACCGTGAAGGGCAGCTCTGGGGGTCCTGGCGATTCGCGCTCCCTGAGCTGGATGCTAGCATTGAGGCGGTTTAGTCGCTCAGTCGGGTCCGACTCTTGCAGCCCTGTAGGCTGTAGCCCGCCAGGCTCTTCTGTCCATGGGATTCTCCAGATAAGAATGCTGCAGTGGGTGCTGTTTCCTTCTTCAGGTATGTATGGGTGTATTCTCTGGAAATTCACTGAGCTGTGCACTTAGGATTTCTGCACTTTCTGATGTACGTTTTTCTTTAGTGTACATTTAATGAAAAACTGCGCTGGTGTTATTGGCCTGTGAGAGAATAGATTTTAGAATATGGTTTCCTTCCCATTAAGCCTTACTTCCTTTGACATTTTGGCTATGGATAAAGTAATTTTGCTAGAGATTGATTTCAGCCGATGAAAGACGAATGATTTCTGGGTGGCTTTCTATTATTATGGCGTAACTTCCAATTTTAGTTCGTCCCTCAGTCAGTTTGCGCATCTGACGTGGTGCCGCCCAGTAGGCGTAGTTGCAGTAACGGAAATGCTGTCTGTGTTGTCTGGCATGGTAGCCTGTAGCCACCTGTGAGCTCTTGAAATGTGGCAAGTACAACTGAAAAATGAATTCTCAGTGTAGCTCAAATGGCCACGTGGCGGCTCTCCTATTGAACGGAGCGGAGCCGCCGTTTATGTCTAACCTGTTTAGGTGCATGCTGATTCTTTAGAGTTCAGTTTTCAGGCCTGCTGTCTCTTGAATTTAAGTCCCTCTCAGTGCTGGAGTTAGCAGTGATGTGCAAACTTGGGAGATTGCTTGTTCAAGGACTACTCTTTACTTGATAAGGAAGCATGGCAGAATTTTCCTCTCTGTATGTTACGTACGACTTGGTCTGTCTTTGGATGCCCAGAAAGCATATTTACAATGCAGGATTTTGGGGAAAGGCACTGAGAAGTTACCTTTTTGGATAGGAGTAAGTTTCACTCTGCTCTTCACATATGGTGTGGTACGTGCATCAGCGTGTGTGTGGTTTTTGTGTGTCTGTGTGTTGAGTAGCACACACGTCTCTTGTTCTCCTGGAAAGTGCCACGTTAGTACCCAGTGCACTGTCGTCCCTTTTTCAGAAGCAGAGCCGTCCTGCCTTGGCAGCATGCTCATGCCCGCTCAGGAGGCCGCTTGGGAAGAGCTCGTCCGCACGGGTCAGATGACACCTTTTGGTACCAAAATCCCTCAGAAGCAGGAGAAAAAGCCCAGAAAACTAATGCTCAACGAAGCATCAGGCTTTGAAAAGTATTTGGCAGATCAAGCGAAACTGTCCTTTGAAAGAAAGAAGCAAGCTTGTAATAGAAGAGCAGCTAAAAAAGCTTCGGCCTCGGCCACTTCCGAGCTGAGCTCAACACTCAGTGAAAACAAACCAGATGAGAGAGGCAAAGTTGTATCGAAAACAGATAAACGCCTGAAAAAACACATCAAGAAACTCCAGAAGAGGGCTCTTCAGCTCCAGGGGCAGGTTGGATTGCTAAAGGGAAAGAAACCCTGGGATTGTGATGTGAGCCCACAGGCACAGGGGGCCTCTGAGGGTGAAGAGTCTGAGTACTTGCCCACGGAGGAGGAGCTGGAGGAGGCGGTGGGCGCCGACCTGCCCGGGGAGGGCGCCGACTGGGAGCAGAGGCTGGTGCTCAATCGCCGGAAACGGCAGAAGAAAGTCACTGTACAGGAGATAGATGATGACTTTTTTCCAAGTTCTGGGGAAGAAGCTGAAGGCACGGGAGGAGGTCGGAAAGTGGTGAGATGCCGAGACGATGGAGACGAAGATTATTATAAGCAACGATTAAGGTCAGTCCACGGGGGCCGTACTTTATTGTAGGTGGCAGGTTTATTAATAAATAAGAGTTCTGGCCTAGCTTAGTGTGTTAGACCCCTATTCATCCCAAGATTGGACTTCCTGCAGCCTTAGCCCAATAGAACATCAGTTCAGTTCAGTCACTTAGTCGTGTCGGACTGTTTGCAACCCCATGGACCGCAGCATGCCAGGCTTCCCTGTCCATCCCCAACTCCTAGAGTTTACCCAAACTTGTGTCCATTGAGTCGGCGATAGAACCATCAGAGCCCCTGAATCCTCAGTGGAGCTGACCCAAGATGTTTCTACTTCTGGGTCATCATTCAGATTTGGGGGCAAGTCTAAGAAGAAAAGCCTAAGGGGAAGGCTGGGTCAAGAGGCTTGCAGAGGACTAGAGGAGGAGCTGTGTGCCTTCCTTTGGAGAGTGGGTGCCTTGCCACAAGGCTGGGCGGAGGAGGAGGCTGGCTCATGTGGTGTCTGCTGGGTGGAAGTAATTTCAGGAGGACGTGTGTGCATGCTAAGTCGCTTCAGTTGTGTCCCACTCTGTGTGACCCCGTGGACTGTAGCCCACCAGGCTCCTCTGTGTTCTCCAGGCAAGAATGCTGGAGTGGGCTGCCACGCCCTCCTCCAGGGGGTCTTCCCAACCCAGGGGTCGAACCTGTGTCTCTTATGTCTCCTGCACTGGCAGCTGGGTTCTTTACCACTCGCGCCCCCAGGAAGCCCAGAGAGCTGAAGTTTTAAGTTTTAGTGTATGAAAAAGTAAGATTGCTTTCCTCAGTCCCTCCTTCCTTGTCTTAAAAAAGTAGTTGTTTAAAGAATTTAAACCTTCCAGTGCCAGAAATGGGCTTCGAATGTCCAGGATGCCCTTCCCACTGTCTTCTTTGTGTGTGTGCTAGAGACTAACTGGCTTCTCACTTCCATGATTTTGTCAGTATCTGGCGTAAGAAAGATAAAAGGAGGGTGGACACTTCTGCTTGTGGAGTCAGCATTGCCTGTTGCCACACATTTTCTGTGAACCACGGAAACCAGTCGGCACACTGCAGTGTCCACGGAGTCTCATGGAGCACTGCGCTGTGTGGCTCAAGTCTCAGCACTTAGCTTGCCAGGAGCACTGAGAAACTCAAGGGGATGTGAGAATCTGCTTAACAGGCTACGGGTTTTTTTTTTTCAGATTACTTTTTAAATATTTGCTCCCAGGATATTTTTTTCCCAATCCTCAACAGTTTTTTCTTTTTCCTCAGTGTAGGGAGACCTAGTTTATTGTAATTTTGTAGCTTCCCACTAACTAAAGGAGATCAGTCCTGGGTGTTCATTGGAAGGACTGATGCTGAAGCTGAAACTCCAGTACTTTGGCCACCTCATGCGAAGAGTTGACTCATTGGAAAAGACCCTGATGCTGGGAGGGATTGGGGGCAGGAGGAGAAGGGGACAACAGAGGATGAGATGGCTGGATCGCATCACCGACTTGATGGACAGGAGTTTGAGTAAACTCTGGGAGTTGGTGATGGACAGGGAGGCCTGGAGTGCTAAGATTCATGGGGTCGCATAGAGTCGGACACGACTGAGCGACTGGACTGAACTTTGGAGAATGAAGATTGGCCTGATATTCTTTCCTTCTTGTTTAGAGCTGCTGACGTGCTCCATCCGTATTGCCACACACGGATATGCGCGTATCCATATTCCCTGCCTAACCTCTTAGAAGGAGAGGAGGCATGGTTCTTTTCATAAGTGATTCGAGGGCCTGCAGCCTAGATCCAGGTCTTTAAGAGAGCCCTTGCACTCAACGCTGCAGTGGTCCCTTACATGGCAAGACAGGGCTGAGGAGTGGCTTCATATTGGTCGTTTCTTATCGCAGCTTTACGGTTGGTTTGCGTGTTCCGTATTTGCAGAGTTGTCTGAGGGGTAGTGCTCAATACTCTTGAACAGTGAGTGGCATGTTTTTTCCTTGACTACTGTAGAGAATTAATAAAAGTGTTAATCTCACCATATTGATTGTAAGTGGAATGAATATTCTTGCCATTAAATTGAGTCAATATTAAATGTATTTTAAGGATATCAGTATTTTGATCAAGAGCAGTTTGTTTTGATTGAATTTTAAATGTGGGTTTAAATTCATGGCAATAAGTTTTTCTTAATAATGTTAAGAATGTAAAACTGTTATATCCAAAGCCATATCAGAAAGTCAGTTTTTGCTCAAGTTACAGTAGAATCTCAGATGAGTTTCAGAAATATCAATAACTCTAATTGCCACCAAAATACTATAGCTCTTAAAATTTTATAGCTACAGTTATTAAGGCAGATAACTGTTGAACTGCAGATATCTGCATTAATGTTTATATTGCATCTCCCTTGGTACTCTTTGGGTTGGGGGATATTAAAAGAAACCAGAATGCTCCTGATTGAGAAGCATATTAAGGGTATTTAAAAACTGCCAGTCACTCTGTATTTTGGTATTTCTTGTTGTTGATCTTTGTAGACAGATTGAAATTGTAATGGTAGCGCCTTGAGTGAAGAAAAAGATTAGAATTTCTTATCTTATTAATAGCCTGGTTTGATGATTGATGATCAGAATAAAGCCCCATGTAGTTTACAGGGGGCTTCCCTGGTGTCTCAGTGGCAAAGGATCCGCAGGAAATGCAGGTTCCATCCCTGAGTTGGGAAGATCCCCTGGAGAGGAAAATGGCAACCCACTCCAGTATTCTTGCCAGGAGAACCCCATGGACGGAGAATTCTACAGTCTGTGGGGACTGCAAAGAGTAGGACATGACTTGGCAACTGAACAGCAGCAACAGCTAGTTTACAACATAGGAAATGAGTTTTTCCTAATGGTTAGAATTTAGAAATCTATGTCCAGGGCAGGTACCTTTTGAACTGAAATATGTGTTGAATTATATATATTTATGTAACAAGGCTGAAATGATAACCATGCTAATTGTTTTGAACTCTTAGAAGTAAAAGTGGATGATTCCTAGACATCTCGCCCGCTTAGTTCTCTCAACTGGAGAGTCTTACGTCTTTCATTAGCCCTAGGTCAGTCCTAACTAGGCATCTTTGATTTTAGCTGATGTTCAGCAGGAATACCCTGTCAGACCTTTTCTACAGCTTAACAGTTTCTGGATCTGGGTAATAGCACTTACAACCCTCCTTTCTCTGCCTTAGCCCAAGATTTCAGGTCAGTCTTGGAAGTTTCAGCATCTTCTATACTGTCTGTGAATTTCGCCTTTGCCACATTTTTGTCCCGTTTTCTTCTCTGTCCTGTTGTGCTTGCAGGCTATCCCCCTCAGGGGTGCTCCCTGGTTTTCATAGCTCTGGTTTGTCCTGGGATGAATGGGCCACTTCTTAGAAGCAACTATTTTGCTGGTTCCTGCTCATGTCAGTGCTAACAGATCTTACAAAGCATCCATAATGTTTTATTTTAATTTTGTGGTACTCAAGCTTCCATTAGGGTATGGCTCTCAGTTGTGAAGTCTTCTGTAAAATCCATTGTTTTAGGATCTAGGATCTCCCAGGGCCAAGCACTTAATAGAAATAAGACACGTTCGGTGTGGGGTGATGTGTGTCCCAGGTGGAGTCCAGAGTGGCCTGGAAGACCACACGTTTCGTGCAGGCGCCTTGCCCTGCCAGATGGTGAGTCCCGGTACCCTCAGTGCAGTTGGTTCATCTCCCAGTCGAGATAGGAGGTCGGCTCCATTGCTTCATCTTTATTCTCACTGCATGAATGCCCGACTCCATTCTAAGACGCCATTCCTGCAAGGAATCTTCAGTGTTCTGGGGAACAGGGGCACAGATGGGACCCACCAGGGTGAAGAGTGCAATGAAATAAGCTGGAGGTGCTTTAGGGGAGATTTTGTGGGGGAGGTTGGTCCCAGCACTGGGCCTCGTCTGTGGAACGGTCCAGATATGTTGATGTGGACCTGAGGATGCAGGTTAAAACACTTGCCACATTTACCCTCAAACTTCAGTGCATCATTGAAAAGGAAAGTACTGCTTTCCTTTTGGGGGCACGTTATTTCTGCAGGGGAAGTCCCTCGTTCCAGTCTTTGATCCTGTGCGTATATATCTGTCACATGTTATAATTATAGCAGGGTGTACACTTTATCTTGGCCTTTTCAAGTTTATCAACTTGCCCATGGGCTCACTGGCTAAATGGGCAATGTCTATATATGGCCACACGGTGGTGCCAAGAATCAGGACATGGCCACCCCTGCCTCCCTGGATTGGAAACCAAACCCCAAACCCAGGTCAGTTGGATGAAGGTTTGGGGAGGTTGCTGGGATGTCTAGAAAGCTGGACAGGTCTGATGTGGATAGGGATAGAATTTTCCTCATGGTGTGGTATAACCCGGACCTATAGTCATGGTACCCGTTGATAAAACTGGTTTCTGACACATTTTTAATCTTAAAGGTTTTTCTTTTATCACATTTTAAACTTTATTTTCGTGTGAATAGCTTGGAGTTAAAAAGTCAGATGACTCCATTCATTGTGTAAATCTTACAGAATATCTGGAGCCTCCACACGGCTGAATTGTCTGGGAAAATGGTGTCCTCATCACCCCTCCCCTGAGCACTGCGGCTTCTGTGGCAGGGCTGAGCTGGACCCTGGTTTGGAGGGTTTGGCTGTATACATGCCTAGTTCTAGACTGGGAGGGCTATTGTTATTCTCAGATGCCAAGAGGAGTGAAGTCCAGGAGGATAAATGCTGAAAAAAGTCTCTTGGATTCGAAATTTGGAGGCCTGAGCAAGGAGGGCATCCACGAGGAAGGGGAGGAGGTTGTGTGAGAACTAAGGTAACTGACCTTAGTGAATGCTTACCACTTGGCAGTGCTGCCGTCTCTGTGGGCCCAGTGATTTAGTCCTCACGGCCCCCTAGGAGATGGGAAACTGAGCCGAGAAAGCTGAGGTCTTTCGCCCAGGGTAGCAGCAAGTGAGAAGTCTGGGGTTGGGGTGGAGCTGAAGGTGGTTTGGATCAGGAGGGAGTGGTCTGGGGTTGGGCTGGAGCTGAGGGTGGTTTGGATCAGGAGGGAGTGGTCTGGGATTGGGCTGGAGCTGAGGGTGGTTTGGGTCTGGAGGGAGTCATCTGGGATTGGGCTGGAGCTGAGGGTGGTTTGGGTCTGGAGGGAGTGGTCTGGGGTTGGGCTGGAGCTGAGGGTGGTTTGGGTCTGGAGGGAGTGGCCTGTCAGCCAGGACTGGTGCCATGGACCCAGAAGAGCCTGGCCTCAGCGATCAGTTTCTCCCGTGGCTTGATGAGGACAACCTCACACTTCTGCAGGTTCCAGCCCTGGCTTGAAATGGTGCTGAAGGCTGTGCCTCCCACATTCCCAGCTGTTCTGTCTGCATTTTATTGTCTTCACAGAGCCTCTTCCTCTTGTCTAGAGCCAATCCCTTTGCATTGTGATTGTCCCGTGTTTATCCTTCAATTAGATTTTTGTTTGCACTGCACTTAAATTCAGGTTGAAGTTAGGCAAAGGCCAAATTACATTGTAGAGCCTGATTTGCTTGTGCCTTAAAAACAAAGCAAGCAAACAAACAAAAAAATAACCCCCAAATCATTTGAGCTCTAAAAATCTGAATTTGGTTAAAATTTAATCTAGATTTGACCCAGAAACTATAATTATTTATTGACAGTTCTTGTCATCAGTTTCTGGGAGTTAATTGTTTTCTTAAGAGATAAACTTACATATTTTTTTCCTTTTTCTTTTCTTGTAGTAATCTGTATTTTAAAGAAAAGTGAAAGTTAACTCCCTTAAGGAGGTTTCATAGAGAGCATCTTGGCTTCTTTTAAATGACGACGCTAAGACACAAATGAAGACTAATTCTCCTTCGTGCTCTACACACACCTCTCGTCCTCAGCTCCAGTGCATAATTGTCTGCATCAGTCTTAATTTACTCTGTGAGATCTGGACTCCTAACTGAGGGTATTTCATCTGCTCAGATGTGCCAATTAAGTCCACCCAGATAGACCATAAAAAGGCAGATAAGAAAAGTAAACCACCGAGCATCTCAGTTTAGCAAATTAGACTAATCTGTGCGGGATTCTTAGCTGTCTGCAAGAGAAAACCTATTGCACCGCAGAAATGCAAACTGCATTAAACACCCAGCTTGGGGCCGTGAATATATTTTTAAAAATCAAATTGTCCTCACTGTGCTTCTGTTGTAGAATTTCTTTCATGGATATTGCAGTAAGTGGAGAATGACCCTGATACTGAAATTTCACCCCATATTAGGAATGATTTAACCGTATGATGTGTGACTTTCCCCTCTCAATCACTACAGATCTTATCGGCCCTTGCAACTTAAAACTGAAAACAGCAATAAGGTCAGTTGTAAATTTCAAGCAGCAAAATATGTGACTTGCTTGGAAATTTTGGAGCGGGCATATTCATTTTATTAATTTGTGGTCGCAGCCTCCTCGTATTTGACAGTCCCTGTAAGAGGTATAGTTTGCTTTCTCCGTAGGTTAGTACAGGCTTTCAGTATAGGCAATACAGACTGAAGATAGACTTGCCTTAAGTCTGTCATTGCCATTTTTCCAATAGCATCTGCTCACTCATATCTTTGTGTCACACTTATAATTCTCACAGCTTATCAGACTTTGATTATCGTATTTGTTATGGTGATCTGTGATCAGTGATCTTTGATGTTACTATTGCAAACAGGTTGGCGCTCTAAAGGCTCAGATGAAGGGTAGCAGTTTCCAACTAACCATTTTTAAATCGGGGACTGTGCGTCGCTTCTTCAGACATAACGCCATTGCACACTTACTAGACTGCGGTGTAACGTGAACGTGATTTTCGTGTGTGCTGGGAAACCACAGAGCTCACGTGCCTTGCTTTTCTGCAGTGTTTGCTTTGCTGTGGCAGTCTGAAACGGAACCTGTGATATCTCCAAGGTGTGCCTGTGTATTGGTGTGTCTGGTATTAAGTGTATTATGTGTTTTTCTTGACGAGATCTCTAGTCTTTCCCATTCTCTTGTTTTCCTCTATTTCTTTGCATTGATCACTGAGGAAGGCTTTCTTATCTCTCCTTGCCATTCTTTGAAACTCTGCATTCAAATATGTATATCTTTCCTTTTCTCCTTTGCCTTTAGCGTCTCTTCTTTTCTCAGCTATTTGTAAGACCTCCTCAGACAACCATTTTGCCTTTCTTTTTCTTTCTTGGGGATAGTCTTGATCACTGCCTCCTGTACAGTGTCACGAGTCTCCATCCATAGTTCTCAGGCATGGACTAGAGATCTATTCAAGAAAATTAGAGATACCAAGGGAACATTTCATGCAAAGATGGGCACAGTGAAGGACAGAAATGGTATGGACATAGCAGAAGCAGAAGATATTAAGAAGATGTGACAAGAATACACAGAAGAACTATACAAAAAAAGATCTTCATGACCCAGATTACTACGATGGTGTGATCATTCACCTAGAGCCAGACATCCTGGAAGGCGAAGTCAAGTGGGCCTTAGGAAGCATCACTATGAACAAAGCTAGTGGACGTGATGGAATTCCAGTTGAGCTATTTCAGATCCTGAAAGATGATGCTGTGGAAGTGCTTCATTCAATATGCCAGCAAATTTGGAAAACTCAGCAGTGGCCACAGGACTGGAAAAGGTCAGTTTTCATTCTGATCCCAAAGAAAGGCGATGCCAAAGAATGTTCAAACTGTATGCAGGTCAAAAAGCAACAGTTAGAACTGGACATGGAACAACAGACTGGCTTCAAATTGGGAAAGGAATATGTCAAGGCTGTATATTGTCACCCTGCTTATTTAACTTATATTCAGAGTACATCATGCAAAATGCTGGGCTGGATGAAGCACAAGGTGGAATCAAGATTGCCAGGAGAAACATCACTAACCTCAGATATGCAGATGACACCACCCTTATGGCAGAAAGTGAAGAAGAACTGAAGAGCCTCTTGATAAAAGTGAAAGAGGAGAGTGGAAGACGTTGGCTTAAAACTCAACATTCAGAAAACTAAGGTCATGGCATCCGGTCCCATCACTTCATGGCAAATAGATGGGGAAACAATGGAAACATGGAGAGAGTTTATTTTTGGGGCTCCAAAATCACTGCAAATGGTGACTGCAGCCATGAAATTAAAAGATGCTTGCTCTTTGAAAGAAGAGCTATGACCAACCTAGGCAGTGTATTAGAAAGCAGAGATATTACTTTGCCAACAAAGGTCCGTCTAGTCAAGGCTAGTAGGGAACCCCAGGTGGCTCAGAGGTTAAAGGTATGGATGTGAGAGTTGGATGATAAAGAAAGCTGAGCACCAAGGAATTGATGCTTTTGACCTGTGGTGTTGGAGAAGACTCTTGAGAGCCCCTTGGACTGCAAGGAGATCCAACCAGTCCATTCTAAAGGAGATCAGTCCTGAATATTCATTGGAAGGACTGATGCTAAAGCAGAAACTCCAATACTTTGGCCACCTGATGTGAAGAACTGACTCATTTGAAAAGATCCTGATGCTTTGAAAGATTGAAGGGAAGAGGAGAAGAGGAGGACAGAGGATGAGATGGTTGGATGGCATCACCAATTCGATGGACATGAGTTTGAGTAGGTTCCGGGAGTTGATGATGGACAGGGGATCCTGGTGTGCTGCAGTCCAGGGGGTTGCAAAGAGTTGGACACAACTGAGCGACTTAACTGAACCGATGTGTTTTTTCAGCCCAGATTATCTGTAATCAGAAGAACTGTTAAATTGGCTTCACTGTTACTTGGATAAGTTAGCAGGTGTCCAGTGCAGAGTGAGTTTTGACCCACCCTGCACAGCAGCACGGTGTAGAGGGAACATGTTATTGTACACAAAAATTGGCCATCTTTCCTCTCCTTAGACTTTCACACTGATACTTCTTGAGACAAATTTGAATTGACGTTTTAGAGTTTAGTTTGCTCTTGTAGAAGTGTTTTCATTGTATAGCATTTAGAGAGGTGATTATTGACCTTTTTGGGTGGTGCTGTGAGAAAAAGGGTGATTTTTTTTTTTGCAAGTTTGAAAGTGTTTTTGAAACTCAAGATTATGTAATAGGAGCACAGACTCCAGTTTAGAACCTTCACGTTGGTGATCTTGAGCAGGCTGCTTTACCTGTCCCTGCCTACCTTTCTTTAATTAAGAAAAAGAGATTAAGAATAGTATTTGTCTCATAGAGTTGTAAGGATTGAATTGTTTAATACATGTAAACACTTAAAGCAGCACCCCGCACGCTTAATCAGTTACTCTTCAGTTCAGTTCAGTTCAGCCTCTCAGTCGTGTCCAACTCTTTGCAACCCCATAAATCCCAGCTCGCCAGGCCTCCCTGTCCATCACCAACTCCCGGAGTTCACTCAGACTCACGTCCATCGAGTCCGTGATGCCATCCAGCCATCTCATCCTCTGTCGTCCCCTTCTCCTCCTGCCCCCAATCCCTCCCAGCATCAGAGTCTTTTCCAGTGAGTCAACTCTTCATGAGGTGGCCAAAGTACTGGAGTTTCAGCTTTAGCATCATTACTTCCAAAGAAATCCCAGGGTTGATCTCCTCCAGAATGGACTGGTTGGATCTCCTTGCAGTCCAAGGGACTCTCAAGAGTCTTCTCCAACACCACAGTTCAAAAGCATCAATTCTTCGGCGCTCAGCCTTCTTCACAGTCCAACTCTCACATCCATATGTGACTACAGGAAAAACCATAGCCTTGACTAGACGGACCTTAGTTGGCAAAGTAATGTCTCTGCTTTTTAATATGCTATCTAGGTTGGTCATAACTTTTCTTCCAAGGAGTAAGCGTCTTTTAATTTCATGAAATATATTATGTATTAAAACATAATATGTATGTATATATAATTGCAAAACATAGCTTGTCCACAGCCGGGGTGGGGGGCATTTTGGTTGTTGTCCAGTTGCTAAGTTGTGTCCAACTCTTTGCGACCCAGTGGACTGTAGCACACCAGGCTTCCCTGTCCTTCATTATCTCCCAGAGTTTGGTCAAACTCATGTCCTTTGAATTGGTGATGCCATCCATCCATCTCATCCTCTGTCGTCCCCTTCTTCTCATGCCCCCAATCTTTTCCAGCATTGGGGTCTTTTCCAGAGTTATCTCTTCACATCATGTGGCCAGAATATTGGGGCTTCAGCTTCGGCCCTTCCAGTGAATGTTCAAGGTTGGATTTCTTTTAGGCTATATGTCATAGTGGGTGCAAATCACAGGCCATGAGTCAGAATGCCTAAGTCTTAGTGAGTAGCTATGAGGTCTTGTGTATCTCCACATCTGTAAATGACAGTACCTTCTTCAAGGGTGATGTTAGAATTACAAAAGGTAATATATCTGAGACATTTGGCAGATATCAGACACTCAACAAAAATTAGCTAGTCTTGTTATTTGTATGTCCATTAGATAAAACATTTTCTACTAAGGTTTCATCAAGCCAGTAAGAGGGTCTGGGAGAATCATGAGGAAGAGCTTATATAAATATCCATATGTATGAAAAGATAACGTTTTTCCAGGGTAAAAAGCGCTTTTAACAGTTATATTTAATATGCATTGGAGAAGGCAATGGCACCCCACTCCAGTACTCTTGCCTGGCAAATCCCATGGGCGGAGGAGCCTGGTAGGTTGCAGTCCATGGGGTCGCTAGGAGTCGGACACAACTGAGCGACTTCACTTTCACTTTTCACTTTCATGCATTGGAGAGGGAAATGGCAACCCACTCCAGTGTTCTTGCTTGGAGAATCCCAGGGACGGGGTCCTGGTGGGCTGCTGTCTCTGGGGTTGCACAGAGTAGGATACGACTGAAGCGACTTAGCAGCAGCCAGCTCATACTGTATATGCTGTTATAAACTTAGTTTTGTTTAATGTTAGGCTTTTCTTAACTTTCATATATTATTAATATGATTATGTCCACTTAGTGATAAAATTCTATATAAGTACATTATTAACAGCTGGGGAGAAATAAAAATCATTTCTCCTTTGAACACACTAGGGGGCACTAGACATCTGCCCAGGGTGTGTGCTTCTAACCAACAGCCTACTGGTTGGTTCTGAGTGTGGAGGGGTCAAGATTACACTGGTTCTTTATAGTTTGCTCTGTTCAGAGGTCAGTGTTCCAGATGCTTCTCAGTGCCTTGTAAGGCTTGGTTTTCTACGTCTTTGCTTCGCTCAGTGAGTAGGACATTGTGCTCAGAGTGACCGTGATAGTCTTGATCTTGGCGGATAGTACAGGCACAGTAGCGTGATGGTCTCCTAGACTTGTACACTTAACTCCTGCCCACCCTAGATTGCAGTTCCACAGTGTCCTGACATTTGTTACTGTTCACGTTTAACCTACAGTTAATTCAGATTTCTCAGTTTTGCTTTTCTGTGTAATCTGCCAATAATTGTGATATAGTATCTGACATCTATGCAGTATTAAAAATAGCTTCCAAAGCATATAGTAAACCTATCACTTCATTTAGTCCTATAAGAACCTATTATTTGGCTCATTTTGTGGTCGAGGAGACAAATGCAGCGCTGTCAAATGTTATTTCTGAAGTTCAGACCTCCCCTTGCTAATTACAGACCTGCAGTGCAGCTCTCTGCCTGCCTCCAGTTTCCCCTTCTCAGTGGGCAGCTTGCATTTGTGTGTTTCGCTAGTTCTGCTCTGGTAGCTACCGCTGGAGTCTGAGGGACTAAAGGAATTAGAAAACCTCCCAGTGAGCGCCACACCCACCTCTTTCTGTTGGGTTGCAGCTGTGACTCTTACATGCTGGATTAAAGAGAAGATGAAAGTGGGAACACTAGAAACATTGTTTCCTTTCTGTTAATGTGAATATAGGTTAGGGCTGGCAAACTTTTTTCCTCTGCCAAGAGATGAATCCTTTCATAAAAAGTTGAATCTTTTACCCAGCCTTTCCCACCTGGTCCTTGGGAGCTTTGGACCCAGACTCAGGACTCCTTATTTATTCCCATCAGCTGGTGTGCAAAAACCAGTCCTGTTGCAAAGTGAACCCCCTGGGAAACCCAGAAACACAGAAACGAGGAATTGAGAACAACTTACAAAATTTTTGTCTTTCAGTGTAATGAGCTTCCTCTCCTCTTTTTTTTTTTTCTCTCCTTGTAAAATTCTAAATTAAACATCTCTGACTTCACAGTCGCTCTTGGCCAAGCCTCATTCTTTGCAGCGGGCCCAGCCATGTTTATGCAGGGGCTACAGCCCAGAGCAGTATTTCAGAGTCAGGCATATAGAAGGGGCAGAAGTGCGGCAGGAGGCAGGCCTAAAGGAGCTAGAACAGGACATTTCTTGAACCATTGCCCATGGTACTCTGCCCCTGGGTCTTCCTCACCCAATTCTGAACCCTGTTGATTCATTCCTTTAGCATTTATCGAGCCTCTGGTGAGGTGGGCACTATGCTAGTCTTTAAAGATATTAAAATGACTGAGACCATCTCTGACCTCAAGTGGCTCCCAGTCTAACGGGGGGACAGATACAGATATCAAAAGACGCTCACACTCTGGTAGTGGAGACATCAGGTGTGCCCAGGGCACGTGGTATTTGGAGGAATGGACACCTCACTGACTGGTTGGGCAAGACTTCTTCCAGAGGTGCTGCTCGGGCCAAGGTGTGAAGGGTCCCCAGGCCCCTGAATGAACGTGTGTGTTGCGGGAGGAAGCTTGGGGACAGCACGGGGCATACCGATGCACAGTGACGCGCGGGCTTTGAGGTTCAGCATGGTGGCAGCTGGCTGTGTTCTGCTCTGGCATCTTGAACATCCTTGACATGCTGGAAATTCTCCTTTGAAAAGAAATTAACCTCTCAGGTGTATTCTCAGGGTTCCATCGACAAGGCATGCCAGTAGGCTACAAGGGAAAGACATACTGTTCCTGTGCAGGTCAGCTGGCTGTGTAGCGTTGCTCTGCCGGGCCCTGGGTCCGAGCCGCTGCTGACAGATTGTTACCGCAGTATCAGCCCCAGGGCCCACAGCCTGGGCCAGGTTTCTCACTCCCGCCCGAATGTGACGAAGCCAAGGAGCATTTGCCCTGCCTGCATCTGATTGGAATTGCAAGTTTATGTTTATTACTGGTTTCTCTCCTAAATAGCTGCCAGCAGCGTAGGCGGTGGGCTGACTACGGCAGCGTGTGGGGAGTTGGAAGCCCTGCCAGAGAACACCAGGCCCGCTTGGTTTTGTGTGGCTGCAGCTGTGACTCTTACATGTGGGACACTTTTAAAACGAGGGGGTGGGAAACATGAAAAGTCATTGCTTTTTCAAAAGCGTAAATATTGGACTATTTACTGCCCCGTTCTACTTTTAAAATCCGTCACCTAGCTTATTTATTGAAATAACTGAATTTAGACATTTCTGAGGCCACTTTTAAGATTTCAGATCTCTGGGTCCAGATCTTAATTTTGACTAACTCCCAACCATTTATAGGTTATTCTATAGTTATTTTGTTGTTGCTATCATATAAAAAGGTGGCCATGCTTCATGACAGTTCACTATTGACAGATCTGCTATAGAACTCTTAAATGGACGTTTTCCTGCGGCTGTCTTCTGATGGCTAAGTGTCTTCACTCACGGTGACCGTGCTCTTCACAGTCACTTACTGAGCATCCGTTTGACAGATTGTCGTGGTCTTTGAGCAGAGGTACCTGTTCAGAGTCCTGTCGCGTGTTCGTACAGATTGGGTTAGCCTGTATGTTGCCTCTGTTTATTCCTCTGTAAGTGAACGCTGTGACAGCTCCCTCAGGGTTGTGTGCAGTTTTAGTAAGTGCATATGATGATATATAGCACAGTAACGCATTGAGCACCTATTATATTCCTGCCTTATGATAAGTGCTTTAAATGTGGCACCTCATTTAATCCCCCCCAAATCCAGTGGCGCAGGTGCCCCTCTTCCCTCATCTCAGAGACGAGGAAACCTAGGTGCTAAAGAGGTTAAGTTGCTTGCTGAGGGCTGAGGTGGTAATGCATGGCAGTGGGATTGGGTTCTGGACCGTCTGAGCCTGAGGATTTGGGCCTGTGCTCACTGGGCACATGTCAGACCCACTTTATTCACAGCAGGGAAGCCCCTTTTATACCTGCAGACTGGGCAGGCCGCTCAGCCTGCCTGACGGTAGGACCGCGAGTTAAGCACCCTGAAGAGAGCAGTTTTAGACCCTTTTGGCATCTGGGGCGGGAAGACATCTGTTTCTCCCGGAGCTGAGGTGAGTCTGGCTCTCCTCCACCCCACTAGCACGCCACGTGGCGCTTCTTGCTGACCAGCACTCGGTGCTGCCCCACGTTGGTGGCGCTGGTTAGGCGGCCAGGCCTCCTGGTGGTTTGCCGCGTGAGGAGTTACTGCTCTGTGTACCAGGAGAGTCTCTTAGCTGGAGCCGCACGTGCATGTGGTTTCATAACGCTGGTATTTTCTGTCTTTAATATGTGCACATGATTCTACTGGGGCAATTTGTCTTCACAATGATGCAAATACTTGTAGGCAATAATGATTTTTTTCTTCACCGCCTTTAGTCATCTGTCAGCCGAACTGGATGAATGTTTGTCTCTTTCCATCTCTCTCTATGAAGCGGAAGGCACTGGGATGCTGTCATTCTGCAGTGGCTTGTGTGGTTTCCTAGGTGCTGCGTGTTCGGTGGCAACATGCTGCCTGCATATTTCAGAGAAGAGAGAGTGAGAGCGAGGAAGCTGGAACTCTGTTGAAGCAGCGTGATGTGGTGGGAAATTTAACAGCCACAAAGACTGACTGGCTAAGTCTAAGGAAATAGCTATCACTGTCAGTGAAGTTTAGGGTGTGAAACTCCTGTGTGCAGAATATTCAGTGACCTTGCTGTGCCAAACTTGTAAAGCCAGCATCTTCTAGTGCTGTTTTCTCCCTGTAAAATTATTTTTGAGTAGATGCAAAGTGAAGTATTTTTAAGTGGCTGTGATTTATTTTTAAGTTTTTGTGATTTTTTCTCAAAATTTATATTATCCAAATTTGCTAAAAAGAAATATCTTTTATTATGCAGATGTTTGGTTCTGAGCTCTGATAGTAAGAATTTGGGTACTGAGGGCTATCTCATTATCTGAAATTGCCTGCTTGCTAAATTTCAGATAATGAGAATCAGATATGTATATATCGGCTAAATTTCAGATAATGAGAATCAGATATGTATAGATCTGATATATGTATATATCAGGAAAATGGATGTACATCATTTTAGTTTCTAAGTTCTAATTGTAAGGGATACTTTCATATCAGACTTTCTCAGCCTGGCACGGTTGACGTTTCAGACTGGATAATATTTTGTTGTAGAGGAGTGTCTTGGACATTGTAGGATGTTTAGCAGCATCCTGGCCTCTACCTGCTAAATACCAGTAGCATGTCTCCCTTCCCCTCCAGCACTTGTAACAACCAGATTGTCTCCAGACATTGTCAAGTTACCCTGGGGGGTCACCCTCAGAGGACGCCCAGGTCACCCCGCTGTTGCCACTGCTGTATACCGTTGCACACCTCGATCTGTAGGTAGTGTGCAACTCAGAAGAGGAGCTAAGACTGTTAGAGCCACTCGGAGGTACTTCCTGAATTGGATGGTGATGACTTTTAAGATAGAAAAATACTAGTTGAAGAGAGGAAGAGATTGCCTTTAGAAGTTAAGCACAAAAGGCCATTAGCATTTCCCATAAAAACACTGTCACGTATGAAACCTCATGGTTAAGTGGTGGCTGTTTCCTTGGGCGGCCATGTACTGCCTCTCCCGTTGTCTGTTCTCTGAAAATCAGCAGCAGTGCTTATTTATGGGCACTGAAGTAGTTTCAGATCACCAACTAGTTCTTCCTTGCTGATCACAGGGAAGCCTCAGCCAGCCCTTCTTCTCCTTACTCTGAAGCGCTGACGTTGTCACCAGGCTGGAGTTAATCAGAGGACGTGCTCCTGAGGTCTTCCAGCATCTACGCACAGGGCTGCCTGTTGCCCCTGCGTTTGGCCTTTGTGCTGGTTTGGTGGCTGGTTTGGGGAACACGCTCTCCCCCTGGGCGGCGTGTGCAGCAGCACCCTCTCGTGTTTCCCTCTACCTTCCCTCCCACTTTCTCTGCTAGTCCTGCAGAGTCGGGGCGGATTAATGACTCCTTAAACGCGTAGCTGTTCTCATCCCCGTCCTGAGAGCGTTCTGCTCGGAAGGCGTTTATCTGTGTTACTGCTCTGTTTCATTTCCACCATTTTGTGAGATTCAAAGTGTCAGTTGCATGCATACTAAAGAAGCTATCCTGTTATTTTGGGAGGAACTAGAATGTGAGGCTGTTGACTTTTTTTCCCCCTCCCTTATGACACCAGTGTCCATTTTAGTTATATGGGTGCAAAATTAGTCTGGCTAAATGGCTGCACCTCCCCAGTAGCCTTGCCGTGCCACTAATACGCTCAGATCTTTAGACGGTTCTTTTGTTACACATACATGGAGTCACTCTCCTGAAATATAAATGTCCATCCTATTTCGTATCTGAAAGCATCATATAACTAAATTTTTGACTTAGATTTTATTTAGCGAAGACTGTTTTCCTCAGTTGTACCATCACCCTCACTTCTACATGGGTGATGCCTCTCCCTAATTAAGCACCAACATGTGAGTCTGACGCACAGCGATTTTGACCAAAACCTTGCTTATGTTCCAAGATGTTGTGCTGTTTTATGCTCTGACCCTCATATCTTTAGCACAGAAATGGTAATTATAAATAAAATTTATTTTTTCTTACATTGTCATTTTGGAGCTATGACATTTAGTATCTATAAATTTAGTTATATTGAAATTTCCACTGAATCTTTTCTAGAATTAAGTTCATATATCTTAGGAACTAGCAGAGAAATTTTCCCTTAGGGTATGCCGGGAGAGGAGCAAGTAGTTTTGGTAATGAAATGAGACCTTACAGGAATATTTCTAGAGCAGCTGTAATAATTCAAATGAGAATTGAACTGAAGAGGGGAAAGATGATCTTCTTTTCTCTTGCACATCAGTGTTTCGGGCAATGGGGGCAGCAGAAAACTAAGGGGCTTCTATTTGTCGTTTTTTTCTTTGTATTACTTTGAACTGTCTATTTTAATCTGATTTGGAACCGAAGTAATGGAAATTCGACTTTTGTTTTCATGGCAGGAGATGGAATAAGCTGCGGCTGAAGGACAAAGAGGAGCGTTCGAGGCGTGAAGATGGTTCTGAGGAGAGCGATGCTGAACTTGACGAAGGCTTTAAAATGCCGGGCTTTCTGTTCCGAAAGCTTTTCAAGTATGTGCCACGAGCCCCTGTCTTTGCATCTGTCGTCAAGCCATTGTGTTCAAATTAATATTTCAGGAACTACAGCGTGGTTACCTGCGGGCCCTGAAGGTGCTTGCCGCAGTTCACTGTGAATTCGGTTACTGTCTAGTGAAGTTTTAGCCACATTAAAATTCGTTAAAATTAGATGAGAATAAGTTGCCTAGCCTGTGCATTCAGTGTGTCTATAAACTCATGAGTCTATGTGGACCTGTATCAGCAGGCTAAAAACAACACTTTAAAAGCTATTTATATCGAGTTATCTTGTTGTTTTTAAGGGACCAAATCTCTAATTTCTTAAATCAGATTAATTAAGAAGAATTCCTTATTAAGATCAATATTGCAGAGGTCTTATACTTCTGTGTTGAAATACTTCTGTGTTTTTTTTGAGTGTCTTGTATTGTACCTAAGGGTATAATACTTTTGAGCTGACCAGATGTGCATCTAAGTATTTCCTGTAGATGCTATTCTTACATCAGCAGGGAACATGTAGGCAAACACCTTCAGGACTGAGTTTCTGCTTGAAACTGCGTTTCATATGTGAACTGGCCCAGGGTTGCAGATAAACGGATGCCCTGTGGTGGATGCGTGTCCGTAGCCTGCAAGGTCGGCACAGTCTCCGTGATGAGTGTAAATACTGAGCCAGGTTTGCAGTCTCATCCCTCCTGGGATTTCCTTAACAAGGAACTTTAGGAAAGCGTCCTTGATGCATCTAGGAAGTTACAGCGCTAAGTAGCTTCTTTCTGCCTCTTAGATCATCACTTGGTGGTTGGGTGCAGGATGTAAACGTCCTTCTCTGAGACACTCAGGTTTAATCTCCTTTATAGAGTCAGCTGATAGCCGTGCCTGAAACTTGCGCAAGATGGCTACTTAAAAAGAGCCCGCTTCTTATGTTTCCTCTCAGAGAGCTTTCATTATAACTTTAACTTTTCTCTAGAGGGTGGAGGGGACAGAGGGAGCAGTCACTTCATCCCGATAAACACATAAGGAGCTGAATCCCAGAGATGTGAGGTGTCTTGGTGGGGTCGCTACACTGGACAGGACTATAAAGAAGAACTGCAGGGAATCTCTGGTAGTTTTCGGAGGTGTTTTATAGCCTGTAGAAGTGGCTGCTTTGGCCGTTGCTTTTCCCAAATGAAAATTAACTATGGAAAGATGAATAGAGATAAGAGTTATTGGCAACTCTTTTCATCTTCTCTAAAGTGATTTCTTACTAAGAAACAGGCCAAATAGTATCTGTGTTGTACTAGCGGAAGGAATACCCAGGTTACAGATTAATTTAATGAAGACAGGATAATTCTACATGAGTATTAAGTGATTTGGCAAATGCCCTCAAGAATGAAATTGAATGTGCATTTTTGTCTAAATGTGGGACTTTCTAGCAAAGAAATTTCAGTTAATAGAACTAAACTTTACTTACTATTAAGAGTATATCAAATTCAGTGTATCAAACAGTGTATTGACTCTTAACCTTATTGTAGTTAATGTAAATACATGTTTAAAAAAATTTTGTCTCAATTGCACATTCCTTGAAAGTATTTTGTTTTCATTTTTCATTTCTCAAAAGCAGAATTTTAATTTCATAAATGTTACAAAACTTCTGTTTCTTTTATTCTGGTATATGAAAAAAAATGTAATATCATTGGCAGAGTATCCATTTTTCTTTCATGATTGAGTTTTAGCCAGGCCAATTTAATTTTAAGCTGTAGATACATTTGTACCGTATTTACCACACTCTGTGGAATGAAATTAATAGGATATATTTGTACACAAAGGAGTCAGCAGATACTGTTATCTATTTAAGTGCTATTTTCTGCACCATCCTGGTTAACTTTTAAAATTCTGTTTTGAAAAGTGGCCCAGTGAATATATTTGACTCTGATTTAACAATCAAGTGACAAAATCCAGTCTTTTGACCTTGCTTTCAGCCGCACTAGTAAGTGCAGTCCCGGGTGAACGTGGCGGCGCCAAGATACACCGGTTATCTGTGGTTCTCTCGTGGTGCTTCAGGCTCGTGGGGGAAGCAGAGTATAGCAATTCTGTTCCTCTTTTACAGCAGTTTGTAAAAATCTTGAACTTTTCCTGAAGAGTAATTTTTTATGTTTTCCAAACAGTTCTGAAAACAGAATTCCATAGCCTGCTTTCATTTAAAGTATGTAATTGTTTTACAGTGTTTTATTATTAAGGAGATTAAAGCAGTAAGACCTGAGTCAGTTGGTGCCACTGCTGGAATCCGAACCCAGGTCCCGGGAGTGCTCAGCCAGCGATCCGTGCCTTCCATCCAGGGTGCTGGTGCAGCCCGGGGGCCTTCGTAGAGAGAGGGGTCTGTTCTTGGCCATCTTTGCGCAATGTCCCCAGGTGTGGTTGGCGATTTCCATGTAGTGATGTGACTTACAAGGCTGCCTAGTGGCTGTTTTCCCTTAAGTCGTTTCTTTAGTGTTAATCAGCTTCTCATACGCACAGCCGTATGCTGTTTTGAGCGTAGATGAGGAGACGTTGAGCACACTGCGGCTGCCTCTCGTGGGTCACCTGGAGTCCGGGCGACCTGACTCCCTCTGGACACCACACTGGTCACCCTTCTGTGCTCCTTCATTGTTTCTCGACTGTCCCTCTCCAGGTTCTTTCCGTTGATCGGCCCCAAACCGAGAGGGACTGGAGCCACATTGGGTGGAGACGGTTTCATGTAGTGGGAAGGCACTGGAATGCCCACTGGGATGTTTTGGCCCCTGTTCTTCCCAGAGGACTTGGCCCTCTAGTTCTGTGCCTCAGTAGGAGGAGGCTGGCTGACTGGAATTTAGGGGATTGTGAATGTCCATCAGTTTTTTGGGGAACTTTTTGGACTAGGTTTTTTTCCACAGCTGATTTTCAGAATACTGGGGAAAGTTACTGATGACAGGCTTACTGAGAGAAGAGTGAATAAAACTAGTTTCCCAGAGACTGAAATCCGTGAGGTTTTAGGTAGAGATGCCGTGTACCAAAGGGTAAACGTGTGGGGAGTGAAACAGCAAAGCCGCCTTCTTCCAGGGCAGCCGCCTCACGAGCCTTGGCATTTTCTTAACGGGGCGGGGGCAGAATCTTTAGCTTTCACTGTCTTTTAAATGCTTTTCCCTTTAGATTCTTAAACTTGGCATGTAATCTTCATGCCATTCCGTAGTGTTAAATCTTTCTTTCATTCTCAGAAATGCGTTTTGCTTTGTTTCTTTTTAAACTTCACATGTAGATTGTTGAGTTAAACATACCATCGATGGGAAAGGGCAAATACCAACTCTCTTCTTTTTAGAAGGGAATGTATTATTTCTATTTGACCTGTACTTATTTAAAATTTTATTGAAAATCAAGCTTAAAATTTATTTATTCAAAATTTTAATAGCTCTGGCCTTTGTATCTATGATAAAGTCACTGAGTCAAGTTCTACTTTAAAATATTAAAAGACCTTTTGTGTTTTTGAGCCTTTAAATCCCCCCTTTTTTTCCTTGCCTCTGCTGGAAATATGACAGACTCATATGATATGCACTCATTTTGCGATTAGCCCTCTTCTCTAGACTTGTTTATGGCCTTAAATTTTAATTTTTCCTCTGAAAAGACAATATGATTACCAAGTGACTTTTCAACAGTATATTCTGTAAATTGTAGTCTTCTCTGTCCTGCTTTTTTATGCTGTTCAGATTGGAAAAGTAAATGTTGATGCATCTTTTCATAGAAAAATTTTTACAACTTTATGTAACTAAAGACATTTGAGTTTTTTTTCAGGAAGATATTGAATAAAAGATAATAAGTTTATGCTTGTTTACCAGGCTATTTCTAATGTTGAAAAAGAAATGAAATAGTCCCTAATTACCCTATCTATCAGTTTAATTAGAAATGTGTTAATGTTCTGTAAAGAAAAATGTGTGATTTTATGCTTTAGGTAATCAAAAATGTATGACCTTATGAATATAATACTCATGTAAAACACACATCCGGCATGTTTCTCTGACTGGTGCTAGAACCTCGCTAAATGATTAATTCATGAGTACTTTCTGTTGCGATCTGTGTCACCCACCATTTGCCATTCTCCTTTTCTTGCTGGTGCTTGCTGTTGTAGGTACCAGCAGACAGGTGTTCGGTGGCTGTGGGAATTACATTGCCAGCAGGCAGGAGGCATTCTGGGAGACGAGATGGGATTGGGCAAGACCATCCAGATAATTGCCTTCTTGGCAGGCCTGAGCTACAGCAAGATCAGGACTCGCGGTTCAAATTACAGGCAAGTGCTTCTCTGCAGACTGTCAGTCTGTGGAGCTCAATTAATATTTCATCAGATGTATTGCTGTGGAGGAGGGTCTTGTGAATTATTGATGACATTTCAATTACAATATTCCTTTAATTCTTTTAGTGGGGGACATCAAAGGAAAATTTTTACGAGACAATGGAGCTGTAGGGCAGGAGAAATTAAACATGTAACACTTTTAATGAATTCCAGGCATTGATGCTTCATTTTGCAGATGAGCCCCACTAGATATTTTGGGTCAATACAGTGTCTAAGGTTAGCTTCTACAAATGGATTGTTTACAAACTCAATTATGTTAATATCAATAGTTTACACAATATGGAATTTTAAATTAGACATAATACCTTTAGTTCCATTTATTAAGTTTTACATTAAAATATTTGTTCTGGCAGGAGACCAGGTGAGCATTACAGAAAGTACAAAGTCTATTCATGGGGAAAGTTGGATCTTTGGAGGATTTCTTTTATAACCATTATGTGTGATAGCATTCATAGATGGTACTTTTTTTTTTTTCAAATGACATTACATACTTGTGTGCTCACTATGCTTTCTCCCTACTCTCCCAGTCTCTAAGAATTTTATATAAATTTGGAAGTCAAAGTCTAAATAATAGAAATAGAAAATGATAGAAAACTAGTTTTTGGTTGTAATCTTTATTTTCTTTAGGATTCAAATAAACTATTAAAACTTTAATCTTCTGAAAGAATAAACATTTAAACTATGCTTGTTCTTTGTGGTGGGACTGAAATAGTTTATCTTGAAATCCAGTGAACATTTCCATATTTAAGCTGTAAGTTGACTTCTTCTGTAAATCAGTAATGGTAGATGAATTATGTAAATCAATTAATGCTAGATGAATTATGTGGAATATTTAATTTTAAACCCAGATAATCCAACAGCTCCTTGGATTCTAATAGGCTTTACCTAATGAGTAACAGCAAGATATTTACCAGACATTTATGTCTTAGAAACCCCAGGCAGTCACAGGATGTGATTTGACGACCCCTTTAAAAGAATGTTAGCGTGCCTGAAGGCGGCCACAGCAGAAAATGACTGTCTACACTCTGGTTCATCCGCAGAGAAACGTTTACTGGAATGTTGTGTGTGTTGTGGATTAAGCTGCTTCAGTCATGTCCGATTCTTTGCGATCTTGTGGACTGTAGCCCGCCGGCTCCTCTGTCCATGGGATTCTCCACGCAAGAATATTGGAGTGGGTCAAATACAAACTGTAAAGTGTTACGTAGAGAACTTTTTATTTTAATCTTCAGAGTTTTTTGCTTTGTTTTTATTCCTTACTCTTCTCATTAATTTAGCAGATCAACACATCCCATGAGCAGTACTTAAAGTTTTAGGATATTTTAGAAATACTTACACAGTTGTAGGAAGGGGAACATATATTGGGAGATTTTTAAATATTAAATGTTCTGTTGTTACTACAATAAAGTGTTGAAGCAGATTTTTTTCTTCCGATATTGAAATTCTGTTACATTCCATGTGAAAACATTCCATCCCAATGGAAAAGTCAAAGTTGAAAATGGGCATTTAGTGTTTTCTTACCTAGGTATATCATTAATTTACCGTTTATAAAATGCTTTCTCTGTTCTAAACAAGCTGTTTGGTTGGTTTGCCTCTGCATTTCTCGTTTGCCCTGGTTGGGTTTTGATAACTAGAATGCCCCAACCTGCCCCAGATAGTTTCTAAGACTATCTTTCTTTCCTTAAATGATTTCTGGGATTTTCTTATTTCCCATCTCTTTTCTTCCCTTCCTTTCCTGTTACCGTGAAACTTGTGTGGGGTCTCGTACGCCGGGCCTGGGAAACCTAAGATCATCCCTGCCGTGTAGTTTTGATTGAAAACTTAAAACATGTTCTCTTGAGTGGTGACAGTCCAACTAGGCGTGAACTGTGGGCTGATAATGAGCAGCAGCTGTGATCAATTGACTATCAATGTGCATCTCCTTTTTTCCATAATGAAATAGTGTGGCATGTGGGATTGTAGCCCGGATCATCTTTATTAAGGTAGTGTTGGTAGAAGTGGCTTCCCAGAATGCAGTTACACATCAGCCAAACAGCAGGTCTCTGTGAACAGAGGTGCTCAGAGGGCTTGTCCCCTCTCTGTGCAGGGGCCAGGGCAAATTGTACAACATATTTTCTCACAGTTTTACAGAATGTCCTCCTTTGAAATTAGATGAACCTGGAGTCTGCCTTTAGGTTTATGTCCTAAAGAGAAATAGCTGGATGCATAGTGAAACCAAGCTCTGCGTGAGCCTGCATTGCTTCACGGGCTGTGTAAATTCCCTCTGAACTCTTGCAAGCTGTAGATTTTGGGGCTTTTATTTGAATGGTCTTAGTATTGTAATTTTAAGGTCAGTGATCCTGAAACCATGGATGTCCCTGGGATACCAAGAAGGAACTTAATGGTAAAAAGAAGTTTTTGATTTTTGTTTCTTTACTGTGTTTCAAATGTAATGTCTTTTAAAAAGAGGGAAAAGCATGCTTACTGTGGTTAATAAAAGTCTGCACTGGTTGCTTTCCCAGTTCATAGTGTATGCACGATATACTTTCTCTTTGCCATTCATATTATGATGATAGGCCCCTGCACTTTATGATGGAGAAGAAATAAATGGTTAACCTTGCAAACTTCAGTTAATACTCTGAAGTCTTGGATATCATTTAGGAAATTCCTCATTACAAATAAATGGCCTGAAACAGTTAATAAACTTTTAAAGGTAAATATTTTTGCTTTGTAATTCCTGATAAGTTCAAGGCTATGAGGGGCAGATTTCTATCCTGCAGGTTGAAATACTTGACCACGGAGGTATTGACTTGTAAACTTACTAGGTAATCAATGATAATCAAAGATGAAAGAAACTGTAGCCAGTTCAGTAATTGGTACTAATTGCTCGAGTACATTGAGCCCTTCCTTAAGATCATCTCTCTGGTATTGAGGACTGGAGAAGGGTCATGTCACTGGCATTGAGGACTGGAGAGGGTGGGGCAGTTGATGTGACTGCTGATGGATGTGATTGCCCCTCTGAGGTTCCGGAGCTGTCTAGGTCTGCTCCTGGATTCCCACTCTGTGTGAAAACCTCCTTAGCTTCCTAGGAGAATGGCAGAAATTGAAGGGCATGATAATGCCAGATAGATGTTGAGCCAGAATAAACTGTTGGCCTTACATAATATTGTAGCAGCTGACAGCGGCCAGGTCATAAAAGGCGTGTAAATGCCGTGTGACCTGCAAAAGCATGTGTACGTGTTCATGTTTACTTGAAAGTGAGTTTGTTTTTAAATATTTTAGACAGTAAGTGTATATTGATAGCTCTCTAATTGCTCTTGGAGGATATAAGAAATTCCTGCGTTTAATCCTTTTAGGGAGTATTGTCACAGAAGGGGCCAGGGCAGAGCTGTACTCTCCCCAAGGAGTTTGAGGGGACCTGCCCTTGCTGGGAGGCTGAGACACTGCTGGAAATTCTTTAGGAGCTGTCAGCTCCTGGCTTCTTGTGATCTGAGCCCATTCTCTGGAGCAGAGGGGCAGGGGCAGTAACTAGCTGAAGGTTGGGAGGATTTAGAAATGGGTGGAGGAATTTTGTTACATTGGAGTAAACAGGTCAGCCTTATTCAGGTTATGGCTTGTTTTTCTACAGAGTTGCAAAGTGTTTCCAGTTGTGCAGATTATTTTCAATATTTCCAGCACTGTGTGGTTTAGTTTACAAAAAAATTTTAAGTTTGAGAATAATTTATTGAACTGTAGCCAAAGGAAAAAAAAAAAGTCAACCATGATCTCCAACTCAAAAATAATCTCTTTTAATGTTTCAGTATAATTGCACACACACACACACACACACACACACGCGCGGTGATATATATTATGACGGGGTTAATGTGGGGTCCTAACTAGTGTGGATGCACCAAGGAAGGGTCCTTAACCTACTTGGAGAGAAAGGGACAGGAAGGGAGGAAGTTGAGGGCTGAAGGACAGGTTGAGGGTGGTTGGAATAAGAGGGAAAGAAGGGACAAGGTGAAGGCCGAGAGGTCAGAGGGGTGTGCACTTTGTAAGAACTGAAAGAGTGCTGCCAGGGGGAGTGCTGAACTGCGAGGGGCCGGTCAGGATGAGGGCTCTGTGGAGGGGTGATGCTGAAGAGGTGGCCCGAGGTCCAATCCTTGTGGTCTCATACAGCAGGGTGAGGTGTTTGGACTGTCTCAAGAGTAAGGGACAAACATGAAAAGGCTCTTAGGCAAAGGGATGAGGCATTCTGATTGTGCTTTCTTGAAAAGATGGTGCTAGAAAGTGCAATATCCTGGGGAAGAGGCGGTAGTGGCCAGAAGGGGAGTGTTAGCAGTGGAGAGAGAGGGACTCAGAGAGGACGTGTGTGTGGCATGAGCTCTGTGTCGGTTGGATGTGGCGAAGAACAGGGGTGGGCCGAGGTCTGGATTTCCACTGAGGGTGCCTGGAGCATGGGTGCCAGTCCTTTCCGTTGGACTAGGAAACCTGGGGGGAGGGGCAGTTTGGGGGAGGACGACGTGTGGTACTGTGGGGACATCCGAGTGCAGAGCCCCGCCGGCAGCTGGACATCTAGGCAGATGGTACTTTGGAGCTCAGAAAAGAGGCTGGGGCTGGAGACCTAGGTGCACGTTACCCGTGTAAAGAGAGTGAGTGAAACTGTGAGGGTTAGTGAGATAGTAGCTTGGGGAAAGTGTGTGGAGTGGATAGCTTCAGATACTCGGCATCCTTGTGGGCAGAAACAGGCAGGGGACAGAGAATGACAGTTTAGAAGTCGCCGGTGACTCTGCTGCAGACTGAGAGGTAGGCGACGAAGGCTCCAGTGTCCTCCGTCAGCCTCAGCTGCTGGTTGCCTCTGGCGGCTGAGCGTGAGTCTCACATTGAAGAGATTCGCATCGCTCGTTTGGCTTAGGTTTCATGTTCTGCACCGGCTGGCACCCGTCTCGCGGCAGGACTGAAGACGGAGTAGCAGAAGCACTGATGTGGTGGGGGTCTGGGCTCAGACAAGGAAAGGGGCCCTGGTTCCATGTTGACAGGTAGGAAGCAGCGGGAGGAGGGGGGGCACTGATTCAGTCAGGTGCCTGTGGTGTGCTATGGATCGGGATATTCTGACTGCCAGTAAAAGAATCCTGCTTTCAGTTTGGGTTAAATGTTCACATAACGTGCGCTGCATCTAGGAACCTGCCAGGGAGGCAGATCGTAGGCACAGCGTGATCAGAAGCAGCCCGGGTCCTCCTGAGGCCAGTTCTTCTTGCGGTCATAAGGTCTCTTTGCACAGTAACTCAGCTGCCAGTGGCTGCTGGCTCTTGTTCCCATGCTCGCGTGCAGCAGGAGAGACCGAGAGATGACGCTGTCCTGACCTGGAGCAGAAGTGCTTCCTCACCATCAGCCAGCCAGCCCTCCCAGGCCCCTCGGAACTGGCGAGCCTCTCTAGGGGAATCCTGTGTGCTAACAGGCCGCAGATGAACTATGTGTCCGGCTTCTTCCCTCTCCTCCATGACGAGACAGTGGTCAGAGTCCCGCCAAGTACGTGTCTGGGAAGGAAGAGGGGACGCCTGCACAGAGCTGTTCTGTTGGGAAGGAGGAGGGGAGAGGTGACTGCTGGCCCAGCGGCCGTGACCAGCCTTCTGGCTCCCTGTGTGTGAATGAATTGGGATGATTCCGTAAATTATGTGGTTTTTAGAAAGACCTCGAAACATTTTCCAGGTTTTAAATATTCTTCAAAGATGATTTTAATGGTTATACGGTATATTCTATCTTAACAAATCCTAATAGTATTTAGTATATACTATTCTAAGCACTTCATAGTTATTGATCTAAACTTCATATAACTGGCTGCTGTTCCCATTTTAAGATGAGAAACTGAAGTTGAAGAGCTGTGCAGAGCTGGGGTTCAGACCTAGGCAGTGCTCCTAGCTACTTGCCTGTGCAGTAGTAAAGAAACAGGATGGTTTATTTAGCCTGCCTCTTACTTACAGATGCTCAGGTAGCGCCCACTTTTTCTGCAGGCAAAGAATGCTGCCGTGTGAGTCTTGGTACACAGATGTTTGTCTTGGGATTGTTTGGTCAGCACGCGCCTCTTGTTGAGGCTCTTGCTCTGTAGCGCTCAGCTGCTTTCCACAAAAACTATGACACTTGAACTCTGCTGACTGGGGCTTTCTGGGAGCAGTGGTCGCTGGCGCTCACCCACTGGTTTTGTATCACATGGAGAAGCGAACAGCGCGGTGTAGTGCAGAAGCAGGCTGCAGCCATCAGAAGACGGACTTGAGGCGCTGCTCCATCTCCTGGTAGCTGTGGCACCTTGGGCACACCAGTCTTCAGCGGCCTGAACACTGCAGGATTCTTATCCTGCTGGCTTCCCGGGGCTGTGAGACTGAGTGAAATCCTGTGGATGAAAACTCTTGATGAACTATAAAGCTTCAAACTGATGGAATATATTCTTATGTTCACTTAGGTTGATATACCGTTTATGCCTTTGCTAATCTGGAATAGAAGAAGAGAGAAAAGTTTCCTTGTTAGGTAGTTTTTGCTTGATTTGCTTTACTGTGGATGACATTTTCAACAGATTAGTTGGTGGTTCCTCTTAATGCATGCGTCCACTCATTGATGAATGGGGTTGTAGGGATTTCACTAGGTGGGTTTATCCTCAGTAGGATTTTCTTTTTCGAGCTGTAAGGTTTTGTCTCTCTGTGTGTGTGTGTTTTGGCGGTGAATCGTCCGTATACCGTCATTCATGGTTGTCTTTTCCTCTTGGACATTTTGGGTGCAGGTTCGAGGGCTTGGGCCCGACCATAATTGTCTGTCCAACAACGGTGATGCATCAGTGGGTGAAGGAATTTCACACGTGGTGGCCTCCATTCAGAGTGGCGGTTCTGCACGAAACCGGGTCCTTTACCCACAAAAAGGTAACATCATCATACTTCAATTCCTTTTTCCCTGTTTCTGTTTTAAAACCTTCCGTTCTACCTGATTGTTTTTGCTTTGATCTGTTTATTTCTCAGATGTATGTTCTGATGTTTCTTCCATGCACTTGTTGTTCTTGATTCATTTTAGGACTCTTTATTTTCAGAACAGTTGTGAATGTAGGCTTTATCATTCTAACAGCCCATGGTAATGACAAGACATGTTCTTGTCCAGTGAAACACAAGCCTGATACCCTGAGTGGGACCAGAATCAAGGGCCTTATGCAGTAGTTAACTGGCTGGATTTGAGGCATTACTGGCTTTAAACAGTTTTAGGAAAGTAGGTGCAAAGTGTAATTAGTATTTTAATCAGTAAAGGCATTTGTTAACATGCTTTTAAAATGTGTTTTTAATGAGCAAAAGAACAGCCTGCCATTTTGACATTTTCGTTATTTGTATTATTGCCTTTTAGTTAATTAAGTTGCTTTTTGTTCTCTGAATCCTTGATTGCCATTTAAGTATAATCACTGTTCTTTGAAGGTGGCATTTCTTCACTTACTTGTTTTAGCCGCATCATCAAAAAGGAACATTATCGTCTGTTCTTCTATGGGTAGCATAGATAGCTTGTATTATGCTTTTTAAATTCTCATTTCTGTCTATCATCTAGACTGCAAACTCTGCAGAGTGGAGACTATGTCTTCATCATTGTTGTATCCCAAGTGCCCCTATAGCTGAATAGATGATAATTACACATTTCCACTGGGGTTTGCAGGTTACTCTGTAGATGAGCAGTGGCAGTTTGTTATGAGTTCTTTGCTGATTTTCATAGCTCTTGAATGAGGTCTTCGTGCCCCCATGAAGGCAGTGCCAGCTGAGAGGGCTGGTGAATGTTCGCCTTGCTGAGTTAAGTGCATGTGAGCCACTCAGCTCCAATGTCTTTGTAATTCTGCCAAGACCCCCTTTCCTCCAAATTCCTGTTTGTTCATGATCATGAGTAAGCAGAGCTTTTGATAGAAGTGAAACAGGAGTATCTATAATTTGGTAGCTCAAGTTTGTTGAGGTGGAATCTTGCTTTTACTACCTGTTGTTGAAACCAGCTGACTTTGCCCTGAATTTTAAATGATAAATGGAAAACAAGTGAGTTGAAATAATTAATGAAGTGAGGTAAACACTGCAGTTTTTAAAAAGTGGTTTTTTTAGCAGCATGATAATAAGTTTCAATCATTTTTCTAGTCAAGCTAAATTGTTGTAACTATCTTGTTATCACCCTTGTAAAATATTTTTGATTCCTTCTTTTGCTTCTTTGTCTTTCGACATTTCTTAGTGTTCTGTACTGCAGAATCCTGTACCGGAATTCTGTAGTTGATGGCGTATCTTTAAAAAGCACATTTTCCACACGTTCCTCTCTATCCTTTTATTTTCTTCTGCGTTTTTTCTGTTACGCCTTTGCCATATCATGGCCCGCTTGTATTTCCTCTGTTAGCCTGAAAAGCAGCCTTCGTGCAAGCGAAACGCACTGACTGATGAATGGACATGGGATTGACATTGATTGGTCAGTGCCTCTGTTGAGGAGGCTTGCTTCCTTCACTTGCTTGGAGGGCAAACAGAACCTTAAAGAACAGATTATTCACCTTTTTACAGTGATCTGCACCTTCTGAGGTGTCTGGTTATGCACAGATATGTGCATACATATAGTTGTTTATAGTTTTTCCAGTACTTAATGCTTTACCAAGGACTTTAATTTGAAAGTTTCTTACTTAAGTTTTGAGGAAAAGTAAGGAGGCTTGTGTTTTTACTCTGACCCTTAACTCTTTGTATAGTTCCTTTTCCGTTATAAAGTGTCTCATATCCCTAAAGATGTAAGCTGTTACGCAAAAGATTGAAAAGGTGTTCTTCTGTATCTTTCAAACCGTACTATCCACTTAGAAACACAGTCTGTTACTAATACTAGTATCAGTTTATTGTTTGTGAAGATAGCATCTTGAATATGCGTTACTTCCTCCACACAGGCCTTGTTTCCAATCCTGGAAACAAATGTCCTTGTGTCTGAACATTTCCGAGATCAGAGCTGTGGCTTCTGGATTGAAGCCCTGAGCAGCATCCTTGTGTCTGAACATCTCCGAGATCAGAGCTGTGGCTTCTGGATTGAAGCCCTGAGCAGCATCTGACCCCTCTGCTTCTTCCTTTCGTATTTGTTTCGTTGTGTACAGACCGTCGTTACCACCGCACACGCTTGCTGGCTCACAGGTGAATGCTAAATTGCGATGGAGTCTACATCGCTCAGTCACACCTGAGACCTCCTGCTAGTGCTGTTCGTCCTCTGAGCCTGAGTTTGATGTCTAACTTCCTCTCCATTGTAGGCTGAAATTTCTCTCTTCCATGGGGAGACATTCTGTGCCCCCCGGCTGTCCTGTCTAAATAAAACAGCAGCACTCTGGTATAGGGACATTCAGTGCTGGGGAAATAGGAAAGGGAAGAGAATTTCTCTTTGGGAAGCTTAACAATGTAATAACGCCAGAATTATTATTCAGTAGATTGTTCTTATTTTTCTAAACATTTGTTGTAACTGGCAGATGTTAAACTTTGAAAAATTTTAAAGTTTTTCATTTAGAGAATAAATATCAAATGATCAAACAATTTCTAATGGAACTTATCTGTCATATTTCTTCCCTCAATTGCCTTTTAGCTTCCCACCTCTCTCACCATGCGATCTGGTATTATCTTTGTTAATATTCTCTTTGGTTGACAGCATAATTTTGAATTATCAAATGAATACTCAGCAACCATGCAAAAAAAAATATGTGGCCAATATTTTCAGTCAAATGATCAAATCAGATAAGAAAATTTTCAGGCTCTGAATCTCCTTTAATGGTCAGTTGAAATCTCATTTACTAGGAACCTAGGGTTTTCCTTTTCTCATTATGTCTTATGATCCTTTTTCTAATGGAGAGAAACTTGATACATAAGTTGATTAACCTTTATTTGTTGAATAACTGTAAATACAATATTGTAGGTGTGTGATGTTACTTGGGTTGCAAAAAATGGATATGATGTTGCTAATTGGCGTTGGAAAACTAACCGAAAAGATAATAAAAGGAGACAGTTTTATAATACTTATACCTCACAGCAGATGGTGGCATCTTTAGCACTGTGTTGTATAGTTTATTTAATTATTAAGTACCCTTTTTTCAATTTGTTGGAAGATGTTTAGTGAGAAATGTCTTGGTTATATTCTGAAACAGTTGTCACTTTAAAGCTCTCACCTTTCCCTGCTTTGTAAGACATGGTAATACTGTGGAATAGTTTTGATATTAATAGTTCAAAGAGATTTATCGTTTTGATCCATTTATGATATTTATGATATTTAGAGCTATAGGATTAGGAAATGCAGCAGTGGCATAAAGATTTAAAGGCATAGATTATATAATTACCAGGCCAGGGCTTGAATCTTGGATCTGCCATTTTATAGCTTTGTGACCTGGGGCAAGTTGCTCAGCTTTGCTGAGCCTTGTTTGAACTCCTGAAAATGGGTATTTTTTTTTTAGTAATTTTTTGAGAATTTGTTGGGTTCATATAGGTGAACAATAGACTTAGTGTGCTTCCCAGCATATAATGTTTACTCAGGTAATTCCTCCTGTTGGAAACAAAGAATATGGTAGGCCTCTTCATCCCAAAACTTGAGAAAAGACATTCTGGTGTTTCTGATTGATTCAGCGTAATTATACTTGAGATAGAAAGTTCACACTCGCTTTATCAAAAACATTCACAGTCCTTCACATGCAGACCCTTCTCGCCCTGTGTCTAGGTACGTTGGCTCCAAAAGGACGCGGTGAAACAGTGCCGAAACTCTTCTGTGGGAAAGGCAGGGTGTGAGCAGAGAGCGGGCCCCCCGGGGGTGGCCGCCTGGCGCCGCTGCCGCCACGTGTTCTTTCCAAGGCCCGTCTTCCGAAACGCTCGCACGGGAAGTCTCGGCGGTTCAAAAAGCGGGGAGTCAGGAGAAAGCATAACTAAAGCGGGAAAGGACCGCGCGGCCCCTCAGGCGCCCTGAATTTTCAGGCCCGCTGCGAGTGGACACAGAGCGCTGCGAGTCCCTGTTAGCGTTGGAGACGCGTGCATGCCTGGTGCGAGACGCTCGCTCGTTCCGTAAGGGACGGTGTAAGATTAGGTTGCCGGGGCCCTTTGTTTCTTCATTGTCAGCACAAACCCTTGTTTATTAGGGATTTGGCTTGAAGGAAACTTTAATTAATCGCAGGTGCGGTCGCCTCTGCCTGGGCAGCGCCGGGCTGTTTGCGGAGAGTGGCCTTCGCGTGCCTTGCTCCTCCCCGCTCCCCCTGCTGCCTGACAGTGTGATTTATGTCTGCTGGTTTCCACCAGCCCACTGTTTGCCCTCTAGGAGGGATTGGCCTCCTGAGCCTCCATAATGACAGCAGCACTTTCACAGACATCTTCTAATGGCAACAGCGCTGCATTCAGTAAGTCAGGCTAATTGCAGATGTACCCTATTAATTGCAAAAACTAGGAGGGGTTACATATTTTACAAGCTTTTAATTTGGAAACCGCCCGAGATGATTTGTCTTAAGTGTTTGGATAGAGACCTCCATAATATTCAACAATTCACCATTATTGAAACTCCGGTCTAGGCAGTTACAGAATTCTGAGATTGAATCAGGTGAAAACAAATAGTCTTAGATGTGTTTTTACCCAGTGGCTGTTAAGTGGAGGTTATATTTTCAATGCAGACGTTCAGCAAATTTCTTACTCTTTTTACAAAAGCATCTTTGATTCTTACTCATCATCACACATCTTTCTGAATATGGTAGAAAATTTGTATTTCTCTTAGCTATAGCTTAAATCACAGAATTTTCCAAATAAATTTCAATTCTTGGACATGCCCATGAAGCTAAGCATCACCCTGGTGGCGTGTAACTGGGAGGCTTGGCGTCCCAGTTTAACTGTGGTACAGGGATGTCCAATTCAGGGTGGTGTTCCTTGGAGTGTAGTGGAATGACGGTGGTGAGTTGGTGAATTCAGCAGCTAGGAGTTCCAGGGTTGTGAACAAGTGGACCCACGTGGGCAGGGTTTGGCTGCGATGCAGTGGACATTTTATAAACGTGAGTGGTAATTTCACTTCGTCTGTATTTCAGGCCCCAAACGGTTGTTGTTCTGCTCTCCCGTTTCTCTCTGTGTGCACAGCTCCATGCCTGGAACTCACGGCACAGGACGCAGCTGTGTGTCCATCTGCTGCTGCCCCTCACTGCCTGCTTCTTGGTTCCTAGCAGCCACTGCTCTCCCAGGAGGAGGGAGATGGGGATAGAGTTGCGATGGCTGCCTGCTCAGAGTTCCAGTGGAAAATTAAGATGCAGAGGAGCTGTTGCAGTCACCTCTGGCTTCTGACTCAGCCAGAGGTGGGATCTCAGCGCTGGTGGGATGAGCGCAAGGTGGAGCAGTGTATCTCTGGACAGCTTGCCTGTCTTCCCTGGACACTCACTGCCATGGTGGGGCCCGAGGCCATGGATAGCATTGTGGTCAGGGAGAGCTGGGTGGAGGCGAGGCAGTGTATTCATCATAAGGTACCCAAAAAAAAGTCAGGAAATGGTTAAGTCAGTGTGGCCTCTGTGCAGTTCCGTGCAGGGACTGAAGCTCATAAACATGGAGAAGGCACAGCGGTGTCATATTGGTGACCCAGCTCTCACTCGCAGAGCCTTTACTAGCACCAGGTGCTATAGCTCTGACCGCTGAAGTTCCGGGTGAGCCCTGAGGTGTGTCTGGTATAAGACAGTTTCTCTCTCTTCTCCTCTTTCAAAATTTTCTTGGTCAGTGTTACACCCTTTATATTCTATTGAATTAAAAAATATTCTAATTCTTGTTTATTAAGATGATAATTTTGGAGATGTTGAGTTTATAAAATTTATATGATTATGATCATATGAATAACTGTATTGGTTTTCCTAATGTTTAGCGATTCTACTCCCATGATGCCTTATTCGCTTAATATAGGGCTGAATTCTTATTAAAGGAATGACTCTCTAGTGAGGGGTGCCTGTGAGTATGTTGCTTCTGTCAGTCTTGAAAATAGCGTTTTGCCGGTCTTCTTGTTCTGTGTTTGGAGCCATTTAAATCACAGAGTTGACACCAACTTCGCTGATAAAACCCTTGGGTCTAGTAGACGTCTGCTGGGAACAGTTTAACGTTGTTTTCAGGTCTTCAGGTACGGGTCTCATCGGTGTGTCTCGCTTTTCTCGGGTCCGTTTGGTGACTTTTCGTGTTTAGTGGGCGTCCTCTGTCAGACTTCAGATGGCATTGAATTCTGCACTGCGTGGCTGCTGTTTTCATGCCCATCGCCTCTGTGTGACTGACGTGTCTCACGCTGCCATGTTAGTCTGTTCTTCAGGCTGACTTTACAGAGGTCTCTCTCTTTTGGGGTCTTTTCAAAGAGCTGTTTACATTTTTTCCTTTTCAGTTCTGCGAAGTTTTGTCCTTAAGCGTCACTGATTTTTTTTTTTTCTTGCTGTCTCACTGTCCCTTTTTCACCTCTTGCTGTGGCTGCTTGGTTTGATTTCAGCCTCAGGGGGGTGTGAGGAATGAGGACCTTGGTGTGGGCTGAGGCTCTGCTAAGAGTTGGCAGGAGGAGCTCACTGATGGTGAGCCTCGGGCCCTTTGTCCCTGACTGTAAACTTCAAGTTGCCTGTGGTCTTCCCCTCTCTCCTGATGTGGATTCTGAGGAGCAGGGGCCACGCCCCCCAGGTTCTGTTTGCATTTCCTTGGCATCTCTTTAACAGTTCCCCGTGTGCTTGGTTCTCAGTGCCAGTCTGGGGTGGGCCAGACTCTCCTAGTGGAAAATGTCACTGCCGTCAGCCCACTGTCACATAGCAACCCCAAAATAAATGTTAGGTCTGAAGTTTAGTTTTTTAAGTTTAGTCGCTCAGTCGTGTCTGACTCTTTGCAGCCCCATGGACTGTAGCCCAGCAGGCTCCTCCGGCCACGGGATTTCTCCGGGCAGGAGCACTGGAGTGGGGTGCCATCGCCTTCTCCAGTTAGGTCTGAAACCACCTGTCTGCTGCCTGTTCCTGTCTTTGCCTGACAGTGGTTTGATAGTCCTGCAGTCTGCTGCTTTTCTGATATTTGTGCCGAAGACACACGATGAAACCACCATTATCAGGGCTCCCCAGTGTTAAAGAATCTGCGTGCCAAGTAGGAGACCCGAGTTCTGTCCCTGGGTTGGGAAGATTTCCTGGAAAAGGAAACGGCAAGCCACTCCAATACTCTTGCTTGGGGAATCCCATGGACAGAGGAGCCCGATGGGCTGCGGTCCATGGGACCAGGAAGAGTTGGACACGACTTAGTGACTGAACGGTGGCAGCAGCTGTCAATCAGAAAATGGGCTTAGATTTTGGCAAGTGTACATTAGCCTGTTCTCTGTCATGGTAAAGAACTGAACAGTATCACCTACGTACAGCCCTCCCTACCCTTGGATAAGGATTTTTTTTTAATATGATCTGTATTTTAGATCCTTTTAGCAGTTTCATTAGTATTTAAAACAATATTTTAATGTTTAATTATTTTACTATTTTAATGTTTAATTATTGTTGTAATAATTTAAGATTGGTAAGTATATTACATGTAATCTTCCCTTAAAAATATTTTCTTTCACAGTTAAGTAAGAGGCAGTGTTGCCTAAAGCTTAGTTAATACTAGCTCTGGAGTCGGCTTCTTTGTTACACTCAACTCCCGCTCCGCCACTTCCCAGCTCTGTGACCTGATAATGTTATTTCTTCTCTCTAAGCCACAGTTCTATCTTCTGTAAGTTGGGGTCAGTAAGGACCTCCGTCCTTTCACAGAGCTGCTGTGAGCTCCCTGTCTGTGCTGAGCCTTGGGTGGGGAGCTCTGCTCTCCACTCCGGTGCAGAGTGTGGCGTCCTCAGCCCCCTTCTCCCACCAGGCAAAGGGGCCGCACTCTTACAGTGGCAGCGCCCCTGCGCCAGCTGGATGTAGCCTACCGTTGCTAGGCCGTCTCCTGCTAGTTTACTTTTTGTCCTTGACTGTCTAAAGTTGGAATTTACTTTTTTTCTGGCAAGCATGACTGCTAATTTGGGATCAGTGCAGAATTCCAGAATCTTTGCTTTCTCCTTAGAATTATGGGAAGGTTTTCCCTTTGCTCTCTGACATTTTTAGTGTTGCAGAAAAGATATTCAACACAGGTAGAGTCCTTTTCTTCTGAAGGGAACCTTTTTAAAACATTTGTCTTGTTCTGATTAGAAGCTGCAGCATCTCTCTTGCTTGTTTTGTTTTTGGAATTCAGACATCTAGCCGGTATGTGTCTAGGTGTGTGGCTTTTCCAGCGTGTCTGCCTGGTACTCAGGAGTGTTTCGCTCCATGGGCTCGAGTCTCTCCTCAGAATTCTTTGGTATCATTTTAAACAATCACTTCTTTTAATCCCTTGTACTCTGTCCTCCTTGAATCCACGTTACACATCATTAGAGCTTCTGGGTTTGTTCTTCTTGTTGCCTTGACTTTTCCTTCATTTTCTTGCTTTCATTTAAAAATCATAAATCATTTTTTATCTACCTTGTTGTTTTAAGTTTAATATGAAAGTGAAAAGTGAAAATGAAGTTGCTCAGTCGTGTCCGACTCTTTGTGACCCCATGGATGGTAGCCTACCAGGCTTCTCCATCCATGGGATTTTCCAGGCAAGAATACTGGGGTGGTTTGCCATTTCCTTTTCCAGGGAATCTTCCCAACCCAGGGATCCAACCCAGGTCTCCCATACTGTGGGCAGACTCTTTACTGTCTGAGACACCAGGGCAGCCCAGTTTAATATGGAAGGAAGTTTAATATGGATTAACACAAAGGATGTTTTGGAAAAACAAAATTTGGGCAAGTGTTTACATGTTACATCTTTTTCTGGTTTTCTTTGACTCTCTTCCCCCATAATAGGGAACATATTATCAGCATTTACAACTTACAGATTAATGAAACATAAAGTAGATTTCCAGTCTGATTCTACAGAACTAGGTTGTATGTATGATGGTTATGTACATGTTTACAAAGTGCCTTAGACTGTATCATGGTTGAAAGGTTGATTTTAAGAGTCATGCTTGGGATAGGAAGGGGAGGGAGGCTTAAGAAGGAGGGGGTGTGTGTGTGTGTGTATACACATATATGTCTATATGTAAAATAATGGCTGATTCACAGTGTATGGCAGAAACCAACACAACATGTAAAGCAATTATCCTCCAATTGAAAAAAAAAGAATTGAAAAAACAGTCATGTTCATTTAACTTATTTAAAAGTGGCTTTGCCGTTTTGTCATCGTTTTAGGAGAGACTAGTTCGAGACATTGCTCATTGTCACGGGATTTTGATCACTTCTTACTCCTACATTCGACTGATGCAGGATGATATTAGCCGGCATGACTGGCACTACGTGATCCTGGACGAGGGACACAAAATTCGGAATCCAAATGCTGCCATCACCCTCGCTTGCAAACAGGTGTGACCTCTTATAACAAGGGGGTGTCCAGGTGGATAATATTTCATTGAGAATAAACTCTCTGCTTTTAATAACACACTTAGGGAATCTTTCCTTATGCTTTTGCATAAGGAGTCTGAAATACATGTTTTGCCTTAATGCTGAACGCTTTTTGTTCTTACCCTTAGTCATGTTTTCTCAGATTCTAATTGTTGATATTACTGAATGTCTCTTGTACAGATCAGTTGTTAGAGTGTAACTACATCCAACTCTAGTCCATAGTGTTCAACTTGAACAATAAGAAAAATTCTTCCATATACATATACATTATCTATGTATGTATATTTTTATCCATGTGTAATTGAAGAATTGAAGTTACATAAAATGTCTGCGTTCAGAGGAGACCACGACGACACGTAGTTGTGTTAGATGACGGGGTCGTATGGGAGTGTTTCGGGGTAGGGCTGGTGATCACGTGTTAGAAGGTGGACTTAATAGGAAAGCGCTCTCTTTCCTGTAATAGTTCCGCACGCCTCATCGCATCATCCTGTCTGGCTCACCGATGCAGAATAACCTGCGAGAGCTGTGGTCTCTCTTTGACTTCATCTTCCCGGGAAAGCTGGGTACATTGCCTGTGTTTATGGAGCAGTTCTCAGTCCCCATCACCATGGGGGGGTATTCAAACGCCTCCCCAGTACAGGTAACGTATTGGGCAGGTAACACTTCTGGCATTTTAATACTTAAAACAGTCTTACTAAATACTATACTTTGTAGCCAGGTCTTTCAGAATGTAAGGGGAATGGCCCAGCTTATAAAAATCACAGTTATTTTTGCTCAAAAGCACATAATTTTCCAAATAAGCTTTTAAAAAATCATATAAAATATTCAAGAGGAGTCAGGTTTATGAGACAAGAGTGAATTCGTTCTGGACAGCATATAATGGTGCAAATTGGGGAAGTGCATCTTATAAACTAGTGTAAAAGCTTAGAAAAGGGGAAACCAGGAAAGATTTAAGAAGGCATATATCCTTTAATCTGATTCTGGGAAAACAGGCTGGAAAGAGTGGAGTGTTCCAGGTTAGAG
Organism: Ovis aries; assembly: GCF_016772045.2. NCBI lineage: Eukaryota > Metazoa > Chordata > Mammalia > Artiodactyla > Bovidae > Ovis > Ovis aries. The sequence goes on along the minus strand of NC_056078.1, from coordinate 42,632,256 downwards.
CAGCTATTTGCATGCAGCTACTCTGTATGGCCACGGGCAATGAAGAGACATGCTCAACTGGAGATGCTCGTGGGGGAGTTCCAGGAAAGCTGTGGATGCTGGCAGTGGGGTCCTGAGGGGAGGCAGAAATGCTTAGGCAGGGAAAAGCCACTGAAGGTATCTGAGCAAGAGGCTGGGAACAGCTGTGCTCGGAGGGTCACTCAGGCTGCAGGAAGTGGTGGGAGAGAGGCTGGCTTTGAGGGACCTGCTCAGTTGTTGGGAGTGAGGGTGAGGAGAGCCTGGACCTGGTTGTGGGTGGTAGTCCTGAGAAAAGAAGGTGGAGAGCAAGAGTCCCAGGTGGCATTTTCTAGACAGAACAAACAAGATGTGGAGGTGGATAAGGAAACTGATAAAGGAAATTGGGTGGGGGAGACCGGGCGAGCTCTGCTGCAGCTGACCCCTGCGGTTTCAGGCCTGGGTGACTGACAGTGGGATTGTCACACACAGAAACATCGGGCCAACTGGAGGGCAGTTTGTGGCATTTGGGGGCAGAGTCTCTGCACAGCCCTCAGGTGGGGCCTGTACCTGCCAGGTTATAACAGAAATAAAGCCTGCCACCAAAAGAGGTGGTCACATATTTTGAAATATTAAAACTAGAAAAAGGATATTAGATCTTTAAAACTGGAGGACTATCGAAAACCATTTTAATACCTTGAAAATTTTGAGATTAAATGAGTTTTGATCTTCAGTTAACTTTTATAAGCGTTCTCTTCCTCCATTGAGCCCCCATTATCCTTTAGGTATCCTGATTTTTGTTTTTTTTTTTCCCTAACTTTTTATTTTGGGATAATTTCAAACTTAAGAGAAAGTTGCAAGAATTGTAAAAAGAACCCCCGTGCCCTCTTCACCCGACTCCCTGGTCTTCAGCATTTCGCTGACAGTTTGCCATGTTTGCTCTGTTTCCCCTCCCACCCTCTCCTCTACCCCTCTCTCACACACACGGAGCTTATCTTTTTTTTCTGAATCTTGTACGTTGAAGACACTATGCCCCTTTCCTCTACATCCTTCAGCTGTATTTACTAAGAACAGAGATGTCTCACATAACCGCAGTGTAAACAGGAGCGCGAGTCGGGAGGCAGTTGGCAGCAGTGATGTGATTCTGTTATCTAATCTGTGTGTCGTTCACGTTGTGTCAGTTGTCCCAGTAATTCCCATGTCTCCGGTTTCCTTTCATCTGGCATAGTTCCTCTAGTCTTTCTTTTGCCTGCATGACTTGACATCTTTGAAGACTACAGGCTTATTATTTTGTGGAATGTTCTTTACCTTGGGTTTGTCTTTCCTTTCTTCATGATTGGAATCAGGTTACACATTATTGGCAAGAATATCCCAGAAATGACGTTTCTTAGGTGTTCTGTTCCTGTCTGGAGGCACATGCTGTGGGCTTATCCCTTCGCTGGTGGTGGTCTGATGACTTGGGTAGGGTGATGAGTGTGCCAGATTTCTAAACTCTTTGAAGTTGCCTCTTCTTCTCTATAGTTGATAGGTCAGGGGGGATACTTTGAGATGATGTAAATACAGTCTTGTTTCTTCCTTGAAGTCTTTGTTTCAGAAGTTTGTGCGCTTGTCTTTTTTTTCCTTTTTTAGATTGTTAAGTCCTTGGGAGCAAGGGTGCTGCTGTTATTTGCTGCTCCTTTTTGTTTAAGATCATCAGTTCAGTTCAGTCATTCAGTCGTGTCGGACTCTTTGTGACCCCATGGACTGCAACACGCCAGGCTTCCCTGTCCATCACCAACTCCTGGAGCTTGCTCAAACTCGATGTCCATCGAGTTGGTGATGCCGTAGTTGCCATTCTTGGGTAGCTCAGACGGTAGACAACTCACCTGCCAATGCAGGAGACAGAAGAGAAACGGGCTTGATCCCTGGGTCGGGAAGATCCTCTGGAGGAGGGTATGGTAACCCACTCCAGTATTCTTGCCTGGAGAATCCCATGGACAGAGGAGCCTGCGGGCTACAATCCATAGCGTTTCTAAGAGTTGGACGTGACTGAATCAGTTTAGCACGCGTACAGACTTGAGTGAGGTGTTCTTAGGATGTTTTGAAGTGTTTTCTTTTCTACCATGTTAATTTTTTAACATGAATTTTTCTGTATTAATATATTACGGTCAAGCTCTTTTTATTGTTCATTTTGCCGGTAACTTGTTTAAGCTTTGGTTGGAGGTTTTCTTGTTCCATTACCTGGTATACAGTAGGTTGTTAAGCCTATGTAGATTTTTTTAAGTATCAATAATTTATTGAAGTCTTTGTTTGCCTTTAAGTAAATGGTAGGGGGTGTGGTTTCCTGCGCTGTGGGTCTTTGTTTTTCTCTGGACGGTTAATGCCCATCTCCTGTGGCCAGGCTCCATTACAGAGCCATATGCTGCATTTTAGGCTGCAGTGACCTTTCATTTCTGGGATCATAGGGCTTTCCTTGAATTTACGCTCCGAATCTCCTGTGGGTAGTAATCTCTGCTTATTATCTGCTGTTTCCCTTGCTGCGGCATTTCCCTAGAGTTAGTGTTTGATCTTCAGTTTTGTGAAGTAGCAGCCCCTTTGTGGTCATTGGAGAATATAAGATTATAAACTGAGATTTGTTTGAAAGCAGTTTTTTCCCTGCGCTGGGGTGGGGTCAAGCACTGAATAAATCTCTACTTTAGGGTTTAAGTATATAACAGTAATTAAATAGAGGTGGAAGAGGGCACAAAATTTCCTGGTTGCTCTTTTGTACATTTTTGGTTAATGAGAAGTTTTTTTTGTTTATTTGTTTTTACTGATCATCTTATGAAAGCTATTGCATCCTGGAGTGTATGGAACTTAAATTTTTCCAAACCATTTTCCAGTAGTTTTGTACAACCATTGATCATTCTTTTTTTAAAAGGAATTTAAACTTTGGAATCAGTTGTGAGGTAAGAGCAAATGCATTCCTTAGGCAGAGTAATTGTTTCCCCTTCTCTCTTTCTAAAGGTTAAAACTGCTTATAAGTGCGCGTGTGTCTTACGAGATACCATAAATCCGTACCTGCTGCGGAGAATGAAGTCGGATGTCAAAATGAGCCTTTCTTTGCCAGATAAAAACGAACAGGTCTGTAAAACCAGGCGTTACCGAAACCTTGCCAAAGCACGATGCGCCTGCCATCCCTTGTGCTTTCCCCATGCAGAACTGGTGAGGCGAACGGGGATGGCTGCTGTGCTGCGGGGTGGGTGGGCCTGCTGTATGCACCTGCCCGTGACAGGGGAACCTTCTGGGCTCAGGAGTGACTGGAAGGCGAGAAGAGGTGGCCACTGAGCACGCTCTTTCAGGGAGTTTTTCCCCTTGGATTTTGGAGCATCTAAGGCATGGAGCACTGAGCTGATGAGGATGAGTAGGTTTTTGGATCTAGTACAAAGATGGAAGGGTTGTCCTGGAGCTCACGTAAGGACCTGTTGGATAAAGAAAAATAACCACAGGTGGCAGATGGAGTACTGATAGATTATTTTTGAGACTGATGATTAGGAAATCAGGCCTGATAGCTTCAGTTTCTGTTTTTATTGTTTTTGTTGGATTAAAAAAATTTTTATTTATTTTAATTGGAGGATGATTACTTTACAATATTGTGATGGTTTTTGCCATACATCAACATGAATCAGAGGTTGAGACCGAGGCAGTGGCTTGGAGTGCTGGGCGCAGTTGGCCAGAAGGGTCAAGAAACCAGTCTGGTAATCCTGTGTGTGGCTTAGAACTCAGGAAAGGGGGCGCCAAGCAATGTTTTGGAGCCTGGTCGGGCTTGCTGAAGTGAGGGGCTTGCGAGCTGAGAGAGTCTGAGCCCTTGGAAGCTGGCATGGAGGAAGGGCTGTGGACCTGGTCCTGAGCTTCCTTGGGAGCAGGAAGCCAGGCTTCAGAGACTCAGAGACAGTGGGGTGGGGACCACGGGGCATGGGGATCACAAGGTGGGCAGATGATGGAAATGGAGGGGCTCTGAAGGAGGGACCATTGTTCAGCTCTAAGATGTATTTTTGTTTTGTTTTGTTTTGTTTTTAATAAGAGGCACATTGAAAAATTGTATACATCATGCTTGTTTTGATTAGTTGACTTTGTTATTTTAGTTATATTGTACTGTTAAAATTTTTCAAGTCTTTTTTAAAATTCTCCCCCTAGGTCTTATTTTGCCGTCTTACAGATGAACAACATAAAGTCTACCAAAATTTCGTAGATTCCAAAGAAGTTTACAGGATTCTCAATGGAGAGATGCAGGTCAGCCAAATGATACTAACAGAAGCTAGAGAGAAAGAACTGTGGACCAAGGGGCATGGCGGGGTGGGGAGGGAGCCTGGTACCAGTCAGAGAGTCACAGTTGTTGCGGTCTTGAAGACGCCCGGTTGTGAGCCTTTGCCTCCTTCAAAGCCCTTCCGGAAGCCAGCTACACGCAGTCTGAGAATGCTGCCTTTTTATCTGTCCTGCAGCACTGTTCCATCTGAACCCAGAGCCATGTGGTCTAGTGGGAAGACGCACTAGACCACAGGGTCTGAAAGGCGCTGTCCTGCAGGGATTACCAGTCCTATGGAGAACGTCGGGAGCAGCCCGGGGCTGCTGGGCGCACGGAAGAAGAATTGTTATTGTGCATTTTTGTATAAGTGACAGTGTTTTAGTTATTGGCCATACTCAGCAATATCTGTGGGTAAATGTCTCTTTATTAAGCCTACGTAGTAATTTTATCATCAGCTTTAGTCAGAAGCTCCATGTAAACTCTTCAGCTTCTTTGTGCTTCAGTCTCTTAAAGTGTGAACTGTAATTTTATTTATTTAACATGTAAAATTCCTTAGTCTTTGGTTTGTCCTCGTTGGAGGTGCAGCTGAGGAGCAGGGGACGCTCTGAAATTCACTGTCCTGCCCCTACACGGAGGCAGATGGGGATGAATACGGGTGACAAGGCTGCTTGAGTCCCATGATATCTACATGTTTTTTCTTCCAGATCGTCATTTTTGTTCTTTTGACCATCTCTTAACAGTTTATTTCATCTGTCATTGGCATCTGTAGGGGTTTTTAAACCATTCACGTTTATTCCTCTCCTGTATCTCCCCTGACTTACCTTCATGTGCCTCCAAGTTTTGAAGCCTTAGGTGGGTAGGATCAGCACTGTCCAGGGGAGAGAGAATACAAGCCATGTGTGTGATTTCAAATTTTCTAATGGTCACATTAAAAAAGGTGAAAAGCGTAACAGGTGCAGTCAGCTTTAATAGTATATTTTATTTAACTTGGCATATCTAAAACGTCATTTTAGTATGTAATCAAGAATTTTAAATCACTGGATATTTGACTCTTCTTTTTTTGTACTGAGTCTTCAGAATCGGGTATCTCACGTCGCAGCGCATCTTTGTTTGGACGTGCCACGCTGCATGTGCTCAGTGGCCACGTGTGGCTCATGACTGCTGTGTTGGGCAGCAGAGATCTCAAGGAAGAAAGATCAGTTACAGATGACTCTGGGGAGTGCTGATGGTGCTTCTGCTTTGTTCAGCTCATGTGTTATTTATTTAACTGTTTACTAATTAGAATAACCATACTCTTTGATTATTGCTCAATTTATGGTCTATCTTTTCCATTTGAACCTTTGTACTGGTGAGTGTGACTTGAGTCGCGGACTGAAAGCTGTAGAAGGTGCCTGCTTGCTTGCAGGTGGCCGAGTGGGCGCTCGCTCTGGGCCTCCCCAGCCCTCTAGTGAGCCATCGCACACATTGTTGCCATCTGTGTTTTTTCCATGTGGTATGTTTTGTGATATACTTCAATCTCTGACTCACATAGTAAACTATAGAACTTCTAATGAGGTTCTTAGGAGTGTAATACTTAAATGCCTTTGCTAAATTACATGGCAGATTTCCCTAAATTTTAGTCACTCAGTTCAGTTCAGTCGCTCAGTCATGTCCGACTCTTTGTGACCCCGTGAACTGCAGCACGCCAGACCTCCCTGTCCATCACCAACTTCTGGAGTCCACCCAAACTCACGTCCATTGAGTCGGTGTTGCCATCCAACCATCTCATCCTCTGTCGTCCTCTTCTCCTGCCCTCAATCTTTGCCAGCATCAGGGTCTTTTCAAATGAGTCAGCTCTTTGCATCAGGTGGCCAAAGTATTGGAGTTTCAGCTTCAACATCAGTCCTTCCAATGAACACCCAGGACTGATCTCCTTTAGGATGGACTGGTTGGATCTCCTTGCAGTCCAAGGGACTCTCAAGAGTCTTTTCCAACACCACAGTTCAAAAGTGTTAGTTCTTCAATGCTCAGCTTTCTTTATAGTCCAACTCTCACATCCATACATGACTACTGGAAAAACCATAGCCTTGACTAGATGGACCTTTGTTGACAAAGTAATGTCTCTGCTTTTTAATATGCTGTCTAGGTTGGTCATAACTTTCCTTCCAAGGAGTAGGCATCTTTTAACTTCATGGCTGCAGTCACCATCTGCAGTGATTTTGGAGCCTCAAAAAAATAGAGTCTGACACTATTTCCACTGTTTCCCCATCTATTTCCCATGAAGTGATGGGACCGGATGCCATGGTCTTAGTTTTCTGAATGTTGAGCTTTAAGCCAACTTTTTCACTCTCCTCTTTCACTTTCATCGAGAGGCTCTTTAGTTCTTCACTTTTTGCCATGAGGGTGGTGTCATCTGCATATCTGAGGTGATTGATATTTCTCCCAGCAGTCTTGATTCCAGCTTGTGCTTCATCCAGCCCAGCGTTTCTCATGATGGACTCTGCATATAAGTTAAATAAGCAGGGTGACAATATACAGCCTTGATGTACTCCTTTTCCTGTTTGGAACCTCTCAATCGTATACAGCTCCTTGAGACCCCATGGACTGTAATCTGCCAGGCTCCTCTGTCCATGAAATTCTCCAGGCAAGAATACTGGAGTGAGTTACTATTCCGTTCTCCAGGGGATCTTGCTATAACCCAGGGACTGAACCCAGATCTCCTGCATTGCAAGCAGATTCTTTACTATCTGAGCCACCAGGGAAGCCCAGATTTCTGTTGAGAATGGGCATGATATTTCCTATTTATGTTTAAAATATGAACCAATTTTTTATGTACTGTGAACTGCATACCTGTTTTTTAGAGGGAGAATCATCAGCAATTGAATGTGACCCCATTAGATATGTTTGTTCCAACAGGACTTTCTGTTTTTAGAGAACTTGCCCTGTCAGGAAAAGACGAGTAAAGGTTCTTCCCATTCCTAATATGCTGTGATTGGGGAGAAAACTGAAAAGCTGATGAAGGGTTACTTCTTAATCTGTGTTAAGTATTGAACAGCCTGCTTCCTTTTCTTCTTGAGTGAATATTATTTTCCATGGGGTGATCTGAGTGGACATAATTCTTTTGTACCATAGATTTTCTCTGGACTCGTAGCCCTAAGAAAAATCTGCAACCACCCTGATCTCTTTTCTGGAGGCCCCAAGAGTCTTAAAGGCGCCCCAGACGAGGAGCTAGGGGAAGATGAGTTTGGATACTGGAAACGTTCTGGGAAAATGATAGTTGTCGAGTCCTTGCTGAAAATATGGCACAAGCAGGGCCAACGAGTGCTGCTGTTTTCTCAGTCCAGACAGGTGCGTATGCAAACCTCATACAAGAAGCAAGTGGTTCTTTGTGACTTATAACCAATAAAAAAAAAAAAGGGAAAAAGAGGGCTATGGTTTAAAATGATCCACCCACTGATACTGAAGTGGCAGGCTGCAGAGCTCCTCTGGAGGTGGATCTTTCTCTAGAGTTGGTGCCCAGAAGTTGCCTTTTTCAAAAAGAGACCGTATTACCATGTGATTTTGGGGTGCAGGTGAGTTTTGTCTGAACTCAGATGTCCTGCTTTTTACAAAATTTGTAAGAACAGTATGGAAATACCAAAAATACTCTTGTAGTAGTTTTATTTATCCACCTCGAACCAAGAAACCCCTTTTAATTTAAGCCAGTTGGGGAAGGTGTGATCCTGTTTACAAGTGTTGCATACTCACTGGAGGCGCACCTTTGGTTTTTAAACTCTTACGTCCTCCACCACTTCTCCCTAACAGATGTTGGACATCCTTGAAGTGTTCCTCAGAGCCCAAAAGTATTCTTATCTCAAGATGGATGGCACCACGGCGATAGCTTCCAGACAACCACTGATCGCAAGATACAATGAGGTAACAGTGGACAGAGCCATGAAGTCGCCTGGTGCCGCTGTGCGGAGGGGATGGTGGGGAGAGGTCTGCACCCACAGTGCCTGCGTCTGGGATTGGGCAGCTGTTAACTCGATGCATTTCTGGGTTAATGGGATGTGTATGTGTGTTTAAACAAAGAATGTGTATTCCTTCTTAAAAATCCAGTTTTCAAACATTGATAATGTAAATGCTATGAAAAGCAGAAGCTGTGAGTTGGCATCTTGACTGACCAAAGGTCTCTGCGGCGTAACCCATTGCTTGCACTGCAGCCAGGCTTCCATGCGTGGAGCGTGTGAGGGCTGCGGTGGCAGCGGTGACTGACCTTGCGTGTGCGCACTGACTGTCGTGTGTCTCACCCCCAGGACACGTCCGTGTTTGTGTTTCTTCTGACCACTCGCGTGGGTGGCCTAGGAGTCAACCTGACGGGTGCGAACCGCGTCATCATCTATGACCCCGACTGGAACCCAAGCACAGACACGCAGGTCTGTTTATTTTCTTAAAGCAGTGTGTTGATGACATGCTGTCTGATGGCTTACCCGCAGGAGCAGCCCTCCATGCCATGTTTGCCTCCGCTTAGAGCTCACATCCTGGCTGTGTCTCATCTTCCGCTTGGAGGGAGGGTCTTCTCAGCGTATCCGCAGCATCCGCACTAGACCTGGGTGCAGAGAGGACGTGGGAGGAAACTGGCAGAGCTGGCTTGGTCTGTTTTGTCTCCTGCCTGTTTGTGTTCCTTAACAGGTGGAGGATGTGAATGAGGTATTTAGCCTCATTAGCCAAAGCTCTAATTTGGGGAGTGGAAGGAAGTGACTGGCTGTTAGTCAGCGCTTGTTGCTGAGAAGGGCCCTTGTTGAGCTGCATTTCTCTGCTGTGTCCTGGAGAAGGAAATGACAGCCCCCTCCAGTACTCTTGCCTGGAAAATCCCATGGGCAGAGGAGCCTGCGACCATGGGGTCGCAAAGCGTGGGACGCAACTGAGCAACTTCCCTCTCTGTTTGGTGGTCTTCTCTGCTGCAGGCCCGGGAGCGCGCGTGGAGGATCGGCCAGAAAAAGCAAGTGACGGTGTACAGGCTCCTCACCGCAGGCACCATTGAGGAAAAGATTTACCACCGGTCAGTGCACACAGCCATGCCCCTGGGCCAGAGCTGCTTCCAGGCCGTGGGTGTGAGCGGGGAGACCTGCTGCCAGGGTTTGGAGCAGGGGATTTTTAAGAAGTGTTAATTCAAGAAATCCTGCCATCTCAGAGAAATAGTTGCTGTAGCTTGAGAGATGTATGTGTTTTTTTTATAATCTCTTGTATTCTTTCCTTTCTCATTAAAATAAGCTCGGCTTATTGTGTGTGTGTGTGTGTTAGTGTTTCTGAGTCTGGTCGTTTTTAACCTTATTAATAAACAGTTGCTGTGACAGTTTAGAATCCTGAGGTGCAGCCGAGCATTGTTTCATACCAGCTTAATTTTTATCTTTTTAGACAAATCTTCAAGCAGTTTTTGACAAACAGAGTGCTAAAAGATCCGAAGCAGAGACGATTTTTCAAGTCCAATGACCTTTATGAGCTGTTTACTCTGAGCAGCCCTGACACATCCCAGAGCACAGAAACGAGCGCTATCTTTGCAGGTATTTTATCCCATGAGATAATCCAACCTGAAGTCATGAGATGGTAGGACTTCCGCAGTGTGGCATTAGCGTGCTTTCTCTTTATAGGAACTGGTTCAGATGTTCAGACACCCAGACGCCATTTAAAAAGAAGGCTTCAGCAGGCCTGTGGAACAGACCCGAATGTCCCCGTGGGCAGACAGTTCCCTGATGGTAAGACGTCTGCAAATGCCGCCGTCTCATCTGAAGAGAGACCTGCAGCCCCAGGCAGCGAAGTGCGTGCAGGAACTTCTGACCAAGGCATTCCTTTGAAAGACGCCGTTCAGACACCTCATAGTCTGACCAGCAGTGAGAGGCTTGGAGAAGAGGCAGATGCAGTCTCCAGACCACGGGAGTCCTTAGTGATTCATGAAAACGGGGACAGTTCAGGTTCTCCAAGAATCGGCAGAACGTGCGGGACGTCTGGTGAGGAAAGCATCAATGAAAAGGAGAGTCTTTCTGATAAAAGAGAAAGGTGCCAGGTTCAGAGAGAACCTCTTTGGGAGAATGAGCAAACAGAAAATAATTGTTATAAGCACAAGTCGAAAATGAAACATCACGTGGCAGAAGAGGCCAGGGAGAAACACCTGAGGTCGAATCAAAAGCCGGAGAGCTCTAAGCACCGCAGAGACGCCAAGTTTGAGGGAACTCGAATTCCACACCTGGTGAAGAAGAGGCAGTACCGGAGGCGAGCCAGCGAAAACGAGAGCGAGGCCAAGGAGCGCAGCCACGACGACTACGTCCTGGAGAAGCTTTTCAGAAAGTCAGGTACTCCTTTTGCTGAACTTGCCACGGGTATGCTAGGAATAGAACCAAGGGGCTGCTTCTGTGGGAGCAGGCATCCCTGACAGGGCGGAGTGTGCACTCAACGGGAAGTATTTTTCCTTCTAGAAGTCAGATTGGAAGTGTTCCAACACTTTGAGAAATAATCTTACTTGTTCGTTTGCGTTTGGCTGTGCTGGGTCTCCTTGCTGTGCAGGCTGCTCTCTGGCTGTGGTGAGCAGGGCCTTCTCTCTGGCTGTGGTGAGCAGGGCCTTCTCTCTGGCTGTGGTGAGCGGGGCCTTCTCTCTGGCTGTGGTGAGCAGGGCCTTCTCTCTGGCTGTGGTGAGTGGGGGCTGCCCTCTCTGGCTGTGGTGAGTGGGGGCTGCCCTCTCTGGCTGTGGTGAGCAGGGCCTTCTCTCTCGCTGTGGTGAGCGGGGGCTGCTCTCTCTGGCTGTGGTGAGCAGGGCCTTCTCTCTCGCTGTGGTGAGCGGGGGCTGCTCTCTTCTCTCTCTGGCTGTGGTGAGCGGGGGCTGCTCTCTCTGGCTGTGCATGCAGGCTGCTCACTGCGGTGGCGTCTCTTGTGGGGGAGCCCAGCCTCTTGGGCACACGGGCTTCCGTGATGGGGGCGCGTGGCCTCAGCAGCTGCTGCTCGCGGGCTGCAGAGAGCAGGATCAGTAGTCACGGCGTTTGGGCTTCGCTGCTCCAGGGCATGTGGGATATTCCCGGATCAGGGATCGAACCTGTGTCTCTTGCATTAGCAGGCAGACACGCTGCCACTGAGCCACTGGGGGGCCCTGTACTGACATTTAAAAAAATCACTCTCACCTCTCTCTCCCAGGAGAGTTTGAACCTTGGGTGAGCAGTGGGACCTGACTTGTAACCACACACAGGAGGGGCGCATGCTCAAGATAGCTTGGTACCACCTGAACATTCATAGAATATCTCTCTGCATGCTCTGTGTGTCTGGCTTTCCAGCCACAGAAGAGTCAGGTGACAGATGATGGGGAGAGGAAGGGGCATGGCCAGAGGCAGGCACTCTGGAAGGAGGAAAGCTGGTAGCTGATATCAAGGGAGAAAAGTTAGGAAAGCAGGTCTGGCAGTTGCCCAGGACCCTGTGGGACAGGCCAGCCTGCACAGCTGAATCGCCCCTGGGACTGTCCTGCTCAGATCTCACAGGTCACTGTGTTCCCAAGGTGACGGTCTTGCGTTACCAAAGGTCTCCGAATGGGTCTCTATTCAGGAAGGCAGGCTTCCGTACAGTGTCTCAGGAGGACAGCCTCTGGGCTTGGTGCTTTCTTGTAAGGTAGTTCACTGGTGACTTTCTCTGTTTTTTCCTACAGTTCCGGATCTGCTTTCTTAAGAAATTGTCTATGTTATTTAATTTTCAAGTTTATTTGCATGGAGTTGTTAGAAAATACTCCTGTAATAATTTTTTTAAATTGACTATTTCAAGATAATTTCCCCCTTGTCATTTCCAGTTTTTGTCTGTTTCCCTCCTTGTTCCTTGATCAGGTGAAACCAGTAGATTGTTTCGTGATTTTTTTTTCAATAAACCAGGAGTTTGATTAATTAATTAGATCCGTGGTTCTTCTCTGCCTCCGTAATTTTTGCTTCTATCTTCAGTACTTTCTTCCTTTTTGTTTTTGTTGTTGTTTAAATGTTTTTGGTCCTGATTTTTATAAAACTGGCTTGGAATTCAGTTCACTTATTTTTGTTCTTTCGTTTTTATTAATACAAATATTTAGGTCTATGAATTTTTCACCTATGACTGTACTGAATTCTTCTGGTGTGCAGTGTTTCTGTGATGATTACTTTCTAGAAATTGTGTGATTTTTGTTTATATTTTCCCCCTTCAATAGAGGATACCCTGGGTTGGGAAGATCCCCTGGAGAAGGAAATGGCAGTCCACCCCAGGACTGTTGCCTGGAAAATCCCATGGACAGAGGAGCCTGGTAGGCTACAGCCCATGGGGTCGCAAAGAGTCAGACACGACTGAGCGACTTCACTTCTTCACATTAGTAGAAGGTTTTAAAATTTTCCAGATAGCCGGGAAGAGCCTGTGGAAGTGTGGTAATTAAAGCATTATGCTTTGATGATACAGTGCAGTGATAGTTGACAGTCCAGCCCTCATTGGGTAGAGATGCAGGTGAAGATCCGCAACGTTTGTAGAAGTTTGTGGGTCCTGGTGGTCACGGGTGAGTAGCAGCCAAAAACGTTCATGGCTTTTCCTCCACCCGCCACACACTAGCCGGGACAGAGGAAAGTGCGTGGTCGCGCCTGAGCTGAAGTGGCGCTCACTGTGTACTTTGCTGTTGCCAGTGGGCGTGCACAGCGTCATGAAGCACGACGCCATCGTGGATGGAGCCAGCCCAGACTGTGTCCTGGTGGAGGCGGAGGCCAACCGCGTGGCTCAGGACGCCCTCAGAGCGCTGAGGCTCTCTCGGCAGCGGTGTCTGGGCGCAGCGAGTGGTGTGCCCACTTGGACTGGCCACAGAGGGCTTGCTGGTGCACCAGCAGGAAAAAAGTAAGAGGTCGCCACCCTGACATGCTTGTGAGGAGGCCAAACTGGCCAGGCTGGGAGTGAAATCAGGACAGGTGGAGACACTCCTGCCGTTTATCTGAAGGAGGAGAAAATCCCTCAGGGAGGGATTGGCCCAGCCAGATGTGCATAACTGAAGAGGGATACACCTGCCACCTTACCTTCTTGGCTTTCATTCCTTCCTTCCAGAGCTAATTTTCTGGGGCAAGGAGAAACCTCTTTTGAGGTGATTTAAGAGGTGATGTCATAAAATAGTAAGAGTTATAGGAAAACAATTAAACTTTAATAAGTTGATTAGGTGTGTGTCAGCAATCAGTAACTACTCTGCTCTTTTAGAGTAGTTTTCCTACCTAGAATTCGAGGGTGGTTTCCACTGTGACTTGAGCCAAGGGTATTAAGTGGTTCTTGCCTTGGGATGCCTTAGTAATTTCCCAGAAGAGTAAAGTATAGGAATCTAAGGGTAGAGCAGACGCATCACAGCTATGAGAGAATAACCATGCAAGAAAATTTCTCCAAGAAAAGTTTAGGTGTCGGGGGGCGGGGGGGCATTCTCATCTCTAACTCACAAAGTAACATTTTATCAACTATGACTCTCTTTGTTACTTAGGAGCAGATTCGGTCAGAAAAGGAACTCCAGTTTCTCCGTGCGTCCCTCTTCAACATCTCCAAAGGAAAAATGCCAGGTAATCTGATAGCCTTTCTGCTTTCATTCACAAGATTTACTTGATTGAACTGCCATGGAAATCTCACTCAATTCCACGTTGGAGGGTGCATGGTGACATCTGCTATTTGCATTTCATGAGCTTTCATGCATTTATGAAGCACTTCTGTGTGAATTTAGAGGGGCCAGCTAACTTCCTAGAAAAGGCAAAGCCTTTAACCCGAGATCCGTAGTAGAGTCTGTTTTGTCCTCCAGAAGTTCACATTGGGTAGGTGATATGTGTTGCTGCCCATACTGCCCGCCCCACTCGGAGGTGAAGTGCTAGCTCGAGGGACCACTGCTGTCTAGAATAAAGATCTAGAAAATCGCCCGAGTGGTGTTTGTGATTTACAAGCTGCGAGAGCGTCGCGTCCGTCTCTCGATGCCCTACAACCCCCTAAATGCCTTGAGTGCCTCTCTGAGAGTAAATAACAGGCCATATTCTTATCGTGTAATACTTCCTTTTTTTTTTCCTTTTGCTTAAGGTTTGTGTTATTTATGAAGTTTGAAAACTCTGAGGTTCAGATTCCTACTTTTAGATTAATTTGAACACATCTAGAAGTAGAGAAACTTTTTTCCACTTCCCGTGTTACGTTCTTTTAGCAGTAGGAATACGAAGAAAAGCTAGATTTCTGTTGCTGTTCTGAGGAAACTCACATGAGGTGTACAGGAGCAAAAGATTTAAAAGTGAAAGAAAAGAAGTACAGCTCTGATACTGTTCCTTATCCCATGGTGCCCAGATCAGGGAAATTTTGGGAGGAAGAACAGGAAAAGCCTGCAGAGCCCGTACCTCCTGGAGACGGTTTTCCTAGATGTCTTCTCTGGAATCCTGGCCCTCCCTCCATGCTCACCACTCAAGATAGTGACGAAGTAAATAGTGTAGTTTGGGGGTTTTTTAGGAAATGTTCTCTAAGAGCAGGTGAATTTAGACACTTAATCCTCCTCCCCTCCCTTTACGTCAGACGGTGTCTCGTTACTCCCCCATCAGCCTCAGCGCCCTGGGCACAGGTGTTGTCTTATGGCCCCTCGGAGCCTTTGGAGAAATAAGTGGGAGCATAAACAGATTAAATATACCCACGCACTGGTCTTCTTTCTCCAGGACAGCACTGTGAAGAAGGATGGAAAAGATCATGTTTTGGAGCATTTTAGTGGAAAAGTTGAAGATGCAGAGTCTTCATCTGGGGCTCTCACTTCGTCCTCACTGTTGGCGAAAATGAGAGCTAGGAACCACCTCATTTTGCCAGAGCGCTTAGAAAGTGAAATTGGGCGCCTCCCAGAAGCCGCCGCTCCACTGCCCTGCAGCACAGAGCATGATGAGCTGCTGGTGGAAATGAGAAACTTCATTGCCTTTCAGGCCCAAGTTGATGGCCAGGCCAGCACCCAGGAGATACTGCAGGAGTTCGAGTCCAAGTTATCAGCATCACAGTCTTGTGTCTTTAGAGAACTCTTGAGAAATCTGTGCACTTTTCATAGAACTTCTGCTGGTGAAGGCATTTGGAAACTCAAGCCAGAATACTGCTGAGCAACATTGCTCTCTGGGCTTCTAACTGACTTTTCTGGTGAAAAGATTGATTATTTAATTATCATGTCTGTCAGTGGAAGCTGGCTGCATTTGATGTTTACTTTGAATGATAGCTACCTCATAAACAAAACTTTGGGGAAGAAGAAATTCTTCTCCAAAACTTAAGTTTTAAAAATACCTGGGTTGACTTTTTTTTTCCAAAATGAATTATGTTATAAATTCAGGGACCTAACCATTAATCCTTGGAACATACTTGTTCTTTTACCCAGGAGATGCTATCAGGGAACACATTACTTACTACTCATTGGAAGTTTATAGACCAGAACTTGCAAGAATTCTTGTTATTGGTGCTAAAAACATGTCTTACATTCAGTTAGACCTGTTCAGATAATCAGTTCATCAGTAGCTATTAACAGTATCTTTTGGGTACCTCGCGTTTAAATGCTTAAACCGATCATTTGCCACTCAAAAAAGAGATCAAATTTGTTACCTTTTGAATCCTATTGATTGCCTTTAAGCAATCTCCCATTAGGGTACTGTTAAATTGGCAAGTTTTTTGTTTGCAAAACATAGAATAGTTTGGTGATAGATGATGAGACGTGTATTTGCAGAAGGTTAGAGTTTTCTCAGGTTAAAGTTGCTTTATTTTAAGCAAAGGGCACCTTTTTCCTCCTACACTGACTCTTGGTTTTAGGAAAATGGAATGTGTTATCTTTTAAAAAAACAAACAAAGCCCAAGGTTAACCAAAAGTAAGTACAGATAAAACCGCCAGCACGTGCCCATGCGTAGGAACGCCACTCCGACCACACTCAGGTGGACCACCATCTCCGCATGGTGCTGCCGTTCCAGCCCTCTCTCCGCTGGCTGCCGGGAGGGAGCCTGGAGCGCTGTTTCCTCAGCTCGCTGTCCTCCTCTCTGAGGACGCCAGTAGCCTCGGCCAGGCTCCGCTGTTCTCTGCCTTCTGTCGCGGCATTGCCATCCCTTCTGTCCCGTTGCGTTCCCCATGACTCTCCTGTTGTGGGTATCTGCTTTCCGTCTGCGGCTGCTTCTGGCTGTTTACGTGTTTAGAGTTCTGTTACGGTGTCCTTTCGGTCCTTAGTTTGTTTTCTTACCCTGTTTCTCTTTCCTTCTCACTGTTAGGCTTATCGTCTCAGCTCTGCAGTCTTGTTTTCTTAAACTGGCCACACTTCCTAAGTGTCTCCTAGAGCTGCCGTGGTCCAGTGCGTTTGTTCTTGGAGTTGTTTTCTCCGGCTTGCTGTTTGCCCGCTTTCTGATTTTTCTGTATTGCCTTTGCCTTCCTCCCATCTAGCTCATACTGAAGTGAGCCGCAGGGCCCAGATCTCTTTTGTGCTCTTCTCCGCCACTCAAGAGAGGAGGGCTGTGGGTTTCAGAGTCAAGGAGAGGCTCTGCTGGGCAACGTGAAGCTTTTGACTGAAGACTTGGGTTTTAGTTATGTTTTCTGAGATTTTGTTAAATAACTTGGTCTGTGATTCCCTCCCTTTAGACAGGAGATGTCATAGAGTTGTAATTCCCAGCAGGATTTTGTGCTGCTTTTTCTGGATTCTGACTTGTTCATTTCATTCAATTTTTAGCGTGTTTTATTATTAGAGGAAGAGGATCCTACCATCTTCATTCTGCCATCATTGTCTGGAAATAATAGACTTTTAAACGGGTCAGTGCATCCTAAACTTGACTACTTGGCTCAGAAGGGAGTCAAAACTCATGAATTTTGTTTCTGCGAAGTTCTTTTTTTGTTGTTGTTGTCTTTAACCTATAAAAAAATTGCATCCCTCTTGTTCTCATATTAAAGTCCTAATGCTGTTCACGAATATGAAGTGCTTGGCAACATACCTCTGTTGTCTGAAATCTAAAGTCTACTGAGCGAGGGAAGTTGTAGCCTTCTCTTCAAGTAGAAAATGCGGGCAAAAGTTATGATGCAGTCGCAGGGCGATGGTCTTCACTCCCAGCCTGCCTCAGCCCTACCAGCAGCTGAGACCCTGGGCAGTCACTGCCGTGCCTGTGTCTCAGTGTGGACGTTGGTAAGCTTTGTCATCATGCCCCTGGGTGGAGATACGTAGAGGAAAATGCTCCAAGTATCATAATTTTAGCAACTATGGTTATACTGGTATTAAGCTACAATGAAGGATTGTAAAATCTTTGTGAAATGTGGAAAATTCCTTAGTTAAAACATGACCACTGTTTAAAACATTTCAGGCAATGCAATACTCTGCCTCCCACTCCTCTTGCTCCTGTTCCAGAGATGAGGACTGTATTTGGTGTGTTCTTGCAGGCTGTTTTCCATGCCTTTGCAGATACATGTGGCAGCTGCTGCTGCTATAATGTCCGTTTTCCCCTTCTCCTTTCCTGCTAAGACTCCTCCTGCTTTGTACCTGGACACCAAGGCTGCTCACTTAACACTCTGCTAAATGGTTAAATGTGGCCACATGACAGGCAGTGGGATGTGAAGAGAACGTCCAGACTGCACCCTGAAATGAGGAACTGGGTATCTACTTTTCTCCACATTCCCCGCTCGTGCTGGCCAACATGCCTATGGGAGCTTAAGCAGGGACACAAGAGCGTCAGAGTTGTGTGCTGAGGATGGAGAGTCTGGCCTGCCAGTCTCAAACTGCTTCCTTTTCACCTGTTACTTAAGAGCAAAATAAATTCCTGACTTGTTTAAATCACTGTCTTTTGTTGGAGTCTCTTTGTTACAGCAGCTCGTTTCATTTTACATGTGATTTACAAAAATGCAATTATTATCATCCTCGTTATTTAACAACTAACTTCTCATTTAACATATGCTAGATACCTTTTCATTTCTCTAAGTGTAACTACCTTCATGGAATTGCTGGACTTAAAATTAGGTAGATTTTAAAATGTAATGGATGTTGTGGAACTACCTCCTTCAACTCACACCCCATAAAAGGACTGTTCCTCCACACTCTCAGCAAGCAGTGGCCCATGTCAGTCTCGGGAGTTTGTTTTCCTAGCCAGTGTTGTGCGGTTGAGAATGCCTTGTTTTAACTTGAGTTTCTCTGATTGCTTATAAAACAGACGTTTCCATTTGTAGATCCTCCTTTACAAGTTACCCGTTCATGTTATGTTCCCCTAGTTTCACTATAGGTTCCCTTCTGTCTTAGACATCCTCTGAGACAGAAAGGCCGTTGTTCCTACTATTATTGAACAGTCCAATCTTTTCTCTGAGCATTTGAAAGATGCCAGGTTTATCACGCGCCCACCTGTCTGTTTCTGGACAGTGGATCTAGACTGCTCGCCAGCCCACGCTTCACTGTCTGACTCGGCACAGTGCTGCCTGCCTGCAGGCCGGCTTCCTTTCCTTCCCCTCAACGCCGTTGTCTTATTCTTGTGCATTTTCTGTTTCAGGTGAAACTTAGAATCAGTTTGTTAAGTTCCACTAAAATTGTGTTGCTCTTTTGATTGAGATTGTATTAGTTTATACATTAATTTGAGGATAATAGACAATATAGTTTTTGCCGTTAGTATCATGATAGGCTGTTTTTAGAGTAATTTTAATAACTTTCTTCACGAAGGTCTTGCACAGTTCATATTAGGTTGATTCCTATTCCTATTCCTAAAATAGCTATTTTATAGATGTTCCTAGAAGGAAATGGCAGCCCACTCCAGTGTTCTTGCCTGGAGAATCCCAGGGCGGGGGAGCCTGGTGGGCTGCCGTCTATGAGGTCGCACAGAGTTGGACATGACTGAAGTAACTTAGCAACTTAGCAGCTATTTTATAGATGTTTTGTTAGGGATTTTTTTTACTTCTGCATAAAGATATGGAGAATTAGAACAGAGAACTTTATGGTATACAGGTTTTTAAATATAGCCAAACTCAGTTTCATTTTGTTTCCTTGAGAACCCTTTTCCTAACTAAAGCCATGATTACACTCTCATAAATTCTCTTGTAAACTCCATGTGGATAGTTAAACTTTTTCTAGCACCTTTAAAAACATGTTTCATCCTTTCCCTCCTAATTTATAAGGCTTCATCTATCATTATATCTGATTTCTATAATTATGGGAATATTTCTGGTCTCTGTACTCATGTTAAATTGGTCTACTTACTTAATTTTGCCGATAACCCACTGTTTTAATCATTGTACTTTATAATTGGCAATCATAATAGAATAGAATGATTCCCTTCATCTTCTAAGAAATTTCTTATTTCTTGGACCTTTGTTCCTAAGTCTTGGAATCAGCTTGTTACATTTGGATCTTGTTTTTGAAATTGTAATGACTGTACAGGGTGCTTGTGGAGGATTGTTTATGATACTGAGTTTCTCAACTATGAATAGAACACATCACTCTATTTATGATACATATTATAAAGACATACTTCCATTGTGTCTTTCACTTACATCTTATAAGGTCATGTACATCTTACATGTATTCCTAATTCTACAGTTTTGGTTGCTATGCTGACATTTTAAATATCCCATTTTTTAGTTTATAAACTGGAGTATTGTTGGATTTTACATATTGGTCTTGTATTTAGCAACCTTGCTGAACTCTTTTATTAAATCCAGTAAGTCTGTAAATTGTCCTGTACGTAACAATCTTGTCAGCTACAAGTAATGACAATTGTATTTCTTTGATTTCAATACTTACACTACATATTTCCAATATGATAATATATTTGACAATGATTGGCATCCTTGCCTTATTACTGACACCGAAGATTAAATTTCCAAAGTTTCACCATTAAACATGTGGTTGCTTTTATTTCCTGGCAAATGATTTTTATCAGTTAAAGAAATGCTCTTTCCAGTTCTGAGTCCAGGGCTGAATTTTATTAAATGCTTTTTCTGCGTCTATTGATTTAATTGTGTTGTTTTCCCCTTTAAACCTCTCAGTGCTGTAAAGTTCACAGTAATTTTCCCACATGAAAACATCTTTTAGACTCCTAGAATGGCAGTGTGAAGGGCTGTGCAGAAGTGCAATCCAGAAAAGGACTGTAACTGGATGAAATTCCAGAAGACAAACACCCCTCCCCTCCCTGGAAAATTGAATGTTTCTGGAAACAATCCTAAGGGTATACTGTAAATAAGAGACAGTCAGGAAATCTGCTAAATATTGGTAAGAACAGCCAGAGTCTGTGACTCCTGACACACTGTTCCTTCCCTGCTTCCTCCCCGTCTCAGTGTGATGACAGATTCCATAATCCAGGTAACCTGTAATCCTAGAAAAGGGGGTTCCCTCTTTCAGGTTCCAGTCAAGGAATATAGCATCTCATGGGAGAGGGACGTGCGTTAAAGACACCCACTGGCTTGGGTCTGCTTAGGCGGAAAGCCATGACTTGCTCATTTGGTTTGTCTTACGGGGAACTGGTCCATATTAAATTTACTTATCTCAACACAGCTTACTCCTAAGTCTCAGATTCTTTATATGTAGGACAGGAATAAATACAGCACCTACTTTATGGGGTTACCGTGAAGACTGGTTTCAGATAATGCAAAATGTCAAGTGTCTGGCATGTAGAATGTTCCCAATAAATGCTAACTGCTGGGGGGGAAAGCACTCAGCTAATAAGACCCAGAGTTGGACCCAGGTTGTATGGCTGCAGGGCCATCCTGTTTGATCCCTGTTTGGACCCTGGCATCTCCAGGTGTCTGTCTGGATCCAGATGAAGGCCTTGGCCAGGAGCTTTCTGTGTTTTGCCGTCCTGACTGCAAACAAAATGGGCATGTTGCAGGACAGCTACGGCAAGATCAACTGGAAGTGGACAGGAGAGAGGACAGGAACCCCTTGCTGGTCATCCACACCAACAACAGGGGCAAGGAGCCCCCTGGGGGACTCCCCAGCCCGGCCCGATGGCGAGGATGGCTTCACACTCAGCCTGGGAGAGCGAGCGCTCTGTTGACAGTGCCCTGAGTGTCACGGCCCCTCTGACAGGCAGGGGGGACATTAGAGATGAAAGCTTTCTGGAACTAGCCCTTTGCACACAGAATTCAGTCAAAACCCTGAATGAGCAGGACCAAAGCATGGGTATGCTGGCCACTGGCCCAGATGGAGTAGAAGCTCCATTCAGAGTCCTTCCCCAGCTCTCGCTGGCCTCTGACCCTCCCCTCTCTCTGATCACTTTCCCTGCAGGGTCCTGCCTGGCTGGCCAGCATGAAGCTGCTCAGGCTCCCCTCCTGCCACAACGACCTGAGCCCAGTGACCCAGGTTCCAGTCCTGGCTGTTTTTCCATCAGTCCATCGTGATGGAGTTGAGGTTGTGGGCGGGGGGTACTAGCAAGGCCTCGTTCTGCCCCAGCTCAGTCCCTCCATGGCTCTGAGGTTTTATCCCCCTCTCTCACCTTTTGTGGGGCTGGAACCTGCAGAGCCACTTGGCAGTCAGAGACCCTGGCTCATGAGTCCCCCGGCTCCCAAACATCCATATCCCCATCACAGACAGAAGCTTATCATTGTGCAGTAAAACCCAACTGCATAGGCCCATGTCTTTGGGAACACTGGCTGTCTGGAGATCCAAATGGGAACGGATTCTTTAAGCCTGCAGAGCCTTTTGCTGTTCTGCTGTGGGCGTGCCCTGACGCCTCTGGGTGTGCAGGACACCTCTGGGTATGTCTGGGCCCTTCTAGCCTGGCAACAGTTTGTCGACTGAATGGATGGAAGCACGCCCATGCCCACTTTCTTCACATAATCCCCCGTCTGTGGTTGGTGGCGGGCGGACAAGCCTCCCTCATGCCTCTGTTCCCCTCCATGTTTTTGTGTGACCAGGACCAGGGTCAGGCTGAGCCAGGAAGTCCCATGCAATGGAGCCAGGCGGGGCGAGGGGGTTACCTGTGCCTTCCTCCGAGGGCTTCAGCTCTTGCAACGTCCAGGGGCAGTTTGTGAGTGGCCAGTTGTAGCTCTGCAGAGCAGAGTGTCACCTGAGGGAGGCCTCAGCTGTTTCCAAGGTCCATCTGCCTTCTCTGCAGCTGACAATGCCTCCCCCAATTCCTCCATCAGATGCTCCTTTAAGGGGGCGGCGGATGCTGAAAGCAGTCCCCACTCATCCTGCTCCTAGATTGACCCTGACTTTAGAAGGTGAACACGACAAGTAAGGCAAGCCGCTGCGCAGGGAGCCTCAGGCTCCTCTGTGTGTGGTTTTTCTGGATAGTTCCTTTCCCCTGAATTCTCAGTGGTGCTCCAGGGCTGCCTTCTCCTGCTCCTGCCCCCTCCTAAGCAGAAACAAACATTTGATGGAACACTAGAGGGAGTGTCTGGGAAAGCAGGGAAGTGGCGTGCAGGGAAAGTGATGTAGGTGGTGTGAGAATGGGGTCCTCCTGGGGCCGGGGAGGAGGTGTGTCCCTTCCTGGGGTAGCCGGAGAACCGATGCCTTAAGGAGGAACAAGGGCTCTGCCTCCCCCGACTCATGGCAAGGGCAGTGAGGGGACAGCCTTGCTTCACTGAGGTGAAAGCCCAGAGCAGGTGGGATTGTCCTGGGTAGACACAGCCACTTCCACACAATAACTGAAGAATATACACAGCACAGATGACAGGCAGAAGGGGAAAATCTTACTGCGTTTAGAGCTCTTACAAATCATCAGTCCTCCAGTAGGACTCGTGAACCTTCCAATAGGAAAGTAAGCATGGAATACTCAGGCCCTCCTTTAAAAAACCAAAGAAATACATCACAGCAGAAGCTATAGGCTTTCCTGGGGGCTCAGCAGTAAGGACTAAGCTTGCAGTGCAGGAGATGCTGGTTCAGTCCCTGGAGAGGGAAATACAACCCACTCCAGGATTCTTGCCTGGAGAATCCCAGGGACAGCAGAGCCCTGAGGACTACAGTCCACAGGAGCGCGAAAAGCGGGGCATGACCTAGCCACCGAGCAACAAACAGAACATATGTACGATAAACTGTTTAACCACCTAAAAATGAAAGAGAAGAGAAAACAAGATGCCATTTTTGTTTGAGGCGTATCTGAGAATATCTGAGACTGTCAGAAACTATTTAAACAGTTGTCTGCTGCCTCCATGAGTATGGGGAGCAAGCTGGAGCTTCCATTGTCCCCGTGGTCCCTGGGTTGCGACTGCTCTCCATCAGGCAGAGAGGCAGCCGTGCGACAGCAAGTGAAACTTCAGGTAAGGCTCTCGCTCACCAACACCTCTGCACTGTCTCCCCTAAATGATCTCCTTCCGTGCACCCTCACCATAGTCTCACTATGGCTCATTAAACAGCGATAATTAAAACAAAATATATTAGATTTGTGTATCCTGGACTTTGTAAGGGAATGAAGTTTACAACGGTGCTGGTGCAGAGCTGGGACTGCAGGACCTCAAATCAGCAGAGTAGTTAAGGGGAAGTTGCCTATTGTTGTGCAGAGTTTCACTTCTTAGGGGCAGTGAGCTCTCCCTGGGGGTGGGAGTCCTGGCTGGGGTGGGGGAGGGGACCAGGGGCTGCTGGCGGCTGGTCCAGCCAGAGGAAGAGCTGGAGTTTGCTCAGTTAGCAGAATGCTGTCTGCCACGTGCAGTTCCAGACACCGAGTTGCCCCACTGAGCTTGCATGCTAGCAGGGAGGTGGGCCAGTAAAACATGGGACAGTGTTGATGGCGAAGAAGGCAATTAAAGCGGGAGAAGAGCTGAGAGCTGGGGATGTGGGGAGAGCTCTGTGGTGGCCCTGGGAGTCTTCTCTCGAAGAGATGACTTTGAGCTGGGAATGAATAATGGGAAGGCCGGAGCTTTGAAGGTGGGAAGACGCTGGCCAGGCTGGGGTGGGGACGGGGTACAGGAGGGGTTTCTCTGATCGCCCTGGGTGAGATCATTAGGACACTCCCAGTGATCTCTTGCTCTTCAACCTCCCACCCTCTTCACCCCCTCCTCATAGGCAGGTAAACCACCAATCTGTATAATAAACACACTGCCCAGTCTGTGGGCCCAGAAGGAGCCAGAGGCAGAAGCTTCAGGAAAGGCCCGTTCTTGAGCTAGAGCTACCTGTGAGGCCCAGGGTGGACCCCAGCTTCATCTGTAGTGCTCACCTGGAGAAGAAGACATGCCCAGCTCTTGCAGGGGTATCAGCTCTATCCACGCATCCATCCGTCCATCTGTCCGTCTGTCCTGCAACCAGAAGACATGCACACATTCTGAGCCCCCACTCTGTGCCAGGGCTTTGATGGGAGCAGGCAACACTCGGATAAATCAGCGGGGGCTCCAGTCTTCCTTGGAAAGCTGTCTGTACAGGACTTCCTGCTGAAGAGGAAGGGGCGAGTGTCTTTGCAGTTTGGTGCCACCTAGTGGCAAGTTGTTGGCTCTGGCTTAATAGGGGCGACTCTGGGTTGGGGCAGCGCCATGGGACGTCAGGATAACAGCAGCACTCTCGGAAGCTCAGCCAGTGGGTAACAGACCTTCGCCAGCCCAGTCTGAGGAAACTGGGCTGAGCCACCTGAGGACAGAGAGAGCCCTCCTCCTTCCCCTTTTCTGGTCCCCAAGACGGGGTTGCTCAAGGTTTGCCTTCCTGCCTTCCTCCCACTTCCCCTCTTCTCCTTTTAACCTGAGCTCACATTTTCATCAAATCACTAGCGCTGACCTGTGACCCAGGATGTACGGCCATTCTGTCGGGGTGTGAACAGAGGCCCCATCTGCTGGTGGCAGGCCTGGTGGTGGAGGAGCCGAGAAGATTTGGGGAGCCCTGAGGACCACTGCTTATGCCCCTGCTCTAGGGAGAAATTAGCTAGCAGGCTGGAGAGCTAGAGTCCTGACTCCTCTGGTATTTGACCTGTGACTGTCTTCCTCCTTAGCCTGGGAGAAAAAGCCCTGACCTCATGCCTCTCCCAGAACCTGCCTACACCACCTTCCAGCTCCCACCCCAGTGTCCCCTGGCTTTGGGTTCCCTGATTGTGTCCGCAACCAGCCTCCCAAGGGTCTGTTTAGGGGATCAGGGTCTTCCATCCAGATTGTCCCCTGGCCTGTGAGTCTTTACATCTGACTCTCTGGGCTGTCCCTGAGACCCTCTCTCGTTTCCGTGTTGCCACCCAAGACTAGAGAGGGCTGATGCAGGCTTGTGGGATTTGTGTTACAGTTTTCAGTTTGGGGTGATGGTCACTGATGTCTACCATTCATGCAGGCTGGTCTCCTTGGTAAAGGATGGAGAGTTGAAGGGTGCTCGAGGCAGTAAAAGTGAAAGGTGCTCAGTTCAGTTCAGTTCAGTCGCTCAGTCGTGTCCGACTCTTTGCGACCCCATGAATCGCAGCACGCCAGGCCTCCCTGTCCATCACCAACTCCCGGAGTTCACTCAGGCTCACTTCCATCGAGTCAGTGATGCCATCCAGCCATCTCATCCTCGGTCGTCCCCTTCTCCTCCTGCCCCCAATCCCTCCCAGCATCAGAGTCTTTTCCAATGAGTCAACTCTTCACATGAGGTGGCCAAAGTACTGGAGCTTCAGCTTTAGCATCATTCCCTCCAAAGAAATCCCAGGGCTGATCTCCTTCAGAATGGACTGGTTGGATCTCCTTGCAGTCCAAGGGACTCTCAAGAGTCTTCTCCAACACCACAGTTCAAACGCATCAATTCTTCAGTGCTCAGCCTTCTTCACAGTCCAACTCTCACATCCATATATGACCACTGGAAAACCATAGCCTTGACTAGATGGACCTTAGTCGGCAAAGTACTGTCTCTGCTTTTTAATATGCCATCTAGGTTGGTCGTAACTTTTCTTCCAAGGAGTAAGCATCTTTTAATTTCATGGCTGCAGTCACCATCTACTGTGATTTTGGAGCCCCCCCAAAATAAAGTCTGACACTGTTTCCACTGTTTCCCCATCTATCTGCCATGAAGTGATGGGATCAGATGCCATGATCTTCGTTTTCTGAATGTTGAGCTTTAAGCCAACTTTTTCACTCTCCTCTTTCACTTTCATCAAGAGGCTTTTTAGTTCCTCTTCACTTTCTGCCATAAGGGTTAGTCATGTCCAACTCTTTGAGATCCCATGGACTGTATAGTCCACGGGATTCTCCAGGGCAGAATACTGGAGTGGGTAGCCTTTCCTTTCCCCAGGGGATCTTCCCAACCCAGGGATCAAACCCAGGTTTCCTGCATTGCAGGTGGGTTCTTTACCAGCTGAGCCACAAGGGAAGCCCACTCAAGGTAGAGGGGAGCCAAAAAGAAAAGCATTTAAGCGGGCATAGGCTTTCACGGAGTTGGGAGCAAGCGCAAAAGACTCGGGCTTTCCAGGTGGCTCAGTGGTAGAAGAATCCTCCTGCCACTGCAGAGGATGTGGGTTTGATCCCTGAGTCGGGGAGATGCCCTGGAGAAGGAAATGGCAGGCCGCTCCAGTATCCTTGCCTGGGAAATCCTATGGGCAGAGGGATATGGTGGCTACAGACCATGGGGTCACAAAGAGCCGGACAGAGCTTAGTGACTGAATATGCACGAATCACTCTCAGGAATCTTCATATGTTTATTGCCTGTTCAAGCAGTCTGTCTACTGGAGGATTTATCTTAGGAGACAAACAATGGCTGTACGAATGTTCCACAACAGCCCCTCGATGGAGCAGTGCTGTGGCGGACAGTGACTGTTGCCCCCAGCATTCACTCTCCTTTCTCCCAGGATAACAGAGCCTGTGGTACTCATCTGGGCACACGGATGTCTCCCTGCCAGCTGGGTGGAGACGTGCTCCTGGCCACGGGGATGCAGGCAGAGGCAGATGCTGGAAGGGCTGTGCCCTCCAATGAAGGGTGCGCCACCAACCCTCCTTCTCTACCCTCCCTGCTGGCTGTGAGGCAGATGTGGAGAGGGTCACACCCGAGGGATGGTGGAGAAAGCAGATTAAAGGGAGCCCTGCCACTTCAGAGAGGAGAGCCAGCAAAGCAGAGTGGCCATCCACACAAGAGGGAAATGCGCTGTCTTGTTCAAGCCACGGTTAAAGGTCTCTGTCCCAACAACTGAACATATACCCCAACTGTGTGTAGAACCACTAAGAATATTGTGGAAGAA